>NC_057803.1:200351368-200951368 GCF_018294505.1 Triticum aestivum | reverse complement strand
CATCTTCTTCTCCGAGTTGACTATCTCTTGCGTCCCCAAGCTCCATTGTTGCTCCAAGCTCTATTTTCGCCCGATTTCTCTCCCTAGCCAATCAAACTTGTTGATTTTCTAGGGATTGCTTGAGAAGGCCCCGATCTACACTTCCACCAAGAGAAATTTGATTCCCCCACTAATCCCTTGCGGATCTTGTTACTCTTGGGTGTTTGAGTACCATAGATGATTGAGGTCACCGCGGAGCCATATTCCATTGTGGTGAAGCTTCGTAGTGTCGTTGGGAGCCTCCAATTAAGTAGTGGAGATTGCCCCAACGTTGTTTGTAAAGGTTCGGTCGCCGCCTCCAAGGGCACCAATAGTGGAATCATGGCATCTCACATTGTGTGAGGGCGTGAGGAGAATACGGTGGCCCTAGTGGCTTCTTGGGGAGCATTGTGCCTCCACACCGCTCCAACGGAGACGTACTTCCCCTCAAAAGGAAGGAATTTCGGTAACACATCCTCGTCTTCTTCGGCTCCACTCTTGGCTATCTCGTGCTTTTACTTGTGCAAGCTTATTTTTGTTATATCCCTTGATTGCTTATTGTTATTGTTGTTGTTGCATCATATAGGTTGCTCACCTAGTTGCATATCTAGACAACCTACTTTGATGCAAAGTTTAAATTGGTAAAGAAAAGCTAAAAATTGTTAGTTGCCTATTCACCCCCCCCCCCCTCTAGTCAACTATATAGATCCTTTCACTTGTTATGTGCGACACTGCTTAGCTCAAAAAGGGAAACTTTTACTGGATCAAATTCATCGTTTGCAATGCTATGCTTGGAATTTATGTGAAATATATGATTTTACTTGTTGTTCTGAAGACCCTAAGAAACACCTTCCCTACCAATGTGAGTTTAGTGATAATGGAATCATATCTTCGTATGCTAAGGGTGTTTATAATTACTATGATGATCAACAAATTGAAGAATTTGTTGCTTTTAAGGGTGCTTATAAAATTGCTTCTTTGATTGGAAAGTATGATGCTACTCTTTACAAATCTGGAAATTTTGCCATACTTAAATATTGTTATGATAATTATGCTTCTAATGCCTATGTTAAACCATATATTGAGGAATCCTCTGCTGTACAAGAAGAGACTAATATTTTGCAGGAGTCTATGGAAGAAGGAATTGATGAAACTATGGGCTCATTGGATGAAAAAGATGATGAGGAGAGCGAAGAACAAAAGGAGGAAGAGTGGATTAGCTACCTGCGCCCACCTTCTAATGAGAGTAACTCTTTCAACTTATACATTGTTTAATTTCCCTTCGTGCTTACCGAAGGATGATTTGTATTATGACTGTTATGATCCCGTAGATTCTTTTGAAACATCCCTTTTTGATGATCCTTGCTATGCTTGTGGCCAAGATGCCAATATGAATTATTCTTATGGAGATGAACTTGCTATAGTTCCTTATGTTAAACATGAAATTGTTGCTATTGCACCCACGCATGATAGTCCTTTTATCTTTTTGAATTATCCCTACTACACTATATCGGAGAAGTTTGCCCTTATTAAGGATTATATTGGTGGGTTGCATTTTACTACTACACATGATGATTTTGATAGATATAATATGCATGTGCTTGCTGCTCCTACTTGCAATTATTATGAGAGAGGAACTACATGTCCGCCTCTCCATGTTTCCAGTATGTTAAAATTGCAAGAAACTATTTATACTACGCATTGACCTTTACTATGTGTGCATGAATTGTTCTTTTATGGCATGCCAATGCATAGGAAGAGTGTTAGACTTCGTTGTTGCATGATGTATGTTACTTTGTGCTCACTACATAATCACAAATCGTTGTTAATTAAAATTGGCTTTGATATACCTTGGGATCCGGGTGGATCCATTACTTGAGCACTATTTGCCTAGCTTAATGGCTTTAAAGAAAGCGATGCAAGGGAGACAACCCGGAAGTTTAATAGAGTCATTTATTTCTGTTATGTGCTTTCATCAAGTTTAAAAATAAAAATAATGTTCCAAGGTTTGCCTTTAGGATGTTTAGATTGGTTGTTTGTTTGTGCGGTGCAAAACAGAAACTTTGGCTGTAGTGCGCGATTTTACATTTTTTACTGGAACGTCAAACAGTTCTGAAACTTTTTGCACTGTCTTTATATATAAATTCTTAATTTTTCCTAATTGTTTCAGAATTTTTGGAGTAACATAAGTATGGTGAATATTCAGATTACTACAGACTGTCCTGTTTAAGACAGATTCTGTTTTTGATGCATCGTTTCCTTGTTTTGATGAAACTATCGATTTATATCAGTGGATTAAGCCATGGAAAGGTTATATTACAGAAGCTACAATGAAAAAACAAAATATGAATTGGTTTGCATCAGTACTTAGAGTAGTGATTTGCTTTATTATACTAACGGATCTTACCGAGCTTTCTGTTGAGTTTTGTGTGGATGAAGTGTTCGAAGATCGAGGATGTCTCGATGTGAGGAGAAGGAGGAGAGACAAGAGATCTAGATTGGGGATTCCCAAGGAACCCCAAGTAAATATTCAAGGAGACTCAAGCGTCTAAGCTTGGGGATGCCCCAGAAGGCATCCCATCTTTCTTCAACAAGTATCGGTATGTTTTCGGATTCGTTTCGTTCATGTGATATGTGCAAATCTTGGAGCGTCTTTTGCATTTAGTTTTCACTTTTATTTTATGCACCATGCTGGTATGAGATAGTCCTTGGTTGATTTATAGAATGATCATTGCACATCACTTTTATTTTTTGAGTATGGCTTTATAAAATGCTTCATGTGCTTCACTTATATCATTTGAAGTTTGGATTGCCTGTTTCTCTTCACTTAGAAAACCGCCATTTGTAGAATGCTCTTTTGCTTCACTTATATTTGTTAGAGCGTGGGCATATCTTTTGTAGAAAGAATTAAACTCTCTTGCTTCACTTATATCTACTCAGAGAGATGACAGGAATTGGTCATTCACATGGTTAGTCATAAAATCCTACATAAAACTTGCAGATCATTGAATATGATATGTTTGATTCCTTGCAATAGTTTTGCGATATAAAGGTGGTGATATTAGAGTCGTGCTAGTTGAGTAATTGTGAAATTGAGAAATACTTGTGTTGAGGTTTGCAAGTCCCGTAGCATGCACGTATGGTAACCGTTGTGTGACAAATTTGAATCATGAGGTGTTTCTTTGATTGCCTTCATTATGAGTGGCGGTTGGGGACGAGCGACGGTCTTTTCCTACCAATATATTCCCCTAGGAACATGCACGTAGTTCTTGGTTTTGATGACTTGTAGATTTTTGCAATAAGTATGTGAGTTCTTTATGACTAATGTTGAGTCCATGGATTACACGCACTCTCACCCTTCCATCATTGCTAGCCTCTTCGGTATCGTGCATTGCCCTTTCTCACCTCAAGAGTTGGTGCAACCTTCACCGGTGCATCCAAGCCACGTGATATGATACGCTCTATCACATATAAGCCTCCTTATATCTTCCTCAAAATAGCCACCATACCTACCTATTATGGCTTTTCCATAGCCATCCCGAGATATATTGCCATGCAACTTCCATCATCATCATATACATGACTTGAGCATTCGTTGTCATATTGCTTTGCATGATCGTAAGATAGCTAGCATAATGTTTTCATGGCTTGTCTATTTTTTGATGTCATTGCTACACTAGATCATTGCACATCCCGGTACACCACCGGAGGCATTCATTATAGAGTCATACTTTGTTCTAGACATCGAGTTGTAATATTGAGTTGTAAGTAAATAAAAGTGTGATGATCATCATTTTTAGAGCATTTCCCCAGTGTGGAAAGGATGATGGAGACTATGATTCCCCCACAAGTCGGGATGAGACTCCGGACTTTAAAAAAATAAAGAGGCCAAAGAAGCCCAAATAAAAAAAGAGGCCAAAGATGCCCACCAAAACTAAAAAACAAAAAAATTGAGAGAAAAAGAGAGAAGGGGCAATGCTACTATCCTTTTACCACACTTGTGCTTCAGAGTAGCACCATGTTCTTCATATAGAGAGTCTCTTGAGTTATCACTTTCGTATACTAGTGTGAATTTTCATTATAGAACTTGGCTTGTATATTCCGATGATGGGCTTCCTCAAATGCCTGAGGTCTTCATGAGAAAGCAAGTTGGATGGACACCCACTTAGTTTCCAGTTTGAGCTTTCATACACTTATAGCTCTTAGTGCATCCGTTTCATGGCAATCCCTACTCCTCGCATTGACATCAATTGATGCGCATCTCCATAGCCCGTTGATTAGCCGCGTCGATGTGAGACTTTCTCCCTTTTTTGTCTTCTCCACACAACCTCCATCATCATATTCTATTCCACTTATAGCGCTATCTCCATGGCTCGCACTCATATATTGCGTGAAGGTTGAAAAAGTTTGAAAATACTAAAGTATGAAACAATTGCTTGGCTTGTCATCGGGGTTGTGCATGATGGGAGCATTTTGTGTGACGAAGATGAAGCATAGCCAAACTATATGATATTGTAGTGATGAGCTTTCTTTGGCTATGTTATTTTGAGAAGACATAATTGCTTGGTTGGTATGCTTGAAGTATTATTGTCTTAATGTCAAATGATAGACTATTGCTTTGAATCACTCGTGTCTTATATTCATGCCATGATTAGATTACATGATCAAGATTATTCTAAGTAGCATTCCATATCAAAAATTATCTTTTTTGTCATTTACCTACTCGAGGACGAGCAGGAATTAATCTTGGGGATGATGATACGTCTCTGTCGTATCTATAATTTTTGATTGTTCCATGCCAATATTCTACAAATTCATATACTTTTGGCAACTTTTTATACTATTTTTGGGACTAACAATTTGATCCAGTGCCCAGTGCTAGTTCTTGTTTGTTGCATGTTTTTTGTTTCACAGAAAATCCATATCAAACGGAGTCCGAACGGGATAAAAACTTACGGAGATTTTTTTGGAATATATGTGAATTTTGGGAAGAAGAATCAACGCGAGACGATGCCCAAGGGGCCCACGAGGCAGGGGGGCGCGCCCCAGGGGGGTGGGCGCGCCCCTGACCCTCGTGGCCACCCCGTAAGGCGGTTGGTGCCCTTCTTTCGTCTCAAGAAAGCCAATATCCGGATACAAATCATGTTAAAATTTCAGCCCAATCGGAGTTACGGATCTCCGGGAATATAAGAAACGGTGAAAGGCAATAATCTAGAGCGTAGAAACAGAGAGAGACAGAGAGACAGATCCAATCTCAGAGGGGCTCTCGCCCCTCCGCCACCATGGAGGCCATGGAGCAGAGGGGAAACCCTTCTCCCATCTAGGGGGAAGGTCAAGGAAGAAGAAGAAGAAGGGGGGCCCTCTCCCCCTCTCTCCCGGTGGCGCCAGAACGCCGCCGGGTCCATCATCATAATCGCAATCTACACCAACACCTCCGTCATCTTCACCAACATATTCATCACCTTCCCCCATCTATCTACAGCGGTCTAATCTACTGCAACCTGTTGTACCCTCTACTTGAACATGGTGCTTTATGCTTCATATTATTATCCAATGATGTGTTGCCATCCTATGATGTCTAAGTAGATTTTCATTCTCCTATCGGTAATTGGTGAATTTCTATGATTGGTTTAATTTCCTTGTGGTTATGTTGCTGTGTAACAGCCTGGATTTTGGCCCTTTTCTTGTTCTTTTGATTTATCTGGTTTTTGCTCTGTTTTTCTTTTTGGAGTGGTTATGTGGCCTTGTCGCCTGGGAAATCAGCTTCATTTCCTCTCCCAAAGTGGCTCATCATTCTCAAAACCTTGCCAAAATCATGTCACTCCACTGCTTGACCAAACCCTAATTTCTTTTTCCTTAGGAATATTCCTTTTCCTATTAAAGCAATAACCCTAATGGCCCTAGGTTGTGAAGCAACCTATATTTCTGTCCATCCAAAAATCCCCAAATTATTCTTATAAATTGTTTGGGTCATATCTTCATCAAATATGGCCAAATATTTCATTGGCCATATTTTCCATCATGCTCAATAAATTCATTTCCTATTCTGTCCTAAATGGCACATTGTGAAGCAAGTGCTATTTATCTTTGCCCATTTGACCCCAAACTTTTTCTACATATTCTCCTGTCCAAATAATTGCCCTGTGCCAAAACTCAACTTTACTTGCCTAGCCAAACTTCCTCAGTGATTTTTCGAAGTTCTTGTCTGAGGGAAGCCTTTGTGAAGGAAGTGCTGGCTAAGTTTATCCAAATTAGTTGAAATTTTGCATGCCTCTTCATGTGCTCATATAATTAGCCTCCTCCAAGTTTCAGCTCTATCCCTTGATCTATGTTAGCAAAACATCAAATCTTTGATTCTGTCAATATTTTCAAGTTGTGAAGCAAGTATATTTTACATTGCTTCATTTTGCCTGAAAATTTACCAGAGCATTCTCCTACCCAAATAACTTCTCTCCAGCAAATTTGGCACCATTTCACCTAGCAAATATTCTCTAGAATTTTTACAAGTTTCTGTCTAGAGGGAATAGCTATGAAGGAAGTACCATTTTGGTAAAACCAATTGGTATGGAATTTTTATAGCACCTTTATCTGGCCAAATCACTAAGCCCTGCCAAGTTTTACCTCAAGTGGTTACTCCATGTGAATGCATCATCCAAATCTTGATTCTGGACACATAATGTGAGTTACAAAGCAACTATGTTAGTTTGTGCTCCATTATGCCTCAAAACCTCCAGGATTATAGTACTTACTTAGTTAATCACCCCAGACAAACTCTTTGGCACCAGTAAATTCCCTGATGATCACCAGTGTTCACCCAACTTCAGACAATGATTGCTAGTTAACCAGAGCAGTTTTAACCAAACTACCACCGCGGTTGTAACCTACCCTGGATGGACTACACACTAGACAACCCGTTCCATCCCCTCTCCCCCGCTACATGCCAGTGCACGCGGTGACCACAACAATGGCGTGCCTGTGCACACGCTCTGTGTGCAGCGGCCGCGTCAAGTGGCTATTTGTGCTGGACCCCCTCCTCCTCTCGTCGTCTTCGCGCGCGTGAGCGTGTCCAAGAGTTTTACCGCATCGTCTCCGTCCTCCTGGACCTCTCTCCCTCTTAGTAAAAACCCTCACCAACGCTCACCGACGCTCGCTGCCGAACGCCCACAAGAGCACAGTGCTCCGTCTGGCTCTGCTCGTCGCCGTCGTCATCCTCCCCGTGCTCCCTTGGCCGCCTCTACCCCGTGAGAGACTCCACTGTGCCTCCCTCGTCGCCTGCCTCCAAGTTCATGCACGCGGGAACGCGTCCGCAGCGCCGGCCACGCGTCCGCAGCGACGCCAGCTCGGCCTCCTCGCCCCGAGGCTATATAAGCCCGTCCCGGGTGCATTTCTCCCCACCAGCGACTGCTACCCACTCCCCCACGACTCCCTGACCACTTCCCCGAGCTCGAGTCGCCCTCCACGACCACAATTGTCGCCATGGTGGCCTCGGGTCTCCTCCTCGATTGGCTCAAGCCGAAGCCCCTCTCCTCATTTCTCCTCCACCAATAGACCTACCATACCCCGGTGAATCTCCCCACCCTCTCCGTTTTTCTCCAGAGCAAGCATGGCCGCGTGCCGCCGAGATGGTCCATCGCCGTTGCTCTTTGCCTCCGATGGTTGCCTCCGCGGCAGCGCTCCCCGGAGCACGTGTAGTTCCTGGATGGGTGCGGGCCTCCATCCCAAGGCCACCGGTGCCCTCTCCTTGGCCAGAGATGGCTGGAGTCGCCGTGCCCAGCGGCGGCCGCACCCCTGCTCGGTGTTCTGTCGAGGAGAGGAGGAGCAGGCACGGGTAGAAAAAGAAGGAGGCGTGGGAGGAGAGAGAAGATGCGGCGGGCCCCACACGTCATCGACCCAGCGCCCGGCCCCGCCACCGCCACGCTGGATAAGAGGAGACGTACTCCAGGTAGTATGCCTTCACTTATCGAAAGTGCATTCCGCTTCTTATTCAAGCCAAAATACTCTTTCCTTTCCGGAAAACATATTTCCTGAGAAGGCGCGTTCTGTTTTTCCTGCTGAGGACTTGCTTGTGATGATTTCATTACAGATAGGTCCCTGGTAGAAAAACTATCATATCTTTTTGCTCCTAACTCCAAATGAGGTGATTCCAAAGCCCACTTCTTCGTTTCATCGAGCCTATTCTGATGGAATCATTTTCACCATGTTTTGACATTCTGGTAATGACCATTTTGCCCCTGCCATATTCAGCCCCTCCGAGAGAGAACGTTTCCGGCGATTCTTTCCGCGAGCTTCTCGCACTTGTTCTCGGTGATTTCTTCCACCCCAGGCAAGCCACACCCTCCATTTGCATGATTGTAATGCAGTGACATGGTTTATTTATTTGAACTTGTTTAAAACATTGCATTAGCTATGTATGATCTGTTCATGGCATGACTCGGAGTATTGTTTTGATGTTGATATTGCCATGATATTGCTTGGAGTTCTAGGACTTATATTTTGATGATTATGTGGATGACATGTGCCTTTGGATTCTTAGTGGCTATTATGATTATGTTCATGATGGTAATATGCTTTGGAGTATTACTTTGGATGATATGTTGCCTTTGGATTCTTAGTGGCTAGTATGATTATTGTCATGATGGTATCTGTTATTATCTTGGAGCACTACGTTGAATATCATGTTGCCTTTGGATTATTAGTGGCTAGTGTTATTTTTCATCATGATGCTAGTTGATATATTTTATGGAATATGATGATGGAGATGATTCTTGCATGTGGATCTTAGCTGGATAGTTATTTGAGTAGTAGTATTATCGTTCTTGGGTTCATCATGGTAGTAGTGTTATACTGTCCTCGGAGTATTCTAGTATGATGATATTAAGCTTTGGATTATTTGTTGGATATTGCTATGACTTCGATTATAGGTTAATAGATGATATCGGAGTATCCGTCTTTACTATTATATTTTGGGGTTAAATTCCATCATTAAGTTGGTCAGGTGCCACCGAACCGGGCTTTTCCAGTGCAACCACATTTGCCATTATGGGAAGGCCCTAATGCGATCTATTGTCATGCCTCTCGTCGGTGCCTCCAACTAGGGAAGGTTATGGGCACGCACTACCCTGATTAGGTAGGCGGACATAAGCCTTGTGTGCCCGTTGTTGTTGTTATGTGCACGGTCCCTGTGAGGGACGTTTTGGCCACGACGGTGGTCGTTGTGTCCTTGGTAGACAAGGGGCCACCCAGGACTAGCCCAGTTGGGAGTGGGTCGGAGTGGCCGGGAGAGTGTCATGGCAGTAGATCGGTTTTGTCGGAATGCTATTGGTCCACCCGAATGGGATTGCGAGGCCATGGGTTCCGTGGTGTGGGTAAAGGGCGCTACCTCTGCAGAGTGTGTATTTAAATCTATTGATAGTCGCGTCCTTGGTCATGGGCAAGGGTTCGTACTAGGTCACACCGTTCGATCAACACTCACACGACGGAATGACTTATAGGTGATTTATATGTTAATATGTTGAGCAATACAGATTGGCAGGATGTTGATGATGATGTTGGAGACCAAGTGTTGGTCATGGTAGTGATCGCCGGAAGGATCGCCGTTTGAGACCAAGCGTGGGTCATGGTTGTGATAGCCGGAATGATCACCGTTTGGTTTTGATCACGAGGTGATCGAGATGGTATATTGCTTGGCCGGTTAGCCAAGAGAGATATGGTTATGGAGATCTGAGATGGAGGTTTATCAGTATTGTATCAGTTTCATACCATGCTTAGTAGTTGTTTCATCATGGTAGTTGTTAATTAATTAACCTGTTTAATGCTATGTTATTGTCTTGCCTTGATGTTTATAGTTGTTGTGAGCTTGCAGGTACATTCAATGTACTGACCCGGCGTGTCATGCCAGATTGAAGGTGATGCCATGATTGTTTGATTGCTTGTCGATGGATGCCGTGCGTGTGAGCTAGATCATGTCCCAGCCAAATTCCCTGCGGAGTGGAGTTCACCACCTTCGTCGTTGTTCCGCTGCTAGAAGTATTCCGCTGCTACGAGTTGTTTCGCTGCTAGCATAGAGCAAGTGTAGTATCACAGGCGTAGTGTCACCGTGCTGATGTGCTTCTTTGTAACATGAGACCCTTGTATTATTATTCTTGTAATAAGAGCTAATTTGTTCTATGTCAAGCAGTGTCGTATTCCAGAGACTTCTCCTCGATCTCTGGGCTAGAATACAGGGTGTTCCGGTTTCTCTGAGCCGGGGTGCCACAGGCTTGGTATTAGACCAGGTCTGGCTATAGAACACCCTAGTCAGCGCGAGCAGTAGAAACCGGTAGAAATCGGTAGTGTAGAGTTTGGCTTGTTTATTGCATATGGTTGCTACATTTGTTTGTTGCACAGCATGCATATAGCCTTATTATTGGCTGCTGACGATTTATTTGGTGAGTGTAGGTGGCATCGGTTCGGATCCACTACAGCTCAGTCTTTGCATTCCCCCAGTTTTGTTTTCTTGCTTGTTCTTCGGTGTTTGGTGTCATTTCTGTCCCAGCAGAGTGATGCTAAGAGATCCCGACACTGTTGCTAAAAATGGTGCTCCGGTATCGCACCGAATTCCTTCCTTAAACCCCATTTTATGTCGGTGTTAGACATGCTTCTATCCCGGATCGTCCTTCTTATCTTGTCGTGTTGGCAACCCTTAATGGTCTTAGTCATCGTAAAAAGGGCAATGTCAGTAGCCTCAGTTTTTCCCCGCTATCATATTCCTTGGATGGGTACGGATATTTTCCATCCGCTTGATAATAATGTGGTCGCGACATTCCTGTTCTGCTACATGGTTACCAATTACGTCCTCGCCCCCGAGCTAGTCCAGGTTGCTACCTGGCTAAGCTAGCACTTGGTGTAGCGCTGTTTACACCAATTATTCCACACATTTATTAGTCCTCGTGCACATCTTCACAGCATGCTAGATCGTAGAACCAGAGATTCCGCGATATTTGTGTGCTTAAGTAGGCATGCATATTGTGTGACTAGCAGTAATATGTGACATTGATTGTGTGTGAATTGATTGTTGTTGCGTGCTTTTGTTTTGTGAAGTTTTCTTTTGTTTCTTTCTTTTTGGGCCCCGGTGTTACATTATTTTCCCCCTATAAAGAGTTGCTCATCATTTGACACCGGACTGGAAGAAGTAATAAGGAGTTCAAATATTTGGAAGCTCAGCTAAACAGAATGGAATTCTCAGCCGACTGCGGTGAAATGGGGAATATCTGATTTTGACACTGATAATCAATTTTGCATTAGTGTACACTCCTCACAACAGGACTGATAACTCAAGTATACATCAGCACAAAATACTCATAGCAGTAATAGTCAAGTCAGCAGCAAGACAAGTCAGGTACAAGATCAACGGTATATTTTCAGTCAAAGGTATGGAGCATATACAAAATTTTGGCTCAGCAATGCATGATGCTTGAAATATGTTATGATCCGAAATAAAGTCAGAATGTGATATGGTAAAGGAAGACAGTCAAACAAATTTTCTCATGCAAATAATTAGCCTCAGAATATTATGGGCGTGTGTATGGGTTTCAATCTGCATATCAGTATGAAGTGTTGGATATAAGAAACCCAGTTTATTCCACACGCTATCGAAAGAAATTTATGAGGCAAGGCTTAAATTTTCCCTCAGCATGATATGTGAACAATTTCTGGTCCACGATACCCGGTTTTCTCAACAAGATACCTCGGTAAAAGCTTCTGACAGACGGAAATAGTTTTTTCTCAACAAGCAAAACCGAGGAGAAGCTTCTCAAGTACGAAACTCAGGCTTCTCCTGCACAATACTCATGTCAAGCTTCGTCTGTAAGCTATCGAGGCTTTTTCTGCACGCTACCCAGACAAAAAGCTTCGATCAGAAGCTAATGAGCCTTCCTCGGCAAGCTACACGAATGGCTTTTCTCTGCAGATCAAGGATCAGATTTGCAATAATTTTGTCAGAGGTACAATACAGTCAAAACATATGCCTACCACAAGAATCAAGTGTTTGGTTGCATATGATTTTTATATATGGTGGGCATGCATCCCAGTCTCATCAGTCACTCATATGAGATGCGGCAAGGATCCAACCGATATACTTAAAGTAAAGTACTGATCCCACAACCTCACAAGTCAGGCCAAGGAAAATGGGCAGAGATACATCTCATGTAATACAAGGATCGACCAGATCTGAGGATGACATCACAGAATCCACAGTCTTGACAATGGTAGTGAGTGTAGTAGGCGTATCAACGGGCTATGGAGATTCCCATCAATAGATATCAATGTGAGTGAGTAGGGATTGCCATGCAACGGATGCACTAGAGCTATAAGTGTATGAAAGCTCAACAAAAGAAACTAGTGGGTGTGCATCCAACTTGCTTGCTCACGAAGACCTAGGGCATTTTGAGGAAGCCCATCATTGGAATATACAAGCCAAGTTCTATAATGAAAGATTCCCACTAGTATATGAAAGTGACAACATGAGAGACTCTCTACTATGAAGATCATGGTGCTACTTTGAAGCAAAAGTGTGGAAAAAGGATAGTAGCATCGTCCCTTTTTTGGCCTTTTTTTATTTGGCCTTTCTTTTTTTATGGCCTTTCTCTCTTTTTTTAAGGGGGGACAATGCTCTATTGAATGATGATCATCACACTTCTATTTATTTTCAACTCAATGATTACAACTCGATACTAGAACAGAGTATGACTCTATATGGATGCCTCCGACGGTGTATCGGGATATGCAATGAATCAAGAGTGACAAGTATGAAAGAATTATGAACGGTGGCTTTGCCACAAATACTATGTCAACTACATGATCATGCTAAGAAATATGACAATGATGAATGTGTCATGATAAACTGGATGGTGGAAAGTTGCATGGCAATATATCTAGGAATGGCTATGGAAATGCCATGATAGGTAGGTATGGTGGCTGTTTTGAGGAAGGTATATGGTACCGGCAAAAGTTGCGCGGTACTAGAGAGGCTAGCAATGGTGGAAGGGTGAGAGTGCATATAATCCATGGACTCAACATTAGACATAAAGAACTCACATACTTATTGCAAAAATCTATTAGTTATCAAAGCAAAGTATTACGCGCATGCTCCTAGGGGGATAGATTGGTAGGAAAAGACCATCGCTCGTCCCCGACCGCCACTCATAAGGAAGGCAATCAATAAATAAGTCATGCTCCAACTTCATCACATAACGGTTCACCATACGTGCATGCTATGGGAATCACAAACTTCAACACAAGCATTTCTCAAATTCATAACCACTCAACTAGCATGACTCTAATATCACCATCTCCATATCTCAAAACAATTATCAAGTATCAAACTTCTCATAGTATTCAACACACTCATAAGAGAATTTTATTATTCTTAAAAACCTAGCATATTAGGATTTTAAGCAAATTACCATGATATTTAAGACTCTCAAAATAGTCTAAGTGAAGCATGAGAGTTCATCTATTTCTATAAAATAAAACCACCACCATGCTCTAAAAGGATATAAGTGAAGCACTAGAGCAAATGACAAACTACTCCGAAAGATATAAGTGAAGATCAATGAGTAGTTGAATAATTATGCAACTATGTGAAGACTCTCTAACATTTAATAATTTCAGATCTTGGTATTCTATTCAAACAGCAAGCAAATCCTAACAAAATAAATTGATGCTCCAAGCAAAACACATATCATGTGGTGAATAAAAATATAGTTCCAAGTAAAGTTACCGATGAACGAAGACGAAAGAGGGGATGCCTTCCGGGGCATACCTAAACTTAGACTCTTGGCTATCCTTGAATATTACCTTAGGGTGCCTTGGGCATCCCAAGCTTAGGCTCTTGCCACTCCTTATTCCACATTCCATCGAATCCTTACCCAAAACTTGAAAACTTCACAACACAAAACTTAACAGAAAACTCGTAAGCTCCGTTAGTATAAGAAAGTAAATCAGCACTTCAAGGTACTGTAATGAACTCATTCTTTATTTACATTTGTGTTAAACCTACTGTATTCCAACTTCTCTATGGTTTATAAACTATTTTACTAGCCATAGATTCATCAAAATAAGCAAACAACACATCCAAAACAGAATCTGTCAAAAACAGAACAGTCTGTAGTAATCTGGATCAAACGTATACTTCTGGAACTCATAAAATTCTCAAATAAATTCCTGGACCTGAGGAATTTATCTATTAATCATCTGCAATAAGAATTAACTAAATATCACAGTCCAAATAAAAATGGCATCTGTTCTCGTGAGCACTAAAGTTTCTGTTTTTTACAGCATGATCAACAAGACTTTTCCCTAGTCTTTCCAAAGGTTCTACTTGGCACAAACACTAATTAAAACAATAAAACCACATCTAAACAGAGGATAGATGAATTATTTATTACTAAACAGGAACAAAAATCAAGGAACAAAAATAAAGTTGGGTTGCCTCCCAACAAGCGCTATCGTTTAATGCCCCTAGCTAGGCACGATGAGAATTGTAGCATAAAGAGAGCATCATGAAGAATATGACTAGCACATTTAAGTCTAACCCACTTCCTATGTATACGGATTTTGTGAGAAAACAACTTATGGGAACAAGAATCAACTTGCATAGGAAGCTAAAACAAGCATAACTTCAAAACTTTAAGCACATAGAGAGGAAACTTGATATTATTGCAATTCCTACAAGCATATGTTCCTCCCTCATAATAATTTTTAGTAGCATCATGAATGAATTCAACAATATAACTAGCACCTAAAGCATTCTTTTCATGATCTACAAGCATAGAAAATTTACTACTCTCCACATAAGCAAGGTTCTTCTCATGAATAATAGTGGGAGTATCATAAGAGACTCAAATACTATAAATTGCTTCCGCATTAAAAGAGTAATGTTCAGAGAAGGGGTAATCATAATCATGACAAGTTTTATCAATATAATCACTACTTTTATAGCATAAGTATCATCACAATAATCATCATAAGTAGGAGGCATGCTATCATCATAATAAATTTGCTCATCAAAACTTGGGGGACAAAAAATATTATCTTCATCAAACATAGCTTCCCCAAGCTCGTGGCTTTGCATATCATTAGCATCATGGATATTCAAGGAATTCATACTAACAACATTGCAATCATGCTCATCATTCAAATATTTAGTGCCAAACATTTTATAGATTTCTTCCTCTAGCACTTGAGAACAATTTTCCTTTCCATCATACTCACGAAAGATATTAAAAAGGTGAAGCATATGAGACAAACTCAATTCCATTTTTTTATAGTTTTCTTTTATAAACTAAACTGGTGATAAAACAAGAAACTAAAAGACTCGATTGCAAGGTCCAAAGATATACCTTCAAGCGCTAACCTCCCCGGCAACGGCGCCAGAAAAGAGCTTGATGTCTACTACACAACCTTCTTCTTGTAGACGTTGTTGGGCCTCCAAGTGCAGAGGTTTGTAGGACAGTAGAAAATTTCCCTCAAGTGGATGACCTAAGGTTTATCAATCCGTAGGAGGCATAGGATGAAGATGGTCTCTCTCAAGCAACCCTGCAACCAAATAACAAAGAGTCTCTTGTGTCCCCAACACACCCAATACAATGGTAAATTGTATAGGTGCACTAGTTCGGCGAAGAGATGGTGATACAAGTGGTATATGGATAGTAGATAAAGGTATTTGTAATCTGAAATAATAAAAACAGCAAGGTAGCAAGTGATAAAAGTGAGCGTAAATGGTATTGCAATGATAGGAAATAAGGCCTAGGGTTCATACTTTCACTAGAGTAAGTTCTCTCAACAATACTAACATAACACAAATCAATCAAAACCCTAATGTCACCTAGATACTCCAATGTCACCTCAAGTATCCGTGGGTATGATTATACGATATGCATCACACAATCTCAGATTCATCTATTCAACCAACACAAAGGACCTCAAAGAGTGCCCCAAAGTTCTACCAGAGAATCACGACGAAAACGTGTGCCAACCCCTATGCATAGGTTCATGGGCGGAACCCGCAAGTTGATCACCAAAACATACATCAAGTGAATCACGTGATATCCCATTGTCACCATAGATATCCACGGCAAGACATACATCAAGTGTTCTCAAATCCTTAAAGACTCAATCCGATAAGATAACTCCAAAAGGGAAACTCAATTCATTACAAGAGAGTAGAGGGGGGAACAAACATAAGATCCAACTATAATAGCAAAGCTCGTGATACATCAAGATCGTATCACCTCAAGAACACGAGAGAGAGAGAGAGAGAGAGAGAGAGAGAGAGAGAGAGATCAAACACATAGCTACTGGTACATACCCTCAGCCCCGAGGGAGAACTACTCCCTCCTCGTCATGGAGAGCACCGGGATGATGAAGATGGCCACCGGAGAAGGATTGCCCGCTCCGGCAGGGTGCCAGAAGGGGTCTAGATTGGTTTTTAGTGGCTACGGAGGCTTCTAGCGGTGGAACTCCCGATCTAATGTGCGTTCTGGAAGTTTTAGGGTACGACGGTATATATGGGTGCAGGAAGTACGTCGGAGGAGCTACGGGGGCCCCACGAGGCAGGGGGCGCGCCCCCCACCCTCGTGAGCACCTCCTGTATCTCCTGACGTGGATTCCAAGTCTATTCGGTGGCTTTCGTTCCAAAAATAGCTTCTCCAGTTGATTTCGTTCCATTTTGACTCCGTTTGATATTCCTTTTCCTCGAAACACTGAAATAGGCATAAAACAATAAATCTGGGCTGGGCCTCCGGTTAATAGGTTAGTCCCAAAAATAATATAAAAGTGGAAAATAAAGCCCAATATTGCCCAAAAGAGTAGATAATATAGCACGGAGCAATCAAAAATTATAGATACGTTGGAGACATATCAGCGCTCGCTGGCGGTCACTTCTTGCCGAAGGCGTGGGAACCAGAATGAGCTCGAGGACGCAACCTCCTCTACTCGGGCGCGGGATCCATGGCGGCACCTGTTCGAACAGAGAGAGAGAGAGAGGGAGCTCGAGGTGAGTTGAAGAAGAGAGAAAACGGAGGGAAACATGAAGGAGAGGGCGACGGGGTCCTGCTCCGGTTGAGGCGCCGGTGAGTGACGAGGTCTTGCGGGCACGAATGCCAGATGGCGGGGACGAGGTGCTCGGACGCCAAGAGATGAGCGCAGGACTAGGAGGTCAGGGCCCTCGACGGTGCAGCGGCGGGAGCTCCGGCCTGGTTCTCTTCTTCGGCGAGGGCGGAGCACGGGTCTCGCACTGGAGGTACGAGGGGAGGGGATCGAGGGAGAGGGATGATTGGATCGGGAGATGGGGTTTCCAGCAGCGCAAGGGAAGAGACGAGGGAGAGAGCGAGAGTGGCAAAGGGAATCGGGCAAGGAGCGGTCGGCCTAGGGTTAGGAATGGTGAGCTTAGGAGGGGCATATGGGCCTGGGAGGCCGGCGCTGCTAGGAGGCCCAAGTGGCCAGAGGCGGCTGGGCTCCCTTCTCCCTCCATCTTCTCTTAAAAAAACTTATTTTCTTTAACAGAAAAGAAATTAGAGAGAGGAAAAGAAAGAGAGGGTTAGGGAAGGATTTTGTGCATGGGGATAATATTGCCGGACTCGCCAAAATGTGTAGGATCCAAGAAAAATGGAGTGGCCATTTTTCAAAGTTTAAATTCAAACTCATTTGATTTAAATTCAAATGGTTCGAATAAGAAGTGAGGGTTAGGAAGGTCCAAAAATGTTCGGATTTTTGGTGGAGCTCCGGAAAATGATGAAAGAATATATGGCAAGGTTTGAGGAGCAACTTGAAGCAGAAAAGACTTGAGAGTTTAAATTGCAAGTGTGTCACGGTAATCCCACAAGAATGGAAATATTTATAATAGCTCCCTAATATCGGGAGGATATGTTATAAAGAGAAGTCACCCTTCCCTCAGTTTAAATGAACCGAAGATCCATGCAATTTATCTAAGTGAGTTTTTAGTTGGCTTTGAGAAAATGATGGCATGATGCAATGCACATGATGCAACGAACCAAAACAAATCACCCGACAACACTCGGAACCATGGAAGGCATCTGAAGCTCCGGTCTTGGGGCGTCACAACACTCCGCCACTACGAGAGTATCTCGTCCCGAGATCTAGGATGGCACCGGAGGGAAAACGTAAGAGGAAGAGGAGAGGTAAAACTAAGTTGCTTCTTTGACAAACGAGTGAAACCAAAGAACCTTGAAAGTTTAAACCATTTCGAGAAAAACAACGGAGATGAACGAAGTTTAGAATACTCTGTTAGAAAAGAGGAACAAGGAACATTACGGGAACCTTGTAGGTTGACAGACATAAGAAAAGGGTTTCAATGGACAAGAAGTACATGCAAGCACTCCGATAGAAATGAAAAGTACAAGGAACGATAAGATCAATTACGACAACACTCCGGTTAAATGGATTAGCTAGAAAAGAATATGATCTTGGCAAAATGAGTTGATGTGACGAAGAGAGCAACAACACAATTCCTCCGGAAGGAACAATAGAAGATATATCATTGGAATAACAAAATGGAGAAGAAAATGACAACTTCTGCCACAAATGAGCTTGGAAAGCACCCTTCGAAGAAGGTTAAAACAGAGTTGTTGGAAAACCAACAATAAACCGAAAATGCTTGTAGTGGGCTTATGGGAAACATCTCAAAACTGAGGAGAAATTCTGCCACCGAAAGCAATGATTGATCGGGAACTAAGAAGAGATGAAAAAAACCTCTTCCACCAAGATGATAGAGAGATAACTTGAATCATTGATAAGCACCACAATATCAATATTCCTTAGGGAAGGCTTTAGGTGAAATAAGACACAAGATAACTCCAATGAAGAGATTGATGGGTTTAAATATCTCATTCCTGACAACTTTTGAATCATGAAACATGAAGGGAAATTGTCAAGAAAGAGATAACACCATCTCAAAAGATAAGTTAGAAAGAATTGCACTTCGGAATGCAAGATGAAGAATACTTGAGCTCCTCTGAAAAGAATCTTGATGAACACTTCGAGAAGGAATTACGTCCTTGATGAACCAACATGTAGAGCCTCCATGAAGAACTCCGATAATAATAGAATGATCAAACGAGAGGAAAGAGAAGTTGAAAACACAAGGTGAAGACTTGCAATGATTAGATGGATCTCTGTGGTGATATAATTGCGAGAGCTTGGAACTCTTGGGAAAAGAAAAGATAAAGCATCTCGAACCGAGAATGTGATATGATGAACCACTCTGGAAAGAAGGAATTGAATTTACTCGATGAAACAAGAATAAGAATTACGTTATGCATATCCTTCACCACTTTAGCTTGATGACAAGCAACGGATTTGGCATACTACTTATTCTTGTAGAAAAAGGGTTAAGATAGATATAGCGCAAACTTGGGAAAATCTTCAATGAACCACCGGTAGAATTGAAACAACGAATAAATTGATATGATAAGCGAAGGAAGAAGAATCTTGGAAGAACCACCGTAAGAATTGAAAACGAAAGTAGCAAAGGCACAAATCATCGGGAAGAATTTTGGGAAACGAATGAAGATACTTGAGGGGATTTAGATACATGAGAACGGAGAGATCATGAACTGATTAGAGGATATTTGAATGATGCACAGGTAAGATTAAAGAACGAGAGCTGAAAGCTGGAATGAATAATATTTGAAAAGATGGCCTTCGGAGGAAAGAAATGGAAACAACTCATGAGATGCTTCGGATGGGTGAAAAGAATTTTCACAATAAAAAACAATTATGAGAGGATGGCAACAAGCTAGAATCATGAATCTTAAAGAGAATGGAGCATGATATGGAGGAAAACTCTTCTTCGGTATTCAAAATCTGAGAATTACGACGAGAAACACCACCAAATTGTCGAGATACTCCGGGATAACGGATAGAAAGGTTGAGCCAACGGTGATAAGAATTTGACAGATCTTGGAGAAAGACATTTGACTGATGACAGTTCATTCTTACGTCAAACTTTGAATATAATTTGAGAAGCTCCGGGAAAATTAGAAGAATCAGGTAAGATCCTGGAAAAGACCTGTGGGTTAGGGCCCACTCAAGATAAACATCGTTGAACGATTACTTGAAAGATATTGCACCGGTTGATTTAAATGGCTTGAAAGAGATAACAACCTCAAAATAGCTTGAACGGATTGAGAATGGAAATGAATCTTCTGAGAAAACTCCATCTCTCTGGAACAAATGAATAGAGAGAGGTGAACAATTAAGAGGTGCACCGGCATGAGAAAACATTTGAAACAAGGAAAAAGATATGATCGGCAAAGTTTGAATTGAATCCACCGGAGAAGAAAAGAGAACGAAGAATGATAAACTAGAAGCTCCGTTAGAATCTTCATGAGAATCACCAGATAAGAACATTGACGGAAAAGAATGGAGAACCTTCCCATCAGTAAAAGGATACTTGATTAAGAAATCTGAATCCTTGAAGAAAACAAGGGAGGGAGGGTGGGAAAACTAAGGCAACTTGTAACGAATGAAGCAAACACCGTTGAGAAGAACTGATAATTGATCTTGCGAAAGTTGAAGTGATTGAATCCACTTGAAGAGAGGCACACCGGTTGAAAAGAAATTGAAATGACAAACTCGATGATCGAGAGGGATTAGTATTCACATAGGAACATGAGAACACCGCTTAGGAAAGGTATGGATTCCACATTTGACTTTGAAGCAACTCGAATACCACAATGAAAACAAAACAAAGGAATGGTTGCAGCATAAGCCGGAACAAACATATGATAGAGATTTCGTCCGAAGTTTTCGTGGTGGGGCCCACACGGGCTCGATCGTACAACACCATCATGTACAAGGCAGTGCACATGACATACGAAGCATCCCCGAGTCAGCATAGCCAAGGACTCTTTAAGACACCACGAGACCACTGTAAAACCAACCGTGGATAGGTGGACCACTAGACGTCGAACCCCAATTTCATATCATACATCTGTCAGAAAGATATCCTAGGATCTACTTGAATTCCCACTTATAAACTCCTAAAACTCTCTAGTTATGCAATCAGGTGTTGGGGATACAGGGGAAGCATAATATCTCACCGAAAACTAGCAAGTCCTACATCCAGCTCTATCCATCCTTCAACACATAACCAAGAAACCTTCGAAAATCATTTACCTCAACCTTCAAAAAGCATCCGTTATACGAGTTATGGCAATACTCCCGAACTCCCGCCCCAGTACTGGGTGGCGTCGAGGTTATCTCACCAACAACTGCATAAAAGAGATTTTCGATGTCGGTGAACTCAGGTATTCTAGAACTGCAATGATAAAATTGTGACGACAACACCTCGGAGCTCAACTCCCCGGGACACTGCCATAACCCCTAAATGTCAGGAGGCACCAAGAACAATGTTCTCGTCACAAAACCATCGAAACGATTCCAAGATACCCGCGTGATCCTAAAATTTTTTTAGTGAAATTTGAGGAGAGAAGAGTCAAAACTCTACGGCAGGAGGCCTCACCAGAGTGATGAAGGGACTGAGGAGTAAAAAGAATCCTACTCTTTGATATATATAATCCTATAAGACTCAAAACATTTTTCTAGACCCAACAACGCCAGCGATTCGATCAAGCAGGGGCTCCTAAGTCGGGGAAGGCTCTGATTACCAACTTGTAACAACCACGATGTGGCTATATCTCCCACGTGTCGGAGCACGACTTAGAGGCATAACCGCATAGTAGGCATGTCGCAAGAGGGTTAATCTTTACACATCCCATGTACTGAATAAGAAAGGGATAAAGAGTTGGCTTAAAATCGCCACTTCACACAATACATAAATATAGCATTACATCAACCAGATACAATCAAGGTCCGACTATGGAACCAAATAAAGAAAGACAACCCCTAATGCAATAGATCCCCGATCGCCCCGACTGGACTCCACTACTGATCAACTGGAAAACGAAACAACACAACGAACACGAACTTCATCGGGCTCCCACTTGAGCTCAGTTGCGTCACGTGCACGGTTATCATCGGCATCTGCAACTGTTTGAAGTAATCTGTGAGTCACGGGGACTCAGCAATCTCACACCCGCGAGATCAGGACTATTTAAGCTTATGGGTAGGAAAAGGTAGTGAGGTGGAGCTGCAGCAGGAACTAGCATATATGGTGGCTAACATACGCAAATGAGAGCGAGAAGAGAAGCAAAGCAACGGTCGTGAAACTAGAAGTGATCAAGAAGTGATCCAGAAACTACTAACGTTCAAACATAACCCAAGAACCGTGTTCACTTTCCGGACTCCGCCGGAAAGAGACCATCACGGCTACACACGCGGTTGATGCATTTTAATTAAGTTAAGTGTCAAGTTCTCTACAACCGGACATTAACAAATTCCCATCTGCCCATAACCGCGGGCACGGCTTTTGAAAGTTCAAAACCCTGCAGGGGTGTCCCAACTTAACCCATCACAAGCTCTCACGGTCAACGAAGGATATTCCTTCTCCCAGGAAGACTCGATCAGACTCGGAATCCCGGTTACAAAACATTTCGACAATGGTAAAACAAGACAAGCAAGACCGCCCGATGCGCCGACATCCTAATAGGAGCTGCACATATCTCGTTCTCAGGGCAACACCGGATGAACACTACATACAGCTAAAAACAGCCCACAAGTTTCCCCGAGGTGGCGCCGCAAGTGGCTCTATTCGACCAACACTTAGACAAGCACTGGCCCGGGGGGGTTGAAATAAAGATGACCCTTGAGTCTGGAGAACCCAAGGGAAGGTGATAGGTTGTTAGTGCAAATGTAAAACCAAGGTTGGGCCTTGCTGGAGGAGTTTTATTCAGGGCGAACTGTCAAGGGGTTCCCATTATAACCCAACTGCATAAGGAACGCAAATCAAGGAATATATCACCGGTATGATGGAAACTAGGGCGGCAAGAGTGGAACAAAACACCAGGCATAAGTCCGAGCCTTCCACCCTTTACCAAGTGTATAGATGCATTAAATAATTAAATAAGAAATATGGTGATATCCCAACAAAATATCCATGTTCCAACAAGGAACAATCTCCATGTTCACCTGCAACTAACAACGCTATAAGAGGGGCTGAGCAAAGCGGTAACATAGCCAAACAACGATTTGCTAGGACAAGGTGGGTTAGAGGCTTAACATGGCAATATGGGAGGCAATGATATAGCAAGTGGTAGGTATCGCGACATAGCAATAGAGCGAGCAACTAGCAAGCAAAGATAGAAGTGATTTCGAGGGTATGGTCATCTTGCCTGAGATCCCGCAAGGAAGAAGAACGAGTCCATGAAGAAGACAAACGGACGTAGTCGAACGAATCCTCACAACTCCATAACGAAACCGAAGCTAATGAGAGAAGCAGCCTGGAAAGAAGCAAGCAACATAGTAAACAACCATCACATAAACATGGCATGATGCACAACCAAGTATGATGCATGTCCGGTTTAAATAGGCGTGGCAATATGCAACAAACAATTCTACAAATTAAGTGGAGCTCAATATGCAACGAGTTGCATATTGAAGAAGCACCACATCAATTATTTAGTTTTCTCTCGTTTAGGTACTCAACAATATTAAATGTTGGTTAACATGGCAAGAGGTGAAGCAAAAGTAAACTACACAATCTAAGCAATTTAAGTGGGGCCGGAAACATCAAACAACAATTCCGGTAAATCCCCATATGCATTTAGCAAATTAATGCAAACAACAAGTTACACATTCTTGAAGTTGTTATCATGATGCGGATGACATATGTAAGTTTATGCAATTTTTATGAAAATGTTGGCATGATAAGATATGAGGCATTTGTCATCGTGGCGGAAACAAAAGGGGTGCCACGGCGATGATAACGAAACTATGCCATGGCAACGTTCTGATTCCGACAACTCATTGAGACGTCGGTGCAAAAGAAAGTGTGCGGTACATGCTAGAGATAGAGGGGTGATCCCGGTTACCGGTTGTCCCACATGACGGCGGCAAGGAAACGAGGAACGTGCAAGGATCAATACGGGCATGGCGCAAACACAGGCATCATCTCGGGGTTATACCTTCAAAGCGTGCAAACGGGACGGTTCGGGTTCGTCGAGGGAAGTAGAGGAAGTAGTCATTCCGCGGTGGTAGTAGAAGTAGTGGTACTATCGGTCCTCGCCGGTAGTGGTACACGTTCACGAAGTAGTCATACACGTCATCGGTAGTTTGTTCACTCAATGGCCTTCAACTGCGGTAGTTGTTCTCGTATCATCGTGGAAGTAGTTGTACATGATTGCGACGGTAACCAAACTTGGCGATCCGACGGGGTACACTCAAGTCGTCGTGGGAACTTGGTGAATCCGAGATCTTCGGGGTCGACGGTCGTTGTACATTTCATAGTGGAACTTGACGGATCCGAGGACTCCCGGCGTCGTGGAACTTCACAAAAACCGGGCCGGTCTTGACGCATCCGACCCGAGGGACAATGGCGTGTCCAAAACATAGCAGCACAACTGTCTCGGTCGGGAGCACTCGTTCGGGCGTCGTTGGTCTTGCGGGTCGTGGTACTTGGCGGTCTAGATGAATCCAAGGGTACTTGGCAGTTAAAAATTGCTCCTGTCCGGGGACGTTCAGTGAAGGCAGGGTCGCAGGTGGTCGGGGCTGGTCGTGGTCACCGGCAAGAAGTAGGGAGTGGGAGGAGGAAGGCCATGGCGCAGCTGCAGTCTTTTCGGCGCCGGGAACGAGGTGGAGGAGAGGAGAGGGAGACGAGACGAGGGCGTTGCAGCGTCTCGGAGATCCTAGCTGGGCTCCTTTGTGGGATGGGGCGCTCGCCGGCGGTCACTGGTTGCCGGAGGCGCGGGAACCAGAAGGAGTTCGAGGACGCAACCTCCTCTGCTCGGGCGCGGGATCCATGGCGGCACCTGTTCGAACAAAGAGAGAGAGGGAGCTCGAGGTGAGTTGAAGAAGAGAGAAAACAGAGGGAAACAGGAAGGAGAGGGCGACAGGGTCCTGCTCCGGTTGAGGCGCCGGTGAGCGACGAGGTCTTGCGGGCACGGAGGCCAGATGGCGGGGACGAGGTGCTCGGGCGCCAAGAGATGAGAGCGGGACTAGGAGGTCGGGGCCCTCCACGGTGCAGCGGCGGGAGCTCCGGCCTGGTTCTCTTCTTCGGCGAGGGCGGAGCACGGGTCCCGCACTGGAGGTATGAGGGGAGGGGATCGAGGGAGATGGACGATTGGATCAGGAGACGGGGTTTCCAATGGCACAAGGGAAGAGACGAGGGAGAGAGCGAGAGTGGCGAAGGGAATCGGGCAAGGAGCGGTCGGCCTAGGGTTAGGAATGGTGGGCTTAGGAGGGGCATATGGGCCTGGGAGGCCGGCGCTGCTAGGAGGCCCAAGTGGCCAGAGGCGGCTAGGCTCCCTTCTCCCTCCCTCTTCTCTTAAAAAATCTTATTTTCTTTAACAGAAAAGAAATTAGAGAGAGGAAAAGAAAGAGAGGGTTAGGGAAGGATTTTGCGCATGGGGATAATATTGCCGGACTCGCAAAAATGTGTACGATCCAAGAAAAATGGAGTGGCCATTTTTCAAAGTTTAAATTCAAACTCATTTGATTTAAATTCAAATGGTTCGAATAGGAAGTGAGGGTTAGGAAGTTCCAAAAATGTTCGGATTTTTGGTGGAGCTCCGGAAAATGATGAAAGAATATATGGAAAGGTTTGAGGAGCACCTCGAAGCAGAAAAGACTTGAGATTTTAAATTGCAAGTGTGTCACGGTAATTCCACAAGAATGGAAATATTTATAATAGCTCCCTAATATCTGGACGATATGTTATAAAGAGAAGCCACCCTTCCCTTGGTTTAAATGAACCGAAGATCCATGCAATTTATTTAAGTGAGTTTTTAGTTGGCTTTGAGAAAATGATGGCATGATGATATGATGCAATGCACATGATGCAACGAACCAAAACAAATCACCCGACAACACTCGGAAACATGGAAGGTGTTGGGGATATTACCACTAGGCGTAAACCGGCCTACTTGGGCCGGGTTAACTTCATTAGTGGTATAAGCAGATGAAGGCCCAAGGCCTATAGTCGGTTTAGAACCTGTAGTCGTAAACCGGCCGGATATGTAACTTGTATTATAAGTTAGGAACAGAGAGATACCAACCGGGATACGAGTATGGACCGGTTGGGACTCTTCGGACCGACGGGCGTCACCCAAGTATATAAGGGGACGACCCGGCGGCGGTTCAGGGAACAGACGACAACTCGAGTCTAGGCGAAGCTTGTTTGCTCCCTAGCCATCGAGACCACATCAATTCCATCACAACTAGACGTAGGCTTTTACCTTCATCGAAGGGGCCGAACTAGTATAAACCCCTCGTGTCTTTGTGTCCGCTTTAACCCCTTCAAGTAAACTCGTAGCGATGGCTCCACGACTAAGTCCTTTCGCTAGGACATCTGCCGTGACAAATCCACGACAGTTGGCGCCCACCGTGGGGCTATCGCACGATGGTTTGACGATCTTGGAGGGCAAGCTCAAAGGACTCGAAGGCTATGCTGTGGGCCAGATGACCAAGAGTCGTCGTGGCAAGATCTACATCGACGACACAGGATGGGGTCCCGAGGCCGATTCGATTGAGTACGGGTACCGGGTCCCCTTTGGTGACATACACGTTTTCATCGGCAAGATCGGTGAGCCGGGGCCTGATCCGGACATCTGCATCAACCTTGTTGAGACGGCTCAGCGCGCGAGATCTACCCAAGCTAAACCGGCCGTGAAGTGTGCCTTCGTTGGGGTCATCCACGGAGGAGAGCATGAGGACGAATCAGAACACGGTAGCGAGACCGTCGTCTATTCCGGCGACGAGTCCTCGACCGGAGAGACCGAATCACTATACCAGTTACAAGACGACCAGGTTAGGGGCTGTTCTGATAGCGACAGTATTTTGGACCCCCCAGGCCAGGTCAACCGGGTTGGAATATTCATGGCCGGCACCCAGGCGGCGAATCACTCTTCGACCGCCGCAGCGATGTTCTCCGGATCAGCGGCGGCAGCAGCAGCAGGGGCAGGAGGCCTTGTGCGCCCGCCGGTTCAAGTTCTATCTGATCTGTTTGATGCACTAGCCGCGCTCATGGCAGAGGACAATCCGGCGGATCAGGAGGCCCATAATGCAGAAATTACGAAGGTGAAAGAGCAGATCGTACAAGCCAAAGCGGATCTGGCAGCAGAAAAAGACAGGATGGCCGCAGAGCGGGCCGCTTTGGACGCCCAGGCTTATAAACTCATGCTTGACCAAAACGCATCATAGGAGGTCTTAAAGCGGAAGCACAGATCACGCCTGCCGTTAGGGTTTGATCCCCGGAGTCTCTTTCACACTCCAGGAGCTGGACCCAGTAATCCGCCGCGGCACCTGGAGGCAAACCGGATTGAGGCACCAGGACCAGGGGGGACGGTCCAACCTCGCCTGATGGAACCTCCTCAGCAGAACATTGTGAATTTTCCGCCGGTCCAGACGCCCCTAGGTCATTATTCTAATCCTATGGACAACCTTGTTGCAGCTGTCGCGCGATTAGAGGCTATCCCAGTCGAAGGGGACTCTCCGCAAGCGATAGAGACGCGCCGGGTTAAGGATCTTCTCCGGACCGCGCTGATTCAGCAGGAAGCATACTCGTATAGCCGTGATCGGATTCACTCTACGCCCCGTCCAAGCCGGAGCTATAGCAGGCGCATGGATGAACCGGCCATATCGAGCAATGAGCGAGGCCGTGAAGCAGCACATGGCAATAGCCCGGCAGGCGGTGTTCGCGATGCTCAGGATGTGGTGGACCGGGCTCGGGCACGGAGGGAAGCCGAGTTAGCAGCGCAGGATGATGCGGATCAACTTACACCGATTCGCCCTACCACCTTCGCCGGACCAGGAGTCGCATCCGCTTTGGGAGTGCCTTGTTTAATCCCCGCTTTACACAATGTGCGCCTGCCCAAAGATTTCAAGGGTCCACGCAAGGTGCCGAGTTACACTGCTGATTTATCCCCTGAAGCGTGGATAGAGAGTTATGAGATGGCCATGGATATGTTAGACGTGGATGAGGCCGCATGTGCAAAATACTTCACCATGATGCTTGAAGGCACGGCGCGTACCTGGTTGAAGATCCTACCGCCCAATTCTATCGGCTCATGGGCCCAGTTGCGGGCAAGGAATATCCGGTTCAGCGGCCGGTTTATTATATCAGCGAGGTGCTTATTGAATCCAAGCAAAGATATCCGCATTGGCAGAAGCTGGCCTATGGTGTTTTTATGTCCAGTCGGAAGTTGAAGCAGTATTTTCAAGGGCACCCCATCATAGTGGTCAGTTCAGCTCCCTTGGGTGATATTATACAGAACCAGGAGGCGACTGGCCGGATTGCCAAGTGGGCTATAGAGCTTGGGCCACACAGACTGAAGTATGTGCCTCGGACGGCAGTGAAGTCTCAAGCACTTGTTGATTTCATCAATGACTGGACGAAGTTACAAACACCAGAGGAGAAGCCGGATCACACATATTGGACTATTCATTTTGATGGATCCAGGCAACTAGAAGGCTCGGGGGCTGGAGTCGTATTAACTTCCCCACAAGGTGATAAGTTTTGTTATGTTCTCCGCTTAATGTTCCCTTGTACTAATAATGCAGCTGAGTATGAAGCCTTGCTCCATGGTCTCCGGATGGCTAAAGAGATGAACTTAAGTCGGGTTAAGTGCTTCGGTGACTCGGACCTCGTGGCTCAACAGGTGTCTGGCACTTGGGATTCTAAGGACCCGCTCATGGCTGCATATCGTCGGGAGGTGGATAATATTGCGGGTTGTTTGAAGGGTTATCAGGTGGATCATGTGGACCGTCGGAAGAATGAAGCGGCGGACGCTTTAAGCCGGTTGGGTTCTCAGCGCAAACGGTCCCGCCTAATGTCTTTCTGGACGTGTTGCACAACCCATCAGTCCAGCTCCCAAGTGAAGCGGATTTGGCTATTCCTGATCCGGAGGCTCAATTGGTGGCAGCACTGCATGCTATTCCGGATTGGACGGTTCCTTATCTTACGTACATGAACCGGGGGGAGTTACCAGAGGATGAGATTCTAGCCAGGCAGATAGTCCGGCGATCCAAGTCTATGACGATTGTTAATGGTGAATTGCATCATTGCAGTGTATCAGGGGCGTTTCAACGTTGTGTTTCTCCTGAGGAAGGCTGTGAAATATTAAGAGAAATCCATGAAGGGGATTGTGGACATCACGCCGGTTCAAAGTCTCTGGTAGCAAAGGCATTTCGTCACGGGTTCTACTGGTTGACAGCGCATGCTGACGCGGAGGACTTGGTTAAACGGTGTGATGGATGTCAGAAATTTTCAAGGCGTGCTCATGTGCCGGCTCAAGAATTGAGGATGATCCCAATAACGTGGCCGTTTGCAACTTGGGGGCTGGATATGGTCGGACCTTTTAAAAGATCCAAGGATAAGAAGACCCACCTTTTGGTGGCAGTTGATAAATTTACCAAGTGGGTTGAAGCGGAGCCTGTCAGCAAGTGTGATGCAGCAACAGCGGTGCAGTTCATGAGAAAGGTGATTTTCCGGTTTGGTTTTCCTCATAGTATCATTACTGATAATGGTACTAATTTATCCAAGGGCGCTATGAAGGAGTTCTGTGAACGTGAGCACATCCGACTTGACGTGTCGTCAGTAGCACACCCCCAGTCCAATGGACAGGCAGAATGAGTTAATCAGGAAATCTTGTGAGGCATCAAACCCCGGCTTATGGTCCCATTGCAAAGAACACCAGGATGTTGGGTTGAAAAGCTACCATCTGTGTTATGGAGTATCAATACTACGCCAAACCGGTCCACAGGATACACACCATTTTTCATGGTCTATGGAGCAGAGGCAGTTCTCCCTAGTGATATCCGGCACGATTCGCCTCGTGTGGCAGCTTATGTTGAAGCGGACAATGAGATAGCACAGCAAGACGCTTTGGACCTGTTGGACGAGGAGCGTGATATAGCGGCTGCCCGTTCGGTGATTTACCAGCAAGATCTTCGTCGTTATCACAGTCGCCGGGTTAGAACCAGAACTTTTCAAGAAGGAGATTTGGTGCTTCGACTCATCCAAGATCAGACGAATATGCACAAGTTATCCCCACCTTGGGAGGGACCTTTCGTGGTCAGCAAGAATTTGCACAACGGGTCGTACTATCTGATTGATATTCGAGAGCATAAAGACTCACGTACATCAGAGGAGGAGACCAACAGGCCGTGGAATATAGCTCATCTTCGGCCTTACTACACTTGAGCCATCGGCTCTATCTATGTACGTATCATGACAGTGTATATATTATCTTTGATATAATAAAGCCGGAGCCTCAGCTAAAGCGGGGTCTCTGTCTTTCTTATCATGCGTGGTTACCTGGAGCGGTTCTGTTTTTAAAGCAGCCTCCGGTTTTCCCCTTGACATTTGCTTTTTATATATCACTTGGGGCCTTGGTCGTGTCCGAACCAACGCGACACCTTTTGATAGGCGACAGCCACCAGATCACTTGGGGACATGGTCACGTCTGAACCAGTCACGCCTCTTGATCGGCCTAAGGCCACAAAATCACTTGGGGGCTTGGTCGAACCCGAACCATTGCCACGCCTCTTGATCTGGCATATATGCCACGAATCATTTGGGGACCTGGCTGACTTGAATCATTGTCACTCCTATTGGGGGCTTGGTCCTGTCCGACCATGGTAACACCATCTGATCAGCTCAGTATAGCATATTTTTTGCAAATGGTTTTTATCATTGCCTTTGCTTCCATGTTATTTTCATGGTTTGTTTGTTCTTTGTTTTTGTTGGATTTCTTTTATGTCAGCAAACACCCTTTTTCCGGTTCAGCCGATGGATTTGATTTCCCTTTAATCCGGAGAAGTATGCCCGGTTTACCTTTTCTTTTACGGGAGCTATTTTCTCCCCCCTTATTGATGGTAATGGTTTATAAAACCTCTGCTTCAAGCTTGGCTAAGCCAGCTTCATGCCCAGACATGGCAGGAAATATGAATTGAAGTTTTTCGAACAAAAGCTTCAGTACTTATGCGCGAAGGCATATTCAAGGCAGAAGTATTAACTATTCTATTACAAGGCAGCACGGTGCCCAAATAAGATCGTTGTTCTTTTGGAAAGATGCCAAAGACAGCTATCCAAACCGGCTTCCGGTTCAAGCCTGCTCTTCATCATCCGCCACTTCAGCTTCCTCGTCTCTACCCATTGGCTGGAAATCAACAGTGGTCCAGTCGATTCCCATTAAAGCTTGGAAAACAGCCTCTTCATGGATTAGGGAAGACGGTTCAATATCAGGAGCGTAAGTGTGCTTACGGATTGGAGGGATCAGATTCTCCGCTTCAAGAGTTGGGGCAGGCACTCGCTTGTTCTGGTCATTGTATTGAGCTTGATAATGCGTCAAGTCTGCCTCTTCAGCTAACTGACAAGCCAGAGGGCGCACTGCACGGTTTATTGCCCTTAAATCCTCTTCGTTAAATTCAGAGCCATCTTCCTTCAGGCTGGGATAGCCTTGAGATGCTTCCACAGGGTCGAAATCTGGCACCCATGCCTTTGCCCGGATCAAAGCGTTAATAGCTCCGGTTCGAGCAGCAGATTTCTTCAGCTCCTCCATCCGGGCCGGAAGCATTGACAACTTGCTAAGAGTGTCCTGGATTAAAGAGGGCGCCGGGTTGTTGTGAGAAGTTGTGGTGATGATCCGTTGGGCTCCGGTATACAATTGTTCCACCAAGGTGTAGGCAGCTTTCAATTTCTTCCGCACATCATTTCCTAAGTGCCCAATACGTGTGCCTACAACAAGATTGGAATGATCTCAAACCGGATTTACGCTACAGCAGGTTCAAATTATCACAGAAGTTACAAGGAGCTTACCAAAGATTGCAGCAGTCATGGAGTGTATTTGCCGCTGTACGGCCGTCAGTTCATCCACCACCGGTTTAAGGGCAGCTTCAGCATTTTCCGCTCTTTTGGTTAAACCGGCCTTCTCAGTGGCCCAGTCAGCCCGCTCTTTCTTGAAGCCTTCTTTCAGCCGTTCAGCAGTGCTCAAGGCGCTGGTTAATTCTTGCTTTGCCTTATCTGTTTCAGCCTGCTGGGTTTTCAAGGCCTCCTGTAAATCGGCGATCTGGTCCTCCTTGATTTTCACCTCAGCCTGCATACAGACAGCGTTTAAGCTTTGCACAGGCGATCCAAGAAATTGAAGTATCAACCACATAACAAAGTTATATGCCTGACACTTGGGGGCTAATGCACCTTCAATTTTTATATATTACTCGATTACAAAGTCCCAAGCTCAATACAAGTATTCAACTTGGCACTTGGGGGCTAATGGCTATTTGATCAAGTTATGTTCTAAGAACAGTTTTCTATTGGAGCCCCGGTTTACTTATGCTAAGTTAGACCGGCCCTTGTGGGTTATTCTGATCGGTTTTAAAAATGTTCAGGATCAAAGTCCCGGTTTGACCAACGTTACAAACCGGCCCTTGGGGGCTAGAAGGATGGAGGTAATGGCAGCAAGGAAAGAAGTAAGTTACCTCAAATTTATCCCTCATCATTTGGACCAGGCCAACTTCACAGTCACGGCTAGTGTAAAGCCGGTTTAAATAGCCGGAGTGAAGATCTTGGGCACTCAGAGCAGCATATGTCTCTAGTTCAACATCCCATTTTTCTTTGTTCAAAGCGGAAAAATCCTCTTTGATGGTGTGCTTGGTAAGGGTGACAGGATTCCCGGGTTCAGAGTGGCCCACACCGGTAATCACAACATCATCATCTTTGGACTTGCCAGTTTGTGTTGGCGCGGCCGTTTGGTCAGCAGGAGTGTGGGATTTCTCAATCTGGATGGAGCTGGCAGGCGGATCAGCAGAGGCTGGAGTATTAATAAGCCCTTCTTCGGGAATAACGACGTCTTGCAAAGGAGGATCATTGGGGATATCTTCAGAAGTAAACATTTCACGATCCAGCGCTTGGTCATGTTCTGGGGCCACATCTTCTTCAGCCGCTTTATCCAGGCGGGCTTTCTTGCTCGGTTTAGGTTTGGCCCTGAAAGAAAATCAAAGAGTCAAGGAAAAGCATAAGCCATTGCATAGTGTACTGGAAGCATATGTTCAGCTTAGCTTACCCAAGAACCGTTTTTAACGGTGGCAGCTGAGTGGCTGATGATTCACCAGAAGATGAATGAGAAGTAACCTGATAATTGGAGTCGGATGGGTTAAGAGGTTGACGGAAGAAACTCGCTTTAGGATGTAAATCAACAAAAAGGTCAGAGACCTCGGAGCGGCATTTTTGAACCGGACTGTTTGGTAAACCGGTGGAGGTAACTACCTGGCCACTGTGCCGGGTTGTGTGGCGAACTTCATGTTGCTGAATCTTCATACGAAATTTAGGATCCAAATAAGCAAGAGGATGAGAAAATTTAACTTTCCGTTTTGCCTGTCGAAGTTTTGGCAAGGGCAAGATTTCTGAATCGGAAGAGAGAATAGTTACCTCAACGAATTCCGCATTGCTGGCTTCAGCGTCATCCTGACAAGCATCATCATCAATAAGGCGTGTAAAAAATAAGCCAAGCGAGTCAAGTTCTACCTCAAGGTCCGGGTTACCCACATCATCATCAATAGCTGGATCAGATGAAGCGGTGGTTTTTCTCTTATGAGCTGGCTTCTTAATAACCTTGGTCTTGGGACGGATTGGCCGCCCTGATTTCTCCGTTTTTTTCTTGAGGAAGTTTCTTGCTCCAAAACGGATTATCGCCCTGGATCAGCAGTAATTAAATGGCAAACATATAAAGCAGTAACCGGTTCAACAATAGAGCAATTAAAATATTATCGCTGGCGGTTTGTTGGTGGTGCAGTAAGGAGGCAGACCGGTTTGAGCACAGAGGTGCTTCGGTTCATTCAGCATCTTTTTCACAGATTCTGTGACTTCGTCATCGGGGAGTTGGATTTTAGTGTGTCGGAGTGGGTCATCGACACTATCAGTATACTGGCACATCAAACTAGAGCGTCGGCTCAGAGGCAGTATGCTCCATGATATCCAACAGCGGGCAAGATCTATTCCCGTTAAGCCGTTGGCCATAAAAGCTCGGAGCTTGGACAATTGCGGAGCGTATTTAATCCTTTCCTTGGCGCTTAGTCTTTGTGGAAAAGGGTGCGTGTTGCTGAGCCGTTCCGGGCGGAAGCCGGGCAAGGGATTTTCATTATCAGGAGAGGTATCCTTGCAATAAAACCAAGTTGCATTCCATTCCTTGGGGTGACTGTGGAGTTTGACGTGGGGATAAGTGATCTCCTTCCTCTTTTGAATGGCCATACCGCCCAATTCAGTGTCGGGGCCATCGGTGAATTCAGTGCGACGGTTTAAATGGAAGAGGTCTCTAAACAACTCAACTGAAGGCTCCTCTTGAAGGTATGCCTCAGAGAGCACTTGAAAGTGGCATAGATTGGTAACAGAGTTGGGGCCAATATCCTGTGGACGGAGCTGAAAATTGGCTAACACATCCCGGTAAAATTTAGAATCGGGCGGTTTGAAGCCCCGGGCCAAGTGATCTGCGAAGACCACAACCTCTCCTTCCTGTGGGGTGGGAGGACATTCATTTCCAGGAACCCTCCAGTGGATCGTATCTTTACTGTCTAAAGCGCCGATCAAGACTAGATCGTCCAACTGTGATTCCGTGACGCGAGAAGGAACCCAATTGCACTCATACACTTGTTTGGCCATGGCGAGATCTACAAGAAATAGGTGATCCGGTTCAAGAACATGTTGGATAAAAGAAGGTGTTGATCTAAACTACGGTAGACCGGAGGCAGTATATATAAACCAGTCTTCCATAATGCGGCATCATGTGGATTCTGGCGGTTCAACCAGGGGACTAATGGTATATACCGGTTTGGTAACTTTTTGTCTATGATAAAGTTAAACCGCCTGATCTAAGCATCGGAAGAAATTGAATCTACGGATAACTAGATACGCAGAAACAAGTTTCACAGGATCTTATCACAGCCGCGGATCTACAGCGAGCTCACAAAAACAGAAAATATTCTGGAGAGTAAGGCAGAAACAGAAGTGAACCATTGAGCGGGTATGTGCGAGAAATATATGGACTTAGATGAGAAACTACAGGTGGATGCTTAAAGGCTACTACTAAATGCAGCAGGGGTTCACAGATTCATTCAAGGTCAGAAAACAGGTATGAGCATGCGATGAACACAGCGCGAACATGGAACCCTAAGAACAGATCTAGGGCAAGAGGAGGAGAAAGCTTACCAGGAACGGAGAAGATGCGGAAAGATGCCGCAATGCTCTGGTACGTTCAGGTTGATGCAGCGGCCCAAGGCGAGGCAGAGGTTGACAGCGGTGGCGGAGCTCCAAAGCTGGCGACGCAAGGAAGACGAAGAAGAAGGGACGAAGGGAAAGGGAAAGAAATGACCCTTCGGTCTTATTTATAAGGCAACAGAGCTAGGTCAAGCACGCGGATCCAGGAGCTATTATTAAAAGAGGGCGTTATAAATGATAAAATTTCATGATGACGTCATGCCGGTTCACAACAACCAGAAATGATGACGACATGGCGGTTTACCAATTACCAGAAGATGACCAAGACACAAGATTTTGTGAAGGATTGACATGAACCAGTTCAAATCAATCTGGGGCCTAATGTTGGGGATATTACCACTAGGCGTAAACCGGCCTACTTGGGCCGGGTTAACTTCATTAGTGGTATAAGCAGATGAAGGCCCAAGGCCTATAGTCGGTTTAGAACCTGTAGCCGTAAACCGGCCGGATATGTAACTTGTATTATAAGTTAGGAACAGAGAGATACCAACCGGGATACGAGTATGGACCGGTTGGGACTCTTCGGACCGACGGGCGTCACCCGTGTATATAAGGGGACGACCCGGCGGCGGTTCAGGGAACAGACGACAACTCGAGTCTAGGCGAAGCTTGTTTGCTCCCTAGCCATCGAGACCACATCAATTCCATCACAACTAGACGTAGGCTTTTACCTTCATCGAAGGGGCCGAACTAGTATAAACCCCTCGTGTCTTTGTGTCCGCTTTAACCCCTTCAAGTAAACTCGTAGCGATGGCTCCACGACTAAGTCCTTTCGCTAGGACATCTGTCGTGACAAATCCACGACAGAAGGCATCTGAAGCTCCGGTTTGGGGGCGTCACAGTAGTACCGCAGTTGCTCACGGTAGTACCGCTCCTTGGGAGCTGTAGTATCGTGTCCTCTGGCCTGGCTTAGCTGCTCGTACTGCTGTAGGGGTAGATGTAATTTTTTACATCCGCGCCCTACGCGGTAGTACCGCCCCATGCACGCGGTAGTACCGTAAGTCCTGGCCTGGCACAACAACATGAGCGGAAGTAGGGGCGGATGTAATTTTTTACATCCGCTCCCTCTGGGTTGTACCGCATGCCAAGTGCAGTAGTACCGTGTCGTATTTTTGCATTGTTTGAAATTCAGCGGAAGTTGCCATGGATGTATATTTATCTGTCCGTGCCCTTCCCAGGCTAGTCCAATCCTGCCTTGCGGTAGTACCGCAAGGGGGAGCGGTAGTACCGCGCTAGCGGCAGTACCGGCCTCAGCTTCTATGCTACAGGCCTGGGCTAGCTTCTGCCGTGGCAGCGGTAGTACCGCAGTTCGCCGCGGTAGTACCGTGAGCCCTTGTCGTAGTACCGCTAGTTTGGTGCGGTAGTACTGTAGGTCGTGGGCTGGTTAAGTGGATAATGGTTGGATTTGTCTCTCCACTATATAAGGGGTGTCTTCTTCTCCAAGTTGACTATCTCTTCTGTTCCCAAGCTCCATTGTTGCTCCAAGATCCATTTTCGCCCGATCTCTCTCCCTAGCCAATCAAACTTGTTGATTTTCTAGCGATTGCTTGAGAAGGCCCCGATCTACAGTTGCACCAAGAGAAATTTGATTCCCCCACTAATCCCTTGTGGATCTTGTTACTCTTGGGTGTTTGAGCACCCTAGACGGTTGAGGTCACCGCGGAGCCATATTCCATTATGGTGAAGCTTCGTGGTGTCGTTGGGAGCCTCCAATTAAGTTGTGAAGATTGCCCCAACCTTGTTCGTAAAGGTTTGGTCGCCGCCTCCAAGGGCACCAATAGAGGAATCACGGAATCTTGCATTGTGTGAGGGCTTAAGGAGAATACGATGGCCCTAGTGGCTTCTTGGGGAGCATTGTGCCTCCACACCGCTCCAACGGAGACGTACTTCCCCTAAAAAGGAAGGAACTTCGGTAACACATCCTCGTCTTCTGCGGCTCCACTGTTGGTTATCTCGTGCTTTTAATTGTGCAAGCTTATTTGTGTTATATCCCTTGCTTGCTTGTTGTTATTGTTGTTGTTGCATCATATAGGTTGCTCACCTAGTTGCATATCTAGACAACCTACTTTGATGCAAAGTTTAAATTGGTAAAGAAAAGCTAAAAATTGTTAGTTGCCTATTCACCCACCTCTAGTCAACTATATCGATACTTTCAATTGGTATCAGAGCCTCGTCCCTTTATTAACGACTTTGTCGTGCGAAAAGTATGGTTGACACCGTAGACAGTGTGGAGGAACACTCCGGTGTGAATCCAATCTCATCTACGGCCGATGGGGGAACCGCGGTCTCTCATGAGGAATTCAATGTGGCTTTGGACACATTGGAAACCTCCATGACGACCGAGGTTGAAAGCATGTTTAATAAATTCTTAGAAGGGCTTAAACTATCTACCGCACCGTTGAAAGTGGGTGATCCCACTAACAAGGTGACGGGTGCTAACTCCGACAAGGGGGAAGCTACTAGTGAAAAGGCTCCTTCTTCTAGTGGTAAAGTTGGCAACGACATCTTTGCCCATGTGGAGCCTCCACTTACTTATGGTGGACCGATTCCTTCCACTCATTTGAATCATGCCGGTCCTCCCCCTAAGATTTTGAAAAATGAGGACTTTGATTCTTGGGTTTATCGCTTTAAGCGTCATTTGAACCATGTTAATACTAACCTTTGGAGAATCATTGAAGAAGGTTTTTATCCGCATGACCAAAGCAACTTCACCCCTAAAGAAGCCGCGGATAATCAATTCAATGAGAATGCTCTCTTCATCATCCAAGATGCTATTCCACCCGAAGATCTTACTCATCTCCAACCCTTCACCATGGCCAAGGATGCATGTCACCATGTTGTTTCCCTCTACAGGGGAAGCGCAAGCATTCAACACTCCAACTATGAAGTGGTGCAAGATGAAGCCGATGAGTTTGCAATGAAAGAATATGAAGAACCTCGTGAGCTTTATCGGAGATTAACCAAACTCACGGTCTCACTCCGAGATGATAGGAGCAAGGATATGGATGACAATTGGATCAAGCGGAAATTCCTCAAGACCATGATACCTTATCACAAGGCAATGTCCTCCGTCATTCGTCAAAGGCCGGACTTCCACACCTTGTCCTCAAGTGAAGTGTTGGATGAGTTTGTGGCTATGAGCATCTTGAACAAGACCACCGACAAAGTGGTGTTACGTTCTCAAAGGGCAAAGAAGCCCAACCTTGCATTGAAGGCCAAGGTTAGTGTGGAAGAAGAGGACGAAGAGGGAGAAGAGGAACCCCGAAGATACAAAGTATGCCTATCATGAACACATGGCTCTTGCTTCAAGGAAATTTTGGAGGAAGAAGAACACAAGGCCCAACTTCAACAAAAACCACTCAAGTGGCGTGAAGGTCAAGCAACGAGTGAGGACATGCTATAATTGTGGCAATGTGAGCCACTTTGTTGTGGAATGTCCTCATGAGAAGAGGGCAGACAATGGTGGCAAGCTCATCCGAAAGGACAAGGCCTAGTCTTTCCCAAACAAGAGCAACTTCACCAAGAAGACTCCTCCCAAGGGGTTGGTGGCACAAGAAGAGTACGATAAGGATGATGATGATGATGATGATGACGACGGTGAGCCATTTGCCATGGCCTCCGTTGCCATTGCGACAACTCCACGGGTGTCTCTCTTCAACTCACCCAATGAGAACATCACCGCCAAGTGCCTCATGGCTAAAGCCACCAACAAGGTAACCCCCAACATCAAAACTACCATCATTAATAATCCTTCTTTGATGGATTGCATTGATGAACATGAGGGGTCTAACATGGAGGAAAATGAGTTTGAGTCTTTTATCAGTATGCTTAAGGGTAAATCCAGGAAGCACTTCGTTGCTCTCTTGGAACAACTTGGTGAAGCCAATGACATGATCGAGGCTCACGAGGACACCATCTCTAAGATGGAGGGGCATAGTCATGACTATGCCAATGAGATATTGGATCTCTCTAATGCTCTTGAGGAAGAGTATGGTCATCGCTTGGCTCTTGAGGAGTCACACAACGATGACCATGCTAAACTAAAGAAAGATCTTGATTATGCTCTTGTTTTTTCTCGTGTGCTAAACTCGGAGAAGGTCAAGCTTGGAGATGACTTTTTTAGACTCAAAGAGGAGTTTGACTTACTTGACAAGGCTCACAAGGTCTTGAAGGGTCCTCATGCTAGCCTCAAAGAGTCTCATGGTCAACTCCAAGTAAAGCAAACCAAGGAGAAAGCCACATTTCCTCATATGGTCTTAATTGATAATGCAAATGCTACTAACCGTGTTGTGAGCATGTGCATCTTGTTGAGGAGAATGCTAAATTGAAGGAGAAACTTGAGGAAGGCCTTGTGCCGTGCATACAAGGCGAGAAGAACCTCAACGACCTTTTGAGAAATCAAAAGGAAGTTGTGGCCAAGGAAGGGATTGGGTTTGCACCCAAGTCCAAGAACAGGAAGAAGAATGACAAAACCAAACGACCTACTTCTCTCATGCAAACTTTTGTCAAAGAGGTAGAGGGTTCCTCTAAGAAGAAGAACAATGTGAAGGGTAGTGATGCCAAGAGGGGTAATGCTAATCCTCCCAACAAAGTCGGCGACTTTAACCCTTCTTATGTGTTATGCCATGCTAGTGATGGACATGTCTATGCCAAATTCGTTGGTTCTTCTTATGAGTACATTGAATGGTCTACTTGGGTTCCTAAGATCCTTGTTACTAACATCAAAGGACCCATTACAAAATGGGTACCTAAAACCAAGCATTGATCTCTTGTAGGTGTTTGCTTCCAGTGGGGGATCATGGTTGCTCGATAGTGGAGCTACTAATCATATGACCAGAAGCAAGGACTTGGTCGTGGAAGTGCAAAAGATTCCATCCATGCCCACCACGTTGAGTGGGGTGATGCCTCGTCCTCTAAGGTATTGGGACTCGGCAAGGTTGTCATTTCTCATGATCTCACGATCGAGAAGGTCATCCTTGTTGAGTCCCTTGCATACCATTTGCTTTCCGTTCGTCAACTTGCGCTCATGGGCTTTGCCACTTTCTTTGATGTTGATACCGTGGCCCTTTTGTGGAGCAAGACTCTTAAAGTAGCCTTTGTTGGGCATGTCGAAAACAGTCTCTATGTGATCAACTTTTTGGAGCGACTCACTAAGACCGCGACATGCCTAATGGCTAATGTTGACGTGGGATGGATTTGGCATCGCTGTTTAGCCCAGGTCAATATGAGATCTTTGCAAAGTCTTCTCAAGGGGGACCATGTCCGTGGACTAACAAATGTTAGTTTTGCTAAAGATCGTGCTTGCAGTGCTTGTATTGACGGAAAGCTACATGAAAAGTCTCACCCTCCCACGACTATCATTTACTCGAAGAGGTCTTTAGAGCTCCTTCACATGGATCTCTTTGGGCCTCCATCTTTTGATAGTCTTGGGGGTAGGAAGTATTTATTGGTGATTGTGGATGATTCGTCAAGATACACTTGGGTATATTTCTTCAAGAGGAAGAGTGAGACCCAAAAAACCGTCGTTGACTTTGCAAATGAAGCTCAACGTCAACACAATGCAAAGATCTTGACAATAAGAAGTGACAACGGCACCGAGTTCAAGAACTACACCTTGTATGAATTTCTTAGTGATGAGGGGATCAAGCATCAATATTCCGCACCTTACACCCCTAAACAAAATGGTGTAGCGGAGAGGAAGAACCAGACATTGATGGATGCGGCAAGGACCATGACGGCGGAGTTCAAGTCTCCATACAACTTTTGGGCCGAAGCCATCAACGTCGCGTGTCATGCATCCAACCGGATCTACCTCCGCAAAGGCTTGAACAAGACTCCATAGGAGATACTCACGGGTAACAAGCCCAACCTCCAGTACTTCCGGGTGTTCAGGTGTAAGTGTTTCATTCTCGAGAAAGGTGTTCGGTTGTCTAAATTTGAGGCTAGAGCTTATGAGGGCATATTTGTTGGTTATGCTACAAACTCTCATGCTTACCTTGTCCTCAATAAGTCCATGGGACTTATTGAGTAGACGTGTAACATGGAGTTTGGCGAGAATAACGGCTCCCAAGTGGAGCAAAGTGGCACTTGTGATGTAGGTGATGAAATTCCTCCCCAAGCCATAAGAATAATGGGTGTTGGTTTTATCCTACCCATTGAGGAACCCCTTGTGGCCGAAGGAGAAGGACAATGCTCCACTCACGTGGAGCCATCACCAACCCAAGGCCCACACGCTTCCGAAGAACAAAGTGAAGGCCCTCAACCTCATGATCAAGACCAAGGGCAAAACCTATCTCAAGACGGTGTCGTATCTCCATGTGATGCCCAAGGTCAAGTTCTCTCCTCCGAGAAAGTTCAAGATCAAGAGCAACCTCAAGATCTAGGACAAGCTCAAGACGACGCTCAAGATGATCAAGTGACCGCTCCTCAACTCACCCCCGAGGAGGAATTGGAGCGTTGTGCCGCCAAGATCGCTTCCAAGTTCTCAACCAAGGGCCATCTCATGACAAATGTGCTTGGAAGAATTCGAAAGGGGGTAAGCACTCATAGACAATTGACAAACTATTGTGAACATCACACGTTTGTCTCCTGTGTTGAACTCCAAAAGTTCTATGAGGCGCTCGAAGATCCGGATTGTCTCAATGCCATGCATGAAGAACTCAACAACTTCAAGTACAACACGGTGTGGAGATTGGTGCCAAGGACAACAGGGAACCACAATGTCATTGGAACCAAGTGGATATTCAAGAACAAGCAAGACGCTCATGGAATTATCATTCGCAACAAGGCCCGGTTGGTAGCACAAGGCTACTCCCAAGTTGAGGGTATCAACTACGGTGTAACCTTTGCTCCCATTGCTCGCCTTGAATCCATGCGCATGTTGATTGCTTATGCTTCTCATCATAACTTTAAGTTGCAACAAATGGATGTGAAGAGTGCTTTTCTTAATGGTCCTATCAATGAGCCGGTGTATGTCAAACAACACCCCGAGTTCGAGGGTCCTTACTTCGCGGATCATGTGTATCAACTTGATAAGGCACTCTATGGCCTTAAACAAGCCCCACGTGCGTGGTATGACCACCTTACCGATTTGTTGCAAGATCGTGGCTTTGAAGTTGGGAAAATCGACCCCACTCTTTTTACTAAGAAGGTCAAAGGGGAGTTGTTTGTATGCCGACTATATGTTGATGATATTATCTTTGGTTCCCCTAACAAAGCTTTCAATGAGGAATTTGCCGCTCTCATGACCTCAAAGTTCAAGATGTCTTCGATGGAAGAGTTGAAGTTATTTCTTGGGTTTGAAGTCAAGCAAAGAAGAGAAGGAACCTTCATCAACGAAGCCAAATATACTCAAGACATGCTCAAGAGGTTCAAGCTAAGTGATGTCAATCCAGCATCCACTCCAATGCCCGTAAAATGCCAACTCGACATCGATCCCAATGGTAAAGCGGTGGATCAAAAGGTATATAGCTCCATGATTGGCTCCTTGCTTTACCGTTGTGCATCTAGACCAGATATCATGTTGAGTGTGGGAATTTGTGCACGGTTTCGATCCGCACCTAAGGAAAGCCACTTTGTGGTGGTTAAGCGAATCTTTCGATATTTTGCTCATACCCCAAACTTTGGCTTATGGTACCCAAGAGGAGCAAACTTCAAGCTTGTAGGTTATTCAAACTCCGATTGGGCGGGAGAAAAAGTGGATAGGAAGTCCACTTCTGGAGGGTGCCAATTTCTTGGTTGCTCTTTGGTGAGTTGGTCTTCCAATAAGCAAAGTTGTGTGTCTCTCTCGTCCATCGAGGCGGAATACGTGGCCGCCGGCAGTTGTTGCACATAACTTATGTGGATGAGGCAAACTTTAAAGGATTACAATGTCATTTGTGACAAAGTGCCTCTTTGGTGTGACAATGAAAGTGCCATCCAGATTTCTCTCAACCCGGTTCAACACTTCAGCATGAAGCATATTGAGATTCGGTATCACTTCATCCGGGATCACATTAGGTGAGGGGAGATCGAGCTCAACTATGTCAACACTCATGAGAACCATGCAGATATGTTCACGAAGCCTTTGGATGAAGCAAGATTTCACGAGTTAAGGCATAAGCTAAATATCATTGATTCGAGCAATGTAGCTTGAGCCCTTCCACACCCCACCATACTCAACTTGTTATCTTGTCTAGGTGTAGGCATGGACATAGGGGTAGTGTTGTTCTCTCAATGAACTTTCCCTCCCCCCATTATGCATAAATTGATCAACTCTTTCACATTAGCCATTATTGATGGTACTTGTGCTTCAAAGACGAGTTTTGGTCATGGGCCCAAGGATAATTCTTCGCGGTGCCATACCAATTGACTCAAACATAGGTGGCTCCGGCCACCGCCCTCTCTTTAGAGAGGTTGTGTTGAGTGTCTTAGACCTTGTTGTCTCTTGTCTTCCTTTTGTCGTGTCGATCTTGTGTGTGTTCTCTCGTGTGTTTTTAGCTTGTCCGTTCGTTTCAAGGTTGCCGTGCAAAGGCTTTATTTTCCCTCTTCTTGAAACTTGCATCTTCTTGAGCACACGGTACTACCGTGGCCTGCCACGGTACTACCGCGTGAGGAGCGCACGGTACTTCCACACCCAGCGTGGCAGTAATTTTTTACTGCCGCTTGGGGGAGCGGTACTACCACCCACGGTGTGGTACTTCCGCCTGGGCGGTACTACTGCACTGTCGAGGGCGCGTGGGGGTTAAGAGCGGACAGGGGGAGTTCCAACACCCCCATACCCATTCGTCTGTTTCAATCCACGCCGTCTCTCTCTCTCTTGCTCGCTCAAGAACGGCGTCGGAGACCCTCGCCGGATCTCCGTCTCCGGCTGCTCTCCTCGGATTCCGATCGGTGGGATCATTCCCCACCACTTCCTCTTGCCATGGAACAAGGTTTCTACCCAAATCCCTCTTTCCTCTGTCCGTTCTTTCGCTTCTAGGTTTTTGGGGAGATGCACGTGTTCTTGAGATTTTAGGCCAAATCTATGCAAGAGTAGGATGCAGGAGAGTAGCAATGCGTAGAGATTGTGCTTGCTTTGTTGCCCCGGGGAAGATTTGATCAACCGTAGTACCACATCGTTGTCACGGCTGTGCTCAGATCCAATTGTGGACTTGGATCTGCCGCCGTGCGGTACTACCGCATCTCTTGTGCAGTACTATCACTCGTACGGTACTACCGCTCCTACTGAGCGGTACTACCGCGCGAGGCGCCGCACTAAAATTTTACTACCGCTCCAAGACACAGTACTACCGTGCCACCCTGGCACGGTACTACCGTGACTAGGAGCAGCACTAGAATTTTAGTATCGCGCAGCCATGCGGTACTACCGTTTCTGTCAAATCTCTCTTGTGGCAACTCCCAAATGCAAGTTCTACTTGTTTCATCTGTTTTGCTGAGGTCTTTGCATTGATCCTTCTCGCTTCTCGTGCGTGTTTCTTTTTGCGTTTTGTGTCTTAGGTGGTGGCACCGGTGCTCCTGCTCGTTGTTCCAATCTTAGTCGTGACACGGGCTCCAAGCGTCTGCGCAACCAAGATGAAGTTCCTGAGGGCTCCAATGCTCCCCAACGCAGGACCAAGACCACCGCCACCAAGCTCAAGGAGCCCACCAAGGGCATGGTTGAGATTCCTCTTGCTGAGTTTGCCACTCGAAGAAAAATCAACCCCTATGTGAATCCTTGTGCCAACTTCACCGGGAATGATCTGTTCTGGACCAAGCGTAGCAGTAACTCACTTATGTGGATGTGATCAAGGCCAAGCAAAACCTCTATGTGGACATGCACTGGATTGACATGCATCACCTGCGAGATGAGAGGCACCGTGATTACTTTGGTGGCTCTGGACCTCGTGGAGCAGTTTGGCATTGAGCATGTGATCTCATTCCATTTGGATTATGACCCTGAGATTGTGGCCCAGTTCTTTGCCACGGTCCACTTCCATGTTGATGAGGCACGGAGGATGACCTGGATGACCAACGGACATCGGCTGACTGCTACATGGAAGGACTTCATGGATTTCCTTCAGGTTCCTAATGAGGGGCTCAACACACCCGTTGGTGTACGCCCTCATGCCAATACGGAGTCAGCCAACAAGGACAAGCTTCTACCCTACAATGTTGAGAAATCGCTTCCTAGTGGCAAGAAGACGTCGGTGTTGAATCCCTTCCTTGACATCATGTACCGCGTCTTCCGCAATTCTCTTTTTTCCACGCATTAGTGACAAGGACAAAGTGCATGCCTATCTGGTGGATATGATGCTCATCTGTGAGGAGGCGTGCATCTCTCAAACTCAACGACTTGATGTCTCACATATTATGTGGTGCGAGCTCCAGTTTGCGGTGTTCACCTGTAAGGTACCCATCTATGGACCTTACATGTTTCTGTTGATCTCAAAGACTTGGGAGAAGCTCTATCCAGATGATGAGTTTCTTGCCCCTGCCTGGATTCGCCATGAGCCCATCCGGCTCCTTGTCAAGCCCTAGTGGGCCAACACTACTACTAGTGCTCAAGCTGCGGCTGCTCAGATGGATGTGGATGCAGATGAGTTTGAGGAGGAGGACGCTGATGAGGACAGCTCTACTGGCTACTCGCCTTCATCTTCTGAGCCCTCTTGGGCTAAGAAGCTGAAGAACAAGATGAAGGCTCCGTTCTGCATGCAAGCAAAGGGGCAGTACCGGACTCACATTGCCTCCAAGGAGAGTCGCCGCAGCAACATGAAGATCATGAGGGTTTTTGGAGAGGATGTTTCTGGCGGTTCCGAGGAGCACATCACTCCTGAGGCCGAATGGATGGCAAAACAAGGCTACAAGTGGACTGATTCTGAGGAGGAGCCCATCCCCGCTGCCAAGTCCGACGAAGAGCGTGCGAGTGACTACTCCTCTTGAGCCACCACTTGTGTTGTAGGTGTCCTCTCTGCCTTTTTGGTGTCTCGATGCCAAAGGGGGATAGAGTGTAGGGATTTGCGTGTCGTGTCATCTTTGTGTTTGCTTTGCTTGTGTTTGTTCCATTGAACCTTGTTTGCTTTGGTTTGGTTTGCGCTTGTGAGACTTATCTATCATATGGTGTAAGACATATGCACTCTATCTATCACACCTTATTGAGCTTATGATATCGTGTGCTATTTATATTATGCTCATATTTAATATCTTGCTTAGTGTTAGCCTTATTGTTGCAAGATATGCCTTGTCAATAAAACATAGGGGAAGTGTTGATCCTAGTATGTGTGCCATGCAGTCCAAAGCAATTATCTAGATAACACACATCTAAGGGGAGCATGTCTATATTTTAGAGATGTGTGGTTTGCTCGTGTTCTATATTTTCTCCCTTGTGCAAATCCCGTATTGTCATCAATCCACCAAAAAAGGGGGAGACTGTAAGGGCATATTTATCCCTAAGGTGTTTTGGTGATTGATGACAATGCTTTTGCGGACTAATCGTGTCCCTTGAGTATTTCAGACATTTCATCACTAGGCACAAGACGGTTTGGTGCCCCTCGAAGACTATTGAAGATGGCGTTTTTTCTATGTTTCTTTTCAGTGGATTTGAGTCGTAGGAAAGTTGTACTATTAAGAGGGGGTCCGCTTTGGAAATGTTTGGGTGGAACCATCACGTACATGTTTACTCCTTTATGCACTGCCTTTCCCTTGGCACTATGGAGCATCCTCCGTTTCTTCGTGTATATGCAAAAAGAAGGATTTCTAGTGTTGCTGTTCTGGGGCATGCGGTAGTACTGCTCTTCGGAGCGGTAGTACCGCAGGCCCCTGCGGTAGTACCGCAGGTGCTCACGGTAGTACCGCTCCTTGGGAGCTGTAGTACCATGGCCTCTGGCCAGGCTCAGCTGCTCGTACGGCTGTAGGGGTGGATGTAATTTTTTACATCCGCGCCCTATGCGGTAGTACCACCCCATGCGCGTGGTAATACCGTGAGTCCTGGCCTAGCACAGCAACATGAGCGGAAGTAGGGGCGGATGTAATTTTTTACATCCGCCCCCTGCGCGATAGTACCGCATGCCAAGTGCAGTAGTACCGTGTCAGATTTTTTCATTGTTTGAAATTCAGCGGAAGTTGCCAGGGATGTATTTTTATCTGTCCGCGCCCTTCCCAGGCTAGTCCAATCCTGCCTTGCGGTAGTACCGCAAGGGGGAGTGGTAGTACCGCGCTAATGGCAGTACCACCCTCAGCTTCTATGCTACAGGCCTGGGCTAGCTTCTGCCATGGAAGCGGTAATATCGCGGTTCGTCGCGGTAGTACCATGAGCCCTTGCGGTAGTACCGCTAGTTTGGTGCGGTAGTACCGCAGGTCGCGGGCTGGTTAAGTGGATAACGGTGGGATTTGTCTCTCCACTATATAAGGGGCATCTTCTTCTCCGAGTTGACTATCTCTTGCGTCCCCAAGCTCCATTGTTGCTCCAAGCTCTATTTTCGCCCGATTTCTCTCCCTAGCCAATCAAACTTGTTGATTTTCTAGGGATTGCTTGAGAAGGCCCCGATCTACACTTCCACCAAGAGAAATTTGATTCCCCCACTAATCCCTTGCGGATCTTGTTACTCTTGGGTGTTTGAGTACCATAGATGATTGAGGTCACCGCGGAGCCATATTCCATTGTGGTGAAGCTTCGTAGTGTCGTTGGGAGCCTCCAATTAAGTAGTGGAGATTGCCCCAACGTTGTTTGTAAAGGTTCGGTCGCCGCCTCCAAGGGCACCAATAGTGGAATCATGGCATCTCACATTGTGTGAGGGCGTGAGGAGAATACGGTGGCCCTAGTGGCTTCTTGGGGAGCATTGTGCCTCCACACCGCTCCAACGGAGACGTACTTCCCCTCAAAAGGAAGGAATTTCGGTAACACATCCTCGTCTTCTTCGGCTCCACTCTTGGCTATCTCGTGCTTTTACTTGTGCAAGCTTATTTTTGTTATATCCCTTGATTGCTTATTGTTATTGTTGTTGTTGCATCATATAGGTTGCTCACCTAGTTGCATATCTAGACAACCTACTTTGATGCAAAGTTTAAATTGGTAAAGAAAAGCTAAAAATTGTTAGTTGCCTATTCACCCCCCCCCCCTCTAGTCAACTATATAGATCCTTTCACTTGTTATGTGCGACACTGCTTAGCTCAAAAAGGGAAACTTTTACTGGATCAAATTCATCGTTTGCAATGCTATGCTTGGAATTTATGTGAAATATATGATTTTACTTGTTGTTCTGAAGACCCTAAGAAACACCTTCCCTACCAATGTGAGTTTAGTGATAATGGAATCATATCTTCGTATGCTAAGGGTGTTTATAATTACTATGATGATCAACAAATTGAAGAATTTGTTGCTTTTAAGGGTGCTTATAAAATTGCTTCTTTGATTGGAAAGTATGATGCTACTCTTTACAAATCTGGAAATTTTGCCATACTTAAATATTGTTATGATAATTATGCTTCTAATGCCTATGTTAAACCATATATTGAGGAATCCTCTGCTGTACAAGAAGAGACTAATATTTTGCAGGAGTCTATGGAAGAAGGAATTGATGAAACTATGGGCTCATTGGATGAAAAAGATGATGAGGAGAGCGAAGAACAAAAGGAGGAAGAGTGGATTAGCTACCTGCACCCACCTTCTAATGAGAGTAACTCTTCAACTTATACATTGTTTAATTTCCCTTCGTGCTTACCGAAGGATGATTTCTATTATGACTGTTATGATCCCGTAGATTCTTTTGAAACATCCCTTTTTGATGATCCTTGCTATGCTTGTGGCCAAGATGCCAATATGAATTATTCTTATGGAGATGAACTTGCTATAGTTCCTTATGTTAAACATGAAATTGTTGCTATTGCACCCACGCATGATAGTCCTATTATCTTTTTGAATTATCCCTACTACACTATATCGGAGAAGTTTGCCCTTATTAAGGATTATATTGGTGGGTTGCATTTTACTACTACACATGATGATTTTGATAGATATAATATGCATGTGCTTGCTGCTCCTACTTGCAATTATTATGAGAGAGGAACTACATGTCCGCCTCTCCATGTTTCCAGTATGTTAAAAATTGCAAGAAACTGTTTATACTACGCATTGACCTTTACTATGTGTGCATGAATTGTTCTTTTATGGCATGCCAATGCATAGGAAGATTGTTAGACTTCGTTGTTGCATGATGTATGTTACTTTGTGCTCACTACATAATCACAAATGGTTGTTAATTAAAATTGGCTTTGATATACCTTGGGATCCGGGTGGATCCATTACTTGAGCACTATTTGCCTAGCTTAATGGCTTTAAAGAAAGCGATGCAAGGGAGACAACCCGTAAGTTTAATAGAGTCATTTATTTCTGTTGTGTGCTTTCATCAAGTTTAAAAATAAAAATAATGTTCCAAGGTTTGCCTTTAGGATGTTTAGATTGGTTGTTTGTTTGTGCGGTGCAAAACAGAAACTTTGGCTGTAGTGCGCGATTTTACATTTTTTACTGGAACGTCAAACGGTTCTGAAACTTTTTGCACTGTCTTTATATATAAATTCTTATTTTTTCCTAATTGTTTTAGAATTGTTGGAGTAACATAAGTATGGTGAATATTCAGATTACTACAGACTGTCCTGTTTAAGACAGATTCTGTTTTTGATGCATCGTTTCCTTGTTTTGATGAAACTATCGATTTATATCAGTGGATTAAGCCATGGAAAGGTTATATTACAGAAGCTACAATGAAAAAACAAAATATGAATTGGTTTGCATCAGTACTTAGAGTAGTGATTTGCTTTATTATACTAACGGATCTTACCGAGCTTTCTGTTGAGTTTTGTGTGGATGAAGTGTTCGAAGATCGAGGATGTCTCGATGTGAGGAGAAGGAGGAGAGACAAGAGATCTAGATTGGGGATTCCCAAGGAACCCCAAGTAAATATTCAAGGAGACTCAAGCGTCTAAGCTTGGGGATGCCCCAGAAGGCATCCCATCTTTCTTCAACAAGTATCGGTATGTTTTCGGATTCGTTTCGTTCATGTGATATGTGCAAATCTTGGAGCGTCTTTTGCATTTAGTTTTCACTTTTATTTTATGCACCATGCTGGTATGAGATAGTCCTTGGTTGATTTATAGAATGATCATTGCACATCACTTTTATTTTTTGAGTATGGCTTTATAAAATGCTTCATGTGCTTCACTTATATCATTTGAAGTTTGGATTGCCTGTTTCTCTTCACTTAGAAAACCGCCATTTGTAGAATGCTCTTTTGCTTCACTTATATTTGTTAGAGCGTGGGCATATCTTTTGTAGAAAGAATTAAACTCTCTTGCTTCACTTATATCTACTCAGAGAGATGACAGGAATTGGTCATTCACATGGTTAGTCATAAAATCCTACATAAAACTTGCAGATCATTGAATATGATATGTTTGATTCCTTGCAATAGTTTTGCGATATAAAGGTGGTGATATTAGAGTCGTGCTAGTTGAGTAATTGTGAAATTGAGAAATACTTGTGTTGAGGTTTGCAAGTCCCGTAGCATGCACGTATGGTAACCGTTGTGTGACAAATTTGAATCATGAGGTGTTTCTTTGATTGCCTTCATTATGAGTGGCGGTTGGGGACGAGCGACGGTCTTTTCCTACCAATATATTCCCCTAGGAACATGCACGTAGTTCTTGGTTTTGATGACTTGTAGATTTTTGCAATAAGTATGTGAGTTCTTTATGACTAATGTTGAGTCCATGGATTACACGCACTCTCACCCTTCCATCATTGCTAGCCTCTTCGGTATCGTGCATTGCCCTTTCTCACCTCAAGAGTTGGTGCAACCTTCACCGGTGCATCCAAGCCACGTGATATGATACGCTCTATCACATATAAGCCTCCTTATATCTTCCTCAAAATAGCCACCATACCTACCTATTATGGCTTTTCCATAGCCATCCCGAGATATATTGCCATGCAACTTCCATCATCATCATATACATGACTTGAGCATTCGTTGTCATATTGCTTTGCATGATCGTAAGATAGCTAGCATAATGTTTTCATGGCTTGTCTATTTTTTGATGTCATTGCTACACTAGATCATTGCACATCCCGGTACACCACCGGAGGCATTCATTATAGAGTCATACTTTGTTCTAGACATCGAGTTGTAATATTGAGTTGTAAGTAAATAAAAGTGTGATGATCATCATTTTTAGAGCATTTCCCCAGTGTGGAAAGGATGATGGAGACTATGATTCCCCCACAAGTCGGGATGAGACTCCGGACTTTAAAAAAATAAAGAGGCCAAAGAAGCCCAAATAAAAAAAGAGGCCAAAGATGCCCACCAAAACTAAAAAACAAAAAAATTGAGAGAAAAAGAGAGAAGGGGCAATGCTACTATCCTTTTACCACACTTGTGCTTCAGAGTAGCACCATGTTCTTCATATAGAGAGTCTCTTGAGTTATCACTTTCGTATACTAGTGTGAATTTTCATTATAGAACTTGGCTTGTATATTCCGATGATGGGCTTCCTCAAATGCCTGAGGTCTTCATGAGAAAGCAAGTTGGATGGACACCCACTTAGTTTCCAGTTTGAGCTTTCATACACTTATAGCTCTTAGTGCATCCGTTTCATGGCAATCCCTACTCCTCGCATTGACATCAATTGATGCGCATCTCCATAGCCCGTTGATTAGCCGCGTCGATGTGAGACTTTCTCCCTTTTTTGTCTTCTCCACACAACCTCCATCATCATATTCTATTCCACTTATAGCGCTATCTCCATGGCTCGCACTCATATATTGCGTGAAGGTTGAAAAAGTTTGAAAATACTAAAGTATGAAACAATTGCTTGGCTTGTCATCGGGGTTGTGCATGATGGGAGCATTTTGTGTGACGAAGATGAAGCATAGCCAAACTATATGATATTGTAGTGATGAGCTTTCTTTGGCTATGTTATTTTGAGAAGACATAATTGCTTGGTTGGTATGCTTGAAGTATTATTGTCTTAATGTCAAATGATAGACTATTGCTTTGAATCACTCGTGTCTTATATTCATGCCATGATTAGATTACATGATCAAGATTATTCTAAGTAGCATTCCATATCAAAAATTATCTTTTTTGTCATTTACCTACTCGAGGACGAGCAGGAATTAATCTTGGGGATGATGATACGTCTCTGTCGTATCTATAATTTTTGATTGTTCCATGCCAATATTCTACAAATTCATATACTTTTGGCAACTTTTTATACTATTTTTGGGACTAACAATTTGATCCAGTGCCCAGTGCTAGTTCTTGTTTGTTGCATGTTTTTTGTTTCACAGAAAATCCATATCAAACGGAGTCCGAACGGGATAAAAACTTACGGAGATTTTTTTGGAATATATGTGAATTTTGGGAAGAAGAATCAACGCGAGACGATGCCCAAGGGGCCCACGAGGCAGGGGGGCGCGCCCCAGGGGGGTGGGCGCGCCCCTGACCCTCGTGGCCACCCCGTAAGGCGGTTGGTGCCCTTCTTTCGTCTCAAGAAAGCCAATATCCGGATACAAATCATGTTAAAATTTCAGCCCAATCGGAGTTACGGATCTCCGGGAATATAAGAAACGGTGAAAGGCAATAATCTAGAGCGTAGAAACAGAGAGAGACAGAGAGACAGATCCAATCTCAGAGGGGCTCTCGCCCCTCCGCCACCATGGAGGCCATGGAGCAGAGGGGAAACCCTTCTCCCATCTAGGGGGAAGGTCAAGGAAGAAGAAGAAGGGGGGCCCTCTCCCCCTCTCTCCTGGTGGCGCCAGAACGCCGCCGGGTCCATCATCATAATCGCAATCTACACCAACACCTCCGTCATCTTCACCAACATATTCATCACCTTCCCCCATCTATCTACAGCGGTCTAATCTACTGCAACCTGTTGTACCCTCTACTTGAACATGGTGCTTTATGCTTCATATTATTATCCAATGATGTGTTGCCATCCTGTGATGTCTAAGTAGATTTTCATTCTCCTATCGGTAATTGGTGAATTGCTATGATTGGTTTAATTTCCTTGTGGTTATGTTGCTGTGTAACAACCTAGATTTTGGCCCTTTTCTTGTTCTTTTGATTTATCTGGTTTTTGCTCTGTTTTTCTTTTTGGAGTGGTTCTGTGGCCTTGTCGCCTGGGAAATCAGCTTCATTTCCTCTCCCAAAGTGGCTCATCATTCTCAAAACCTTGCCAAAATCATGTCACTCCACTGCTTGACCAAACCCTAATTTCTTTTTCCTTAGGAATATTCCTTTTCCTATTAAAGCAATAACCCTAATGGCCCTAGGTTGTGAAGCAACCTATATTTCTGTCCATCCAAAAATCCCCAAATTATTCTTATAAATTGTTTGGGTCATATCTTCATCAAATATGGCCAAATATTTCATTGGCCATATTTTCCATCATGCTCAATAAATTCATTTCCTATTCTGTCCTAAATGGCACATTGTGAAGCAAGTGCTATTTATCTTTGCCCATTTGACCCCAAACTTTTTCTACATATTCTCCTGTCCAAATAATTGCCCTGTGCCAAAACTCAACTTTACTTGCCTAGCCAAACTTCCTCAGTGATTTTTCGAAGTTCTTGTCTGAGGGAAGCCTTTGTGAAGGAAGTGCTGGCTAAGTTTATCCAAATTAGTTGAAATTTTGCATGCCTCTTCATGTGCTCATATAATTAGCCTCCTCCAAGTTTCAGCTCTATCCCTTGATCTATGTTAGCAAAACATCAAATCTTTGATTCTGTCAATATTTTCAAGTTGTGAAGCAAGTATATTTTACATTGCTTCATTTTGCCTGAAAATTTACCAGAGCATTCTCCTACCCAAATAACTTCTCTCCAGCAAATTTGGCACCATTTCACCTAGCAAATATTCTCTAGAATTTTTACAAGTTTCTGTCTAGAGGGAATAGCTATGAAGGAAGTACCATTTTGGTAAAACCAATTGGTATGGAATTTTTATAGCACCTTTATCTGGCCAAATCACTAAGCCCTGCCAAGTTTTACCTCAAGTGGTTACTCCATGTGAATGCATCATCCAAATCTTGATTCTGGACACATAATGTGAGTTACAAAGCAACTATGTTAGTTTGTGCTCCATTATGCCTCAAAACCTCCAGGATTATAGTACTTACTTAGTTAATCACCCCAGACAAACTCTTTGGCACCAGTAAATTCCCTGATGATCACCAGTGTTCACCCAACTTCAGACAATGATTGCTAGTTAACCAGAGCAGTTTTAACCAAACTACCACCGCGGTTGTAACCTACCCTGGATGGACTACACACTAGACAACCCGTTCCATCCCCTCTCCCCCGCTACATGCCAGTGCACGCGGTGACCACAACAATGGCGTGCCTGTGCACACGCTCTGTGTGCAGCGGCCGCGTCAAGTGGCTATTTGTGCTGGACCCCCTCCTCCTCTCGTCGTCTTCGCGCGCGTGAGCGTGTCCAAGAGTTTTACCGCATCGTCTCCGTCCTCCTGGACCTCTCTCCCTCTTAGTAAAAACCCTCACCAACGCTCACCGACGCTCGCTGCCGAACGCCCACAAGAGCACAGTGCTCCGTCTGGCTCTGCTCGTCGCCGTCGTCATCCTCCCCGTGCTCCCTTGGCCGCCTCTACCCCGTGAGAGACTCCACTGTGCCTCCCTCGTCGCCTGCCTCCAAGTTCATGCACGCGGGAACGCGTCCGCAGCGCCGGCCACGCGTCCGCAGCGACGCCAGCTCGGCCTCCTCGCCCCGAGGCTATATAAGCCCGTCCCGGGTGCATTTCTCCCCACCAGCGACTGCTACCCACTCCCCCACGACTCCCTGACCACTTCCCCGAGCTCGAGTCGCCCTCCACGACCACCATTGTCGCCATGGTGGCCTCAGGTATCCTCCTCGATTGGCTCAAGCCGAAGCCCCTCTCCTCATTTCTCCTCCACCAATAGACCTACCATACCCCGATGAATCTCCCCACCCTCTCCGTTTTTCTCCAGAGCAAGCATGGCCGCGTGCCGCCGAGATGGTCCGTCGCTGTTGCTCTTTGCCTCCGATGGTTGCCTCTGCGGCAGCGCTCCCCGGAGCACGTGTAGTTCCTGGATGGGTGCGGGCCTCCATCCCAAGGCCACCGGTGCCCTCTCCTTGGCCGGAGATGGCCGGAGTCGCCGTGCCCAGCGGGGGCCGCACCCCTGCTCGGTGTTCTGTCGAGGAGAGGAGGAGCAGGCGCGTGTAGAAAAAGAAGGAGGCGTGGGAGGAGAGAGAAGATGCGGCGGGCCCCACGCGTCATCGACCCAGCGCCCGGCCCCGCCACCGCCACGCTGGATAAGAGGAGACGTACTCCAGGTAGTATGCCTTCACTTATCGAAAGTGCATTCCGCTTCTTATTCAAGCCAAAATACTCTTTCCTTTCTGGAAAACATATTTCCTGAGAAGGCGCGTTCTGTTTTTCCTGCTGATGACTTGCTTGTGATGATTTCATTATAGATAGGTCCCTGGTAGAAAAACTATCATATCTTTTTGCTCCTAACTCCAAATGAGGTGATTCCAAAGCCCACTTCTTCGTTTCATCGAGCCTATTCTGATGGAATCATTTTCACCATGTTTTGACATTCTGGTAATGACCATTTTTCCCCTGCCATATTCAGCCCCCTCTGAGAGAGAACGTTTCCGGCGATTCTTTCCGCGAGCTTCTCGCACTTGTTCTCGGTGATTTCTTCCACCCCAGGCAAGCCACACCCTCCATTTGCATGATTGTAATGCAGTGACATGGTTTATTCATTTGAACTTGTTTAAAACATTGCATTAGCTATGTATGATCTGTTCATGGCATGACTCGGAGTATTGTTTTGATGTTGATATTGCCATGATATTGCTTGGAGTACTAGGACTTATATTTTGATGATTATGTGGATGACATGTGCCTTTGGATTCTTAGTGGCTATTATGATTATGTTCATGATGGTAATATGCTTTGGAGTATTACTTTGGATGACATGTTGCCTTTGGATTCTTAGTGGCTAGTATGATTATTGTCATGATGGTATCTGTTATTATCTGGGAGCACTACTTTGAATATCATGTTGCCTTTGGATTATTAGTGGCTAGTGTTATTTTTCATCATGATGCTAGTTGATATATTTTATGGAATATGATGATGGAGATGATTCTTGCATGTGGATCTTAGTTGGATAGTTATTTGAGTAGTAGTATTATCGTTCTTGGGTTCATCATGGTAGTAGTGTTATACTGTCCTCGGAGTATTCTAGTATGATGATATTAAGCTTTGGATTATTTGTTGGATATTGCTATGACTTCGATTATAGGTTAATAGATGATATCGGAGTATCCGTCTTTACTATTATATTTTGGGGTTAAATTCCATCATTAAGTTGGTCAGGTGCCACCGAACCGGGCTTTTCCAGTGCAACCACATTTGCCATTATGGGAAGGCCCTAATGCGATCTATTGTCGTGCCTCTTGTCGGTGCCTACAACTAGGGAAGGTTATGGGCATGCACTACCCTGATTAGGTAGGCGGACATAAGCCTTGTGTGCCCGCTGTTGTTGTTATGTGCACGGTCCCTGTGAGGGACGTTTTGGCCACGACGGTGGTCGTTGTGTCCTTGGTAGACAAGGGGCCACCCAGGACTAGCCCAGTTGGGAGTGGGTCGGAGTGGCCGGGAGAGTGTCATGGCAGTAGATCGGTTTTGTCGGAATGCTATTGGTCCACCCGAATGGGATTGCGAGGCCATGGATTCCGTGGTGTGGGTAAAGGGCGCTACCTCTGCAGAGTGTGTATTTAAATCCATTGATAGTCGCATCCTTGGTCATGGGCAAGGGTTCGTACTAGGTCACACCGTTCGATCAACACTCACACGACGGAATGACTTATAGGTGATTTATATGTTAATATGTTGAGCAATACAGATTGGCAGGATGTTGATGATGATGTTGGAGACCAAGTGTTGGTCATGGTAGTGATCGCCGGAAGGATCGCCGTTTGAGACCAAGCGTGGGTCATGGTTGTGATAGCCGGAATGATCACCGTTTGGTTTTGATCACGAGGTGATCGAGATGGTATATTGCTTGGCCGGTTAGCCAAGAGAGATATGGTTATGGAGATCTGAGATGGAGGTTTATCAGTATTGTATCAGTTTCATACCATGCTTAGTAGTTGTTTCATCATGGTAGTTGTTAATTAATTAACCTGTTTAATGCTATGTTATTGTCTTGCCTTGATGTTTATAGTTGTTGTGAGCTTGCAAGTACATTCAATGTACTGACCCGGTGTGTCATGCCAGATTGAAGGTGATGCCATGATTGTTTGATTGCTTGTCGATGGATGCCGTGCGTGCGAGCTAGATCATGTCCCAGCCAAATTCCCTGCGGAGTGGAGTTCACCACCTTCGTCGTTGTTCCGCTGCTAGAAGTATTCCGCTGCTACGAGTTGTTTCGCTGCTAGCATAGAGCAAGTGTAGTATCACAGGCGTAGTGTCACCGTGCTGATGTGCTTCTTTGTAACATGAGACCCTTGTATTATTATTCTTGTAATAAGAGCTAATTTGTTCTATGTCAAGCAGTGTCGTATTCCAGAGACTTCTCCTCGATCTCTGGGCTAGAATACAGGGTGTTCCGGTTTCTCTGAGCCGGGGTGCCACAGGCTTGGTATTAGACCAGGTCTGGCTATAGAACACCCTAGTCAGCGCGAGCAGTAGAAACCGGTAGAAATCGGTAGTGTAGAGTTTGGCTTGTTTATTGCATATGGTTGCTACATTTGTTTGTTGCACAGCATGCATATAGCCTTATTATTGGCTGCTGACGATTTATTTGGTGAGTGTAGGTGGCATCGGTTCGGATCCACTACAGCTCAGTCTTTGCATTCCCCCAGTTTTGTTTTCTTGCTTGTTCTTCGGTGTTTGGTGTCATTTCTGTCCCAGCAGAGTGATGCTAAGAGATCCCGACACTGTTGCTAAAAATGGTGCTCCGGTATCGCACCGAATTCCTTCCTTAACCCCATTTTATGTCGGTGTTAGACATGCTTCTATCCCGGATCGTCCTTCTTATCTTGTCGTGTTGGCAACCCTTAATGGTCTTAGTCATCGTAAAAAGGGCAATGTCAGTAGCCTCAGTTTTTCCCCGCTATCATATTCCTTGGATGGGTACGGATATTTTCCATCCGCTTGATAATAATGTGGTCGCGACATTCCTGTTCTGCTACATGGTTACCAATTACGTCCTCGCCCCCGAGCTAGTCCAGGTTGCTACCTGGCTAAGCTAGCACTTGGTGTAGCGCTGTTTACACCAATTATTCCACACATTTATTAGTCCTCGTGCACATCTTCACAGCATGCTAGATCGTAGAACCAGAGATTCCGCGATATTTGTGTGCTTAAGTAGGCATGCATATTGTGTGACTAGCAGTAATATGTGACATTGATTGTGTGTGAATTGATTGTTGTTGCGTGCTTTTGTTTTGTGAAGTTTTCTTTTGTTTCTTTCTTTTTGGGCCCCGGTGTTACATTATTTTCCCCCTATAAAGAGTTGCTCATCATTTGACACCGGACTGGAAGAAGTAATAAGGAGTTCAAATATTTGGAAGCTCAGCTAAACAGAATGGAATTCTCAGCCGACTGCGGTGAAATGGGGAATATCTGATTTTGACACTGATAATCAATTTTGCATTAGTGTACACTCCTCACAACAGGACTGATAACTCAAGTATACATCAGCACAAAATACTCATAGCAGTAATAGTCAAGTCAGCAGCAAGACAAGTCAGGTACAAGATCAACGGTATATTTTCAGTCAAAGGTATGGAGCATATACAAAATTTTGGCTCAGCAATGCATGATGCTTGAAATATGTTATGATCCGAAATAAAGTCAGAATGTGATATGGTAAAGGAAGACAGTCAAACAAATTTTCTCATGCAAATAATTAGCCTCAGAATATTATGGGCGTGTGTATGGGTTTCAATCTGCATATCAGTATGAAGTGTTGGATATAAGAAACCCAGTTTATTCCACACGCTATCGAAAGAAATTTATGAGGCAAGGCTTAAATTTTCCCTCAGCATGATATGTGAACAATTTCTGGTCCACGATACCCGGTTTTCTCAACAAGATACCTCGGTAAAAGCTTCTGATAGACGGAAATAGTTTTTTCTCAACAAGCAAAACCGAGGAGAAGCTTCTCAAGTACGAAACTCAGGCTTCTCCTGCACAATACTCATGTCAAGCTTCGTCTGTAAGCTATCGAGGCTTCTTCTGCACGCTACCCAGACAAAAAGCTTCGATCAGAAGCTAATGAGCCTTCCTCGGCAAGCTACACGAATGGCTTTTCTCTGCAGATCAAGGATCAGATTTGCAATAATTTTGTCAGAGGTACAATACAGTCAAAACATATGCCTACCACAAGAATCAAGTGTTTGGTTGCATATGATTTTTATATATGGTGGCCATGCATCCCAGTCTCATCAGTCACTCATATGAGATGCGGCAAGGATCCAACCGATATACTTAAAGTAAAGTACGGATCCCACAACCTCACAAGTCAGGCCAAGGAAAATGGGCAGAGATACATCTCATGTAATACAAGGATCGACCAGATCTGAGGATGACATCACAGAATCCACAGTCTTGACAATGGTCATCAAGGTTATTATTCCCGCAACTGACAAGGAGAGGTCCTAAAAATCTTGTCACCTTCTTGTATGATTGGCCTCAGCAATGAGCTCTGTATAGCTACAAGCTCCGAACATATGTCATATGTGTGTGGACCCAGGTCAGAAAATAAGCAAAAGGAATAATGCCAACAATATTGCACCAATCACGTCCATGGTCATACAAAGAATCAAGGACAGGGTCCGGATACCCCAAGTCAGTTGGAGGCCATCATTCCATATGGATCCACAAATACATACACCTTCAGCGGCCTACTCTATTTACAAGGATTTTCATAACCCGCTGACCCGCTTGACATGGTTAGTGTGGAATATCCAAGTCTGTTCTGTCAGGTCCAAGATTCCTTTGCAACCTCAACAGTTTGACCTCGGCGGCAGGGTTAAAACATACCACATCATATTACTAAAGATGGGTATACCGACAAAATGAGAAGTCAAAAGCCGAATAATCGGCTCAGCCCCGATGTACTCGCCGACGGAATCAAGGACACGGTCAGTCTGTCGGGAAAAGCATTTGTCCGTCAGCCCCGTGTCGGGCAAAGTCTCAAGATGTAAGTATTTGAGGTATGGCATAGCTATAACTCCATACACCATTATATTGCTCCTGACAAAAGGCAGTCAGATCTTTGGTACATATTTCATGCTCGAGCCAAAGAAATAAATCAAAATCAGTACCACCTATGAGCAGTCAGATCCCGTTAGAAGATGGCCCTGATTAATTCTCAGCATTTATTGAAACTATAAGGCCTGCATTTATTTGAAGCAACCCCATGACAGAGGTATTAAGGTGTTCATGACCAAAGGAAAATGTATGCTCAGATCCATTGGATACCACCACAGGTATGGGGAATCAACGTCAGTAAAAATAAATTGGTATATGAGCAAAGACTAGTCAGCATTTTGGGAAAGGTGAAGCAAACCACCCCAAGCAAAGATAATCAAATCATCTAAAATTCTTGGGGAACAATAAATAGAGGAAAAAGGATACCCGAGTTGGAAACGGTGTACTCAAGACATACTTGTTCCCTGAGCAACTAAATCTTGAGGACAAGATTTCTTTAAGGGGGTAAGAGTTGTAACAGCCTGGATTTTGGCCCTTTTCTTGTTCTTTTGATTTATCTGGTTTTGCTCTGTTTTTGTTTTTGGAGTGGTTCTATGGCCTTGTCGCCTCGGAAATCAGCTTCATTACCTCTCCCAAGTGGCTCATCATTCTCAAAACCTTGCCAAAATCATGTCACTCCAGTGCTTGACCAAACTCTAATTTCTTTTTCCTCAGGAATATTCCTTTTCCTATTAAAGGAATAACCCTAATGGCCCTAGGTTGTGAAGAAACCTATATTTATGTCCATCCAAAAATCCCCAAATAATTCTTATAAATTGTTTGGGTCATATCTCCATCAAATATGGAAAATATTTCATTGGACATATTTTCCAGCATGCTCAATAAATTCATTTCCTATTTTGTCCTAAATGGCACATTGTGAAGAAAGTGCTATTTATCTTTGCCCATTTGACCCCACACTTTTTGTACATATTCTCCTGTCCAAATAATTGCCCTATGCCAGAATTCAACTTTACTTGCCTAGACAAACTTCCTCAGTGATTTTTCAAAGTTCCTGTCGGAGGGAAGCCTTTGTGAAGGAAGTGCTGGCTAAGTTTATCCAAATTAGTTGAAATTTTGCATGCTTCTTCGTGTGCACATATAATTAGCCTCCTCCAGGTTTCAGATCTATCCCTTGATCTATGTGAGCACATCATCAAATCTTTGATTTTGTCAATATTTTCAGGTTGTGAAGCAAGTATATTTTATATTGCTTCATTTTTCCTGAAATTTTACCAGAGCATTCTCCTACCTGAATAACTTCTCTCCACCAAATTTGGTACCATTTCACCTAGCCAATATTTCTCTAGAAGTTTTACAAGTTTCTGTCTAGAGGGAATAGCTGTGAAGGAAGTACCATTTTGGAAAAACCATTTGGTATGAAATTTTTACAGCACCTTTATCTGGCCAAATCACTAAGCCCTGCCAAGTTTTACCTTAAGTGGTTACTCCATGTGAATGCATCATCCAAATCTTGATTCTGGACACATAATGTGAGTTACAAAGCAACTATGTTAGTTTGTGCTCCATTATGCCTCAAAACCTCGAGGATCATAGTCCTTCCTTACTTAATCACCCTAGATAAACTATTTGGCACTAGTAAAATCCCTGATGATCACCAGTGTTCACCCAAGTTTACTGCAGTAAACTTCAGAGGGTGATTGCCAGTTAACCAGAGCAGTTTTAACCAAACTACCACCGCGGTTGTAACCTACCCTGGATGGACTACACACTAGACAACCCGTTCCAACCCCTCTCCCCCGCTACATGCCAGTCCATGCATTGACCACGACAATGGTGTGCCTGTGCACGCGCTCTGTGTGTAGCGGCCGCGTCCAGTGGCTGTTTGTGCTAGACCCCCTCCTCCTCTCGTCGTCTTCGCGCGCGTGAGCGTGTCCAAGAGTTTTACCGTGTCGTCTCCATCCTCCTGGACCTCTCTCCCTCTCAGTAAACCCCTCACCGACCCTCACCAACGCTCGCTGCTGAACGCCCACGAGAGCACAGTGCTCCGTTTGGCTCTGCTCGTCGTCGTCGTCATCCTCCCCGTGCTCCCTTGGCCGCCTGCCACGTGAGAGACTCCACTATGCCTCCCTCGTGAGAGACTCCACTGTGCCTCCCTCGTCGCCTGCCTCCAAGTTCATGCGCATGCACACGTCCGCGGCGACGCCAGCTCGGCCTCCTCGCCCAGCGGCTATATAAGACCGTCCCGGGTGCGTTTCTCCCCACGACTCCCTGACCACTTCCCCAAGCTCAAGTTGCCCTCCACGACCACCATTGCTGCCATGGCCGCCTCGGTCTCCTCCTTGATTGGCTCAAGTTGAAGCCCCTCTCCTCATTTCTCCTCCACCAGTAGACCTACCATACCCCGGCAAATCTCCCCACCCTCTCCGTTTCTGTCCAGAGCCAGCATGGCCGCGCGCCGCCGAGATGGTCCGCCACCGTTGCTCTCTGCCTCCGATGGTTACCGCCGCAGCAGCGCTCCCCGGAGCGCGTGTAGTTCTTGGATGGGTGCAGGCCTCCATCCCGAGGCCACCGGTGCCCTCTCCTTGGCCGGAGATGGCTGGAGTCGCCGTGCCCAGCGGCGACCGCGCCCCTGCCCGGTGTTCTGTCGAGGAGAGGAGGAGCAGGCGTGGGAGGAGAGAGAAGATGCGGCAGGCCCCATGCGTCATCGACCCAGCGCCTGGCCCTGCCACCGCCACGCTGGGTAAGTGGAGACGTACTCCAGGGAGTACGCCTTCACTTATCGAAAGCGCATTCCGCTTCTTCTTCAAGCTAAAATACTCTTTCCTTTCTGGAAAACGTATTTCCTGAGAAGGCGTGTTCTGTTTTTCTTGCTGAGGACTTGTTTGTGATGATTTCATTACAGATAGGTCCCTGGCAGAAAAACTATCATATCTTTTTGCTCCTAACTCCAAATGAGGTGATTCCATAGCCCACTTCTTCGTTTCATCGAGCCATTCCGATGGAATCATTTTCACCATGTTTTGACATTCTGAAAATGACCATTTTGCCCCTGCCTTATTCAGCCCCCTCCGAGAGAGAATGTTTCCGGCGATTCTTTCCACGAGCTTCTCGCACTTGTTCTCGGTGATTTCTTCCACCCCAGGCAAGCCACATTTGCATGATTCTAATGCAGTGACATGGTTTATTCATTTGAACTTGTTTAAAACATTGCATTTGCTATGTATGATCTATTCATGGCATGACTCGGAGTATTGTTTTGATGTTGATATTGCCATGATATTGCTTGGAGTTCTAAGACTTATATTTTGATGATTATGAGGATGACATGTGCCTTTGGATTCTTAGTGGATATTATGATTATGTTCATGATGGTAATATGCTTTGGAGTATTACTTTGGATGACATGTTGCCTTTGGATTCTTAGTGGCTAGTATGATTATTGTCATGATGGTATCTGTTATTATCTTGGAGCACTACTTTGAATATCATGTTGCCTTTGGATTATTAGTGTCCAGTGTTATTTTTCATCACGATGCTAGTTGATATTATGTTATGGAATATGATGATGGAGATGATGCTTGCATGTGGATCATAGCTGGATAGTTTTTTGAGTAGTAGTATTATCGTTCTTGGGTTCATCGTGATAGTAGTGTTATACTGTCCTCGGAGTATTTTTGTATGATGATATTAAGCTTTGGATTATTTGTTGGATATTTCTATGACTTGGATTATAGTTTGATAGACGATATAGGAGTATCAGTCTTTACTATTATATTTTGGGGTTAAATTCCGTCATTAAGTTGGTCAGGTGCCATCGAACCTGGCTTTGCCAGTGCAACCACATTTGCCTTTATGGGAAGGCCCTGATAACCCACAAGTACAGGGGATCTCAATAGTTTTTGAGGGTAGAGTATTCAACCCAAATTTATTGATTCGACAGAAGGAGAGCCAAAGAATATTCCAACTATTAGCAGCTGAGTTGTCAATTCAACCACACCTGGAGACTTAATATCTGCAGCAAAGTGTTTAGTAGCAAAGTAATATGATAGTGGTGATAACGGTAACAAAAGGTAACAGTAGTAAAAGTAATGTTTTTGGTATTTTGTAGTGATGATAGCAATAGCAACGGAAAAGTAAATAAGCAAAGAACAATATATGAAAAGCTCGTAGGCAGTGGATCGGTGATGGAGAATTATGTCGGATGCGGTTCATCATGTAACAGTCATAACCTAGGGTGACACAGAACTAGCTCCAGTTCATTGATATAATGTAGGCATGTATTCCGAATATAGTCATACGTGCTTATGGAAAAGAACTTGCATGACATATTTTGTCCTACCCTCCCGTGGCAGCGGGGTCCTTACGGAAACTAAGGGATATTAAGGCCTCCTTTTAATAGAGAACCGGAACAAAGCATTAACACATAGTGAATACATGAACTCCTCAAACTACGGTCATCACCGGTAAGTATCTCAATTATTGTCACTTCGGGGTTAACGGATCATAACACATAATAGGTGACTATAGACTCGCAAGATAGGATCAAGAACACTCATATATTGATGAAAACATAATAGGTTCAGATCAGAAATCATGGCTCTCGGGCCCTAGTGACAAGCATTAAGCATAGCAAAGTCATAGCAACATCAATCTCAGAACATAGTGGACACTAGGGATCAAACCCTAACAAAAGTAACTCGATTACATGATAGATCCCATCCAACACATCACCGTCCAGCAAGCCTACAATGGAATTACTCACGCACGGCGGTGAGCATCATGAAATTGGTGATGGAGGATGGTTGATGATGACGATGGCGACGGATTCCCCTCTCCGGAGCCCCGAACGGACTCCAGGTCAGCCCTCCTGAGAGGTTTTAGGGCTTGGCGGCGGCTACGTATCGTAAAACATGATGATTTCCTCTCTTTGTTTTTTCTCTCCCTGAAACTCAATATATGGAGTTGGAGTTGGAGTCGGAGAGGCAACAAGGGGCCCACGAGGTAGGGGGCACGCCCTAGGGGGGCTGGCGCGCCCTCACTCTCGTGGAGAGGTGGTGGGCCCCTTGGCCTTCATCTTTTGCAGGTATTTTTCATATTTTCTGAAAAGTGGCTCCGTGAAGTTTCATGTCATTCCGAGAACGTTTGTTTCTGCACATAAATAACACCATGGCAATTCTGCTGAAAACAGCGTCAGTCCGGGTTAGTTCCATTCAAATCATGCAAGTTAGAGTCGAAAACAAGGGCAAAAGTGTTTGGAAAAGTAGATACGACGGAGACGTATCAACTCCCCCAAGCTTAAACCTTTGCTTGTCCTCAAGCAATTCAGCTGATAAACTGAAAGTGATAAAGAAAAACTTTTACAAACTTTGTTTGCTCTTGCTGTTGTAAATATGTAAAGCCAGCATTCAAGTTTTGAGCAAAGATTATAACTAACCACATTCACAATAACGCATAGGTCTCAAGTTTACTCATATCAATAGCATAATCAACTAGCGAGCCATAATAATAAATCTTGGATGACAACACTTTCTCAAAACAATCATAATATGATATAACAAGATGGTATCTCGCTAGCCCTTTCTGAGACCGCAAAACATAAATGCAGAGCACCTTTAAAGACCAAGGGCTGACTAGACATTGTAATTCATGGTAAAAGAGATCCAGTCAAGTCATACTCAATGTAAACTAACAGTACTGAATGCAAATGACAGCGGTGCTCTCCAACTGGTGCTTTTTAATAAGAGGATGATGACTCAGCATAAAAGTAAATAGATAGGCCCTTCGCAGAGGAAAGCGAGGATTTGTAGAGGTGCCAGAGCTCTGTTTTGAAACAGAGGTGAATAATATTTTGAGCAGTATACTTTCATTGTCAACATAACAACCAAGAGATGGCGATATCTTCCATGCTACACACATTATAGGCGATTCCCAAACAGAATGGTAAAGTTTATACTCCCCCTTCAACCAACAAGCATCAATCCATGGCTTGCTCGAAACAACGAGTGCCTCCAACTAACAAGAGTCCCAGGGGGAGTTTTGTTTGCAATTATTTTGATTTAGTTTGCATAAAGCATGGGACTGGGCATCCCGGTGACCAGCCATTTATCTCGTGAGTGAGGAGCGGAGTCCACTCCTCTTGAGAATAACCCGCCTAACATGGAAGATACGAACAACCCTAGTTGATACATGAGCTATTCGAGCATACAAAACAGGATATTTATTTGAAGGTTTAGAGTTTGGCACATACAAATTTACTTGGAACGGCAGGTAGATATCGTATATAGGTAGGTATAGTGGAGTCATGTGGAATAACTTTGGGGTTTAAGGGATTGGATGCACAAGCAGTATTCCCGCTTAGTACAGGTGAAGGCTAGCAAAAGACTGGGAAGCGACCAACTAGAGAGCGACAACAGTCATGAACATGCATTAAAATTAATCAACATCGAATGCAAGCATGAGTAGGATATAATCCACCATGAACATAAATATCGTGATGGCTATGTTGATTTTGTTTCAACGACATGCGTGAACATGTGCCAAGTCAAGTCACTTAAATCATTCATAGGAGGATACCACCCTATCATACCACATCATAACCATTTTAATAGCATGTTGGCATGCAAGGTAAACCATTATAACTCATAGCTAATCAAGCATGGCATAAGAAACTATGATCTCTAGTTGTCATTGCAAACATGTTTATTCATAATAGGCTGAATCAGGAATGGTGAACTAATCATACTTACAAAAACAAAAGAGGCCGAGTTCATACCATCTTTTCTCATCTCAGACAGTCCATCATATAACATCATAATTGCCTTTCACTTGCACGATCGAATGATGTGAATAATAATAATAGTGCACATGCATTGGACTAAGCTGGAATCTGCAGGCATTCAATAAACAGGAGAAGACAAGGCAATATGGGCTCTTTTGTCAGATCAACAATAATGCATATAAGAGCCACTTCAACAATTTAATTATGGTCTTCTCCTATCGACCCCCAAAGAAAAGAAAAGAAATAAAACTATTTACACAAGAAAGCTCCCAACAAGAAAAAGAAGAACAGGAAATCTTTTTGGGTTTTCTTTTTAATTACTACTACAAGCATGGAAAGTAAACTAATTAAAAGCTACAACTAATTTTTTTTGTTTTTTCTTAAGGTTTATCAAACACACAAGTAGAAAGCATAAAAAGAAAAATAAACTAGCATGGATGATACAATGAAAAAGTATGAGCACCGACATCTAGCAATGAGTGTGTGAACATAAATGTAATGTCGGTGGGAAATACGTACTCCCCCAAGCTTAGGCTTTTGGCCTAAGTTGGTCTATGGCCATGGCTAGCCTGGCAGATATCCATAATAGTAGCTGGGGTTGTACTGCGATGCAGTAGCTATCGCCTGCTGAGCTACAGCGTGGCGACGAGCGGCCTCCTCTCTCCTCTTGTACTCATCTGCCTCCTCTCTGGTAATAGTATATCCTCCTCTTGCCTGATAATCAAAGAAGGCAGGAGCAGGGAGAGTAATACGGACAGCATGACGTCTGTCAAAGATTAGTCGATACTGGAGAGGTGATTCGTTCCTCTCGACAAACTGATGGTGAACCATATCATTAAAATCTAGATAAGCAGGAGGTAATTCAATATCATCTTCGCGTATGGCTATACCAAGAAAATTAGCTATGCAGGTTGCATAAATTCCACCAAAGAAATCTCCATTAAGTCTATTAAGATGCAACCTACGTGCAATAATGGCTCCCAAATTATAAGATTTGTCTCCTAACACAACACTCCTAAGAATACTGAGATCGGGGACACACATGTGACATGCCTCATATTTACCATTAATGCATCTACCTATGAAGAGAGCAAAATAATGTATAGCACGAAAGTGAATGCTCCCTATGGTAGCTTGTGTAATATCTCTAGATTCTCCCACAGTTATGCTAGCAAGAAAATCTCTAAATTCAGATTTGCGAGGATCCCTTATACTACCCCATTGTGGAAGTTTGCAAGCAGTGGTAAAATCCTCTAAGTCCATAGTGTAAGATTTATCATAAAGATCAAACGGGACAATTGGAGAATTACGTGAAGTTCAAAATTCAAACCTCCTCACAAAGGTACTGGTGAGGTTGTGATACTGGCTGCACTTCTCTTCCTCGAAGCTCACAAGATCAGCGTTACGCAAATATGCGTTGAATTCTTCCTTAATTCCCGCTCGATCCATAAAGTTCGCAGAGGGCCATTCACAAGGACGCACTGGAGCGTCTCTTGGTGGCTCGTCATCAGCATCACGCATTGCAAGCCTGGGTCCTTGCTTCCTAGAAGAACCACCTTGGAACATCTTCCTAAGCATATTTCCTCCGCTGAAAAATTCTGAAATTTTTTAGTAACTTCAAAATAAAGGTAAACCAAACTCAATAATATTGGTAGCAACTACTCCTACAAGTGCCTAGGGCCTATATCATGCATCAAAACTACTCTTGACCATATAAATTTGACATGCAAGCTCAAGAACAGGGTCACCTAAGCAGCAAAAATTTGCAATGAATAAAGCATTAGAACAAAAACTAATTGGATCAATGGAGGAGTCACATACCAAGGAACAATCTCCCCAAGCAGTTTTGTGAGAGGTGCTTTGAGCAAGGAAATCGAAAATGGCAGCAAGATGAGCTAGAACTCGTGCTTGAGATGGATATTCATGTTTGTGGGAGGAAGATGAAGTGTGTGGCTGCAGGAATAAGTGGAGGAGGGCCACCGTGGGCCCACGAGGCAGGGGCGCGCCCTCCACCCTCGTGGGCAGGTGGTTGACCCCCCTGCTGTGTTCTTAGTGCCAAATATTCTCAAATATTCTAGAAAAAATCATATTTAAATTTCACGGCATTTGGAGAACTTCTATTTTTCGAGGTATTTTTATATTGCACGGATAATCAGATAACAGATAGGAAAATATTTATTTTTATTTTATTTAATATAAATAACAGAAAGTAAAAGTGGGGTACAGAAGGTTGTGCCTTCTAGTTCCATCCATCTCATGATCATCAAAAGGAATCCACTAACAAGGTTGATCAAGTCTTGTTAATGAACTCATTCCGAATAACATGGAACCGGAGAAATTTCGAATAACACTATGTTACCTCAACGGGGATATGCACACCCCAATAATAAGAATATCATATTTCTTCTTGACAGTAGGAAGAGGAAATTCAAACCTCCAAATATAATCAATGGCATTTTTCCAATAGAGTTGATACTATGAACTTGAGGATGTTTCCTCGTAAAGTGTACCGTATGCTCATTACCATTAACATGAAAAGTGACATTGCATTTAGTACAATCAATAACAGCCCCTGCAGTATTGAAAAAGGGTCTTCCAAGAATAATAGACATACTATCGTCCTCGGGAATATCAAGAATAACAAAGTCCGTTAAAATAGTAACGTTTGCAACTACAACAGGCACATCCTCACAAATACCGACAGGTATAGCAGTTGATTTATCAGCCATTTGCAAAGATATTTCAGTAGGTGTCAACTTATTCAAATCAAGTCTACAATATAAAGAGAGAGGCATAACACTAACACCAGCTCCAAGATCACATAAAGCAGTTTTAACATAGTTTCTTTTAATAGAGCATGGTATAGTGGGTACTCCTGGATCTCCAAGTTTCTTTGGTATTCCACCCTTAAAAGTATAATTAGCAAGCATGGTGGAAATTTCAGCTTCCGGTATCTTTCTTTTATTTGTAATAATATCTTTCAAGTACTTAGCATAAGGATTGGTTTTGAGCATATTAGTAATCGCATACGCAAAAAGATAGGTCTAATCATTTCAGCAAAGAGCTCAAAATCCTCATCATCCTTTTTCTTGGATGGTTTGGGAGGAAAGGGCGTGGCTTTCTGAACCCAAGGCTTTCTTTCTTTACCATGTTTCCTAGCAACAAATTATTTCTTATCATAACGTTGATTCTTTGATTGTGGGTTATCAAGATCAACAACAGGTTCAATTTCTATATCATTATCATTACTAGGTTGAGCATCATTAGAACATTATCATTAACATTACCACTAGTTTCAGGTTCATTACCAGATTGAGTTTCAGCATCAAAAATAGAAATATCATTTGGATTCTCAGGTGTTTCAACAATAGGATCTCTAGAAGCATGCAAAGTCCTATCATTTTTCTTTTTCTTCTTTTTAGAAGAACTAGGTGCATCTATATTATTTCTCTAAGAATCTTGATCAATTCTCATAGGATGGCCTTCAAGATACAAGGGTTCCTGAGTCATTTTAACACCTCTAGTCATAACTCTAACAGCATTATCATTATCTTTACTATTCAATTCATTGAGCAAATCATTTTGAGCTTTAAGTACTTGTTCTACTTGAGTGGTAACCATAGAAGCATGTTTACTAATAAGTTTAAGTTCACCTTTAACATTAGCCATATAATCACCCAAGTGTTCAAGCATATTTGAATTGTATTTCAATTGTCTACCAAAATAAGCATTAAAATCTTCTTGCTTAGCCATAAATTTATCAAACTCATCATCATCACTATCATCAGTATCATCAGATTCAATATTTTCAATTTCTCTAGCCCTAGCAAATTGTTCATCAAGATAATCACTAAGTGGCATAGTAGTATTAGGTATAGAGGTAGTTTCATCATAAGTATCATGCATAGCAGAAGTGGCATCATCAATAACATGCGACATATCAGAACGAATAGCAGAAGCAGGTGTAGGTGTCGCAAGCTTACTCAAAACAGAAGGTGAATCAAGTGCAGAGCTAGATGGCAGTTCCTTACCTCCCCTCGTAGTTGAGGGATAGATCTTGGTTTTTGGATCCCTCAAGTTCTTCATAATGATAAGCAAATATATATCCAAAGTGACTCAAAGAATAGAGCTATGCTCCCCGGCAACGACGCCAGAAAATAGTCTTGATAACCCACAAGTATAGGGGATCGCAACAGTTTTCGAGGGTAGAGTATTCAACCCAAATTTATTGATTCGACACAAGGGGAGCCAAAGAATATTCTCAAGTATTAGCAACTGAGTTGTCAATTCAACCACACCTGGAGACTTAATATCTGCAGCAAAGTGTTTAGTAGCAAAGTAATATGATAGTGGTGATAACAGTAACAAAAGGTAACAGTAGTAAAAGTAATGTTTTTGGTGTTTTGTAGTGATGATAGCAATAGCAACGGAAAGTAAATAAGCGAAGAACAATATATGAAAAGCTCGTAGGCAATGGATCGGTGATGGAGAATTATGCTGGATGCGGTTCATCATGTAACAGTCATAACCTAGGGTGACACAGAACTAGCTCCAGTTCATTGATATAATGTAGGCCTGTATTCCGAATATAGTCATACGTGCTTATGGAAAAAACTTGCATGACATCTTTTGTCCTACCCTCCGGTGGCAGCGGGGTCCTTACGGAAACTAAGGGTTATTAAGGCCTCCTTTTAACAGAGAATCGGAACAAAGCATTAACACATAGTGAATACATGAACTCCTCAAACTACGGTCATCACCGGTAAGTATCCCGATTATTGTCACTTCGGGGTTAACGGATCATAACACATAATAGGTGACTATAGACTTGCAAGATAGGATCAAGAACACTCATATATTGATGAAAACATAATAGGTTCAGATCTGAAATCATGGCACTCGGGCCCTAGTGACAAGCATTAAGCATAGCAAAGTCATAGCAACATCAATCTCAGAACATAGTGGACACTAGGGATCAAACCCTAACAAAACTAACTCGATTACATGATAGATCCCATCCAACCCATCACCGTCCACCAACCCTACGATGGAATTACTCACGCACGGCGGTGAGCATCATGAAATTGGTGATGGAGGATGGTTGATGATGATGATGGCGACGGATTCCCCTCTCCGAAGCCCCGAACGGACTCCAGATCAGCCCTCCTGAGAGGTTTTAGGGCTTGGCGGCGGCTCCGTATCGTAAAACGTGCCGATTTCTTCTCTTTGATTTTTTCCCCCAAAACTCAATATATGAAGTTGGAGTTGGAGTCGGAGAGGCAACAGGGGGCCCACGAGGTAGGGGGCGCGCCCCACACTCTCGTGGAGAGGTGGTGGGCCCCCTGGCCTTCATATTTTGCAAGTATTTTTCTTATTTTCTGAAAAATGGCTCCGTGAAGTTTCAGGTCATTCCGAGAACGTTTGTTTCTGCACATAAATAACACCATGGCAATTCTGCTGAAAACAACATCAGTACGGGTTAGTTCCATTCAAATCATGCAAGTTAGAGTCCAAAACAAGGGCAAAAGTGTTTGGAAAAGTAGATACGACGGAGACGTATCAGGCCCTAATGCGATCTATTGTCGTGCCTCTCACCGGTGCCTCCAATTAGGGAAGGTTATCGGCACGCACTACCATGATTAGGTAGGCGGACATAAGCCATGTGTGCCCGTTGTTGTTGTTATGTGCACGGTCCCTGTGAGGGACATTTTGGCCACAACGGTGGTTGTTGTGTCTTTGGTAGACACGGGGCCACCCAGGACTAGCCAAGTTGGGAGTGGGTCGGAGTGGCCGGGAGAGTGTCATGGCAGTAGATTGGTTTTGTCGGAACGCCGTTGGTCCACCCGAATGGGAGTGCGAGGCCATGGGTTCCGTAGTGTGGGTAAAGTGTGCTACCTCTGCAGAGTGTGTATTTAAATCTATCAATAGCCGCGTCCTCGGTCATGGGCAAGGGTTCGTACTAGGTCACACCGTTCGATCAACACTCACATGATGGAATGACTTATAGGTGATTTATATGTTAATATGTTGAGCAGTACAGATTGGCAGGATGTTGGTGATGATGTTGGAGACCAAGTGTTGGTCATGCTAGTGATCGCCGGAAGGATTACTGTTTGAGACCAAGTGTGGGTCATGGTTGTGATCGCCGGAATGATCACCGTTTGGTTTTGATCACGAGGTGATCGAGATGGTATATTGCTTGGTTGGTTAGCCAAGAGAGATATGGTTATGGAGATCTGAGATGGAGGTTTATCTGTATTGTATCAGTTTCATACCATGCTTAGTAGTTGTTTCAACATGGTAGTTGTTAATTAATTAACCTGTTTAATGCTATGTTATTGTCTTGCCTTGATGTTTATGGTTGTTGTGAGCTTGCAAGTACATTCAATGTACTGACCTGGCGTGTCATGCGAGATTGCAGGTGATGCCATGATTGCTTGATTGCTTGTCGATGGTTGCCGTGCGTGCGAGCTAGATCGTGTCCCAGCCATAGTCCCTGCGGAGCGGAGTTCACCACCTTCGTCGTTGTTCCGCTGCTAGAAGTATTCCGCTGCTACGAGTTGTTTTGCTGCTAGCATAGAGCAAGTGTAGTATCACATGTGTAGTGTCACCATGCTGATGTGCTTCTTTGTAACATCAGACCCTTGTATTATTATTCTTGTAATAAGAGCTGATTTGTTCTATGTCAAGCAGTGTCGTATTCCAGAGACTTCTCCTTGATCCCTGGGCTGGAATACGGGGCGTTCCGGATTCTCTGAGCCGAGGTGCCACATGCTGTCCTTTGGTACCCATCATATGAGCGCGCGCATGTATCACACCATAGGGTCAGTTGTATGTTGATAGGACTATGTATTGGAGGGAAAGAGTGACAGAAGCTTCAACCTAGCATAGAAATTGATGCATATGAGATTGAAGGGGGACCAATATATCTTAATGCTATGGTTGGGTTTTATCTTAATGAACGTTAGTAGTTGCAGATGCTTGCTAATAGTTCCAATCATAAGTGCATAGAATTCCAAGTCAGGGATGACATGCTAGCAGTGGCCTCTCCCACATAAAACTTGCTATAGGTCTAGTAAAGTAGTCAATTGCTTAGGGACAATTTCGCAACTCCTACCACCACTTTTCCACACTCGCTATACTAACTTCATTGCTTCTTTACCTAAAACAACACCTAGTTTTTATTTACGCGCTCCTTATATTCTTGCAAACCTATCCCGTTACACCTACAAAGTACTTCTAGTTTCATACTTGTTCTAGGTAAAGCTAATATTAAGCATGCATAGAGTTGTATTGGTAGTCGATAGAACTTGAGGGAATATTTGTTCTACCTTTAGCTCCTCGTTGGGTTCGACACTCTTACTTATCGAAAGAGGCTACAATTGATCCCCTATACGTGTGGGTTATCATCTATTCAGTATGTGGTTCGCAACAATTGGGGAAAAGTTTGGCTGGTTCTGCTACTGAGTTGAACTCTTTGTATAAAGAATGACTGCTTAATCTATGAATGAAATCTATGCTTACTGAATTTTAGTTGCAAAAAATAGATAGTAGTGATTTTTAGCTGCTAATTTTGACAAATGGCAGTGTTACAAGGTTGACAAAGGGTAATGATACTAGATCAACAAATATCAATCTTTCCAGTTTGACAAATGGCAATATACCCAATATGACAAATGCAAATCTTACCAAATTATGTCTACGTGGTTGCACATGGGTCATCCAAAAAAACCGTTTGTGTTGATGGGATGTACAAATCTTGGATGCCATATTTTCTCTTGCCTTAGTGGCGAAGGAACTATAGCTCTTTCTTTGCATACTATCTTCAATCTAAACTATTTGTGATGAAGAGATGCACAAATCCTACGTGGCGACTTTTCCCTTGGCTTACTGGGGAAGACATAGATCTCGCTTTACATATGTGTGTTCTATCTAAAATGTTTGCGATGAAGAGCTACACAAATCCTGCTCATCACATTTTCCCTTGGCTTATCGGGGAAGTTGTCGGTTTGCATATGGGTGTTCTATATAAACGTTTGCGATGAGTGTTCTAAATTTAAAAACCATTGCCAGTTTTTAAATCATTTGATAAGTCTTTACATTCAGAGAGAAAAACACAAGTTTGTTCAAACCATATCTTTCATTCAATCACACTGCGACTTTATATTTGTACAATTGAGATACAGTATTGAACCCAAAAAAACTAATTCCGGCGGCGGTGGAGGTGGCGTGCCATGCCGGCGTTGCCGTTGTCGTCCTCCGGGACGCCGTTGTTGAATTCTTCAAGGCAGCACATAATGTTCTTCACATGGAAATCAAACATACCTTCATCGCGCGATAGACGGGCGGGTCACCGGAGGATGGAAACTCATGGTGCTGCAAGGTAGCAGTCGATGTCGCGTCCCATGACGCTATGGGATGTGCGCACACAGGCACGGGCCCGGAGGGTGCTGGCAAAAGCACGGGGACCGGCAGCGCGGTGGGTCCAGGGCACGCACAGGAACATTCACTGGTGCTGGCATGTATACGAGCTCGCGCAGGTCCATGGGGACCTCGCTGACGCCCGCGGCTTCTAGATCTGCAATAGTGCTCGGCGATCAACCCGTCAATGCTACAAGGATGGGAGCTAGGACGGACGCGGGGGCCATGTCCATGAGGCCCCATTCCTCCTTATTTTCTATCTCGTCCGTCTCGGAGTCGAGTTCACCAAACTGGAAAGGGATGGTCAGAAAAATCCAAATAATCAGTTTATGGCATTTTCATGCATATTTGAACAATTTAAAGCTACTGCATCAACAATTTGAATAAATGGCATTTGAAATGCCTTATGTGGAGTTTGAATTTGAATCTTGTGTTTAAACCAACTCCATTTAAATTGTTGGTAGCTATATTAGCCCAAATCACAGCATATTGCCATGTCATGATCATGCATCATATTGTTGCATTGCATTGATTGTGTTCCTTCTCTATTGTCGGTGTTTGTTCCCTCTCGGTAGACGTCTATTCCGATGTTGATATTAATGTAACTGATGAAGACACAATGTTATATTCAAAAGTGCCAGGCAAGCAAACCCCCTTTGAGAATTCCGAGACAATCCCACTCTCTCGCTCATGCTTTCTTTTAGTGCATTAGGACAACAACTATCCAACTGTTACATGTTGCGGTAGTTGAACGCTTTCCTCTGCATGACCTATCTTGCCAGATTAAATAGTTGATACCCACTAGGATGAGTAGGAGTTGTTTTAGCCATGATGTGCCTACTCATTCATGCTTGTTTGTTATGCCTGCTATGCTTAGAGTTGTGTTAGGTCTGAGTCATTTGGAATGTATTGGGATGGTGATCAACATGTCCTGATGTTGAGAGCTAAGTGTGTGAACATGATTTGGTAAGGGTAGAGATGAGAGGCCATGTAGGAGGACATGGTGGGTTGTCTCATTGAAACCATCCTCAGGAACTGAGTTTTGTATTTGTGATCCAAGAACATCTACAACCATACATTGGGCCCGAAACCCTTGGACCCTCTCGACTTATTAATCGCCTGATCTCTGTCCAGTAGTTGCAACTAGTTTCTGGTGTTTGTAGGATATGTGTTGGAGGCCGTGCATAGCACTGACCCTAGGAGTGGTCTATGATGTGGTCGACACATCATGGCATGGTGTATCGAGGCACCCATTTCGTGGGCTTGGGAACCCTGCACACATCGTTTGGGGTCGTAGTGGAAACCTTAGTAGGACTTTCTTGCGGATGGAAATCAAATAGGCGATAAACCTGGACTCAAGTCTTGTGTGGATAGTCAGGTTGTGGCCGGCACCCTCGCTGGGCTTCCACTTGAAGGTTGCCGAGTACATGTCGTCTAAACGACGATAAGTGGTGAGAGCATGTGTGAGTAAGTACACCCCTGCAGGGTTATCGAACTATTCAAATAGAAACGTCTGTGGATATGGACTACTTGGAAAGCTTACATTTTCATAGATAACTTGAAGTGGATACTCTAAGATGCACATGATAAGCGCGAGTGCTATGGGCGGCCTTCTCGTAGGGAGATGAGAGCGGATCAGTAGTGGTGTATTGATATGGTGAATATGTGGACTCGTGTGTGCTTTCTCACTATCGGTGTCAAAACCAGCGAATGTCGGGTAGAGGGTCCCGAGTTGTGGATCTTAGATCAATGGGGAACAAGGCAGGAAGGACACAATGTTTACCCAGGTTCAAGCCATCTCGAAGAGGTCAAACCCTACATCCTGCTTGATTATATTGAAGAGTATAAGATGATTACAGAGTCGATCTACCACGAGATTAGATGAACTAAACCCTAAACGAGTAGGATGATGATTGTTGTTATAGCCTCAACGGATTAAACCCCTTGGTTTATATAGAGACCAGAGGAATTAGGGTTACATATAGTAAGTTACAAGAAAGAAATAAACACGCTGAATCATCTATCTTGACTTGGAGTACACACTAAGGCGCCAAAGATCCTCTGTCCAGATACGAAGTCTCCTCATAGTTCCGCCTACTAGCCTTGGCAACGCGGCCCAATTGTATGGCTGACGAGAGATAGGTCAGCAGGACATGGACCCCCTGAGGGAGTCCTGGACTAAGGGGTCCTCAGGCGTATGGCCTGTTAGGCATGGGCCAGACTAATGGGCTGTGAAGATACGAAGACCGGAGACTTCACCCATGTCTGGATGGGACTCTCCTTGGCGTAGAAGGCAAGCATGGCGACCGGATATGTAGATTCCTTTCTTTGTAACCGACCTTGTGTAACTCTAGATCCTCCCGGTGCTTATATAAACCGAAGGACTTAGTCCGGAGGGGAGAGATTCATTGTCATAGCCATACAAGCTAGACCTCTAGGGTTTAGTCATTATGATCTCGAGGTAGATCAACTCTTGTGATACTCATACTCATCAATATCAATCAAGCAGGACGTAGGGTATTACCTCCATAGAGAGGGCCCGAACCTGGGTAAACATCGTGTCCCTTGTCTCCTGTTACCATCAACCTTAGACGCACACCAATCTAGCATGTAACACATCATATCACTTTGCGGCCTCACACACGGTATTCCCACGGGTGCCACCTTAACTGGCCCGGGACCATTTGCGCCTTTTGGCTCACGTATATGATAGTGTCGATAGCATCCATACGACAGAGAACCCATGCCTACATGACTAGTCATGAACCCAAAGTGGCGCTAGCTTACGGGGACAGGCATACATGAACCAGAATCAAATGTGTCGGTCATCAGTGTGTGAATCCAGGCTATAGCTACTGGGCTAACTGGACTCTGGGAACCCGGGCTGTAGCAGGCTAGTAGGTCTTCGGAGTTCACCGCATGACATTTCCCCGAAGGGACAGACACAGGAATGAAGTGGATCACATGCCGGCCAGCCTAAGTGTTCCGGAGCAGTAGTAACTGGGCTAGCAGGACTCCGGTAAACTGGGCTATAGCAGACTACCATGGCATAGTGGAAGCACTAGACTACATTTCCCCATAAGAGAGGCTACCAAGGATAAACAACTAGGTTGTCGGATCCCACACCTACCAAGCATTTCAATCATACACATAATATGCCTGATATGTGTAAATACAACATGGCATCACAACAAAACTCTACAACTCAATTATTTATTCATTAGGCTCCGAAGAGCCAGATAGTACAAACATGGGTCCGAAGACACAGCATTCAAGTCATACAAGCAAAGAGCACATGCGAAAGCTTAACTTGTCTGAGTACAGACAACTACAAATGAAAAAGGCTGAGAAGCTTGACTATCTACAAGACCCTGCCGAGGGCACAAGATCGTAGCTGAGGTAACAAGCTAAACGTCGAAGTCCACGCGGAACTACTAGTGAGACTGAAGTCTCTCTGCAAAAACATAAAATAAACAAACATGAGTACAAATGTACCCAGCAAGACTTACATCAGAACTAGCTACATATGCATCGGTATCAATAAAGGGTGGTGGAGTTTGACTACTGCAAGCCAGCTTCGACTCGGTGGCTATCCTGAACTACGACTACAATTAACTCTTTTGAGGTGGCGCACACGAGTCCACATATTCACCATGTCAATACACCACTATGGATCTGCTCCCGTCTCCCTACGAGAACGCCATCCATAGCACACACGCTTATCTTGCGCATTTTAGAGTATCCACTTTCACTTGTCTATGAACTATATAGGCAACCCAGAAGTCCTTTACCGCGGACACAGCTATTCGAATAGATCATTTATAACCCTGCAGGGGTGTACTTCTTCACACACGCTCTCGCCACTTACCACCATGTACACGTCGTGTATCTCGACAACCTTCAAGCGGAAGCCTAGCAGGGAGTCGGCCACGACCTAACTAACAACACAAGTCTCTAGTCCAGGTTTATCGCCTATTCAGGTTCCATCTGCGAGGAGATCCGGCCGGTGTTTCGCTCACAACCCCAAACGATGTGTGCAGGGTTCCCGAGAAACCAAATGGGCGCCCGGTACACCATGCCACGGTGTATCTACCGCATCATAGCCCACCCCTAGGGTCAGCGCTACGCATGGCCTCCAACACATATCCTACAAACACCAGAAACTAGTTGCAATTCCTGGACAGAGATCAAGGCGGTTAATAAGTCGAGAGGGTACATTGGTTTCGGGCCCATCGCGTGGTAGTAGCTGTTCATGGATCACAAACATAGAACTCAATTCCTAAGGACGGTTTCAATGAGACAACCCACCATGTACACCTACATGGCCTCTCACCGCTACCTTTACCAAATCATGTTCACACACTTAGCTCACACACAGTAGGACATGTTCATCACCATTCCAATTCATTCCCGATGAATCAGACCTGACTCAACTCTAAGCAGTAGCAGGCATGTCAAGCAAGCATGAATGAGTAGGCACATCAGGGCTCAAACAACTCCTACTCATGCTAGTGGGTTTCATCTATTTACTGTGGCAATGACAGGTCATGCAGAGGAAAGGGGTTCAACTACCGCATCATGTAATAGCTGAATCGTTGTTGTCCTAGTGCAGTAAAAGGGAGCAGAAGCGAGAGAGTGGGTTTGTATCGGAATGAACAAGGAGGTTTTGCTTGCCTGGCACTTCTGAAGATAGTATAGTTCTTCATCAGTGTCATCGAACTCATCGTCGAACGTCGTCTACTTAGAGGGGACAACACCGGCAACAGAGAAGAAACACGATCAATGCAATGCACAATATGATGCATGATCATGACATGGAAATATTAGTGTGTTGGGCTAATGCAACTACAACCAGATGGGTTTGAGCCATTTTGAACCAAAGGTTCAACCCCAAACTCAAACTATGAATTTGAATAGTGCTTTATCATGTTTTGATATAAACAGCATGGTTATGTTGCTTTAACATGCATGAAACCAGTACAGATGGATAGATTGGATTTTTCTGATCATTTTTCATATATAACTCATTTCATTTTGAGATACGGTTGATTTTCTATGATTTTTAGAAGTTTAACCTATTTTCTAGAATTTCCTGAATAAGAATAAGTCCAGAAAAACCTATTACTGCGTCAGCATTGCATCATGCTGACCTCAGTAGGTCAACATGCGCCGTCCAGGTCAATCTTAACCAGTGGGGCCCACTGGTTAGTGACACATCTAACTAACAGAGTTAGTTAGTGTTAGGTTAGGCACTAATCTAGGTTAATTAGCACTAAACTAAACCTAACTAATAATTAACAGGGGCAGGCCCACGCGTTAGTGACCCTAGGGGGTCAAATAGGGGTCAAACTCGGGTCAAATCATTGGAGTTGACCCATGGCTCATCGCCGGCGAGGCCAGAGACGGCGGAGGTGCTCGTAATCGCTCCTCTGGCGACCAAAAGAGCGGCGGAGGGGCCCTGCGTGCTGCTCAGAGTGCTCTGCATCTCCCTGTGCAAGCGAGAGGGGCTGAGGCGGCCGGAGTTGAGCACGACGACGACCTTGGCGGTGGCCGGAGCTCGGGTGAGCTCGGGATCAAGGCCGCAGCGTGCAAACGGACGGAGTTTTGCGCTAGGGGGACACTACGCGAGTTGGTGATCACATAGACACGCCGGGGTGACCATTAGGTCACCAGAGCTGCGTGCCCACATCCTTAAGAGGGAGCGCAAGCGTGCGCTCAGGGATGTCTACGCAATAGAGCCAGTCGCCCCAAAATTCAATCCATGGTCGTCATGCCCAATCACTTTTGATTGTCGGGATCATCCGACCAGTATCTGTCATGGTGGCTCAGCCGCACTGGTCCTAGGCCCAATAATTGATGGGTTCCACCTGACTCGCGCCCTTATGGACGGAGGTAGCAGCCTCAATCTGCTCTACCAGGATACAGCGCGAAAAATGGGCATTAACCCATCTTAGATCAAGCCCACCAGGACTACCTTCAAAGGAGTCATACCAGGTGTGGAGGCCTGCTGTACGGGCTCAATCACACTAGAGGTTGTCTTCGGATCTCCGGACAACTTCCGAAGCGAGGAGTTAATCTTCGATATCACCCCCTTTTGTAGCGGCTATCACGCACTGCTCGGACGAACTGCGTTTGCTAGATTCAACACAGTAGCACACTATGCTTATCTCAAGCTCAAGATGCCCGGTCCATGCGGCGTCATAACAGTCAACGGAAATACAGAACACTCCCTCCGTACAGAAGAGCACACAGCTGCCTTAGCAGCAGAAGTACAGAGCGGCCTTCTCAAGCAGAACCTTAATTCGGCTGCCGAGCCCACAGACACCGTTAAGAGGGTCTGAACTACTCTGCAGCGGGAGAGCTCGGCTCGTCAGGAGCTCAACTAGCAATCCGGCCTCTGTCTTAGTCCTGATCAAGTGGTAGCATTCGTGCCGCGCGTACATAACTACGCACTCAAAATCCCATGGGCGTCGACGGAGGCATAGCTAGATTGTGGTCCATAGTACGACTCAACCGACATCAGATACACACATACTTTCACTTTTACTTGTTTCCTTTTCAGGTCTCAATCCCACAGGCACCATCTGTCGGTCTGGTCATCGGTCCTCTTGAAGGATAAACACACCAAGACGGCGAGAAACACAGACATATGGGGGAATTTTTAGGTGATTCCGTTAACAATAACTCTACTTGTTTTTCAGGACCCACATGCAGCTCTACCTTGGTTTTGGCATGTCAAATAGCATGTTGCTTATCACACTACCTGTATCAATGCGCCTTGATGTACTAATTAAATTACAATGAGAACAGTTTGCGGCTGGAGCTGTAGGACTCCAGCTTTTTACCTTTGTACCTTTTATGTTTTCTTTCTCTTTTTCAGCTCCCCTGTGGATAACCCTATCAGGTAGCACCCGTACACTTTGGTACGCTTGATGTTTGCCAGGGGCTTCATAGCACCCCACACGACGGCAACAAAAGTCCGAACACTTTTTATAAGTATAGTTCGGCACCCCGAATTTAGCATTATATGCATTGACTCCGAATCATGTCTTTGTTCAATAGTTGGGTTGCCCGGCTCCTATGCTTGCTACCTTACATTTCGCTATATCGACTAAGGTAGTAAAGGGAGAACTACTGCGATTGTGCCTTGGTTTATCCAAAGGAGCACCTTAGTAGAGAAAGCCGAAAACTGATTGTCATGATGCGGCGAGAGCCGGTCAGCTGTTCGGAGGTTGCAAATCGTTGGAGATTTCTTCCGTATTACGCGAAGGATTGGTACTTCCCGATCAGACGCTTATAGCACTCTAGTTCGGATACTAGGGGTTGCGCCCATGTTTTTATTTTCGCACTCCTGTGGCTAAGTGAGGGCGTTACAGCCGCATAGTCTGGTTGCCTGGTTCGTTGCGCTAAACAAGTCCTTCAAGGACCATCTAATTGATCAAGATTGTTTAGATTCCATCACGAACACCCCCGTACTACCTACGTGGGGGCAGAAGCCGACGACTAGTTAACCTTCAGATTTCATACAACACGGCCGCACAGGAAGTAAAAAATTTAAAAACATAACAAGCATTATATTGCATAAACACTTTGTTTCATCATACAAGGCAGAGGGAGCTCGAATACATTCATTCCAAGATAGTGTCTTTCGCACAGTGATCCGCAACAATGCGGGATCCATCTAGGACACCATCAAACTACAACTCGGGTCGGCGGTGCTCCTTGCCCTCAGGCGGCCCCTCAGTCATTAGCTTCTTGGCATCCATCTTCGCCCAGTGTGTTTTGACGCAGGCAAAGGCCATCCATGCACCTTCGATACATACTGACCGCTTTATAACCTCAAGCCGGGGGCAGGCATCAACAAGCCGCTTCACAAGTCCGAAGTAGCTGCTAGGTATCGGTGCAGCAGGCCTGAAACACCCACAATGCGGCTATATCTCCCACGTGTCGGGGCACGACTTAGAGGCATAGCCGCATGGTAGGTTTGTCGCAAGAGGGGTCATCTTCACACAATCCCATGTACTGAATAGAAAGGGATAAAGAGTTGGCTTACAATCGCCACTTCACACAAATACAAGTTAAACATACATCATCCAAATTACAAACAAGGTCCGACTACGGAACCAAAATAAACAAGACAACCCCAAATGCTAGATCCCCGATCGTCCCAACTGGGCTCTACTACTAATCAACCGGAAAAGACACAACACAATGATCAAGATCTTCATCAAGCTCCCACTTGAGCTCGGTTGCATCACCTGCATTGGTATCATCGGCGCCTGCAACTATTTTGAAGTATTTGTGAGCCACGAGAACTCAGCAATCTCACACCCACGAGATCAAGACTATTTAAGCTTATGGGTAGGAGAAGGTAGTGAGGTGGAGCTGCAGCAAGCACTAAGCATATATCGTGGCTAACATACGCAAATAAGAGCGAGAAGAGAAGCGACGCACGGTCGAGAAGCTAGAAGTGACCATAACACAAGAACCGTGTTCACTTCTCGGACTCCGCCGAAAAGAGACCATCACAGCTACACACGTGGTTGATGCATTTTAATTAAGTCAAGTGTCAAGTTCTCTACAACTGGATATTAACCAATTCCCATCTGCCACATAACCGCGGGTATGACTTTCGAAAGTTCAAACCCTGCAGGGTGTCCCAACTTAGCCCATCACAAGCTCTCACGGTCAACGAAGGATATTCCTTCTCCCGGGAAGACCGGATCAGTCTCGGAATACCGGTTACAAGACATTCGACAATGGTATGACAAGACCAGCAAGACCGCCCGATGTACCGACAATCCCGATAGGAGCTGCACATATCTCGTTCTCAGGGCAACACCGGATGAGCAATCCGTACAACTAAAACCATCCCTCAAGTTTCCCCGAGGTGGCATTGCAAGGGGCTCTAGTTCGGACCAACACTTACAGAAGCACTAGCCCGGGAGGTTAAAATAAAGATGACCCTCGGGAGCGTGACTCCCAAGGAAAAAGTAGGTGGTGGTGAGGCAAATGGTAAAACCAAGGTTGGGCCTTGCTGGAGGAGTTTTATTCAAAGTGAACTGTCAAGGGGTTCCCATAACACCCAACCACGTAAGGAATGCAAAATCAAGGAACATAACACCGGTATGACGGAATCTAGGGCGGCAAGAGTGGAACAAAACACCAGACATAAGGCCGAGCCTTCCACCCTTTACCAAGTTTATAGATGCATTAAAGTAAATAAGATATAATAATGATATCCCAACATATCCATGTTCCAACATGGAACAAGCTTCATCTTCACCTGCAACTAGCAACGCTATAAGAGGGGCTGAGCAAAAGCGGTAACATAGCCAAACAATGGTTTGCTAGGAAAGGTGGGTTAGAGGCTTGATATGGCAATATGGTAGGCATGATATATGATATAACAAGTGGTAGGTAGTGCGACATAGCGATAGAGCGAATAACTAGCAAGCAAAGATAGAAGTGATTTCGAGGGTATGGTCATCTTGCTTGAGATCCCACAAGGAAGAAGAAAGAATCCATGAAGAAGACAAACAGACATAGTCGAATGGATCCTCACAACTGCGGAACGAAACTAAAGCTACCGAGAGGAGCAACCGGGAAGAAACAAGCAACATAGTAAACACACGAGCATAAACATGGCATGATGCACAACCAAGTATGATGCATGTCCGGTTTAATGAGGCATGGCATGGCAAAGTGCAACAATCAACACTACAAGTTAAGTGGAGCTCAATATGCAACAAGCTGTATATTGACGAAACACCACATTCAAGTTATTTAGTTTGCTCCCGTTTATGTACCCAACAATATTAAATGTTATTAAACAAGGCAAGGGGTGAAGCACAACAAAACTACCTATCTAGGCAAGTTTAAATGAGGCCAGAAACAACGAACAACAATTCCGGTAAATCCCCATATGCATATTTCAAAGTTGGTACTATTCTGCCCTATACAAAATTTTAGAGTTATTAAACATGCAAAGTAATGCTACCATGTTAAACTATGCATTTTTCTACCCCGTTTACATATAAAGTTTATTACAAACCGAGTTACTGTTAATTAGTTATGAAATAAATCATTTTAACATGGCATATGAGCAAATTTAATCAAACAACATTTTAAAAACTTTACACATGGATGAAAGTAGCATATTATGAAACTATATGAAATTCTAGTCATTTTTCATATATAAATCATTTTAAACCGATGCACCATTTGCGAGTTATTAAATGCATGATCTAGAGGGACTTTTGTGTAAAACTTCACTCTTTGGAAAAAAATTAGCTAAAGCGTCCAGGAAAAAAATACATGCGTTGGGCCGAAACTGCACTTGGGCCAACAATGGCTCACCCTGGGCTTGGCCCGGTGGGTGGAGGTAGGCCGGCATGGGGCTACTGGGCCTTGGAGTGCTGCAGCAGACGGCTGGGCTGGAGCAGAGGAGGTTCGGGCATGTGGACAATGCAGGGGCGTGGTCAACGCGCAAGTGGAAAGAGTGGGTCGTGGCGTTCGTCCTCCTTGGCTCGAACAGGAACAGGACATGGCGGCGCTGGACTTGCAGCGACGAAACAAGAGGAAGCAGGGGAGATCCGGGACTGCGGGGTTCGGCGGGGATGGACGCCGGTGATGTGCACGAGATGAAAAAGGTCTGGCGGCTTGACGGCAGGGTCGACGTGGTGCTCGAGCTTGAGGCCATGGGGTTCCATGTTCATGGTGGCAGAGGGAGAGATGTGAGAGGAAGGAGGAGAAGGAGACATGCAAGGAAGGAGGAGCAGGGCGGCGGGGTCCTGTTGGTGCTCGCCGGCGGCGAGGTTTGCTGGGGTGGCGGGATCGCGAGGTGGAGAAGCGCTCGGGCGCTGCTGCTTGATGCAGACGAGTCGATGGGATGCGGGCACAAGGAGAAAGAGCCTGCGGCGCGGTCCTACTACGAGAGGAGTCCAGCGTGACGAGGTGGAGTTGAGGTCGAGGCAGGAGCTCCTACTCGGGAGGTGCAGATTAGAAGCAGAGGCAGGCTCCAATCCATGGCGGGGATGGTTGGCGTCTGGCAGAGGAGGCACCCAAGGGCTTGAGCGAGGCAACAAGGAGAAGGTTGTGCTGGCTGCTGCGGTTGGAGGAGGGCCACAGGGGGTGGTGCTGGTTGGCTTCGGTTGAATTGGGAGGAAATCCCAAGGAGGAATGAGGTTGGTCGGGTGGCTCGAATGGATCGGGCAAGAACCCGAGGATGGAGGAGGCAGTGGGCGGCGGCGGGGACGATTTGATGGATTGGAGGTCTAGGTTAGACTATTTATATAGCAAGCGGGTTTTGGTTAGGGGTTAATCGGATCCCTCCGATCGTAATCGGACGATCAAGATAAAATAGGCTAGGAGTGTCAAAGAACAAACCACTGATATTTTATAGATGTTTGGGGATGATCCGGACCTAACGGTGACGACTGTCCGGGTTGGGTTCGGGGGAGTTTCGGACTCGCGAGAGGGTTCTATGCACTGTGCAAAGAGGGGGTTAGGCGAACAAGGTCAAGTGTGGTTGGACTGAGAAGATAGAGGAGGAATGCAACCCGGCAACCGTTTCTGGAGACCGGAAACGTCCGACGATAGACCGACTATAATGTCGCTATAGTTAACAGTTGGGGCGTCAAATGGACTCTGAATGCGATGAAACTTGGCAGGCGGTCTACCGACAACATAACAACACCGCGTGTCAACTTTCAACCAATTCCGAGAACATTTTCCGGCCACTTATAAAATACTATTTCGGAGGTGCCGCGGGCGCATGCAATTGTGTCTAGGCTCAGAACGGACAATGGACGGAACTGAGGAAATCCGGACGGATGCAAGTTTTGAAAACATGATGATGCAATGCACATGATGACATGGCAAGATGCAACACGCAAGCAAATGACATGGCAACAACGCGCATAACTGGAAGACACCTGGCGCAAATGGTCTCGGGGCGTCACAAGGCCATAGTCTGACTATCAGCTCCTTCATGGCTAGCTCGGCCGCCTTGTGCAGCTCGACCAGCTGTTTCAGCTGGTCGCTAAAGGAAACCGGATGTTCGGGTCCAAGATATTGAGACCAGAACAGCTTCTCCGTAGAACACCCTTCCTTGGCTCGATAGAACTCGGCAGCATCTGATACGCTATGCGGCTGTCAGGACCCCGATCCTAAGTCACATCGATCTAGCATGTAACACCTCATATCACTTTGCGGCCTCACGCACGGTATTCCCATGGGTGTCGCCTTACCATGCCCGGGACCGTTTGCGCCTTTTGGCACACGTATATGATAGTGTCGCTAGCATCCATATGACAGAGAACCCGGGCTGACATGGCTAGTCGTGAACCCAAAGTGGCACTAACTTACAGGAATTAGTATCTCTCGAACTCCTAGGGAAATTCCGGCAGCATAACGGCAGTAAAATGCTCAGAATGAGACATCCTACTAAAAATGGGGTGGTAACATACTCATCAGCATTACTCAAGGTTCTAAGATCATACTAAACAGACTACACCGGAAATACTCAAAACTGGGGTATGACTCTGATCAACCAATCCTATGGGACTACGGAGTAGTAACACGTGATCCTGATAGACGGAAGAGAAAGCCTAGTTCCTTAACCCCGTAGGAAAGATAGGACGACTCAGATCAGAAGGCCATGAGGTAAAGGAGTAAAAGGAGCCTTGCGTTCCTTCCCACAATCAATTCCCTTACATAACTAAAGAATTTCTAGACTCAACTTCGACCAGTTTGGCTTGGTAATCCTACAGACAGTCAGGCTCTAATACCAAGGCTGTCAGGACCCCGATCCTAAGTCACATCGATCTAGCATGTAACACCTCATATCACTTTGCGGCCTCACGCATGGTATTCCCACGGGTGTCGCCTTACCATGCCCGGGACCGTTTGCGCCTTTTGGCACACGTATATGATAGTGTCGCTAGCATCCATATGACAGAGAACCCGGGCTGACATGGCTAGTCGTGAACCCAAAGTGGCACTAACTTACAGGGACAGGCATACATGACCCAGCATCGAACGTGTCGGTCATCAGCGAGTGAATACGGCTGTAGCAACTAGGCTAACAGGACTCCGGTAAACCGGGCTGTAGCGGGCTAACAGGACTCCGGTATTCATCGCGTGACGTTTCCTCAAATGGACAGACACAGGAACGAAGAAGGACACATGCCGGCCAGCCTAAGTGTTCCGGAGCAGTAGCACGCTACCATGGCTCAGTGGAAACACTAGGAGACATTTCCCGGTAAGAGAGGCTACTAAGGATAAACAACTAGATAGTCAGATCCCACACATAGCAATACATGTTACACGTACGCATAACATGCAAGTATGTGTTGTACAACATGGCATCACAGCATAACCCAATAACTCACATAGATAAGGCTCAAAGAGCCATCGTAGCATTATTACAAACAGGGGTCACCTAGCCCAACATTCAGAGCAATCAAGCAACAAGCGGAAGCATTACATGTCTGAGTACAGACATCTACAAATGAAAAAGGCTGAAAAGCCTGACTATCTACAACGTCCGATCAAGATCGTAGCTGAGGTACAAGCTACTTGTCGAAGTCCACGAGAACACTAGTAAGACCGAAGTCTCCGCTGCAAAAACATAAATAAAGCAACATGAGTACAAAGGTACTCAGCAAGACTTACATCAAATCCTATCATACATGCATTTGTATCAATAAGGTAATGTGGGGTTTAGTTGCAGCAAGCCAGCTTTGACTCTGTGGCTAACCTGTTCTACGACTACCAGAACTTCTTTGAGGTGATATGGCGCACACGAGTCCACTAATCACCACACAATACACTACTATGGATTCATCCCCGTCTCCCTACGAGAAGGCCATCCATAGCACTCACACTTGTCTTGAGCATTTTATAGTATCCACTTCAAGTTGTCTATGTACCATGTAAGCATCCAAGAAGTCCATAACCGCGGACCCGGCTATTCGAATAGATCATGTTAACCCTGCAGGGGTGTACTTCTTCACACACGCTCTCGCCACTTACCGCCATGTACACGTCATGTATCTCGGCAACCTTCAAGCGGAAGCCTGGCGAGGGTGTCGGCCACGACCTGACTAACCACACGAGACTCTAGTCCAGGTTTATCGCCTATTCGGGTTCCATCCGCAAGGAGATCCGGCCGGGGTTTCGCTTACGGCCCCAAACGATGTGTACAGGGTTCCCGAGCCCACCATCCGGGTGCCACTCGGTACACCAGGCCACGTGTGCCTAGTCTGTCCCAAGCCCACCCTGTCGGGTGCCACTTGGTAGAAAAATAGCACTACCTACAAACACCAGAAACTAGTTGCGACTCCTGGACAGAGACCAAGTTGGTTAATAAGTCGAGAAGAGTCGAGTTACCGGAACCCAATGTGTGGTAGTATCGAGTCATTGGACAACATACATAGAACTCAGTGCTTAAGGACGGTTCCAGTGAGACAACCCACCATGTACTCCTACATGGCCTCTCACCGCTACCTTTACCAAATCGTGTTCACACACTTCACTCTCAGCACCAGAACATATCATAACACTCCAACTCATTCCCAATGAATCAGACCTGACACAACTCTAAGCAATAGCAGGCATAGCATGGTAGGAACACAACAATGGCTTCAATCAACTCCTACACATGCTAGTGGGTTTCAACTATTTACTGTGGCAATGACAGGTCATGCAGAGGAATGGGTTCAACTACCGCAGCACAAAGTAGCAGATGAATCGTTGTTGTCCTAATGCAATAACTGAGAGCAGGAGCGAGAGAGTAGGATTGTATCAGAATGAACAAGGGGGTTTGCTTGCCTGGTAGATCAACCAAGGAGGCACTGCTTCACAGACGGGTACTCTGGAACGGTCTCCGGAGCAAGACCTATCGAGAAGGAACGGTGCCAACAATCAATACACAAGCATATGCAACAGTATGATGCATGAACATGGCATGAATATGTGATGTTGTTTGAGCTAATGCAACTAGTAATCATTTGGTTTGAAGTCCATTTGAACCAAAAGCTCAAATGCAACTCTAAAATAAGTCTCTTAATATGCCATAATGTGTTTTTCTCATATTCAGCATGTATAAGTTGGTTTGTCATGCATGAAACTAGTGCAGATGGATAGATTACATTTTTCTGATAATTTTTGATATATAAATTATTTCAATCTGAGCTACGGTTGAATTTCTATGAATTTTAGAAGTTTTGCTAATTTCTGGAATTTCCTGATTTAAAGTTAAACCAGAAAATAAATAATTGCGTCAGCATGACGTCAGCACGACGTCAGCAGGTCAACCGGGGCTGACCAGGGTCAAACCTGATGTGTGGGGTCCACACGTCAGTGTCATAGTTAGTTAAGAGAGTTAATTAGCGCTAATTAAACTGACACCTAAACTAAACAGGGGCATGGCCCACGCGTCAGTGACCCTGGGGGGTCAAACCCCAGGTTAAACAAGTCAAACCCGCCGGCGGTTAGTCACCGGCGAGATCCGCGGCGTACTTGTGCCCCGGGTTTCTTCTGTGGTGCTCCAAATGACGCGCGGCTAGGTGCGTTGGAGAGCCAGCTCGATGGCGCGTCGGCCGGTGGCCGTGGCTGGGCCTGGGATGGCCGGAGTTGCCGGCGGCGAGCTCGGTTGCGGCCGCCGGAAGTTCAGTCGTGCATGAGAGCGCGTTTGGAGCTCGAAGACGAGCGAAGCAAAGCGCTAGGGATGCTCTACGGGGCCTTACGAGCTTGTTGGACTCGCTGGGGTGACCAAATGGTCACCGGAGCTGCGTCGACGGCGAGCTCGGCGGCGGCGAAGGTTTGGCCATGGTGGAGACGACAGCTAGAGGGCGAGCGCGGTCAGGGGAGAGAGGGGAGAAGAAAGCAGGGCTCACGGCGGACTTGCAGGGCTGCTCGTTGTGGCCGGGGACGCGCTGGAGACGGCGAATCGGAGTCGGCGGTCGGCGGCATCCGAGGAGGAAGACGATGGCGACGGCGGCTCCACAGGGCGTCCGGCGTCTTGTGGCTTGACGGAGGAGACGAGGAAGTCGTGGCGGAGCTTCTGCGCGTGTCGGAGAGGCGAGGGGGAGGCTGTGGCTATGTAGGCGATGAGCGGCGGCGACGAGCTCCGCTCGGTGGTGCTCGGGAGGGAGAGAGCAGACGAGGGAGATACACGGGAGAGTGGGAGAGGGTCGAGGGCTGCGTGGCGTCTCCCGGGGCATCCAGACGAGGAGGGGAGAGGGCAGGCAGGCAGGGAGGCTGGTGGCGTGGCGCGGCGGCGCGCGCGCGCGTCGCGCACGCGCCCATCCTCCTGTCAAGGACAAAGACGACAGAGGAGGGGCCAGTGGGCTGGGCCGGCGCTGGCTGCTGCTGGGCTGCACAGGGAGGAGGCCCAGGTAAGTATCCCTTTTTATTTCTGTTTTCTAATTTTCTGACATCTGTTTGATTTAATAAAAATACTAAACCATTTTATTACCTTATGCCAATTTTTGCAGGAGCTAACTATATTATTCCAGAGCTCCTTAATAAATGGCATAGTTTTTGGACCATATTTTATATATATAACAATATATATCCAAAGCAAATAATTATCGGATTAATCCAAATGGCCAAAATTAAATATCCATGAGCTCCTAAAATATTTGTTAGAATTTTACCTCTGACCAATATTTTCAGAGAGCAACATGAACATTTCCTTGGACCTTTTTGGAACAATTTTTATTTGGGTCATTTTCAGAGATGATTCTGAGGGTTTCACAAATCCCCATTTCAAATTTAAATGGAATTTAACATGATGCACAAATGACTAGCTAGTCTAGGTCATACCAGAACTAAGGATGTGACAACTCGCCCCCACTTGAAAGAATCTCGTCCCGAGATTCAGGGGTTGACGGAAAGAAAGCGGGGTACTCCAGTCGAAGACGATCTTCTCGCTCCCAAGTAGCTTCTCTCTCGGAATGATGAGACCACTGAACCTTGAGAAACTTGATGTTCTGACGTCGAGTGACACGCTCTGCTTGATCAAGAATGCGAACCGGGTACTCTTGGTATGTGAGGTTATCTTGGAGATCAAGCGTTTCGTGGTCCACTCCGTGGATGGGATCCGAGAAGCAACGCCTGAGTTGAGAGACGTGGAAGACATCATGAACTCGAGAAAGATGTGGGGGTAGTTCCAACTGGTAGGCAACCTCTCCTCGTTTAGCGAGAATGCGAAAGGGACCAATGTAACAAGGAGCCAACTTGCCCTTGATACCGAAACGATGGGTACCCTTCAAGGGAGTAACCCGAAGGTAAGCTTTTTCGCCAACTTCATAAGTCATATCCTTATGATGACGATCATACTGACTCTTTTGACGAGACTGGGCTGTTTTCAAGTTCTCACGAATGATGCGAACTTGCTCTTCTGCCTCCTGGATCATGTCCGGTCCAAAGAATTGTCTTTCACCGGTTTCTGACCAGTTCAAAGGTGTTCGACATCTTCGTCCATAGAGAACCTCAAAAGGAGCTTTCTTGAGGCTGGATTGATAGCTATTGTTATAAGCAAACTCGGCAAGAGGAAGACATTTCTCCCAATCCATACCGAATGAGATAACGCAAGCTCTAAGCATGTCTTCGAGAATTTGGTTGACCCGTTCCACCTGACCACTCGACTGAGGGTGGAAAGCGGTACTGAAGGAAAGATGGGTTCCCATGGCAGTTTGGAAACTCTCCCAGAAATGAGAAGTGAAAAGACTGCCACGGTCTGAATTGATCTCTAGTGGAACATCATGAAGTGACACTATTCGAGAAATGTATAAGTCAGCAAGCTGACTAGCAGTGATACTCTCTCGAACAGGAAGGAAGTGAGCCACTTTGGAAAGACGATCAATGACTACAAAGATAGCGTTATTCCCTCTCTTGGTCCTGGGAAAGCCGGTGATGAAGTCCATACCAACTTTATCCCATTTCCATTCAGGAATAGCTAAAGGCTGAAGGGTGCCAGCAGGTCTTTGATGCTCTGCCTTAACACGACGACAAACGTCACAATTAGCAATGAAGTCGGCGATTTCTCTCTTCATCCTAGTCCACCAGAACCTCTGGCGTAGGTCCTGATACATCTTAGTGCTACCGGGATGAATCATGAGAGGAGATTCATGCGCCTCCCTAAGAATCAACTGCCGAAGATGTTGCTTCTTGGGGACCACCAGGTGGTTCCCAAAGAGAACAACACCTCGATCATCAACAGAGAAACTACCAGCAACACCTTTGGCAATGTTTCTCTTGATCTGGGTAATCCCCGTATCATGCTTCTGGGCTTCTATGATATGATCCACAAGAGTAGGTTTCGCCACCAAGGTAGAAAGGAATCCGTGAGGAGCAATGTGAAGATTAAGCTTACAGAATTCCTCATGGAGAAGTGGTTGGCCTTGCTGCAACAAGAGATTGTTGCAATAGGATTTACAGCTTAGCGCATCAGCCATGACATTGGCTTTGCCTGGGGTGTAGGTAATCCCTAGATCATAATCTGTTATTAACTCCAACCAACGTCTTTGCCTAAGGTTCATATCTGGTTGGGTGAAGATATACTTGAGACTCTGGTGATCGGTGTAGATCTCGCAACATTTACCAAGAAGGTAATGTCGCCAGGTCTTGAGTGCATAGACTACGGCTGTAAGCTCTAGATCATGTGTAGGATAATTATCCTCATGTGGATGCAACTGTCGAGATGCATAGGCAATCACATGACGATCCTGCATAAGAATGCAACCTAGTCCCTGTCGTGAGGCGTCACAATAGATAACAAAGTCCTTTGTGAAATCCGGTGGCACAAGTACGGGAGCAGAAGTCAGGCGTCTTTTCAGTTCCTGAAAACTGTACTCACACTGTGGGGACCACTCGAACTTTTTATCTTTCTTGAGAAGTTCCGTGAGGGGTTTGGCTACTTTGGAGAAATTTTCAACAAAGCGGCGACAATAGCTGGCTAGACCAAGGAAACTCCTAACTTGTTTAACGGTCTCAGGTGGAGTCCAATCGAGAACGGCCTTGACTCTCTCGGGATTGACAGCAATGCCCTTACCAGAGATTACGTGGCCTAGGTAGGTCACTTCTGGCAACCAAAATTCACACTTGGAGAACTTGGCATAAAGGCGGTGCTCTCTGAGTTTTTCTAACACAAGTCTAAGATGTTCGGCATGCTCTTCCTCGTTCTTCGAGTAAATAAGAATATCATCGAGGTAAACCACGACGAACTTATCTAAGTACTCCATGAAGATCGAGTTCATCAAGCGGGAGAATGTAGCTGGGGCGTTGGTTAGGCCAAAGGACATGACGGTGTACTCGTACTGGCCATAACGAGTGACAAAAGCTGTCTTGGGAATGTCCCCGTTTCTGATCTTAATTTGGTGGTATCCTAACCTCAAATCCATCTTGGAGAAGATTGAGGATCCAGCGAGCTGATCATACAGGTCGTTGATCCTGGGGAGCGGATATTGTTCTTTATCGTGACCAAATTAACGGGACGATAATCTACAACCATCCGGTCCGTACCATCCTTCTTCTTGACGAAGAGGACGGGGCAAGCCCAAGGAGAAGAACTAGGACGGATGAAACCCTTTTTGCAAGGACTCATCAAGTTGTTTCTTAAGCTCGGCTAGTTCTAAGGGTGCCATCTTGTAAGGTCTCCTAGAGATTGGAGCTGTTCCTGGGATAAGATCTATGACGAACTCTACATCTCTGTCAGGTGGAACACCTGGCAGTTCCTCTGGAAAGACATCCGGAAAGTCACGGACTACCGGGATATCTTCAAGGTCTGGAAGAGGGCTGGCATTAAGAGAATAGAGCTGACGCTTTGCAACTCTAGTGGAGACAGTGACTATCTTGCCAGATGGGTGTGTAAGCTGAACAGATCTTGTGTAACAATCAATCTTGGCATGATGAGCTGTCATCCAGTCCATACCCAAGATGATATTAATATCTGAGGACTTGAGGGCTACAAGTGATGCAAGGAATACAAGTCTGTCAACAAGGATTTCATTACCATGGCTAATTCTGGTGGTCTGCCATCTAGACCCTGGGGTTTGGATTTCAAGCGGAGTTGGCATATCACAAAATGACATGTCGTGCAAACGAGCATAGCCTTCAGAAATGAAGGAGTGAGATGCTCCAGTATCGAATAGAACTGATGCTGGGTGACAATTGACAAGGAGTGTACCAAGAACGACATCCGATCATCATGAGCGTCTTTAGCCGAGACATGATGCACACGTCCACGTTCAGTGGGGGCTGACTTGACACGGATCATCTGGCGTGATGGCTTAACACAACCAACAGTCTTCTCGGGCTGGGGTGGAGCATAACTAGCCTGAGAGCAGTCACGTGCATAGTGTCCTGGCTTCCCGCATGTGAAGCAAGTCCCTGAGGTTGGACGTGGACCCGCACTGACAAGCGGTCTACCAGTAGGCCTGGGTGGAACATATGACTGAGCTGGGGGAGGCACCACATGGGATGGCCTCGGTGCATATCCGGAAGGAAGAGCGGAGTTTGGAACCCAAATCCGGCGCTTCTGAGAACTAGAACCGGAAGAAGATCCCAAATCACGGGTGTGCTTACGAGACTCCTCGTAAGTGAGCTGAGCTGTTTCTGCGTTGATGGCCTTGTTCACAAGAGCTTGGAATGTATCACAATGATGCAGGTGGAGATCACGACGCAACTTGGGGTTGAGACCCTTCCGGAACCTAGCCTGCTTCTTGGCGTCCGTGGACACTTCTTCTGTGGCATAGCGAGCGAGGTTCTCAAACTCTCTACTATAAGCATCAACAGCCATCTTACTCTGGGTGAAACTACAGAACTCTTCTCTCTTGCGATCGATGAGGGCTTCAGGAATGTGATGCTCGCGAAAAGCCTCAGTGAAATCTCTCCAGGTAGGAATCTGGCCAGCTGGAAGCATAGCCTCATAGTTCTGCCACCAAAGACTAGCAGGACCTTCCAGGTGGTATGTGGCATAAGTGACCTTGTCATCTTCAGCTACGCTCGCGGAACGCAGCTTATGAGTGATGTTACGGAGCCAGTCATCTGCATCGAGTGGCTCGATGGAATGATGAAAGGTAGGTGGGTGCAAGCGAATGAAGTCATGAATGGTCGCAGACTTATTGGACTGATGTGCGGTGTTCTCCTCGATACGTGCCAAGAAACGGTTAGACTCACACTTGTTCCTCTCCATTTCTAACATGAACTCTGTCAACGAAGGCGGGTCGGGAGGATCCTCATCCCTACCATCTCCATGGTTCTGGCTACGAACAATAGAACTTGATGACATCCTGAGAAATGAAACCAGGGACGGAGTCAGCATCAACTATGGACTGTAGAATGTAGGACAAGGAATTAGTATCTCTCGAACTCCTAGGGAAATTCCAGCAGCATAACGGCAGTAAAATGCTCAGAATGAGACATCCTACTAAAAATGGGGTGGTAACATACTCATCAGCATTACTCAAGGTTCTGAGATCATACTAAACAGACTACACCGGAAATACTCAAAACTGGGGTATGACTCTGATCAACCAATCCTATGGGACTACGGAGTAGTAACACGTGATCCTGATAGACGGAAGAGAAAGCCTAGTTCCTTAACCCCGTAGGAAGGATAGGACGACTCAGATCAGAAGGCCATGAGGTAAAGGAGTAAAAGGAGCCTTACGTTCCAACCCACAATCAATTCCCTTACATAACTAAAGAATTTCTAGACTCAACTTCGACCAGTTTGGCTTGGTAATCCTACAGGCAGTCAGGCTCTGATACCAAGGCTGTCAGGACCCCGACTCAATGCCACATCGATCTAGCATGTAACACCTCATATCACTTTGCGGCCTCACGCACGGTATCCCCACGGGTGTCGCCTTACCTTTGCCCGGGACCGTTTGCGCCTTTTGGCACACGTATATGATAGTGTCGCTAGCATCCATATGACAAGGAGCCCGGGCTGACATGGCTAGTCGTAACCCAAAGTGGCACTAACTTACAGGGACAGGCATCCATGACCCAGCATCGAACGTGTCGGTCATCAGCGAGTGAATACGGCTGTAGCAACTAGGCTAACAGGACTCCGGTAAACCGGGCTGTAGCGGGCTAACAGGACTCCGGTATTCATCGCGTGACGTTTCCTCAAATGGACAGACACAGGAACGAAGAAGGACACATGCCGGCCAGCCTAAGTGTTCCGGAGCAGTAGCACGCTACCATGGCTCAGTGGAAACACTAGGAGACATTTCCCGGTAAGAGAGGCTACTAAGGATAAACAACTAGATAGTCAGATCCCACACATAGCAATACATGTTACACGTACGCATAACATGCAAGTATGTGTTGTACAACATGGCATCACAGCATAACCCAATAACTCACATAGATAAGGCTCAAAGAGCCATCGTAGCATTATTACAAACAGGGGTCACCTAGCCCAACATTCAGAGCAATCAAGCAACAAGCGGAAGCATTACATGTCTGAGTACAGACATCTACAAATGAAAAAGGCTGAAAAGCCTGACTATCTACAACGTCCGATCAAGATCGTAGCTGAGGTACAAGCTACTTGTCGAAGTCCACGAGAACACTAGTAAGACCGAAGTCTCCGCTGCAAAAACATAAATAAAGCAACATGAGTACAAAGGTACTCAGCAAGACTTACATCAGATCCTATCATACATGCATTTGTATCAAGAGGGTAATGTGGGGTTTAGTTGCAGCAAGCCAGCTTTGACTCTGTGGCTATCCTGTTCTACGACTACCAGAACTCTTGAGGTGATATGGCGCACACGAGTCCACTAATCACCACACAATACACTACTATGGATTCATCCCCGTCTCCCTACGAGAAGGCCATCCATAGCACTCACACTTGTCTTGAGCATTTTATAGTATCCACTTCAAGTTGTCTATGTACCATGTAAGCATCCAAGAAGTCCATAACCGCGGACCCGGCTATTCGAATAGATCATGTTAACCCTGCAGGGGTGTACTTCTTCACACACGCTCTCGCCACTTACCGCCATGTACACGTCATGTATCTCGGCAACCTTCAAGCGGAAGCCTGGCGAGGGTGTCGGCCATGACCTGACTAACCACACAAGACTCTAGTCCAGGTTTATCGCCTATTCGGGTTCCATCCGCAAGGAGATCCGGCGGGGTTTCGCTCACGGCCCCAAACGATGTGTACAGGGTTCCCGAGCCCACCATCCGGGTGCCACTCGGTACACCAGGCCACGTGTGCCTAGTCTGTCCCAAGCCCACCCTGCCGGGTGCCACTTGGTAGAAAAATAGCACTACCTACAAACACCAGAAACTAGTTGCGACTCCTGGACAAAGACCAAGTTGGTTAATAAGTTGAGAAGGGTCGAGTTACCGGAACCCAATGTGTGGTAGTATCGAGTCATTGGACAACATACATAGAACTCAGTGCTTAAGGACGGTTCTAGTGAGACAACCCACCATGTACTCCTACATGGCCTCTCACTGCTACCTTTACCAAATCGTGTTCACACACTTCACTCTCAGCACCAGAACATATCATAACACTCCAACTCATTCCCAATGAATCAGACCTGACACAACTCTAAGCAATAGCAGGCATAGCATGGTAGGAACACAACAATGGCTTCAATCAACTCCTACACATGCTAGTGGGTTTCAACTATTTACTGTGGCAATGACAGGTCATGCAGAGGAATGGGTTCAACTACCGCAGCACAAAGTAGCAGATGAATCGTTGTTGTCCTAATGCAATAACTGAGAGCAGGAGCGAGAGAGTAGGGTTGTATCAGAATGAACAAGGGGGTTTGCTTGCCTGGTAGATCAACAAGGGAGGCACTGCTTCACAGACAGGTACTCTGGAACGGTCTCCGGAGCAAGACCTATCGAGAAGGAACGGTGCCAACAATCAATACACAAGCATATGCAACAATATGATGCATGAACATGGCATGAAGATGTGATGTTGTTTGAGCTAATGCAACTAGTAATCATTTGGTTTGAAGTCCATTTGAACCAAAAGCTCAAATGCAACTCTAAAATAAGTCTCTTAATATGCCATAATGTGTTTTCTCATATTCAGCATGTATAAGTTGGTTTGTCATGCATGAAACTAGTACAAATGGATAGATTACATTTTTCTGATAATTTTTGATATATAAATTATTTCAATCTGAGCTATGATTGAATTTCTATGAATTTTAGAAGTTTTGCTAATTTCTGGAATTTCCTGATTTAAATTTAAACCAGAAAATAAATAATTGCGTCAGCATGACGTCAGAACGACGTCAGCAGGTCAACCGGGGCTGACCAGGGTCAAACCTGACGTGTGGGGTCCACACGTCAGTGTCATAGTTAGTTAACAGAGTTAATTAGCGCTAATTAAACTGACACCTAAACTAAACAGGGGCATGGCCCACGCGTCAGTGACCCTGGGGGGGTCAAACCCCAGGTCAAACAAGTCAAACCCGCCGGCGGTTAGTCGCCGGCGAGATCCGCGGCGTACTTGTGCCCCGGGTTTCTTCTGTGGTGCTCCAAATGACGCGCGGCTAGGTGCGTTGGAGAGCCAGCTCGATGGCGCGTCGGCCGGTGGCCGTGGCTGGGCCTGGGATGGCTGGAGTCGGCGGCGGCGAGCTCGGTTGCGGCCGCCGGAGTTCGGTCATGCACGAGAGCGCGTTTGGAGCTCGAAGACGAGCGAAGCAAAGCGCTAGGGATGCTCTACGGGGCCTTACGAGCTTCTTGGACTCGCCGGGGTGACCAAATGGTCACCGGAGCTGCGTCGACGGCGAGCTCGGCGGCGGCGAAGGTTCGGCCATGGTGGAGACGACAGCTAGAGGGCGAGCGCGGCCAGGGGAGAGAGGGGAGAAGAAAGCAGGGCTCACGGCGGACTTGCAGGGCTGCTCGTTGTGGCCGGGGACGCGCTGGAGACGGCGAATCGGAGTCGGCGGTCGGCGGCGTCCGAGGAGGAAGACAATGGCGACGGTGGCTCCACAGGGCGTCCGGCGTCTTGTGGCTTGACGGAGGAGACGAGGAAGTCGTGGCGGAGCTTCTGCGCGTGTCGGAGAGGCGAGGGGGAGGCTGTGGCTACGTAGGCGATGAGCGGCGGCGACGAGCTCCGCTCGGTGGTGCTCGGGAGGGAGAGAGCAGACGAGGGAGAGACACGGGAGAGTGGGAGAGGGTCGAGGGTCGCGTGGCGTCTCCCGGGGCATCCAGACGAGGAGGGGAGATGGCAGACAGGCAGGGAGGCTGGTGGCGTGGCGCGGCGGCGCACGCGCGCGTCGGGCACGCGCCCATCCTCCTGTCGAGGACGAAGACGACAGAGGAGGGGCCAGTGGGCTGGGCCGGCGCTGGCTGCTGCTTGGCTGCACAGGGAGGAGGCCCAGGTAAGTATCCCTTTTTATTTCTGTTTTCTAATTTTCTGACATCTGTTTGATTTAATAAAAATACTAAACCATTTTATTACCTTATGCCAATTTTTGCAGGAGCTAACTATATTATTCCAGAGCTCCTTAATAAATGGCATAGTTTTTGGACCATATTATATATATATAACAATATATATCCAAAGCAAATAATTATCAGATTAATCCAAATGGCCAAAATTAAATATCCATGAGCTCCCAAAAAAGTTTTTTGAATTTTACCTCTGACCAATATTTTCAGAGAGCAACATGAACATTTCCTTGGACCTTTTTGGAACAATTTTTATTTGGGTCATTTTCAGAGATGATTCTGAGGGTTTCACAAATCCCCATTTCAAATTTAAATGGAATTTAACATGATGCACAAATGACTAGCTAGTCTAGGTCATACCAGAACTAGGGATGTGACAGCGGCAAATCTATAAACGCCCCTAGCGAGCTCCAAATTCGGGTAAGTAAAAGGAACGCTTCCTTCACAGACCTGCTTTGCATAATGAAAGCCTTACCCGTCATGATATTCCGGGCCGCCTGGATTTCCTGAAGGGTGCTATGGGCTTCGGCTCGAGCCTCTTGTGCGGTCTAGAGGGCCTTCGCAAGTTCGGACGCTTGCATCTTAGAATCACGCTCCAAGGACTCGTACTTCTTGATGGTGTCCTGGAGCTCTTGCTGAACCTCGCTGACCCGGGCCTCGTGCTTCTCACATGCGGCGTGTTCCTTGGCCGCTTTGTCCTCGGCCTTCCCTAACGCCTTCTTGAGGGCCGCCACCTCGGTCATGGCCCCTAATAAAGTTCATGGCACTTTAGTCAGCACAAGCCATTCATCCTTCCTAAATATACACGCAGGTTACTACATACCTTTGCTGTCCTCCAGCTGCTTCTTCACGAGCTCTTTCTCGGTCCGCTTCAGGTTCTGCTTCAGTCCAGAGACCTCCACAGTATGAGCGGCAGCATCCAGCAGCGACGCCTACTTATTCACATAGACATCTTATGTTATACTCCTGGGAATATTATTTTGATCGACTGTTCGGCTTTTCCTTTCCGGACAACGAACAGAGCATCAGGGGATGCTGTCCACATTGTGATATTTTTTTCTACAATTGTTACCTCAAAGCCTGTTAAAAGGCTAGCGCAGGCCTCGGTCAGTCCGCTTTTGGTGGACTGAACCTTTTCGATCACCGTACCCATCAGGACACGGTGCTCATCCACAATGGAGGCGCCTCGCAGCGCTTCCAGCAGATTATCCGGTGCCTCTAGATGGATAGAGGTCACCGGTGGAACAGGCGCACCACCTCCTTTCGGGGAAGGCCGTTCGCTGGACTCCAGAGTCGTGTAGGTCTCCAGAATGGTATCCGGCTGAGGGCCGAAGGGAACTTGGCCCCCATTGCCAGTCCCCATGGGGGCATTTTTCCCCATGTGTCTGGCAGCCGAGGAGTCATCCTGGGGCGCCACCTTAACGCTTTCTGGAATCTCCCCTAGTCTGGGAAGGTCCTTTGGGATGCCACCTCGTCATCACCCTTGGGTAAGGCAGAGTGAGCGGGCAGCGGAGACATGCTAGCCGTCTCCTTTGAGTCTAGTGAACCCTCTGTCGAGAATCGCGGGGAGCCGTCGCGGGCCAGACTGTAATGGCATAGTTTAAACATATTAATATTATAAAGTGGAAGTCCAGGTATTGGGAGGTGCATAGGGTTTTGGTACTTACGAGGCAGCCCGAGGCTTTGTCCGGGGAATTCGCTCCGGACTGCTTTCGACATCCCATGCGGAGTTATCCGCACAGGAGCCCTTCCTCCTCTTGGGCGCCTTCGCCTCCAGATTCATGGAGGCCTCTCTATTCTTATTTCCCCCCTCCGGGGGGAAGCCGCCTTCTTCCTCCTCCTCGCCGTCGTCTTCGGCGGCCAAAGAGTCAGTCTCGTCTTCGGATGACATGTCTGAAGTATCCTTTTGGCAAAGGCCACTCCTGCTCCCTTTGGCCTTCTTCTCCGGTACATCATAAGGCGCCGGAAATAGCATCTTCGTAAGGAGTGGAGTCTCCTCATCTTCGGGTAGTGGAGCTGGACAATTAATCCACCCCGCTATGTCGATCCAGGCCTACAAATTGATAGGAAGGCTTAGGCTCCTTCTCAAAATATGCTAGTAAAGGCTATACCTTGAATACATGAAAGAACTTACCGAATTGGCCTGACGTTTTAAGCTGAGCCCATGATCTTCGGTCGTGGGCGGTGGTGTCCCGTCGGCCTTGAAGAGCACTTTCCAGATATCTTCGTGCGTTGTGCCGAAGAGCTCTAGTAGCGTATGGTGCTTGGCCGGATCGAACTCCCACAAATAGCAAGTCCGGCGTTGGCACCGAAGGATCCGGCGAATGAGCATAACCTGGATCACGTTGACGAGTTTGATCCTCCTGGTTATCATGTTCTGAACGCACGTCTGGAGCCCAGTCAGCTTGCTCGAAGAGCCCCGGGCGAGGCCCTTCTCTTGCCAGGAGGTAAGCCGCAGCGGAGCTCCGAATCGAAATTCGGGGGCCGCCGCCCAGTTGGTGTCACGCGGCTCGGTGATGTAGAACCACCTCGAATGCCACCCCTTCACCGTCTCCACAAAGGAGCCTTCGGGCCATGTAACGTTGGGCATCTTGCCCACCATGGCGCCTCCGCACTCTGCCTGTTGGTCTCTCACCACCTTCGGCTTTACATTGAAAGTCTTCAACCATAGGCCGAAGTGAGGCGGGATACGGAGAAAGGCCTCACAAACAACTATAAATTCCAAGATGTTGAGGATAAAGTTGGGGGCTAGATCGTGACGTCCAGCCCATAGTAAAACATCAGTCCGCGGACAAATGGGTGGAGAGGGAATCCCAGCCCGCGGATGAAATGTGTGAGAAACACAACCCTCTCATGGGGCTATGGGGTATCTGTCCTTCGGCTGGGAGACGGTGAACGATCTCCTTGGCCAGGTATCCTACCTCTCGAAGCTCCTTGATGTCTTTCTTCTTAGTAGAGGAAGCCATCCACTTGCCACCAGCTCCGGATCCGGACATGGTTCGAGTGTTTTCTCCGGCGGGGGAAGCTAGGGCTTGGGCGTTGGAGCTCAAGAGTAGATGGGCAGAGGAAGGAGGAGGCAGGGGTGAGTGAGAATGAATCCTTATTCCCTTACAAAGACCGCGAATGTCGAACGCCTCCCTACTCGCCTATTCCCAAGGGCTGTGTAAACGACACGGTTGGGTTATCGACGCCCGTATTGATGAGAATCCCGTAATAAGGGGACACGATCTCTGCTTTGACAAGACGTGCCAATGGAAATCGCATCTCGAAACACGGGATGGCAGACAAAACGGTTCGATATAGTGACTTGGCAGACGTGATGTCATGTTGTAAAAAGTTGTCAGCAAACTAGATTCATGAAAAATTATATTCTCTCCACGGTTGTTTGTGGTGTGAGTTATACGTCCGGACACATCGGTACGTCCGAAGACTGTTTTGGAGTTCGGAAGGAGGAACCCGCCTTGCAATGCCGAAGACAGGTCTACGCGCGGGATACCCAATCATTGAAGCCAGGTTCAGGGGCTACTAAGGGAGTCCTGGACTAAGGGGTCCTCGGGCGTCCGTCCTGTTAGCCATGGGCCGGACTGATGAGCTGTGAAGATACGAAGACCGGAGACTGCACCTGTGTCCGGATGGGACCCTCCTTGGCGTAGATTCCTTTATTTGAAACCGACCTTGTGTAACCCTAGATCCTCCCGGTGCTTATATAAACCGGAGGACTTAGTCCGGAGGGGAGAGATTCATTATCATAGCCATACAAGCTAGACCTCTAGGGTTTAGCCATTACGATCTCGAGGTAGATCAACTCTTGTAATACTCATACTCATCAATAACAGTCAAGCAGGACGTAGGGTATTACCTCCATAGAGAGGGCCCGAACCTGGGTAAACATCCTGTCCCTTGTCTCCTATTACCATCCACCTTAGACGCACAGTTCGGGACCCCCTACCCGAGATCCGCCGGTTTTGACACCGACACCCCCTAATCTAGGACTCCCTTAGTAGCTCCCAAACTGGACTCCAACGCTGGTGCTTAATTGCGTCTGGAGATCTTGATGTACCAGATCTCTCCGGCTTGTAGGGTGAGTTCCTCTCCTTCTTCATGTTCGGCACAATCTCCTTTAATCATGTTCCAAGAGCTACTGAGCTTGAGTTTGGCCATGTGTTAACTAGGTAATGCTCGAAATCCAAACTACGGATGTTGCTTAGCCTCGAAGGCTAACCGCCCAAAAATGTCAATAGTGCCTTTGCCTGACAACTTTCGGTGAAGGGTCACACCCAGTCATAAACATCGAATCGTTGTGAAAACTCAATTCGCAGTTCGAGGTAGCGCCCCATTGGCACATCCCATCGGGGTGGAGATCGTTCTCGCCCTTTAAGGGATATGTTCAATGAATTTGGGTTACCCCACTCACGCGTAACACCATGATTATATCGGGAAGTGGCGAGGTATGCGGTGTAGTAAATGGACCTTTGGTATTATGATAGCCTATAAAAGAGAAACAACCACAGCTATCTCCGCATGCTTTCACCTTCCTCTCACCGTTGCCTTCCCAATCTATCGAGCTCCAACGCCCCATCCCATCTTTCTCAAGAAATCCCCACCAGCTTTCCCCTCAAATTGGCCATGGACAGATCTGGCGTGTTAGGCAAGTGGAAGGCCTCCATCATCACCAACAAGGGTATCAAAGATTTGAAGCGCGCCTGCTACCTTCCGACCAACGTTGCTCACCGAGCTCTGGAGGATGGCCAGGCTATCTCGATGCCCCAATCAAGCGAGAGGGCGGTGTTCGTCCCCCATTTGATTCTGGGACTGGGCTTCCTGCTCCACCCCTTCGTTAGGGGGTTAATGTTCTTTTATGGGCTGGACTTTCATGATCTGGCCCCAAACTCTTTCCTTCACATCTCATCCTTCATAATCATCCGCGAGGCCTTTCTTCGTGTCTATCCACACTTCGGCCTATGACTGAAGATCTTGAATGTCAAATAGGCGATCATCGACGGCCACCACGCGGACTACGGGGGAGTGGTGGTCAGCAAGCTCCCCCGAGTCGAGTGGCCGGAGGGCATATTCATATACACTGCCAATGTTTGGCAGAAGAGTGGTTTTACATCACGGAGCCATGTGATGCTGCCTGAGGGGCAGTCCCGAAATTTAAATCCGGACCCCTGGCGAGGCTAACCTCGTGGACCAAGAAGGGCCTTGACTGGGTGTCACCCGCTGAGGTGGAGCTGGTGCAGAAGCGCATTGTCAGCATGAAAAATGCGGGCACCAAGCTGACCAACGTGATTCAAGTGATGCTCCGCCGCTGCCTGATATGTCGATTTTGCATCATGATTACCTACTGTTATTTATAATGTTTTTATGCATAATAATGCTTTTTGGAGTAATTCTAATGCCTTTTCTCTCATAATATGCAATGTTCACACAAAGAGGGAGAATACCGGCAGCTGGAATTTGGGACCTGAGAAAGCTACGTCAGGCCACCTATTCCACACAACTCCAAATGAGCTGAAACTTCACGGAGATTTTTTATGGAATATATAAGAATTATTTGAGAAAAAAAACTACCAGAGGGGGCCCACCAGGTGGGCACAACCCACCTGGGCACGCTAGGGCCCCCATGAGTGCCCTGTTGGGTTGAGCCCTCCTCGGCCCACCTCCAGTGCCACTCTTCTGGTATATAAGTCATTTTGGCCTAGAAAAAATGTAGAGAAGACTTTCGGAATGAAGCGCCGCCGTCTCGAGGTGGAACATGGGAAGGAGCACTTTTGCCCTCCGGCGGAGCGATTTTGTCGGGGAAACTTCCCTCCCAGAGGGGGAAATCATCATCATCATGACCAACAACTCTCCCATCTTGGGGTGGGCAATCTCCATCAACATAATCAACAACACCAGCTCCTCTCAATCCCTAGTTCATCTCTTATGTTCAATCTTTGTACCAGAACCTTAGATGGTGCATGTGGGTGACTAGTAGTGTTGATTACATCTTGTAGTTGATTACTATATGGTTTATTTGGTGGAAGATTATATGTTCAGATCCATTATGCTATTTAATACCCCGTTGATCTTGAGCATGAATATCATTTGTGAGTAGTTACTTTTGTTCTGGAGGTCACGGGAGAAATCTTGTTGCAAGTAATCATGTGAACTTGATATGTGTTTGGTATTTTGATGGTATGTATGTTGTTATTCCCTTAGTGGTATCATGTGAACGTCGACTACATGGCACTTCACCTTATTAGATCCTAAGGGAATGCATTATGGAGTAGTTATTATATGATGGGTTGTGAGAGTGACAGAAGCACCGGTTATTTTGGCCTAAGCACCGGTCCCCCCACTTCTCAAATTATCAAAGTAGCGAACACCAATCAAACGAACATGATGACAGTGACTAGATGAAATTCCCATGTACCCTCAAGAACGTTTTGCTTATCATAAGAGACCATTTTGGCCTGTCCTTTGCCTCAAAAGGATTGGGCTACCTTGCTGCACTTTTTTACCGTTACCGTTACTTGCTCGTTACAAATTATCTTGCTATCAAACTACTCGTTACTTATAATTTCAGTGCTTGCGGAGAATACCTTGCTGAAAACAACTTGTCATTCCTTCTGCTCCTCGCCGGGTTTAACACTCTTACTTATCGAAAGGACTGCGATTGATCCCTATACTTGTGGGTCATCAAGGCTCTTTTCTGGCACCGTTGCCGGGGAGTCAAGCGCTCTTGGTAAGTGGAAATTTGTAAGAAAAAATTATTACTACGTGCTGAAATTTATTGTCACTTGTTACTATGGAGAACAATCCTTTGAGGGGTTTCTTCGGGGTATCTTCAGCTCGATTGGAACCACAATTAGTTTCCCCTCAACCTACTGCCCCTACTGACAATATGGTTATGCAATTCCTTCGGGTATGATAGAACAACTGCTAGCTAATCCTTATGCAGGAGATGGAACCGAACATCCTGATATGCACTTGATATATGTGGATGAAAATTTTGGGTTATTTAAGCTAGCGGGTTTACCCGAAGATGAAGCTAAGAAGAAGGTTTTACCTTTATCTTTGAAGGGAAAAGTATTGACATGGTATAGGCTATGCGATGATAATGGATCTTGAAATTGGAATCGACTGAAATTGGAATTTCACCAAAAAATTATCCTATGCATCTAGTTCATCATGATCAGAATTATATATATATATATATATATATAAAAGTTTTGGCCTCGTAGAGGAGAAAGTATCGCTCTAGCTTGGGAAGGCTTAAGTCAATGTTATATTCATGCCCCAATCATGTGCTCTCAATACATATTATCATTCAGAATTTTTATGCTCGGCTTTCTCATGATGATCAATCCATCGCTAGTGGAGAAAAGCCTAGCTACAGCATGCCAAAAACAGCCTAGGTGGCATGGACACCCGACGCCACCAATATGGCGCCACTGCTAAAAATTAGCACTCGCGTTGGCACCTACGTCATCAGTATTTTGAACGATAATGGTGTGACGTTCCATTTTTCTCAATGCCAGTATTTTGATTCTCAAATTTGAAATAAAAGCCATACACCAGCGATTTCATCCACAATGATAGCACAATCCAGTATCAGAACAATCACTAAATCAACTATATATAAATAGTCCCAATGACAGCATTTAAGTTTAACAATGCACTTATTGATATAATTCAACAAAGTAGGCAAAGTAACACACATATGAATGCACAAGTTCAAATAAACAGAGGTGATAATAACATGATGTATATCTTCCATGCATGCCAACTAGCTAACTACGACTTTTCGGTGGGCGGAGTCAGGGTCATAGTCCGGAGAAAGTCCACCATCATCGTTGTCAGCAGGCTTGTAGTAGACCATGATCTCTTCAAGATCGTAGTCGAGGTAGAACGTGGCTCTCTCCCCAGCTTCCATATCGTAAGCATCTGCAAGGGCTTTCCAAACAGGGCAACCAATGCAAGTGCGGTTTGCATTGTTGGAGACAAGACAATTGAATATTTGGGTCATCAGCATCTTCATGAGGGTGCACTGGAATGTGATGATGACATCAACTGGAACTTTAAACTTCTCCAAGAAGTCACACCTTGCCCCGCAAGGGATGACCTGGGCCAAATTGAAATAAAGAAGTAACAAGCTAGTTACACAATTGCCTTGCCATGAATGAAACTCAATCAAAACATGTTCAACTAAAACATACTGTCATAGTCAGGAAGTCATTCGATAGATCTATGAAGAACTTCTTATCCCTTTGGCATCTCACCGAACCACAGGTCTCACATGGGGCATCCATTTACTGCTTTCGTGCATGAAGTTGTGAAAAATAAGCATACATAATTAAGATGTACATAAATATAATGAAACATAATAAGCAGTTAGTACGAAACCAGTGCTATCCACCCACTAGTTATCAACACATACGTACATGTAATAAAATAGTTTTACAAACCATGCGTAATTCAAACATAAAACATGCATAAAGTTAAACAGTTCATATGAAATAGGTAGGGAGCGCTAAGCTAGTGGCCAGAGGGACCGGTCTCGTGGTTGTGCCTAGTCGACCTATGACGACACCCTTGCTGACCCTCCTCCTCACGCTCCAAGGCATCCTAGTCTGTGGGATCCTCCTCTGCGCTCTTCCTGGCTAAATACTGAAGTAACATCATCTTGTTGGCCTGCACGAGTTTGCCATCTCTCACAAGCTCGCTCACCAATGGGTCGAAGAACTGCATCTCAACCTATTTGCTCTCCTTCTCCTCAATCCTAGTGCATATCCTCATGTCCTTAGGCATGAGGAACATCGCGAACTCACAACACTCAAGGAAGTTCCGATTCGCCCCTTCCTGAAAGAACTCTCCTGCCATGGCATCACAAGCATGTGCCGCTAACTCCGGGGTGTCCCAATGGCGAAGTTCATGGATGACATTGTCCTTACTAATGGTGGCATAGTCCTTATTTCCCTTCTGTCGTACACCACGAAACTTCGGTGGCATGTGTGATGATGCATATATATATATATATATATATATATATATATATATAAACAAGTTAGTAAAAAAATGTCATATTAACGAGAAATACAATAGTCTACAACTACACTATGCATTCTTTCACCACAAGTACACTACTAGAAATACAATAAAATTACACTATCTAAAATCATGGTCTACAACTACACTACATTATTGATACGTCTCCAACATATCTACAATTTTTTATTGTTCCATGCTGTTATATAGCCATTCTTGGATGTTTTACAATCATTTTATATCATTCCTGGGGACTAACCTATTGACATAGTGCCAAGTGCTAGTTGTTGTTTTGTGCTTGTTTTTACATCACAGAAAATAAATATCAAACGGAGTCCAAATGTAGCGAAACTTTTTGTGGATTTTTTTGGACCAGAAGACACCAGATGGGCCAGAGAAGAACCTAGAGGGTGCCCCGAGGGGGGCACAACCCACCAGGGCGCGCCTGGGCCCCCAGGCGCAACCAGGTGGGTTGTGCCAACCTCAGTGGCCTCCCGCACTGCCTCTTTGCTCTATAACTACCCCAATATTCAAGAAACCCTCGGGGAGTTGACGAAAATCAATTCCAGCTGCCGCAAGTTCCAGAACCACCATATCCAATTTAGACACCATCACGGAGGGGTTCATCATCCTCATTGGTGCCCCTCCGATGATGCGTGAGTAGTTCATTGTAGACCTACAGGTCCGTAGTTAGTAGCTAGATGGCTTCCTCTGTCTCTTTTGATTCTCAATACAATGGTATCTTGGAGATCTATTTGATGTAACTCCTTTTGCGATGTGTTTGTTGGGATTCGATGAAGTTTGAGTTTATGATCAGATCTATGTTTTTATCCACGAAAGTTATTTGATTCTTTTGATCTCTTATATGCATGATTACTTATAGACTTGTATTTCTTCTTCGAATCTTTGGTTTAGTTAGGCAACTAGATCGATTTTTCTTGCCATGGGAGAGGTGCTTTGTGATGGGTTCGATCTTACGGTGCTTGATCCCAGTGACAGAAGGGGAAACGACACGTATGTAGTGTTGCCATTAAGGATAACAAGATGGGGTCTAATTCTACGTAAAGAGATATTGTCTACATCATGTCATCATTCTTATTGCATTACTCTGTTTCTCCTGAACTTAATACACTAGATGCATGCTCGATAGCAGTGGATGTGTGGAGAAATAGGTAGTAGATGCAGGCAGGAGTCAGTCTATTAATCTTGGACATGATGCCAATATAATGATCATTGCCTGGATATCGTCATGATTATTTGAAGTTCTATCAACTGCCCAACAGTAATTTGTTTACCCACCGTATGCTATTTTTCTCGAGAGACGCCACTACTGAAATCTACGGCCCCGGGGTCTCTTCTTTATTATATTTGCGTTCGTGATCTATTTTGATTTTCTTTTATTTTCAGATCTATTAATCCAAAAATACAAAAATACCTTGCTGCAATTTTTATTTATTTATTTTATCTCGCATTCCTGGGAGATCTGTTTATCCAATCTACTACAGTTTTACCTATCCTTTTACCCGTGAGGGATCGAAAACCCCTCTCTTACGTCGGGTTGCAAGTATTTGTTCTTTGTGTGCAGGGGCTGTTTACGTGGTTCTCCTACTGGTTCGATAACGTTGGTCTCATCACTGAGGGAAATACCTACCGGAGCTGTGCTACATCCTCCCTTCCTCTTTGGGGAAATACTGACATAGTTCAAGCCACATCAAAAGGAATTTCTGGCGCCGTTGCCGGGGAGACATCACAATCATCTACCAGGTTCCTAATCACACATCTCATCTCCTTGCAATTCACATTATTTACCATTTGCCTCTCATTTTCCTCTCCCCCCCACTTCACAAAAAATAGCCATTTCTATTTACCCTCTTTTTCGTTCACCGTTTTCTCATCAGATCTCATGTTTGTGTGTGTTACCATGTGTCTTCTGTTTGCTTGCATCTTCTCTTACTAAAAATCAATTGATATGGATCCTCATCAACTTGCTAATCTTTTCAAGAGATCCTATTATGATGAACCCACTCCTAGTGAATTTAGTTCACTAGATTATCTTTATGAACTTTTGCTTGAGATTCATGAATCTGAAAATTGTGATAAAGTATTAAAAGAAGGAATTTATAAAGTGATTCATGATATCTCCTTAGATGAAAATCATTATTGCAATGATGTTATTATAAATTCTATTAATGTCAATTGTGCTAATAATATGCAAAACCCCAAGCTTGGGGATGCTAATATTGCTATGTCCGCTACTTATTGCAATGATCATGATTGGGGTGATAATGATTCTTATGATCTTAAAAATTTATTTAAACCTCATGATAAATATGCTTGCGATAATATTAAAAATGGATTTGGAGGAGAGTCAACTTTAGGTAAAAATAATCCCACATATTTGGAGAGTGTTCAATCTTATGAAATTTTTGATGAAAGTGGGCTTGGAGCGATCATGACTTTATTTGATGATAAACCCACTATTTTGGAAGAGTATCAACGTTGCATGCATGTGGATCATATAGAGAATATGTTTTGTGATAGCTATATTGCTGAATTTGAATAAAATCCCACATATAATTATTATGAGAGAGGGAAATATGGTTGTAGAAATTTTCATGCTACTAAATTACCTCTCTTCTCGTTGAGATTGCCTATGTTTTATTCTTCTTCCTTGCATATGCTAGTCTTTTCTTGTTTTGATAATTTGTTTGATTATAAAATGCCTATGCATAGGAAGTATGTTAGATTTAAATGTGGTTTCACATGCTACATGATGATATCTTCGTGTTTCAATTACTATCTTTCACATGAGCATCATTGAAATCTTATGCCTAGCTAGGGGCGTAAAACGATAGCGCTTGTTGGGAGGCAACCCAATGAATAAAATTTATTTTTTGTCTTTTTATTTCTGTTCTTGAGTGTTTGCACAATTATGCTTTTGTTATGATTGTGTTTTTTGTGTTTTAATCAGTGTTTTTGTGAAGCAAAGCCTCTGGGATCATGTTGGGTGAAAGTTGAATTGATCTTGCTGAAAAACAGAAACTGAGCCCAGGAAAATAATTTTCATTTTTAACAGAAGTGCGATAAAATACCGCTTCTTTTGGCAGAAGATTAAAATATAAATTTCTCACACTGTCCTAATTTTTCAGAAGTTTGGGAGTTACAGAAGTATTTGAAATATCCGGATTGCTACAGACTATTCTGTTTTTGACAGATTCTGTTTTCTTTGTGTTGTGTGCTTGTTTTCATGATTCTATGGTTTCCTTTGAAGAATTTTTCCTATAGAAATGTTGGAATATCGTAGCTATAATGCAAAAATAAAATATCAATGGGTTGGCAACAATACTTGAAGTAGTGATTTTCTTTCTTATACTAACGGATCTCACGAAGGTTTTGTTGAGTTTTGTGTGATTGAAGTTTTCAAGTTTTGGATGATATTACGATGGATGAAGGAATAAGGGGTAATAAGAGCCTAAGCTTGGGATCTTTCTTCTAACGAACATCGGTATTTTACTTGGAGCTATATTTTTATTCGTCACATATCATGTGTTTTGCTTGGGGCGTCTTGTATGATATGAGTCTTTGATTGTTTTGCTTTTTATTTTTAGTCATGAATCCTTTCTGGACACACCTATTTGAGAGAGAGCCAAAATTATGCCATGACTTGTTAGAATTGCTCTTTATGCTTCACTTAAATCTTCTTGAGCTACGGAATTTCTCTAGTGCTTCACTTATATCTTTTTTGAGCATGGTGTGCTTTAGTATTTTTGGAAAAATTCTCTCATGCTTCACTTAGATTAATTTGAGAGAAAGAAATATGATGCTCATGTTCTTGATTTAGATTTGTTTGAGCTATTAAAAGCAACATATGAAATTAGTCCCAAAGTGATAGATATCAAAGGAGGATTTAATAAAAACTTTCATGAAGATCATTGGACAAAATAAACTTGATTCCTTGTAATAGTTTTGTGATATGTTGATATAATATGTGAGTCATGCTGATGATTAATTATGCTTTAGTAAGAATATTGGTGTTAAGGTTTGTGATATGCAAGCACGAAAGTCAATACTTATGCAACAAAATTACATCCTACTTATGGTGCATTATTCGGTGTTAGTTATGCTTAACGCTCGCTTATGAGATTTTTCGTTTCTTGGTTGGATGCTTCTCAATCTTTTGCTAGCCTTCATTTGCACTAAGTATGTAACGACCCGACCCAAAATCGGTCAAGTCTCTGTGTAGCTGTACCCTCCCAAGATCATGCTGGCACACACAGTACATTGATGAAAAGATTCAAAGTTCAATCACACCTGAATTTATTACACGATTCTCATATCGAGTCTTTATTACAATAGAATAAATTCGGCCGAAGGCCAACTCATGAGAAATAAACTAAACAAAGCTGCGGAAGCGTAGACGAACAGCGAGTCCATCCGACTCCATAGGGCAATCGCCAAGCGTAGATCGTAGCCTCACTCCTGGTCGGAAAACTCCTCTACAACATAAGATGTTGCAGCCGTGTAGGTCAGCATTTTGAATATGCCGGCAAGTCATAGAGAGAACAACAATAAAATTTCTAACACTATATGCAATTTGGCTGTGGGGCTCTAAGTTTTATGTTTTTTCGAAAAAGCCATTTTTTTCCTATAACAAAGGACTTGCTTGCAATTACTACAAAATGTTGGTTGTTATTGAGATGGTTCCGCCAACCAATGTCTCATTCCCAATTATTAAATAACCCCTCAATTAATTTAGTTCGGTGTTGAGATTTTCGAAATACTCCAATTTCCAGAGGCTCATTTGTCCGTAACCGGGGACACGACTAATCGGTTAGGTTGTTACTCTGCAGAGTCTTGTGCACTTTACCCGCAAGAATCATTCCCTCCTTTATGTCCTCGCACTGCCTGGTGTTTGAAGACGGGATGAACGAAACAAGGTCTTCCGTAGAGTTTCTCTGAGCACCGCCGGTACCCATCCATGTCCTACCATTCTTCTACATCTGCTGGCACCGTCCGTCCAGAGTCACGCCTAGGGTCAACCCAGCCAGAGCCCATAATGGCTTGCGGCTTCACAGGTAAGCTTCGGGTCAAAGGGTATCCATCCGTCTCTTTGTGGCTGGGTGAAGCTTTCCGCAAGATGTCATGGCGCTCCTCCATGCATCCCGGCCATCCGCTGGTTCCTCCAGGGTGCCCGTCAACCGTCCTCCACCTAGTAGTGAATTTATAGTCCATCTTGAGCTTGAAGTCATGGGGTTGTCATCATCTTGACTCTCACATCTCCCTATGAAACACTCATCCAACCCCGTCTACGAGCATAGCAAAACAAACTACATCGTCCCGGGCAATGGTAACAAGGGGAAGTGGGTTCATCCTACCTCATGATACTACTCAAGAACATAACTTAAAATTCTCCTACTACATGCATGGTGGGGAGGAATAATTCTAATGCAACAAAATCATAGGTATTGTAAAACATGATCAAATAACTTGCCTGGCTGACGGTCTTCAAACGCTAGTGACTCGAGATAGCAAACTTCGCACTCCGGAAATTCTATCGAGTCAAACAATAGCACAAATAAGTATTTCACTAATGACATATCAGCAAACTAAAGGAAAACACACAAGCACTCAAACCAAAATCAAAGAAAACTCGAGGAAAACAAAATCAAGGTTTCCATCACATCAAGCAACAACAAGGAAATAGTTTTAACCTACTAACACTTTTCTTTACAGATCCAAAACAATGGTTTTACTAACTAACATAGAGGAAAACAGCATACAAATTAGGTGCAAAAAGATTCAAACCAATATCTATTATAGAACTCCTGTTATACCTAAAACAGAACTATTAAGAAAATAAAATAAAACTTTTATTTTGCTGTAAATAAATGTTCACTCTCTGTAACTACAGAAACTAATCTAAAATAAATTATAACATAGGAAAAATAAAATTTAAAAATAACTAGAACAGCAGAAACTAACAGCAAGCTAAAGTAAACTAGAAAAGCTTGTTTTCGCATAAAAACTATTTTTAATAAAGACTAAAAATGCCCAAATAAATTCCTACTGCTAGACAAAGTCCAAACAAAGCAATGACAAAAAGAATCACTAAAAAAATAATCCTAACTCAATTTATAGCAGAAAAACTAATCTGACTAAAACTAATATAAAACAATTTTTAAAAAACCTAAACATGGCCGAATCTAATTTCTACAGCAACTATAGGAAATTTGCAAACTAGAGCAAAAAGAATCAACTAAAAATATTAAATAACTTAAAAGATATAGATTTTACAAAACTGGAACTATTCTGTTAAAAACAAAAACGAACAAATAAAATAAAACACCTAGGCGCTAACGGGCCGAAACAGTGAGCGATCCGGAAACTAAACAACGCTTGGGCATTGTATAAACTAAACCGTGCACGCGCTTAATAGCAGAAAACCGACCGGTTCGATTTAACTAAACCAGGTAACTAAACCAAAATAAAACCACCTAAACCGATCTAACCCATAACTAAAACCGACCTATATGAAATAATACCATACCCCTTCGGAATCTAATCTAGGCCCTAGGTTTCAGATCGAACGGCGAGGGGAGGTGGCGGCTTACTGCGGCGGAGGTCGACGGCGACATAGGGTGGCGGAGGTCGGCGTCGAGCAGGGCGGGGTCTCCGGCGGTCGGCGAGGGTGGCGAAGACGTCGGGCGGATGCGGCGGAGCTTGGGGAAGTCGGGGGCAGAGTTGTTGGAGCTCGGGGACGGCGCAGACGTCGAGTGCGAGGCGAAACAGAGCCCAGTGCTCTGCAGCTCCAGCGGGTGGCGGACGAGCTCGGGGTCGTCTCTGCTGTGGATAAGAGGGCCGCAGAACATGTCAAAAAAATGGGCAACAACGACGGAAGTACGTGGGTGAAAATTGGGATCGAGGGAGAGCTCACCGGAGTCGGAACGGGCGGCGAACTGCGGCGGCAGCAGCGAGATGCGTTTGGCGAGGGCGCGAGCTGCGGTGGGTTTTGGGCTAGGGTTTTAGGGGGGATCGAGAGAGGAGGGGCCTAGGTATTTATAGGACACCTTTTTTGGGGCAGGGGCGACTCGGGATTGTGATCCCGTTGAATTCGGACGCGGCGGCGACGTCGAACTCGCTCTGGCGCGGCATAGCGTGGGCGAGGGGAAAGAGAAGGGGTGGGGATGAGGGCGGGCCCCGCGGGTCAGTGGGAGAGGGAGAGAGGAGAGCGAGCGGGCGACCGAGGGGAGAGGGGTTCGGGCGTGCGCCGCGGTGGGGCAGGCCGGCTCGGTTGCTGGTGTGCTGCCGCTTAGTGCTGCTGGGCCGGTTGGCCTGGCTGGCGCCTTGGACCCTTTTTTTGAAATACCACAGAGAGAGAAAACTAATTATAGGTAAACCTATAATATTTTTATATAGGACATATATATATTAAAAATCTCAGGGGAATTAATCCTATAGCGTGGACATTTTTAAAGAGGCAAAACAGAAACTAAAAAAACATTTTCTGCAAACTCCAAATAAAATTTGAAATTGAATTCAAACCTTTTGGCAATATTCTCTTCTCACATTTTTGGAGTGTCATGTTAGCTCCTCTCATACTTTTTTCTCAAGTATTTGTCAGGGATATTGAGGTAGATTTTTAAATGCCAAGCTGAATCCAAATTCAATAAAAAAATTCAAAAGCCTCTGAAAATTTCCAAATGCCACTCAATTCAAACAAAATGCTTAGATGCTTAACTAATAATTGTAAAACATTCCAAATTGAAAATTTGGGATATTACAACGTATGATCACTACTTGTGCACCCAAAATCCTTAAACTAGTTTTTCCACATGAGTCCGTTATACCTACCTATATGTGGTATTCTTTTACCGTTCTAAGCAAATTTGTATGTGCCATCTCTAATTTTCAAAATAAATTTCTCTTTTGTATGCTCATACCGCTCATGAAACGGTAGGGGGTGACTGATATATTTCCATGCTAGATGTGTTATTCTCAAGATGAGTGTTTATTCACTTGTCATTGAACGAGAATACGGCAAAGGTATTAGGGATGCCAGTCCCAAAATGAAAAATGAATTTACTTTATGTTGTCAAATAATAATTCCTTGGAAAGTGTTGGTATGGAAGGCACCCATGGATACGGTTAGCCATGGAAAGTGAAAGTCTGGTGGAAAAAGGAATAAACTTTATTTTCTGTCTGGGAACCGCCTATGATATATCTATCATGGAAAGTATTGGGAACTACTCTATCATTTTCGGTGATAGGAAAAGCATGCCACCCAAATTTTTTTATCTCTATCTTTTTCGCTTTGAGCTCTAGCACCTCTACAAATCCGTACTTCCCTTCGCGAAGGGCCTTTCTATTTACTTTATGGAATTTTTATTTTTATTTGAGTCTCCATCTTCTCATATAGAGCACCAACTAAGGGGCACTATGATCATACTTGAGCATTGGGTGTAGCTAATATGCGAGTGTGTTTCATTAATGGATCAATGATTGATCATAATGGGCTCGGGATAACTTGCTTTAGCATTGATATTTTGAAAGACATGGTTGCTTGTTGATATGCTTGAGTATTAAAGTCCTCATGCCAAAACTAGACTATTTCTTTGAACCATATAAAAATCCAATTGTCCATATCAAAAATTCTATTTTTATCATTTACCTACTCAAGGACGAGCAAGAATTAAGCTTGGGGATGCTGATACGTCTCCCACGTATCTATAATTTTTTAATGCTCCATACTGTTATATTATCATTCTTGGATGTTTTACAATCATTTTACAATCATTTTATATCTTTTGTGGGACTAATCTATTGACATAGTGCCAACTGCTAGTTGTTGTTTTTTGCTTGTTATTATATCGCAGAAAATGAATATCAAACGGGGTCCAAATGCAGTGAAATTTTTCTGGATTTTTTTGGACTAGAAGACACCAAATGGGCCAGAGAATCACCTGGGGGTGCCCTGAGGGGGCACAACCCACCAGGGCGCGCCTGGGCCCCCAGGTGCAAACAGGTGGGTTGTGCCCACCTCAGTGCCGCACCACCTCTTTGCTTTATAAATACCCCAATATTCCAGAAACCCTAGGGGTCGATGAAAATCAATTCCAGCCGCCGCAAGTTCCAGAACCACCAGATCCAATCTAGACACCATCACGGAGGGGTTCATCATCCTCATTGGTGCCTCTCCGATGATGCGTGAGTAGTTCATTGTAGACCTACGGGTCCGTAGTTAGTAGCTAGATTGTTTCCTATCTCTCTTTTGATTCTCAATATAATGGCCTCTTGGAGATCTATTTGATGTAACTCTTTTTGCGGTGCATATGTTGGGATCCGATGAAATATCTATGTTTTTATCCATGAAAGTTATTTGAGTCTATTGATCTCTTATATGCATGATTTCTTATAGCCTCGTATTTCTTCTTCAAATCTTTGGTTTAGTTAGGCCAACTAGATCGATTTTGCTTGCTGCGGGAAGAGGTGCTTTGTGATGGGTTCGATCTTACGGTGCTTGATCCCATTGACAGAAGGGGAAACGACACGTATGTAGCGTTGCCATTAAGGATAACAAGATGGGGTCTATTTCTATATAAATAGATCTAGTCTACATCATGTCATCATTCTTATTGCGTTACTCTGTTTCTCCATGAACTTAGTACACTAGATGCATGCTGGATAGCGATCGATGTGTGGAGTAATAGTAGTTGATGCAGGCAGGAGTCGGTCTACTAATCTTGGACGTGATGCCTATATAATGATCATTTCCTGGATATCTTCATGATAAATTGAAGTTCTACCAATTACCCAACAGTAAATTGTTTATCCACCGTATGCTATTTTTCTCGAAAGAAGCCACTAGTGAAATCTATGGCCCCCGGGTCTCTTCTTTATTATATTTGCCTTTGCGATCTATTTTTATTTGCTTTTATTTTCAGATCTATTAATCAGAAAATACAAAATACCTTGCTGCAATTTTTATTTATTTATTTTATCTCGCATTCCCGCGAGATCTATTTATCCAATCTACTACAATTTTACATATCTTTTTACCCGTGACAGATTGAAAACCCCTCTCTTACGTCAGGTTGCAATTATTTGTTCTTTGTGTGTAAGGTCTGTTTATGTGGTGTTGCGTGGTTCTCCTACTGGTTCGATAACCTTGATCTCGTCACTGAAAGAAATACCTACCGTAGATGTGCTGCATCATCCCTTCCTCTTTGGGGAAATACCGACGTAGTTCAAGCCGCATCAATTATTTCACCACGAATACACTACTAGAAATTTTATAAAATTATACTATCTAAAATCATAGTCTACAACTACGCTACATTATTTAACCACAAGTACACTACTAGAAATCTAATAAAATTACACTATCTAAAATCATAGTCTACAACTACAATAAAATTTTACACTACTAGTATACACAAAATTCGATATTTTTATACACTACTATTACACTACACTAAGTAGAACTCACCCGCGGCGGCGGTAGACGGCGAGGAGGCATTGCGGGCGACGGGGCCGAGGGCGGTGGTAAGAGTGGATGCAGAGGCGAGGGCGAGGGCGAGGGCGACGGGCATGGAGGCGGGGACGGGGGCGGTGGCCGAGGTGGATGCGGAGGCGACGCCGACGGGGGCGGGGACTTCGGCGGTGCAGGCGGAGGCGATGGCGACGGGGACTTCGGCGGTGGAGACGGAGGCAGAGGCGGCGGCGGTGGAAGCAGGGGAAGCGAGGGCGACGAGGGCGGCCATGATTTAATGGGGATCGATGGTGTGAGTGTTGGGGGGGTGTAATTTAATCAATATCTCCTAGGGGGTGGCGGGGTAATTGCACATATTGCTTTTATATCTCCTACGAGGCCAACGCCATTTCTATCTTTTACACATATTGCTTTTATATTTATATAGATGTTTCGTTTATTATTTTATTTTCCTATTGTTTATTATATTGTTTTGACTAATTATTTTATTGTTTTCTTTTCCTATTGTTTATTATTCTATTGCTTTATTTTCCAACATTGATCGATCTCATTAATCTAGCATCTTTACCTAACTAGCACACATGCCTGTGCGTTGCAACGAGAAAAAATATAATACGTGGTTCAAGATTTTACTAACCTAACCACTGACTTGCATATGTCTGTCATTGTCGGATTATACCCACACCTCATCATTTGTTTTGTTTATTTCCGTCATTGCTAGATTATAGCTACACCTCACCCGCAGTTTTTTATTATTTTCGAAGAGGCTTATTGGTTGTCTATTTGAGGCCATATATAAATTAGTGAGATCCTGTGTATATTTGCAGGGTGGTACTACTAATTTTCTTTTTAGGAATAGATGGTACTATTAATCAATAAAGATTTTTTTATAGTACCAAAAGCTGGCCCAATAAAGAGAATAGTAAATTGGATGGGCTGAATCATAGGACATCCCGTGCCCGTCAAATAAAGAACACTTTCCCCTAAACAAAAGTGAAATAAAAAATGTTTTTTCTAAAAAATGGGAGCATGTGCCCGCTACAGCCAGCACCTGCCGCTGCGCCCGAGCGAGCGAGGAGAGGCCGAGCTCTTCCTTGGGATGCCATCTCCGCCGCCTTCCTCTCGCCTCCGGCCGGCGAGCCCAACTGCCGCCGATAACCTCGCGCTGCCGCCCTCTTCTTCTCCCGTCTCTCTCCTCCCTTCACGCAGGAACTCAGCCGAGCCGCCATGGCAGTATAGCTTCGCGACCGCCGCCCTCTTCCCTGCCTTCTCCCTCCCTTTCCGCCTTCCTCTTCCTTCTTATCTTCTCCTGTCTATCTCCTCCCTCGTCTCACTCTCCCCTTCCAGCGTAGGAACCCAGTCGAGCCGCCATGGCAGATAAGCTTCGTCGCCATCGCGTTTTGCTCTAGATCCACGCCATGACGCTGCTCCTGCGTTGGATCCGTTGGGAGCGATGCGCCCGCCATCGTCCGACTTCGTCTGCTCTCCCCCTGAAAGCCCTGTGGGAGTGCTGCACTACCGTCGCCCAATTTCTTTGCCGCCTTCATATTAGATCTGGGTCGGCGTCGACCTTCTAAACACCCCATGCATTGCCGCCACAGCTGCATCTCGCCCAGACGCGGGGGATGCATGCCAGATGGGCTGATGCCCAAGTGCGGAACACTGCCCAGGCGCGGAAGACGCATGATTGAATGGGAGTCCCTAGTTGGGCCGGCCTGTTAGTGCTGTGCAGTCCTCGCTCGCTTGTTCCAGCCGCTCTACAGCGCCACGAGGTACTGTAGCGGCGAGAGGTACTGTAGCGGCGAAGCATTTAGTGCTGCTGGTGCAAAATTTCGAAAAACAGTTCATGAATTTGAAAAAACAATTCACAAATTCAAAAATAGTTCATGAATTTGAAGAAAGCACAAAAAATTGAAAAAAACGTGAGTTTGGAAAATAGTTATCGATTTTGACAAAAAGTTCACCAAATACAAAAAAAGTTCATTGAATTTAAAAGAATCATTGATTTTCAAAAAAGTTCATTGAATTAGAAAAAAGTTCATGGAATTTGATAAAAAGTTGTCGAATTTGAAAAAAGTTCATCAAATTTGAAAAAAAGTTCATCGAATTCAAAAAAAGTTCGTCGGTATTGAAAATAGTTCATCAAATTTGAAAATAGTTCATCGAATTCAAAATAAGTTCATCGAGTCTGAGAAAAGTTCAACGAATTTGGAAAAAAAGTTCATCGATTTTTAAAAAGTTCATCCAATTTGTAAAAAAGTTTATTGATTTTGAAAAAATTACATTGAATTTGAAAAAAAGTTCATTGAATTTGAAAACGTTCCTCAAATTTGAAAAAAAGTTCAACAATTTTTAAAAAACTAAGAAATTTTTGAAAAAATCATCGAGTTTGATGAAAGTTCATGAATATAGAATCACGAATTTGAACCAAGTTCGTGCAATGAAGAAAACAAAAAAAGGAAAAAGGAATAAGAACCGCGACCTGGGAAAGAATAAAAGAAGGTAACATGTATTTGTACACAAGTGAGTTAGTGTCCTAGTGGTTATTGCGCTGTGGTCTCCACGAAGAAATCCTGAGTTCGAACCCCGCCGGCGCACTCGCCTTTTTTGCTTGGGTTTGAAAAATAAAGGAAAAACGGGCCGGCCCAATTACAAGCGCAGTTGGCGAACCGGCGCAGGATTCGCCTCATTGAATTACCGAGACAGAAATTTAGTACCACCTCGACTATATTTTAAATTTAAACTGAAAGCGTAAAATCACGAGAAGAAGCGTATTCTGACGGTAAACCCACGGAGTCAATATATCGCGAATCTTTTAGATAAACCTCTTAAGAAGTTGGAGGGCCTAGTATACGTCGATTTCTCTTTTGCTAGGCCCAGCACTAAAAAACCCACTTTTTTGCTTGGGTTTGAAAAATAAAGGAAAAACGGACCGCCCCAATTACAAGCGCAGTTGGCGAACCGGCGCAGGATTCGCCTCATTGAATTACCGAGACAGAAATTTAGTACCACCTCGACTATATTTTAAATTTAAACTGAAAGCGTAAAATCACGAGAAGAAGCGTATTCTGACGGTAAACCCACGGAGTCAATATATCGCGAATCTTTTAGATAAACCTCTTAAGAAGTTGGAGGGCCTAGTATACGTCGATTTCTCTTTTGCTAGGCCCAGCACTGAAAAACCCACTTTTTTACGATTACGAGGTTTATTCGAAAAGGAAATTGCATCCTGTAACCACAACATTTCTCTCTTTTTTTCTACCCCAGGCTTTGCAACATTTCGAAATCGGGAAATTGCGACAAGAGCAGGTGCTATTAGAGAACAATTAGAAGATTTGGACTTTTGTTTTGTATCTCTGAAACAGGAGTGAAAAGAAATCAGCTCATCCACCGCTAACTAAACAGGGCGAAACTAGCTCTTGTTTGGTTTCCCTGGGTCCAAGTTGGGGCAAAACCTGCTCTTTTCCCGCAAAAAATCTATCGTACTAGGTGGCGCGACACGCGACATAGGTAGTAAAGTAGTGATTTTGGGCCCTTATTAGGGATATTATAGATAATAAAGCACGTATTGAGTCTTCGGGTTCACCGTCGCGACGCTTTTGTAAAAGAGTCCCTATACTTTTTGACAGTTCAACCTGCAGTCCTCATGTTAGTAACCCAAACTGTTGCGTGTGAGATAAAAAAAACAAGCAACCGCTCCATCCTGCCTCCCCGACACCTCCAACGCGTCGCCGCCTCCTGCCACGCCCCACCCTGCCTCACCGCGTGCCGCTGGCGCACTCGCCTTTTGTGCTTGGGTTTGAAAAATAAAGGAAAAACGGGTCGGCCCAATTACAAGCGCAGTTGGCGAACCGGCGCAGGATTCGCCTCATTGAATTACCGAGACAGAAATTTAGTACCACTTCGAATATATTTTAAATTTAAACTAAAAGCGTAAAATCACGAGAAGAAGCGTATTGTGACGGTGAACCCACGGAGTCAATATATCGCGGATCTTTTAGATAAACCTCTTAAGAAGTTGGAGGGCCTAGTATACGGCGATTTCTCTTTTGCTAGGCCCAACACTAAAAACCCCACTTTTTTACGATTACGAGGTTTATTCGAAGAGGAAATTGCATCCTGTAACCATAGCATTTCTCCCTTTTTTTTTACCCCAGGCTTTGCAACATTTTGAAATCGAGAAATTGCGACAGGAGCAGGTGCTATTAGAGAACAATTAGCAGATTTGGACTTTTGTTTTGTATCTCTGAAACAGGAGTGAAAAGAAATCAGCTCATCCACCGCTAACTAAACAGGGCAAAACTAGCTCTTCTTTGGTTTCCCTGGGTCCAAGTTGGGGCAAAACCTGCTCTTTTCCCGTAAAAAGTCTATCGTACTAGGTGGCGCGACACGCGACATAGGTAGTAAAGTAGTGATTTTGGGCCCTTATTAGCGGTCGTTCTACCAGAAGCCGGCTGGGCTGCGGTTGCGGCGAGCTGGGCTTGGCACGGCAGGTCCTGGCGAAGCAAGGCTGGGCCTTCGAGGTGGTAGCTGGAGATGGGGCCCACACGGGCACCCCTGGGGTGTACCTCCTGGTCATCGTCGGAATGCTAAAAAAATGGTAATATCTGGATTCGAACTCAGGTCGTCCAGGAAAGAATACGTAGCCGCTAGCCAACCCACCAGGCTGATGTTTCCTGCAGTAGATAGGAACTTCTTTTCTTTCTATCCAAGTCACAAAGCGTGGGCCACGCGCCTATCTCAATTGCTCGTTTTGACAAGGGGCAAGGTGGGATGAGTTTTACTACATCACCAAGCAGCCTTGGGTCGATTGAGGAAGGATGAGATGAGGCCAATTACACGAGAAATAAAATGAAGGAAAGAGAAGCAGGGTCACAGAAATAAGGAAGAAAGGAAGGGAAAGATAAAAAGAAAGAGTAGGCCTTTCTATATATGCGCTCCATGTAATAAAATGGAGGACAAATATTAGGAAGGAGAGGAAGGCAGGAAGGAAAGGGAGGGAAAGATAAAAGGAAAGAGTAGGCCAGAAAGGGAGGGAAAGAGAAATAAAGAAAGTAAATGATGGAAAGAATTAACCACGTTGCATAATACCCATTGCCAACAAACAAATTTATTCGTGGGATAAATGTAATAGTGTTATATAGTATGCTAATAAAAACTTAGATACGCTGGTTGAAACCGGCACAACCAACTAGCGGTGCTATCTAGCAATCAATATTAGCTAAATTATGAGCAACTTTATTTTTATTACGCTCAATTTTCAACGGAACCAACCCATGCAGATCGAGGAGCTTCTTCATCTCCACAGTAAAACAAACATTTGTTGCCTCGCCTCAATTGTTCTTTTGCTTGTGAGCTTTGGGAGGCCCTCTGCCATATGGATGTAGATGATCAAGAAGAGTTAAAAAATCATCTCATTTTTTTCAGAAAATTAAAAGTGTTTTTTGTCACCTGAAACTTGGTTAGGGCACGTACAATGCGGGCGCTAGGAATAAAATCCTGGCAGCTTTTCCATCGTCCCGGCTACTTTCGGCCTTGACACATAACTTAGAGTTGGACACTAAAAAAAGTATACACAATGTAGTTGCTAGGGCTGTATGATTGTGCATGTTAATTTGCTCAAGATTTTAAACGCTCTTGCATTGGAGCCGGCCTTAGGGTGATATTTTTAACCTTGTCATATGTTATTCATTAGCTATTAATGATGTTCGTGTATGATAACTGATTCCACATGAGCTTGTCAGTTAATGCTAGCCTACATAGACAGTTTGTTATGTTGTGGATCAACTCATCATCTTGAGATTGATCACATTTGGGTGCATTGTGATCGCATAGACATCACAACTATCTCAGACAAGCGCGGGGGAGAGGATAAGGTGCGAAAAGGAAAGGGGTGTTTGATATTGATTTTCACCCGTTGCAACGCACGAGCCTAATAATAAAGCACGGATTGACTCCGTGGGTTCACCGTCACAATACGCTTCTTCCCGTGAATTTACGTTTTCAGTTTCAAAAAAACCCGTATTCGAGGTGGTACTAATTTTTTGCTTAGGTAATTTTCAGTTTCATCCACTCCTACGTCTACATTGCCCCAGACGTCCTAATTGTTCAGCCTACAAACGAAGCAGCCCGCATCAGTTTACGCTAAAGTTTTGTACATCGCCGGCCCGCATCATGCACCTAGCTGGCTTTCTTTTTCTCAAAAAAAAGACCTAGCTCGCTTTCTTCCATAACATGTACTCCGTAGCTGTGTTGAGAATCTTTCTTCCATCAAATAATCTCACCTCGCTACTTTACATCTGATCTCACCAGTTCATATAGGTACGCCCTAGAAAATCAAGAAGAGGCCTCCAAAATCAAGAAGGAAACAAATCAAGAAGGAAATGAAGCACAAGAACAAATCAAAGAGAAGAGAGCCCATCTGAAGATACAGAAAAAAAGGGGCGGCCATTGGTGGTGGAGCACGGGAGTGGTGGTGCACCTCCTGCGCCTCCGCCACGGGCCTGCCGCCAGGAGTCAATCAATGCCTCGCCAAATCTGGCGAGCAACCGAGCCGGCCCCGCAGCCACGCATCGGAGAGCTCCACTACCACGGCACAGGGCTGCCGCCCCAACCGCAGCAGCCCCGCCGCCACCGCGGCCGTCGCAGGTGGGCCGCAGGACAGGCGTTGGCCGCCTCCTCGAGGTCAACACGAGCAGACGAAGTGGCGCGGGATAGGCCGGACCTTAGGGGCATGCGCTGGTGGCGAAGGCCGTGGACGTATGAATCGGGCCAGTTCCGACTGAACTGCGGAAGCTACTGGATGCTATGTGCGTGCACCGATTATATATTTTTCTGGCTGAACACCCATTATGTGTGTGCATCGATTATATATATATTCGGGCCTGATTATGTAGCATACAGTATTTGCTATTGTTTATTGTTACTGTCATAATTTAATTTTCATGTGTATCACAACTTACAAATATATTATCAGATATACTATTAATTAAATTAAATGAAATGTTGGAAAGAAATACTACTCTATTTCTTAAGGAGTGCTGCTATGCACACGATACTCTTGGACGATTCTTGGATGATAATGCAAATCAGACCATCTATATAAAGGACTAGGTGCAACACAGCCCGTGGATTAAACATATCGTCTCTGAATCGTCCAGCAGTATTGTCTGTGAAGTAGTTTCGTTTCTTAAGGGAGAAAATATTTGGGGCTCATCATTACTTGCTGACCATCAAGATATTCCTCAACTCTGGATGTCATCGATGTCTTGATGATATAGGGAGGAGAGAGGGAGGGACAAAGAGTAGATAAAGTGTGGACAACGATCGATTCTGCTCGCGTCATGTTTCACCCTACATAGCAACTGGGTTGGGGGATCTGTAGCTCTATGTACCCTAATCTTGATCCCCATCGAGGTCCGATGATAATGTCCAGGATAGTGGTCATGTTGCCGTGGAGGGTGTGCTCCTACTACATGATGCAAAGTGTCAATAAAAGAGTGACAAGCATTATAAACTATTAACTTTCCAGAAATCATACTTTTTATTACACATAATCCAATTTCTTTAGAGCAATTTGAAGGAGTAGGTTTTGTGTAACACCCCGGATATGACTTTCCCAATATGTATTCCAACTCTTGCCGTTTCCAGCCTTAAGTTATTTTATTTTCTCGGGTTCGGGTCTTTGTCTGCATGTGTTGTTATCGTTGTCGTGCATCTCATATCATGTCATCATGTGCATTGCATTTGCATACGTGTTCATCTCATGCATTCGAGAATTTTCCCCGTTGTCCGTTTTGCATTCTGACGCTTCATTCTCCTCTGGTGGTCATTTCTACCTTTATTTCGTGTGTGGGGATTAAACATTTCCGGATTGGACCGAGACTTGCCAAGCGGCCTTGGTTTACTACCGGTATACCGTCTGTCAAGTTTCGTACCATTTGGACTTCGTTTGATACTCCAACGGTTAACCGAGGGACCGAAAAGGCCTCGTGTGTGTTGCAGCCCAACATCCCTCCAAGTTGGCCCAAAACCCACCAAAACCCTCTCCATCATCTAGAGCGTTCGATCACGATCGCGTGGCCGAAAACCGCACCTCATTTGGACTCTCCTAGCTCCCTCTATGCCTATATACACCTCCCCCTTTCCAAATCCGGATCTCCTCCGTCCGAAACCCTAGTTCCAGCACCTCCGCGCGGCCGGACACGTCCATTCCGGCCGGACGAAATCGCCCCGCCAACCGCAGCCTGCCACGTTGCCCCGCCGCCCCACATCGCCGCCTCAGCACCGCCGGCCCGCCAGGCGCACGCCCGGCCCCCGCGGCCCAGCCGCCTTTCGCCGCCCGCGCACCGCCCGAGCCCTCTCCCTCGCCGCGCCGCCCGCCTCCTCCTCGCCGGCGCCGGCCACCGCCGCCCCGCTCCGCCTCACACCTCCGGCCGCCGCGCCACCAGCTCCGCGAGCTCGCCCGACCGGCTCGTCGCCTCCCGACCGGCGCCACAGTCGGCTCCGGCCTCCTCCTCCTCTTGTCGCCGGCCTCCTCCACGCCAACTCCAGCCGCCGTCGACTACCACTCTGGCCGGCGAACCTCGTGGGACGCGCCGCCGCTATAGTGCATGTCTAGATCCAGATCCAGACCTCACGGTTGACTTTCTCCCGAAACCCTAGCTCATGTTGCCTTGTTCATCGTGCTGTAACTTTGCATTCGTAACTCCGCTTTGCGCATATAGCATATCAAAATGTTCGTCTCAGAGAGCACATCATTTCATTCCATTGCATCATTTTCATTTGAGTTTATCTTGATGCCCGAAATGCTGTTAGAAGAGTGCTACTTGAGATAATTGTCAGATCTGCTGCTCCATTTAGATATTTGTCATTTTTGCCATGATTATTGTGTGCATGAAATGCCCATGAGCTCTACATATGTTTTGTTAAGGGTTTGCCATCTTTCCAGAGGTGCAACCCATGTTTTTTTGTGATGTGTGTGGTGACTAGCACAAGCTTGCAAAGTGAGGCACTTGGTAATGCTGATTTCAGGGACTTAGCATTTCCACTAAGTCCTTGAGCTGTTTATCTCATATGGCCATATGTTCTTGTTGTTTCCTAGTGATCCGTGCCTCTTTTGAGGATGATCAGTAAGGATGTTTTGTTAATCTTGTAGTGCTCTATCCATCCATGTCTTTGTTTGCAATTATGGAGCACCCTAGCTTGAGTCAATCGAGCTCTACTTTTGCTACTTCATGAATCTGGGCAGATTGTCTACTTGTTAGCGATTTTGCCGATGATGTTGTAGTTGATCCGTGCATTCTATGCTATTGTTCTTGCCATGTCTAGCTTGCATTTTGTGTATTCTTGATGGGTGTATGCTTAGCTTGTCATGACTTGCTTTGTAGTGAGTGCATCGAGCTCGTAAACATGCCTACTTGATATCTGTTTCAGCATGCTCCAGTTTTCACTAAGTCTGAGAACTGATTATGTTTTTGCTATGTTCACATGCTTGCAATTGTATTTTCTGATTCCTTTTGGCTCAAGGTCACTAAGGGACTTTTGTTAAGCTTTTTGAGTAGCTCCATGCCATGCTTTACTTTGCCATGTTCAGGTCCTGTAGCATGTAGTTTTGTTGCTCCGAGGAGTGCTATCTGATCTGAAATTCCAGACAAGTGTTAATTTCACTAAGTCTGAGATCTGTTTGCCATATGCATTTTTGCCATGCTTGTTTGAACCTGTTAATGGATGAATTGGCCGTAGCTCAGTGCTAGACTTTTGTTAAGCATCTTAAATGCATCCCTGCCATGTATTTTGTTGTCATGTTTGAGTGCTGTAGCATGTTCATGTCATTGCATTTAGATGGCTACTTGCTGTAAATCGCAGAACGTGGTCATATTTGAATCGCTTGCCATTTCCAAACCGTAACTTTGATTTCGGCATTCTTTATATCGTTTTCAAGTGATTTCATCTCATCTTTCCAGTGGCACACTTGGATTTCCATGTTGAGGCCAGGTTTATGCATTCCTTGTCAAATCTTGCATATGCATCCCGCATCGCATCCCGCATAGCATACCATCCTTGCATCATATTGTTTGATCCTTGCACGTGGTTGATTGTGTCCTTGTTGCTTGTTTGTCCTGTTTGGGTAGAGCCGGGAGACGAGTTCGCTAACGAGGAGCCCGTTGAGTTTGCTTTCGAGGATCCAGTCAACTATGACAACTTTGCAGGCAAGATGATCATACCCTCGAAATCACTACTATCTTTGCTTTGCTAGATGCTCGCTCTTTTGCTATGCCAATGCTACGATGCCTACCACTTGCTTTCAAGCCTCCCAAATTGCCATGTCAAACCTCTAACCCACCATGTCCTAGCAAACCGTTGATTGGCTATGTTACCGCTTTGCTCAGCCCCTCTTATAGCGTTGCTAGTTGCAGGTGAAGATTGGAGACCGTTCCTTGTTGGAACATTATTTACTTGTTGGGATATCATTATATTGCCATGTTATCTTAATGCATCTATATACTTGGTAAAGGGTGGAAGGCTCGGCCTCTCGCCTAGTGTTTTGTTCCACTCTTGCCGCCCTAGTTTCCGTCATATCGGTGTTATGTTCCCGGATTTTGCGTTCCTTACGCGGTTGGGTGATAATGGGAACCCCTTGATAGTTCGCCTTGTTTAAAGCTTTTCCAGCAATGACAAACCTTGGTTTTACCATTTGCCACCTAGCCTCTTTTTCCCTTGGGTTTCCGGAGCCCGAGGGTCATCTTATTTTAGCCCCCCCCCCCGGGCCAGTGCTCTCTGAGTGTTGGTCCGAACTAGAGTCCTGTGCAGCGCCCCCTCGGGGAAACTCGAGGTTTGGTTTTAGTTGTATGGAGCGCTCATCTGAGTGTGCCCTGAGAACGAGATATGTGCAGCTCCTATCGGGATTTGTCGGCACATTCGGGCGGTGTTGCTGGTCTTGTTTTAACCTGTCGAAGTGTCTTGAAGAACAGAGATACTGAGTCTGATCGGAACGTCTCGGGAGGAGGTCTATTTCTTCATTGACCGTGAGAGCTTGTCATGGGCTAAGTTGGGACTCCCCTGCAGGGATTTGAACTTTTGAAAGCCGTGCCCATGGTTATGGGCAGATGGGAATTTGTTAATGTCCAGTTGTAGATAACTTGAAGCTTAACTTAATTAAAATGAATCAACTGAGTGCGTTACCGTGATGGCCTCTTCTCGGCGGGGTCCGGGAAGTGGACACGGTGTTGGAGTAATGCTTGTGCAGGTTGTACTCTAGTTTCTCGATCGCGCCTTGCCTCCTCTTCTCGCTCTCTTTTGCGAACAGGATAGCCACCATATATGCTAGTCGCTTGCTGCAGCTCCACATATTTTACCTTGCCTTACCTATAAGCTTAAATAGTCTTGATCGCGAGGGTGCGAGATTGCTGAGTCCCTGTGGCTCACAGATTACTATTACAACCAGATGCAGGGCCTGATGATTCCGCTCCAGGTGACGCGCTTGAGCTCAAGTGGGAGTTCGACGAGGACTCTCAACGATACTATGTTTCCTTTCCTGATGATCAGTAGTGGTGCCCAGTTGGGGGTGATCGGGACCGTGTCGCATGTTGGGTTATCTTTTATTTTGGCGCCGTAGTCGGGCCATGAGTGTTTGGATGATGTAATGTTATTTATGTACTTGATTGACGTGGCGAGTGTAAGCCAACTATGTTATCTCCCCTTTTATTATCTATATTACATGGGATGTTGTGAAGATTGCCTAACTTGCGACATATGCCTTCAATGCGATTATGCCTCTAAGTCGTGCCTCGACACGTGGGAGATATAGTCGCATCGAGGGTGTTACAAGTTGGTAATCAGAGCCTTCCCCGACCTTAGGAGCCCCATTGCTTGATCGTTTTTAGCGGCCGAGTTGTGTCTAGAAAAATGTTTTGAGTCATTTAGGAATTATATATCGGAGAGTTTAGGAATTCTTTTTACTTCCCAGTCTCCTCATCGCTCTGGTAAGGCATCCTGACGTAGAGTTTTGACTCTTCTCTTCTCAAATTTCACTAAAAAAATTTAGGATCACGCGGGTATCTTGGAATCGTTCCGATGGTTTTATGACGAGAACATTGTCTTGGTGCCTCCTGTCAGGGGTTTTGTGGAAGTGTCCCGGGGAGTTGAGCTCTGAGGTGTTGTCGTCATAATTTTATCGTTGCAGTTCTGGAATACCTGAGTTTAGTACGCCGACATCGAAAATCTCTTTTATGCAGTTCGTTGGTGAGATAACCTCGACGCCACCCAGTACTGGGGCGGGAGTTCGGGAGTATCGCCATAACTTGTATAACGGATGCTTTTCGAAGGTTGAGGTAGATGGTTTCCGAAGTTTTTCTCGGTTATGTGTTGAAGGATGGATACAGCTGGATGTAGGATTTGCTAGATTTGGGTGAGATATTATGCTTCCCCTGTATCCCCAACACCTGATTGCATAACCGGAAAGGTTCGGGAGTTTCATAGGTGGGAATTCTTGTAGCTCTAGTTCTTCTTCCACGGATATTTGGTTTGAGATTGGGATTTCTTACCGAGTATTCGTTCTTGATCCGTACCTTGTTGATTTATTTCTCTACCTAAATTCTAAGTGGCTTCTCAATTTATGGATATGTGACCATTTCAAGAGGAATGCATTCGTTCATTTTGTTCGGATGTGAAGACTATATGTTGCAATTTTCATTCCGTTGGATTCAGCTTCATTTATCTGTCTATGTGCTAACGGTGGTCAACCTCTTCAGGATGGCTCCCGCTAAGAGCACCAATCAGAATCAGAATCAAGATCCGCCACCACCTCCACCTCCTCCGGAGGCATGGCAAGCTGTGATGGCCGCAACCAATGCAAACACACAGTTGATCATGCAAATTCTCCAAGAGCGCAATCAAGGCAACCAAGGGAACCAAGGCAACAATCAGAATCACTTTGCTACACTCAACCAGTTCCTTGCTAACGGGCCAAAGACTTTCAGCAATTGTGTTGAGGCAACCGATGCTGACGATTGGCTCGTGGATCTGTGCAAGCATTTCGAGTGCAGTAACGTCAGGCCTGAGGACTTCGTCAAGTTCGCTTCCTTCCAACTCAAAGATCAAGCTGCAGAATGGTTCCAGCAGTACAAGGATTCCAGAGGTGGACGTGTATTACCTGGGATGAATTCCGTCAAGATTTCAGAGCTCATCATATCCCTCAGAGCGTGGTTGAAAGCAAGCGTGAGGAATTCCGCAACCTGAAGCAAGGCTCTTTGTCTGTCTATGACTACAACAAGTTGTTTCAGAAGCTCGCCCGCTTTGCCAAGCAGGACGTCCCTGATGAGAAGAGCATGATATACCAGTTCAGGGGTGGTCTCAGAGAAGAAATTCAGCTAGCTCTTGTTCTCTTTGAGCCCTTGAGGTACGATGAGTTCTACAACATGGCATTGAAGCAAGAGGCCGCTCAACTGAGGTGTGATGCTTCCAAGAAGCGAGTCAGAGATGCTACTCCTTCTTCCTCTACTCAAGTGGCCAAGCAGCAGAAGTATTGGCTTCCTCCTCCTCCGTTCCGTCAGCCGTATCAGCAGAAGAGCAAAGGTGGCAGTGGATCTTCCCACCCACCCAACCCTGGCTTTCAGAACAAGACTTCGTCTCAAGCTCCAAGATCGAGTGCTCCGTATCACCGTCCGCTTTCAGAGGTCACGTGCAACAAGTGCCAACAGAAGGGTCACTATGCCCACAAGTGTCTCAATCAGAGGCGTCTCCCTCCTCCTCCTGTGAGATCGGCAAGTATAGTTGTGGTCAAGCATAACCCCAAGCACGCCAAGGTCAACTTGATGAACGCAGCTTAGGCAGAGGATTTGTCAAATGTCATCATGGGTAACCTTCCAGTTAACGATATCCCTGCAAAAGTTCTTTTTGACACTGGTGCATCGCATTGCTTCATTTCCAAACCTTTTGCATCAAAGTATGAGTGCGATTATCAATATCTGCAAAGTTCCTTGCAAATTGTGTCACCGGGCAAGCAGATGACAGCTAACACCTGCGTCCCGGAGGTTACTATCACCTTGGGCGACTACAAGTTCCTTTCTTCCCCAATTGTTTTTGGTAACTCGGATATTGATCTTATTCTCGGGATGGATTGGCTTTCTAAGCACAAGGCGCATCTTGACTGTGCAGCCAGGCAGATTCAATTGACTCATTCGTCTGAGGATGTAATTGTCTTTGCCGCTCATGATGATACCATCCGTCTATTTTCTCTCAATGAGAAGGGTGAACTCGATGACATCTCGCAAACTCCAGTCGTTTGCGAATATCAAGACGTCTTTCCAGAAGAGCTTCCAGGAATGCCTCTGCATCGGCCAGTTGAATTCGTCATCGATCTTGAGCCTGGCACGGAACCTGTGTGCAAGCGTCCTTACAAGCTCGGACCTGAAGAGTTGAAGGAGCTGAAGAAGCAACTCGATATTCAAGAGCGTATGGGTCTCATCCGGCCTAGTTCTTCTCCGTGGGGTTGTGGTGTTCTTTTGTGAAGAAGAAGGATGGAATGGACCGGCTTTGTGTTGATTACCGTCCATTGAACAAGAAGACTATCAAGAACAAATACCCACTTCCCAACATCAACGAGCTGTTCGAACAACTCAAAGGTGCCCAAGTATTCTCCAAGCTTGATCTCCGTATGGGTTATCATCAGATTCGAATCCGTGAGCAAGATATTCCCAAGACGGCTTTCAGGACAAGCTATGGTTCATATGAATACACTGTCATGTCTTTTGGCCTCGTCAACGCTCCTCCGACTTTCTCTCGCATGATGAACTTCATCTTCAACGCCTACACCAATGACTTCGTTTTGGTCTATCTCGACGACATTCTGGTTTTCTCGAAGAACAAGGAAGATCATGCCAAGCACTTGCGTTTGGTACTCGATAAGCTGAGGGAACACAAGTTCTACGCCAAGTTCTCCAAGTGCGAATTTTGGCTCGATGAGGTTCTTTATCTTGGTCATATCATCTCTGCCAAGGGCATTGCGGTGAATCCTGAGAAGGTGTCTGCAATTGTGAATTGGGAACCTCCTCAGAACGTGAAGCAACTCCGTAGCTTCCTCGGTCTCGCAAGCTACTGTCGAAGATTCGTTGAAAACTTTTCTAAGATCGCGAAGCCTCTCTCAAATCTTCTCCAGAAGCACGTCAAGTACGTTTGGTCTCCGGAGTGTGACATTGCTTTCAACACTTTGAAAGAGAAATTGATCACTGCTCCAGTTCTGACTCCGCCTGATGAATCCAAGCCGTACGAGGTCTTTTGTGATGCCTCTCTCCAAGGTCTTGGCGCAGTGTTGATGCAAGAGAAGAAAGTTGTTGCTTATACCTCTCGCCAGTTGAAGCCCAATGAGAAGAACTACCCCACTCATGATCTCGAGTTGGCGGCAGTTGTGCATGCTCTTTTGACTTGGAGACATCTCTTATTGGGAAGAAAAGTGGACATTTTCACTGATCACAAGAGTCTCAAGTACATCTTCACTCAGCCTAATCTCAACCTCAGGCAAACTCGATGGGTCGAAATGATTCAAGAGTATAATCCGAGTATCGAGTATACTCCAGGCAAGGCCAATGTGATTGCTGACGCATTGAGCAGAAAGGCTTATTGCAACAGTCTGATTCTCAAGCCTTATCAACCCGAGCTTTGTGAAGCTTTCCGCAAACTTAATCTGCAAGTTGTTCCTCAAGGTTTCCTCGCCAACCTTCAAGTCTCTCCTACCTTGGAAGACCAGATTCGCCAAGCCCAGCTTCTTGATGCTATGGTGAAAAAGGTGAAGATTGGGATTGCCAAGAGTCAACCCAAGTACAAGTGCTACCGCCTTGATGACAAGGATACTCTCTTCTTCGAGGATCGTATTGTTGTGCCCAAAGGTGACCTCCGTAAAGTGATCATGAACGAGGCTCACAATTCTCTCCTCTCCATCCACCCTGGGAGCACGAAGATGTATCAGGACCTCAAGCAGGCTTATTGGTGGACTCGAATGAAGCGCGAGATTGCTCAATTCGTGAATGAGTGTGATGTCTGCAGAAGAGTGAAGGCAGAACACCAAAGGCCAGCTGGTCTCCTCCAACCTCTTGCCATTCCAGAATGGAAGTTTGACCACATTGAGATGGACTTCGTGACTGGGTTTCCAAAGTCCAAGCGTGGCAATGATGCTATATTCGTTGTCATCGACAAACTCACTAAAGTGGCTCACTTTCTGCCTATCAAAGAGTCAATCACTGCAGCTCAATTGGCGGAACTCTATACCTCTCGAATTGTCTCTCTGCACGGTATTCCACAAGTGATCTCTTCAGACCGTGGCAGCATCTTTACCTCCAAGTTTTGGGATTCTTTTCAGAAGGCCATGGGCACCAACATCCGCTTCAGCACAGCTTTCCATCCTCAAACTAGCGGTCAAGTCGAGCGTGTCAACCAGATTCTTGAAGATATGCTCAGGGCTTGTGTGATCTCCTTCGGCATGAAGTGGGAGGATTGTCTTCCTTATGCTGAATTCTCCTACAACAACAGTTTTCAAGCAAGTTCGGGCAAGGCCCCATTTGAAATTCTGTATGGCAGGAAGTGCCGTACCCCTCTCAACTGGTCTGAAACCGGTGAACGTCAGCTTCTCGGAAATGACTTAATCACAGAGGCAGAGGAAATGTGCAAAGTCATTCGAGATAACCTCAAAGCAGCCCAATCCCGCCAGAAGAGCTACTATGATAGTAAGCACCGTGATTTGGCTTTCGAGATCGGAGATCATGTTTACCTCCGCGTCTCTCCTATGAAAGGTACTCGTCGCTTCGGTATCAAAGGGAAGCTTGCCCCTAGATACGTGGGACCTTTCAAGATTGTCAGCAAGAGAGGCGATCTCGCCTATCAACTCGAGCTTCCTTCAAACTTTGCAAATGTTCATGATGTGTTCCATGTCTCTCAGCTCCGAAAGTGCTTCAAGACTCCTGACCGCACCGTCAACTTCGAGGGCATTGAGCTCCAAGAAGATCTCTCTTATCGTGAGCACCCAGTTGCTATTCTTGAAGAGACTGAACGCAAAACTCGCAACAAGTCAATCAAATTCCTCAAAGTCAAGTGGTCACACCATTCCGACCGTGAAGCTGCCTGGGAACGTGAGGATCACCTCCGTTCTGAGTACCCGACGTTCTTCCAGTCCTAGATCTCGGGCCGAGATCCTTTCGTAGTGGTGGAGTGTTGTAACACCCCGGATATGACTTTCCCAATATGTATTCCAACTCTTGCCGTTTCCGGCCTTAAGTTATTTTATTTTCTCGGGTTAGGGTCTTTGTGTGCGTGTGTTGTTATCGTTGTCGTGCATCTCATATCATGTCATCATGTGCATTGCATTTGCATATGTGTTCCTCTCATGCATTCGAGCATTTTCCCCGTTGTCCGTTTTGCATTCCGGCGCTTCGTTCTCCTCCGGTGGTCATTTCTACCTTTCTTTTGTGCGTGGGGATTAAACATTTCCGGATTGGACTGAGACTTGCCAAGCGGCCTTGGTTTACTACCGTAGACCGCCTGTCAAGTTTCGTACCATTTGGACTTCGTTTGATACTTCAACGCTTAACCGAGGGACCGAAAAGGCCTCGTGTGTGTTGCAGCCCAACACCCCTCCAAGTTGGCCCAAAACCCACCAAAACCCTCTTCATCATCTAGAGCATTCGATCACGATCGCGTGGCTGAAAACCGCACCTCATTTGGACTCTCCTAGCTCCCTCTATGCCTATATATACCTCCCCCTTTCCAAATCCGGATCTCCCCCGTCCGAAACCCTAGTTCCAGCACCTCCGCGCAGCCGGACACGTCCGGTCCGGCCGGACGAAATCGCCCCGCCAACCGCAGCCTGCCACGTCGCCCCGCCGCCCCACATCGCCGCCTCAGCGCCGCCGGCCCGCCAGGCCCACGCTCGGCCCCCGCGGCCCAGCCGCCTTTCGCCGCCCGCACGCCGCCCGAGCCCTCTCCCTCGCCGCACCGCCCGCCTCCTCCTCGCCGGCGCCGGCCACCTCCGCCCCGCTCCGCCTCGCACCTCCGGCCGCCGCGCCACCAGCTCCGTGAGCTCGCCCGACCGGCCCGCCGCCTCCCGACAGGCGCCGCGGCCGACCGCCGCCACCGTCGGCTCCGGCCTCCTCCTCCCCTCGTCGCTGGCCTCCTCCACGCCAACTCCGGCCGCCGTCGACTACCACTCTGGCCGGCAAACCTCGTGGGACGCGCTGCCGCTACAGTGCACGTCTAGATCCAGATCCAGACCTCACAGTTGACTTTCTCCCAAAACCCTAGCTCATGTTGCCCTGTTCATCATGCCGTAACTTTGCATTCGTAACTTCGTTTTGCGCATATAGCATATCAAAATGTTCGCCTCAGAGAGCACATCACTTCATTCCATTGCATCATTTTCATTTGAGTTCATCTTGATGCCCTAAATGCTGTTAGAAGAGTGCTACTTGAGATAATTGTCAGATCTGCTGCTCCATTTAGATATTTGTCATTTTTGCCATGATTATTGTGTGCATGATATGCCCATGAGCTCTACATATGTTTTGTTAAGGGTTTTGCCATATTTCCAGAGGTGCAACCCATGTATTTTTGTGATGTGTGTGGTGACTAGCACAAGCTTGCAAAGTGAGGCACTTGGTAATGCTGATTTCACGGACTTAGCATTTCCACTAAGTCCTTGAGTTGTTTATCTCATATGGACATATGTTCTTGTTGTTTCCTAGTGATCCGTGCCTCTTTTGAGGATGATCAGTAAGGATGTTTTGTTAATCTTGTAGTGCTCTACCCATCCATGTCTTTATTTGCAATTATGAAGCACCCTAGCTTGAGTCAATCGAGCTCTACTTTTGCTACTTCGTGAATCTGGGCAGATTGTCTACTTGTTAGCGATTTTGCCGATGATGTTGTAGTTGATCCGTGCATGCTATGCTATTGTTCTTGCCATGTCTAGCTTGCATTTTGTGTAATCTTTATGGGTGTATGCTTAGCTTGTCATGACTTTCTTTGTAATGAGTGCATCGAGCTCGTAAACATGCCTACTTGATATCTGTTTCAGCATGCTCCAGTTTTCACTAAGTCTGAGAACTGATTATGTTTTTGCCATGTTCACATGCTTGCAATTGTATTTTTTGATCCTTTTTGGCTCAAGGTCACTAAGGGACTTTTGTTAAGCTCTTTGAGTAGATCCGTGCCATGCTTTACTTTGCCATGTTCGGGTCATGTAGCATGTAGTTTTGTTGCTCCGAGGAGTGTTATCTGATCTGAAATTCCAGACAAGTGTTAATTTCACTAAGTCTGAGATCTGTTTGCCATATGCATTTTTGCCATGCTTGTTTGGACCTGTTAATGGATGAATTATCTGTAGCTCAGTGCTAGACTTTTGTTAAGCATATTGAATGCATCCCTGCCATGTATTTTTTTTCTCATGTTTGAGTGTTGTAGCATGTTCATCTCATTGCATTTAGATGGCTACTTGCTGTAAATCGCAGAACGTGGTCATATTTGAATCGCTTGCCATTTCCAAACCGTAACTCCGATTCCGGCGTTCTTTATATCGTTTTCAAGCGATTTCATCTCATCTTTCCAGTGGCACACTTGGATTTCCATGTTGAGGCCAGATTTATGCATCCCTTGTCAAATCTTGCATATGCACCCCGCATCGCATCCCGCATAGCATACCATCCTTGCATCATATTGTTTGATCCTTGCACATGGTTGATTGTGTCCTTATTGCTTGTTTGTCTTGTTTGGGTAGAGCCGGGAGACGAGTTCGCTAACGAGGAGCCCGTTGAGTTTGCTTTCGAGGATCCAGTCAACTCTGACAACTTTGCAGGCAAGATGATCATACCCTCGAAATCACTACTATCTTTGCTTTGCTAGATGCTCGCTCTTTTGCTATGCTAATGCTATGATGCCTACCACTTGCTTTCAAGCCTCCCAAATTGCCATGTTCAGCCTCTAACCCACCATGTCCTAGCAAACCCTTGATTGGCTATGTTACCGCTTTGCTTAGCCCCTCTTATAGCGTTATTAGTTGCAGGTGAAGATTGGAGACCGTTCCTTGTTGGAACATTATTTACTTGTTGGGATATCATTATATTGCCATGTTATCTTAATGCATCTATATACTTGGTAAAGGGTGGAAGGCTCAGCCTCTCGCCTAGTGTTTTGTTCCACTCTTGCCGCCCTAGTTTCCGTCATATCGGTGTTATGTTCCCGAATTTTGCGTTCCTTACGCGGTTGGGTGATAATGGGAACCCCTTGATAGTTCGCCTTGTTTAAAGCTTTTCCAACAATGCCCAACCTTGGTTTTACCATTTGCCACCTAGCCTCTTTTTCCCTTGGGTTTTCGGAGCCCGACGGTCATCTTATTTTAGCCCCCCCGGGCTAGTTCTCCTCTGAGTGTTGGTCCGAACTAGAGTCCTGTGCAGCGCCCCCTCGGGGAAACTCGAGGTTTGGTTTTAGTTGTATGGAGCGCTCACCTGAGTGTGCCCTGAGAACAAGATATGTGCAGCTCCTATCGGGATTTGTCGGCACATTCGGGCGGTGTTGCTGGTCTTGTTTTAACCTGTCGAAGTGTCTTGAAAAACCGAGATACCGAGTCTGATCGGAACGTCTCGGGAGGAGGTCTATTCTTTCGTTGACCGTGAGAGCTTGTCATGGGCTAAGTTGGGACTCCCCTGCAGGGATTTGAACTTTCGAAAGCCGTGCCCGCGGTTATGGGCAGATGGGAATTTGTTAATGTCCGGTTGTAGATAACTTGAACCTTAACTTAATTAAAATGAATCAACTGATTGTGTTACCGTGATGGCCTCTTCTCGGCGGAGTCCGGGAAGTGGACACGGTGTTGAAGTAATGCTTGCGCAGGTTGTACTCTAGTTTCTCGATCGCGCCTTGCCTCCTCTTCTCGCTCTCTTTTGCGAACATGATAGCCACCATATGCTAGTCGCTTGCTGCAGCTCCACATATTTTACCTTGCATTACCTATAAGCTTAAATAGTCTTGATCGCGAGGGTGCGAGATTGCTGAGTCCCTGTGACTCACAGATTACTTCCAAACCAGATGCAGGGCCTGATGATTCTGCTCCAGGTGACGCGCTTGAGCTCAAGTGGGAGTTCGACGAGGACTCTCAACGATACTATGTTTCCTTTCCTGATGATCAGTAGTGGTGCCCAGTTGAGGGTGATCGGGACCGTGTCGCATGCTGGGTTGTCTTTTATTTTGGCGCCGTAGTCGGGCCATGAGTGTTTGAATGATGTAATGTTATTTATGTACTTGATTGACATGGCGAGTGTAAGCCAACTATGTTATCTCCCCTTTTATTATCTATATATTACATGGGATGTTGTAAAGATTGCCTAACTTGCGATATATGCCTTCAATGCGATTATGCTTCTAAGTCGTGCCTCGACACGTGGGAGATATAGTCGCATCAAGAGTGTTACATTTTGTTAGCAGAGAATAAAATTACAAGCTTTTGAAATAAAATGGGATCTTCAAAAAGTGGATTCTTACGAGTCTTACAACCAATTTAATTGGTACATTATTATTATTCATCATGACATATAAACTCTCGAATACCAAACAAACTCTCAAATTTATTTAAACCTGTTGCAACACATGAAACAGTAAATATAGCTTAGAAATGTTCACAGTTTCAGACTATTTTTGTTTCAAAAAAATAATATTCGCACTATATAAAAAAACTTAAAAATGTAACCATTTAGAAATGTAAACTTAAAAATTCCCAAATAAACATTTACAAATGTAAAACAAAAGAAAATTATTTTTAAAAATTATTAAAAATATTTTTTCTAAAATGTTCAAATTCTAAAAAAAACATTAACTACTCTTTAAATATGCTCATACTTTTTAAAAACACTTGAAAATTCCCCCAAAAAGCACTACTAACTACAAAAAAACATTTCAAAATGTAAAGTAGAAATAATTAATTTACATAAAAATGTTTCATAGAGAAATGTGCCGATTTACATAATGTTTTATACTACTCTTCAAAAGATTTTACATTTTTAATGAAAATAATAGGTCTTAATAAAAACAAGGAAATTTTCACGTTCAAAATTTATTTAAATTGGATATATAAAGTGACAAAAAAGACCCATGAAGCAAGTTCTGTCATATTTATCGCCCGATGCAACGCACGGGCATTTGTACTAGTAGTATATTATTATTTTTTTTTAGATAATAAAGCACGGATTGAGTCTTCGGGTTCACCGTCGCAGCGCTTTTGTAAAAGAGTCCCTATACTTTTTGACAGTTCAACCCGCAGTCCTCATGTTAGTAACCCAAACTGTTGCGTGTGAGATAAAAGAAAAAAAAAACAAGCAACCGCTCCATCCTGCCTCCTCGACACCTCCAGCGCGTCGCTGCCTCCTGCCACGCCCCACCCTGCCTCACCGCGCGCCGCTGGCCGCCGCCGCCCACCTCGCTGGCGCGCCTACCCCTACCCCGAGTGCCCCCACACCCGCAGCCTTCCACTGCCGGCGACCCGTGGCCTGCCACCGCCGACGACGAGGAACTGTCGGATCTCGATGAATCCGGTGAGGACGGCGCGTAGGCAGCGAATCTGGAAGGAAGGCGGCCGGGGCTTGAAGCACGACGGCTGGACGGCACACCATGGCATTGGGGGGAGGGGGGCGTCCGATGCTCCGCCCGTTTGTGTCCGCGCGAGGAGCTCACCCCCAAAGAACTCCTCGGGCGTCCTGCGGGCCCAGGCCGGAGGCGGCAGTTCCCAGCGCGGGGGCCGACAGGAAGGTGCCGATTCGGATCTGCGGGGCTGACAACGCGCCTGGCGCCGACGGGGAACGCGGGAGGGCAGCAGCTCACGGACGAGGAGGCCCCCGCGGCGTGGGGGGGCCTCGAGGCCGGCGCGGGCGGCGGGAGGGGGGACTCGCCGTACCAGGGCTATGAGGTGCAGCGTCTGGCGAGGTGGGTGGACCACGCGCTGCCCTTCTCCCTGCTCCTCCTCGGCGTCTTCATCCGCCAGCACCTGCAAGGTACGTGAATCCGCGTGCAGCACCTACCTCTTTCTTCTCTATGAAGCGTGAGGTTTCCCTCATCAGGCTATACGCCTGAATTTGTGACGCGAGTTTGGTTCGATCCAAATACTGCAGAGAGTTGCTGGTCAGAAGATGATGGCGAGTTCCTCATTCCAATTGAGTTTATATTGTGTAGGTTTCTTCGTAATGATTTGGATTACCGCAGTCATGTTCAAGTCCAATGATATCTTGCGCAAGCAGACCGCTCTTAAGGTTTGTGCTTCTTAACTTGTGTGTCAACGTGCTTGTTCTACTTCAAGAGGTTAATTCATTAATTGTTCTGGCAAGCAGACTGCTCTCAAGTGGCTTGCGCTTCTTATCTGGTGTATCAACATTATTGTCATTGTTCTAGCAGGCTACAAGGTTGGGGGAGCGACCCTGCCATTGTCATGACGGCTGCTCCTTCTGGCCGGATCGAGGCATGAAGACCTGTGGGATCCCCTCCTTCGGCAGGACCTCCTCATCTGGTGAGATTTCCTCCCCATGCCTGATGCCTCAAACCATTCAGCAAGCACTAGCAAGTAATTCTGTTTACTTGATTTTTTTCATAATTTATTTAGTCCTGATGAGTGTTCAACGGTAAGGGAAATTAAGGATTTGCATGAGACTGACGATTGTGATTTTGGCCCTGTACTGAATAATTTTGGGAGCGACTGGGTGATGATTACAAGCCAGTTAACTGAATGAGTCCTTCAGCCGCTGGCTAGCTAGCTGTTCCTATCTTACCATTATATGTCTTCCTCAGTATTGTTTTGTGAATTATTTCCTTTTTCGAACTATGCAGGAGGACTGCATGTGATGAGTTAAGGCACAAGAAGATCTACGACCATTTTAGCTCCAGCAGTTAGTACACAACCAATCAACAGTGCATTTTCACGACCCAGGCTTCTGAATTCTGACTGACAGGCTCGCAGGCACAGCCACATCTAATCTCACGCATTCAAAATGCTAGCTACATGAAATACGCCCAGATTTACGAGTAGAAATCCAAGGTAACACTTATCACTTAAAAGTATTTACTTCATTTTTTATCTGCATGTAAAAAGAGAATGCAAGATGAAATATAAAGTCTGCAGATTCCTCCTCTATGTTCAATTTTCCTAATAGGAAGAACCATACCAACATCCCTTGAACTAGATTTGTCGAAGCAGCATACATACATATTCATGTTTTACATTTTAAATTTGAAGACCAAGGCAACTCCCGATCAATTTAATTGGAGGTGAATGTCTTTTTTTGTTTGTATTTAATCTTAGAAAACAGAATCTCATCAAGTGAAAATCCGCAGGCATTGCAGTCCAATTGTTCTAAGGATTGGAACCAGACGTGTGGCTCAATACTGCTTGGAACATGTGAGCAAAAGTTTACGTACATGCACCTTCTTGGATGATACAACTTCTCTATGTTTGTACCTCCTCGTCATTAAAACTTTGCAAACTTTATGAGTAAAAAGTAAGAAGTAATGTTCTCACTTCTCTTTTTTATGACCATCATTATCTCAGTCTCAACAACATCTAGGAGATGTACCTACGTAGCTACTGTTAGTTCAAAAGCTTTATTTCACAAGTTGGCAACATGATATTCAGGATGTTAAGCATGTGTTATAGTTCTAATTTGCCTTCTTCTCATAAAACTTGGGTATCATAAACAGTAGAGACTGTAGCCCGATGTTGCTCACTGCACACTTATACTTATTCTGATTTTTGATGGCCTCCTAAATTTGAATTATTGTCTTGATGCCAGCTAGAGGACCTTTGCAATCTTATCAAGCTTGACGCTAAACTGGCACTCTTACTTGATCCCATATTACTCCTTCGAACAATTTGTGCGCAAAGTTGAGGAAATTGGGGCCAATAATCGTGTTAGAATAAACTTCTTTCTTTCTTTTTCCATACTGTGGGGCAACAGGATCTGAGTCCCACTACATCGCCCTTTGGTATGTTTCGTGGGGATCTTTTTTATTCAACGCATAAATGCTGATTCGTTCATGTGTTTATTAGAAGTAAGAGGCGCAGCATGCGAGGCGTCCTTGAAGTTGAAGGAGTAGTAGAGCAGAGGATCTTCTTAGTGATTTGGATATACAGAGTTTATGATACAAAGACCTATTTTGTTTTTGTACTGACTCTTGAATTTTCTGCTTTCTATTTCTGAACCCTTTTGATATGTTCTTTACTCCTGATTTCAGCCTTTCAAGGTATGTTCTTCTTCCGGGATTGCAGAGAGCATGGACCACCGAATGGAAGAAGATGCCATCCTTGACTGTCGTTGTCTTTGGCATGTTGCTACCATTTTTTTAATCCTTGCACTGCAGAGACCTCAGTCTATCCATGTAGGTCATGCCTTCTAATCAGTTTTTGACTCTTATGTATGTGTGTGCTCTTGCATTACTTACTGGATCTTGTTGTATACGATGATCCATTGTCAGCTATACAAAGGCTCTGAATTAAAAAATTTGTCAAGTTCGGTTTAGATTTAATTTTATTCCACCTCTTTTTGAATGGACAATGTGTGTGTTGTTTAAACGAACACTATGTGAAATTCATAGGCATTGTGAGGGCATGGAGAAAGGATTTGATTTTTATTCTTTTTTTCAGCGTTCAGAGCTGTTACCTGCTACACCTACACACATGGAAAACTTAAACTTAGTAGTCCAAAATTAATCAGCAAACTTTATTGCCGGTCATCTAAAAATTCAGTGACAACTGCTGACACACGAGCAGCTTCATTTTGTAGTAGAGTTAGTAGATGATGCAGATGACAGTTCTACCTGCAGGAGGTCCTAGAGGATCCTTAAATATTGTACTACATAATCTCTTTCCAGATTCTTGAAACTTGCACTCTTCTGTTGAATTTCGCATTTTGGTTGATCTGTACTGCTTCTTTTATTGTTGTCAGCCTAGAATTATATCGCATTTTAATCTTTAATGGGAAGATTCATAATTATGCTTTCATACCAATTTGACTGCATGGTTTAATTAGTGGCTGCAATATTATTTCATGGTCCACAACAGAACTAAATGTGTCAAAATGAAACATTCTTCTTCCCATGTATCAAAGTATTAAGCAACCAAATATGTTAGTATCTAAATTGTTATGCTTAGGATGATATATTTCAAAGAGCCACATGTGCCCAAAACAATGGTGCCAAGTGCGTAGACAATGAAGCATTACCCTTTCTTGCTAAGGTACATATGTTGATTTCTGTTGTGTACCACGTGTTTGCTGTAATGCCTAGAGGAGATTATGAAGTGATTTTCTCTACCAATTAAACAAATAAGCATTCCATACTTAGATTTTGAAGAACGTTTGTTTATGCAGGGATTTGCTAGGAAAAACCATCTCCGGAAAAATAGGGCCAAATTTGAATTCTAATAGAGTTGAAGAGACATAGAGAAAGAGACAGGGATAATACTTCCTTGTGGGCTTCCTGAGAATCTACAATGAAGAATAAGAAGGGTGTAGTAACTAAGTATGCATGTCATAACTAATTCTATTGAAAATAGTTATTCAGGAAAATTAAGCTATATTGAAATGTTGCATGATTCAGATATTGGGTCTATGAAGATTTGTTTATGCCATAAAAATGCATAAATAAAGTCTCGTGTGGCTATGTAATTCACTTGTTATATGTCAAGTTCGAGCTCCTAAGAACAGGGTGAAACTGTTTGTTCCGAAGAACAGATGTCACTGTTCGGGCTCTCTTTTGTTGTACTCCCTCCGTAAACTAATATAAGAGCGTTTAGAATACTAAAGTAGTATTCTAAACGCTCTTATATTAGTTTACGGAGGGAGTACTTTCTTTCGGCTTTCCTTCTTAGCCCCTTTTTCATTAACTTAGTTCGAACCCCCCTCTTTAGGCCCCTCTGATGGTTAGACTGTTAATAACCTTTTAGATTTCCACTAGGCGGCCTTTGTATATACAGATATTCCATTTTATTGATTAATTCTACAAGCCATGCTTTGGATTGGCTCATGACCTGTGTGTTGATGTCCATATTTATATTTGAGAACTAAGGGCTCTGTTCTTTTAACCATGAACCAATTTAAGTAGCAAGTCCGTTTTTGTTGGTTAGTTGTATCATTGTTATTCAACACTGAGCACTAATTGACAACCAACCATGATCATTCTTTGAGAAAGCTATGGGACATACCTAAAAATATGAATTGGTCGAACAATGTTGTTATGTTATGGTTGTTTGATTACTTGCAAAGTTGTTTAAGTGGTATTTTTTCAACTCTTTAAGCATATATTTATTTATTTTGCACCCGGTGCAACGCACGGGCATTTTTGTTAGTAGATACATAATAGTTGAAGGATGAATATAATAACACACATCTATAATACCTAAATAGTTCATCCCCACTATGCTATTTATCTTAACATGCAGCCTATCCACATCAGCAGCCCTGCCATGTCAGCATTTATACAGAGGATTACAAGCGGGACCCACCATAGTAAACAACAGACACGTTGGCTTCAGTTACCACGAGAAAGGCTACCCACCGACGAAATTCAGCCCAACCCATTACCCTCGCTTTCCTTCCTCCCCTGCTTTCCCTTGTTGGGCCGGCTCTCCCATGTGTACACAACACCTAGCCTCGCCGCCCCGCCCAGGATCTGTTGGTCGTTCCCCTCGCCACTCCCTCCATCTCCGCTTCGACTCACTCCCGCCGGCATCCACCCTTCGTCCCGCCGCACACTACTCCTGCGGCAGCAGCCACCTCCTTCCCTCCTCTTCCTTTCACCATCCTTCTTCATACTTGCGGCGCCTGCCACAACTACTTCCCAAGGTAGCAGCGCCTGGTGGTGTCAGGGTTGGGGATCTCGCTGTGCTCGAAGGAGTCCTGCCACACCGATCCAGAGGTAATGTCGTCGGTGGAATGTCAGGCGGAGGTGCTGCAACATCAGGCGGCGGCTGGGTGTAGCTGAATCTGTCCAAGATAGCCATATATGGAAGCCTCCTTTCCAACTGCTCAGTCATGGACTCGTGCCACAACTGCCCATCTCAACTTGGTGCCAGCGTCAGCATGAGTCCACCTCCGCCCTCGGGTGCCGCCTCGGATGATTCAATAGAAAGCAATGCTCTTTCTTGTTGGTTATTGATTTGCTGCCAAGGACGGCCAACTCGCTACTATGACGATGGTATTTGTCGATTCGAAGGTACTGTACTGTGTTCTTCACAAGAGTATTTCCTCTTTCCTTCTAATCATGTATATACATTCTCATTAAAAAGGTCATAGCTACCGTGCACAGCCTACTTCGGCATCCTCTTTATAGCTCATTGCTTCCACCGGTCCACCCTCTCCTAATTGATATCCATCTTAAAAGGACTATTTTATATATGACACTCCCTCTACTAATAATGTTTCAGATGGCCTTCCACTTCCTCTCCCCACTATCTCCACAAGAAACTGATGCATTGTGCTTTAAAGTCTGTTCGGCCTCACCTCATTTTGTTCCCATCATCCTCGAGTATGGATGGGTCTCTACCACAACTCACACTACCTCCGGTGAGCAACTCCCTCCCATTTCCTCCATGTTCTCTATGTATGATATATCGAAGGTTGCATCACAAATTTGCACTTTCTCAGGCACTACGTGTTAGACGATGCCCAAGTAGTCATCTTTTGGTTTTGGAGGGCATGGGTTTGGTTATCTACGAGAAGTTTCACATGGACGTGGACGGCCACGCCGTATGCCATTACCTGATCCTTCTCCTCAATCAAGCCCATATGTTGCTGCCGATAACTGTTGCACACATATGAATAGAAACATGAATAGAGGTTTATTCCGCACATATTTTCTTTCAAATATGTTTTTCTCTGCACAATATGTCTTGAGATTCATTTCATCATCTACTTCTTGGCATCCATCAAGCAATAGCATCTCGAGAGCAACATTCTTCAAACCAACTTGCAACAGAAGAATCGTCCACATCGACATCTCAAACACAGAATATGATATTTGCAATTTTACCGACGGGACAAGTGGTCTGGACTCAATCTAGAAACCATTATTATTGTTTATGTGTTTGACTCATAAAAAAGGTTTTGGAGAGATATCACGCACATAGTACCTGTTAGATACAGACAGAAAATACAAGAATTACTCATGCCTTACTAAGAAGGTATGACTTGCTGATTTTTCTTTATGTACATACACTAGATTAACCATTCATTTAACAGAGCTAGACTAAAATTTAATATTACTCCATGTGGAGGAGACAATCAAATAGGAAGGGTGTTATATGGTGGATTGTATATGCTTGAATGCATCGTGTTTCTCTTTGCCTTTTTTCCCTTCGTTTTCCCCCAAAAACCACCCGAGTGCCCATTACTCAACATGTATGAAGGTACTTTTTGTCATAAATCTGTAAATTCCAAACTGTGTTTGTCCTACATTTCAAATGTCATCATCAAGATCTCTATCATAATGACATCTCTGTTTCTTTCACTATTCAGTAGTATAACCATTTGCTTCGTTTAAACTTTGTGGTTTAATCTATATGTGCTATTCATAACAAGGGATTTCATCTTCTGCTATTATCCACTGTGTAAATTGTCTCGGCAATGATCTCTACTAAATTTGTTCATAGTTGATTCAGTTATACTATAAATTAGTGAAGTGAGTGGCAGCTAAACCTCCATCCAGGTTAAAATGCTCAAGTATTTTGGAATGTATGCACAGATGGGTTAGTAAAATTTGGGACGTAGAATTATGTTTATCTAAAAAAAATCTAGAGTATTGTTTCATAGTATTTGGCCATGCTGCATGTATGTGGTACAAACAATACGATATAGATGTGCAATTTCTGGTCTTTAACAAGTACAAAGTGAACAACACTCTTCAAACTATCATAAAACGCAGAAAGTGCTGCCCAGGCTAGCCTTCTAGGTGAGTTTCGTTCATGTCCTTGCTGCTATGTCGATCACTGCTTATAAATTTTAAAATGCCAAGCATTTGCACCTACTGGCTCAGATTACTTACATCAAGAAAGGAATCCCACACGTACAATTTGGTCACAAGAAAAAGGCACAAGCGTCGACAACTCTAGCGAAAATTAGCCACATATTATGATTATTTGATATGTTAACAGAGGGAGTATCTATCAAATAATCAAGTAAAATATATTTTTTACTTTTTGCTCAATAGAATTTCCGCAAAATTATTGCAACAAAGTCCTGCAACAACGCGCGGGGGAATTATCTTGTATATATAACTTCTAGTACTACAGCGTACACACTCTTCATCTAGACTAAGAACATCATCAATGTAATGATTCTCATGAGAAAAAAAGCTGCCACCGATTCAGCAGGGAGAATGAGGTCAAGCATAACACTAGCTAAAAGGGCATATCGAAGCATCCTGAATTTTTGCATTTGGCCGCACATCACATCAGTCTTCAGCTGTATCTCATCTATCTGTTGTCTTAGTTTAGCAATGGAGTACTCGAGCAACTCGCTCACGTACTTTTGCACGAGATAAACCCATATCCATGTGTAGCAATATTTTGTCCCTGATGCCTATGGATCACAATATACACACACACGCATATATTAATGATGGCGAATTGTGCGAATTAGCAGAATATCGAGGTATTTTCTGTCATATATATTACGTACCTTTCCACGGTTACGGCAGATGCAGAACTCTCGCTCTGGATTACTTTGTGTGTGTGACATAGGTGCCTTTGCTCGATTCCTAGAAGCTTCGGCGCCGGTGGCATAGCTGCCGGATCATCGAAGGGACGTCACGTTGTAGTGGGATGATTCGCCAGATAGGGCTGGATGCATTGGTCGTGGCGAGTGCATGTCATGGCCAACAAGGCCAGATGAGAGCTCGGCTAGGGCAGCTGAGTCCCAAACTCGCGAGCCACGCCGATGTGGGCTTGAACAGGCGGCTCATGCCGATTTGACGAGCTCCGGCGGGTCCATTGTCACAGAGCAGCTGACTAAGAGGGAGTAGAATTTTGTGGAGAATGGAAGTGAATGTGAAAAGAAGGGGCTGCAAACACATATATATACAGGCACAACTTAGTGCTAGCATTTCGGGCGAAGACATAACAGCACAACATAAAGTATCTGTGGCGTGTTTATAAATTGGAAGAAAGCAATATGCTGCAACTGGTTATGACAACTGGGCCCGAATAGTAGTGGTGTAGGATGTATTACCAGCGTCAATAGCTGGCGTACCAATATGGCAGACGCTACCACTATTTGGAAAAAACAGTGCTGGCATTGATGAAAAATGGCGCGCCCCAAACAGAAGTTGTGGATAGCCGTTTTTCCACTAGTGATGCTCGATACTTCTTGTACTGGTTCTTTTATGAAGAAGACTATTGAATTCAGGTGGGATCTTTTAGAAAGAATTAAACACAACTCTGAATATTAGGAACTCGATGAAGGTAATGAGTCAAGTATTAAGCTTAAGTTTGATTGTGTTAAATATTTTATGAATACCGATGCTCTTTAAAAGTTTAGCATTAAATATGGACTTGACTATGAGATAGTAGCCTCCTTTTGTGAATCATTTTCTACTCTTGTTGATCTCCCTAAAGAGAAGTGGTTTAAATATCACCCACCTATTAAAGAAGAAATTAAAGAACCGGTTGTGATCAAAGATGAAACTATCATTTATAACGTTGATCTAGTTATTCCTACCGCTTTCATAAAAAAGCACATTTCCCTGTTAGGATAAAGGAACATGCTAAGGTCTCAACCGTGGTCAATAAAAGCTATATTGGAGCACCTAAACATGCTGAAAAAAATCAAGGTAGAACCTAGTGTTTCTGTGGTTAAAGATCTCTTGATAGAAAATATAGATGGGCATGTTATTTACTTTTGTGATGAAGCTGATAGAATTTCCAAACCAGATGTAAAGGATAAACATAGACCTGTTGTTGGCATGCCTATTATCTCAGTCAAAATAGGAGGTCACTGTTATCATGGTTTATGTGACTTAGGTGCTAGCGTGAGTGCTATTCCTTTTACCTTATATCAATAAATTACGAATGACATAGCACCCGCTGAAATAGAAGGCATAGATGTTACTATTAAACCTGCCAATAGCGACACCATTACACCACTTGGGATTGTTAGAGATGTTGAAGTCTTACGTGGGAAAATGAAATATGCTACTGATTTTCTTGTTCTTGGTTCCCCACAAGATGACTTTTGTCTCATTATCTTTGGTAAACCTTTCTTGGACACTGTTAATGCTAAAAGAGATTGTGCGAAACAAACTGTCGGTGTTAGTTTTGGTGATGTGTCTCATGAGTTTAATTTTTCCAAGTTCAATAGAAACATCATAGGAGAGAATTGCCACGTAAGGATGAAATAATTGGTCTTGCTTCTATTGCCGTGCCTCCTACTGATCAACTAGAACAATATTTCCAGACCATAAAAATGATATGCATATGCAGGAAAGAACTGAAATAGATAAAATTTTGTTTGAACTCCGACCTCTGCTTAAACACAATTTGCCTATTAAAACTCTAGGAGGTCCTCCTCCACCTAAAGGTGATCCTGTGTTTGAATTAAAACAATTGCCAAACACATTGAAATATGCTTATCTTGATGAGAAAAAGATATATCATGTTATTGTTAGTGCTAACCTTTCAGAACATGAAGAAGAAAGATTATTGAAAATTCTGAAGAAGCACTGAGCTGCTATTGGATATACTCTTCATGATCTTAAGGCCATTAGTCCCACTCTTTGTCAGCACATGATTAATTTGGAACCTGATGCTAAACCCATTGTTGATCACCAAAGACGTTTAAATCATAAAATGAAAGAAGTGGTAAGAACTAAATTACTGAAGTTTCTGGAAACAGGTATAATTTATCCCATAGTTGAAAGTAGATGGGTAAGTCTTATTCATTGTGTCCCTAAGAATGGAGGTATTACTGTTGTTCCTAATGATAAGAATGAACTTATTCCACAAAGAATTGTCACTGGCTATAGAATGGTAATTGATTTTAGAAAATTAAATAAAGCAACTAGAAAAGATCATTACCCTCTGCCTTTTATTGATTAAATGCTAGAAAGGCTATCTAAGCACACACACTTTTGTTTTCTCGATGGATATTTTGTTTTTTCACAAATACCTTTTTCACAACCTAATCAAGAGAAAACCACCTTTACTTGTACTTTTGGAACTTATGCTTATAGATGCATGCCTTTTGGTTTATGCAATGCACCTGCTAACTTTCAAAGATGTATGACTGCTATATTCTCTAATTTTTGTGAAAAGATTGTTTAGGTTTTCATGGACGATTTTTCCGTTTACGAAACTTCTTTTCATGATTGCTTAAGAAACCTTGATCGAGTTTTGCAGATATGTGAGGAAAATAATCTTGTCTTGAATTGGGAGAAGTGCCACTTTATGGTTAATGAAGGTATTGTCTTGGGGCATAAAATTTCTGAATGAGGTATTGAGGTGGGTGAAGATAAAGTTGATGCAATTGAGAAAATGCCATGTCCGAGAGATATTAAAGGTATTCTTAGTGTCACACCCTGCATTTTGTTATATGTCATTTGCATTAATAAAGCATGAAAATTTGGATCAACAAAAACTTTTGCATTATTTGGCTTTTTATTTGGAGTTGGTTTTCTCTCTGTGATTTTCATGTGCTCTCTAAAGTCAACCCAACTCCACCTTATATACTTCATCTCCTTGCCCCAAACTTCTGCCCAATGATCATGCCATGTGTATGGAACAATATAGTATTTTCAAAGATTAGTTTTCCAAAACCCCTGAATTGAGGTTTGCACTGCAAGTACTTGATTTGGGGTATGAAAAGTATTTCAAAGAGTATATTTGAAACCTATTAGATACAGGACTCCAATAAACCACAAAAATATAATTTTAAAAGTAATTTTCCTATTTTATTTAAAGGCTTTCTCCTTAGGCCAGAAATGGTCTTTAATAGGTTAAAATTATTTAAAAGCTTCAACAATATGTGAGAAAAATCAGGAAAACTTAGTGGACATATATTTCCATATCTAAGAGTTTCAACACATGGTCATGTTCAAAATATTGGACAAAACCTCCCAAAACCATTTCTGCCCATTTCAAGGATTTGAAATATTTCTACAAGAAATATTTTCATAAAAATCCAGCAAGTCACAAATGCATATTGTGATCACGTTGCAAAGCCTCATCTCAATTAGGGTCATTTTGGTCCACAAAAATGCCCCAAAACCCTCTCTGGCAAGAATCAAATTTGAACAACTTTGTACTACCAACTTTCTCTCCTTGACCCTAACTTTTGTGAGCATGTTCACATGACCAAATGAGGCCACTACACCAAGTGGTGCACCAAGGGGAAGTGATTTGCTCAACTAGATTACACAAGTTCATCTATGCTAATTTCTAGGGTTTACAAAAGTTGCATTGGCAACTTTGCCCAAATGAGCTCAAAGTTGGTGGAAGGCCCTAATTATATGTGCCATTTCACCTTGTGGAGTCTCATGACAAATGGAGATCATCTACTTGCCCAAACCAATATCAAACACTTTCTGCCACTTTACCAAAATGCCATTTTTGACCTCTTCCACTAATCTCCATGGGCTCAACTTTGTAACATAGCTGCTTCTAACCCTCTTCTACCTCCAGTAACTTTCCCCTGGCCATTGCTCAATGACTGAGGGGTGAAACACCCCCATTTACCTTCCTGGACAACAACTTCTCTCTCTCCCTCAACCTCCTCCTCACTCCAGTGGCCACCCAGGGCATCCAAAGCCCCTCCTCCTTTCTTTACTACACCCTAGAGCCACCAGCCATATTTGGCCGTGCCCACCTGGCCTAAAAAACTGCCGTGCCAGCTGTTTGCACGCTCTGGAGCGCGCTACAGTGCGCTCTGGCAGTGTAGCCACCCATGGCCGAGCGCTTCCGGCCACCTCGGCTCTCCCCCTCACGCCTGACGATGCTCCTCGACGTCTGTGTCATGCCACAGCCTGGTCCCCCTCCTTCTCCCTCCTCTCGCCCCAACTCGCACGCGCGACGGCCGCCCAAGCACACCAGTGAGCGCGCTCACATGCGTGGTGCCTCTGGCCCCCTGCTCCCCCTCTCTCCCCCCCTTCACCCTAGACCAACCCCACAAGCACCCCAGAAACGCCTCGACGATCCCCCATGACCTGTGACGAGCGCAACAGGCCCACTGGCGCACGCCTCTGTGGTGGACCGTCATCCGCCTATAAATAGGCCTCCCCGAGCTCTTCTATCCTACCACTCGCTCCCTCACTCCCCTAAACAACCCTCTGCACCACTCATCCCTCTCTAGATGATGTCGAGCTCGAGATCGAGCTCGAGCTCCGCCGCCTCGGGTTGCCGTCGATCTCAGGGTATAGGCCCTCTATGCCGCTCCTCTTCCTCGATCGGAAACGCCGCGACTCACTGATCATTTCCCCTTTCCTCCCCGCTTCTTTTGCAGCCGGAAACGCCTGGAATCATCGACGCCCGAAGCTCCTCCCCGCTTCTTTTGCACCCGGAAACGCCCGGAATCATCGACGCCCGAAGCTCCTCTGCCGCGTGACATCATCACCGATGAACCAGGCTGCTCCAGCGACCACCTCCACCACCACCCGAACGACGACATCCCCCTGAGTCCAACGGTGCCACCCACTCGACCTGCCGTGCCCTGTAGCATCGTCGGTTAGCTTGCCGACCCCTCTGGTCATGAGGTTGGAGATGATTGACGGGCCCCGCCTGTCAGCCTCTCCTCCCCCTCGCCCCCCTCTCTCTCACTGGCGCCTGGGCCCCGCCTGTCAAGTTCAAACCTAGCGCGCGCGCGCCGCTCGGCTTGCTTGGGCCGAATCGCCTCTAGGCCTGCGCACTACAGCTGTTCTGGCCAAGTTGCACAGTGGCCTTTTTCCTTTTATTTTTCTGTCACTTTTCCAAAAATTCCACATGATTAAATATTCATCCAAATGCAATAATTCCAACACCCATATTTTTCTAAAATCCCACCTATTTAATGGTATAACTTTCACTCATGTCCAAACAACTTTTATGTACTATTCATATTCAAATTCAAATTTGAATATATTTAAACCCCTATGATAATCCATTTCTCCTATTCTGCCACTCCAAATCCAAAACTAGGAATTTTTCCCTTCTTAGTATTCACTCTAGTATTTAACAAAAATGAGTTACATTTTTCTGAGCACTTTGGTTTTTCTATTTTATTATTGCCTTATTTTTCTCATTATTATTTTGCGATGATAGATTACGTTGCTGACGAAGGAGTTGGACGAGAAGACTTTGAAGACCCAGAAGACTTTGCTGAGCCAGGCAAGCAGCCCTTTGACCATGTCTAAGAAACCCTTTTTATGCATGTCATATGGCACTTTCATTGCTTGTATTGAAGTCATGATAAAATGGTGACCACTTGAGGTGGTTTTCCTTCGTTGCTTTTCTCGTTGAAACTTGCATGATGCATGACCCTACCTTTCTATGAGGGTTATGCGAGTGGGAGTAGTTAGGATGCTAAGTAACTGCTACGCAAATGGGTTGGGCATATGCATGGTGATGGAAGCAAGATTGTTTTCAATAGACTTTTTGAAAACCCTGTCGGGTGCCACTTATGCCCGAAGGAGATAATGAGTTGGGTAACCACTTGATGACGAAGTGGTGTACCGAGGCAAGTGTGTGTGTTGTTTTCAAAACGGATTGCTTTAAGTTGCCACCGTTATTCCAACCTTACATGCGCAACCACTCTAGCCTTATTTGGGAACGGGCATTATTGATTACCTAGGATGATACTAGCTTGGACCCCCATTACTAGTGACAGGAGAGTCCTTATTGCGCTCTCTTGGGACGGGGTCGTGCCAGGTAGGGCGGCCATGACTGTGTTCACAGGCACCGGACACACCGTTGATACCCCGTGCTTGCGGTATGTGATGAATATGGGAGCGAGGCTCCACAATTTTAAGATGTGAAATGTTGGGCACGGGGGTTACTACCAATCGAGTGGACTCTATGTTAGTGTTGTCTAGGGAAAGATAGTGATCGCGTGCTTCCCCGGGTACTTGAGGTACCGCGGGTCGTGGATGACACGGAAGTTCCTCAGATCTTGTGGGTAAAGTGTGCAACCTCTGCAGAGTGTAAAACTATTCGAATAGCCGTGTCCACGGTCAAGGACAGTTGGGTAACCGCTCTTGGGCTACGTCCACTTGTTTACAAACCAGTGTGTGTGTTCGGATAAGTGGGCAGAACTAATTGGGTCAAGTCAAGGACTTGACATGATTGAGTTGGGTTGAAGCCCACTCCCTTTATGTTGATATCTGTAACCAGTCCCTATGGTTACTTGAAATCATATGATGCATGATTTACCAGTTGTTGAACATGTCATAGAACAATAAAATTAGCTTCCTACAAAAAATTACCTATATCCTGCATTGTTGTACCTCGAACTAAAACATGGGTTGCTTGTGAGTACATTCAAAGTACTCATTGGCTTGCCACTGGTTATTTAATTGGCCAGGAATGGAAGAACGGGAGTTCGAAGAAGAGTTCTTTGGAGATGAATATGCGAACTAGGACGTTTCCCAGTCAGAATGCCTATACGGTTAAGGCAGATGGCATGGGTTCTACTTATCGACAAAGATTTCCGCTGCTTAAGTTTATTTGGTATTCATCCCTTGTGGCTTTATCTATGTAAGACTTGACCATAATCGTCATAATTTATATAAGACGGTATGTATGGATGTAAGACTCTTGTTATTCAGCTTATGTGTGTTCAGTGAGCATTGATCTCTGGGATCACTGTACACGTGCATTCGGTGATCACAACTTATGAGTCCGGGTCCCCACAGAGCTGGTATCAGAGCCATCCTGACTGTAGGAAGCCTTAGTTAGCATGGGCGTTAGTTAGGATAAAACCCATTTTGCAAAACCCACTATACTCCTCTTCTTTTCTAAGCTTACCAAACCCAAGATACATTCCCATATTAACCTCTCCCATTCAACCCTTGTAGATGGCTGCCGTACCCGAAGACTTCCTGACCACCGGATTTCCCGTGCTTCTCAAGGATAGCCTCAGGAAGTGCCAGTTTCACCGAGCCCCCATTTTCACGTACCATGAGCATTGGATCAACGACACCGAGACGTAGTATCATGTGGAAGTAATCGTGAAGGCTAATGACTCTCCAACAAGCTTGTTCTTCGAGGGACCCCAGATGGCAACACTGGTTCTTGCCGTCGAGACGGCAACCCTCAAGGCACTCACCCGCCTCCGAGACCTTCTCCCCGAGATGGCAGATGAGTTGGCAACCCGCTTCTTGCCTTATCAGAAGGAGGGTGAGGATGAGAGCAGTGCACTAGCTCCACCATTGCAGGAAGGACTTCCACTCCGATTCCAGACCTACTTCAGCCTTTGTGTCGATAGTTTGGCACAACACTTGGCCTCGGAATCAATGGAGCTCTGAAAGGAACTTCATGACACCAAGGAACTTCTTCGCCAAGCACACGGGAAGACGGATAGGATCAAGAAAGAAGGTGCTCCCCCTGGACAACCCGTAGTCGCATACCGAGGTGGAAGACACCCAGAGGATGGAGAACCACCACATCAGCATTGCATGAGCGCAAGGGATTACCGCAAGGTCTTCACAACACTGGCAAAGCAACGCCGTGTTGAGCTCCTCCACTCCCCCACTCCTTCGAGCAATGAGGGAATTCATGCTACTGAAGACGAGGAGGAAGACCCAGAAGAGCCAGACTACGCGACCGAGCATTCCACCACTTAGGTATCATTCACAACTTGGATATGCCCGTTAGTAACCCCTACGGTAGGATAGGTCGTGTACCCCCTATGCGAAGTCGAGTCCTTGTAATGGTTCATATGAAACAATGTAGTGTTGTGGTTGCTCTTGGTGTGTTTGATGGACGTCATGCTTTCCTTCGGGAACTTATAAGCGACTACATCACCCATTTGGATTTTAACGAATGAGTTTGGCCTTTTGTCCCTTGCATGAAAACAGTTAGTGTCATACCGACCCTCTTACTAGGCATCCCATCTATATTGCTTCCCCTCATCTTTCCCAATCATGAGACCTTGACCGCTCCAACAGGATGCCTGTTGTAACATGTACTGGTACCTATACCCAGGAGCAAGAAGCCGGAGCAGGAGCCAGTCAGGACCAAACCCAAGGACAAGCTCCACCACCACCACCACCTCCAAACATGGACATGGCTCAGCTTCTCCAAGCCTTTCGAGAGGAAGGCCAAGCCAACACTACAGCCCTCCAGATGATTGCTCAAGCTATCAACCGCCAACCGGCGGGGAACGGCAATGGACATTGCACGTTGGCAGAGTTCAAGAAGCATGCACCACCCAGCTTCATCGAGACTGCTGAACCCCTGGATGCAGACGACTGGGTCCACACCATTGAGGATCTGCTAGAACTAGTCGACTACACTGAGGACTGTGAGAAGGTGGCATATGCTGCTCACTGTCTCGGGGGAACCGCCAGAGCTTGGTGGGATGGATTCAAGGTCATGCATGCTGGGCAAAACATCACTTGGAAGGACTTCAAGGTAGAATTCCGTAAGGCCCATATTCCTTCTGGAATTATGGCCATCAAGAAGCATGAGTTCCGAGCCTTGAAGCAAAGAAGTAGCACTGACAAGGAGTACATGCAGAAGTTCAGTGTTCTGTCAAGGTATGCTCCTGAAGATGTCAGCACTGATGCTGCCAAAAGAGAGCGCTTCATGGAAGGCCTTAACTAGACTCTATAGTACTCGCTTGTTCTGTGTGACTGCCCAACTTTTCTTGATCTGGTGAACAAGACACTCATGCTTGAGGACAAGCGACATGCTCTGGATGATACTGTAAGTGCAAGATGATCATCAAGGGTAGCTCCAGCAACCAGAAGCCTCGCCCGTGGCAGCCAGCTCCAGTCAAGCCAACCTATCAGCAGCCAAGAGCCCCTGCACCCCGCACCAACTATCGGCCCCAGCAGTACGCCAACCCCCGGCTAGCTTACAACAACCCCAATAACAATACAGGCAAGAGCAATAACCCCAATCAAGTCACTTGCTTTGGATGTGGTCAGCCAAGACACTACTCCAAGAATTGCCCCAACAAGAAGCTAGATGCACCGCGCCCCAATGCACAGAACCTAGGACAAGGTCGTGGAATGCCACCAAGGAACCAAGCTCCCCGCAACCCGCCCAACAATGGCAAGGGTCGTGTGAATCATGTCACTACAAAAGAAGCCCAGGAAGACCCGGACGTCGTGCCGGGTACGTTCCTTGTCAACTCAGCACCTGCAACTGTCTTGTTCGATTCTGGAGCCACGCATTCATTTGTCACCCAAAAGTTTGCATTAAAATGTGGCATGACCCATACACCCCTGAATAACCCTATGGTGGTACAAACCCCTGGAGCAGAGATCAGATCCAAGATAGGATGTAAAGGGGTCGGGATTGTCATTAATGGGGTAGACTTCCTAGCAGACCTTATCATCTTAAGATCGCAAGGCTTGGATGTGATCTTAGGAATGGATTGGCTCATCAAGCACCAAGGCTTGTTAGATTGTGCCAACCAAACTGTCACTGTGACCAATGACCAAGGAGTCGAAGTTAAATTTGCCTCCAACCCCTCCTCTGCTCAAGCCACCTAAGTCAACTATCTGACTGAAGTTGGATTGGAGCAAGTACCAGTAGTATGAGAATACCCCGATGTCTTTCCTGATGAGCTACCGGGAATGCCTCCTGACCGAGACATTGAGTTCATCATCAAGCTCATGCCCGGAGAAGGACCCATCTATAAGAAGCCTTATAGAATGGGATCGGAAGAGTTAGCAGAGTTGAAGAAGCAACTGGAAGAGCAGTTGAGGAAGGGATTTATCTGCCCTAGTGCCTCCCCTTGGGGATCACCTGTTCTGTTTGTGGCAAAGAAGGACGGTACCATCCGCTTGTGCATTGACTACCGCTCCCTTAATGAAGTTACAATCAAGAACACGTATCCACTCCCCAAGATTAAAGATCTATTTGATCAACTCAATGGGGCCAAGGTGTTCTCCAAGATCGACCTCAGATCTGGGTACTACCAGCTGAAAATCAGACCCCAAGATATTCTGAAGACGACATTTGTAACCAGATATGGCATGTATGTGTGCACGGTCATGTCCTTTGGATTGACCAATGCCCCAGCTTACTTCATATATCTCATGAATAAGGTCTTCATGGAATATTTGGACAAGTTTGTCTTCGTCTTCATTGATGACATTCTTGTCTTCTCGAAGATGGAAGAAGAGCACGAGCAACACTTGAGGATGGTCCTAGACAAGCTTCGAGAGCATCAACTGTACGCCAAGTTCAGCAAGTGCGAATTTTGGCTCCATGAGGTTGGATTCTTGGGTCATAAATTGACGGCCGAAGGATTGTCAGTGGATCCCACCAAGATTCAAGCCATGACTAAATGGCGAACCCCGAACAATGTGAAGGAAGTCAGAAGCTTCCTCGGACTCGCGGGATATTACTGCAAGTTCGTTGAGGGATTCTCAAGCATTGCCCGACCCATGACCCAGCTCTTAAAGAAGGACAAGAAGTTTGAATGGATGCTGAAGTGCGAAGAAAGCTTCCAGGAGCTGAAGAAGAGATTGACAACCGCCCCAGTTCTGGCCACACCTGATATTCACAAAGAATTTGTGATATATTATGATGCGTCGAGAGCCGGGCTTGGAGGTGTTCTTATGCAAGAAGGCAGAGTCGTAGCATATCTGTCCAGACAGCTACATCCTCACGAAGAGAACTATGCTACTCATGATCTTGAGTTAGCAACAGTGGTTCATGCCCTGAAGACATGGCGACATTACCTCCTAGGGAAGCGGTGTGAGATATACACTGATCACAAGAGTCTGAAGTATATTTTCACTCATAAGGAATTGAACATGAGGCAGAGAAGATGGCTAGAATAGATCAAGGATTATGATCTCAGTGTTCAATACCACCCTAGAAAGGCTAATGTGGTAGCAGATGCATTAAGCAGAAAGGCTTGTTCCTTGAACGCTATGATTAAGGAAAGGCTACCCGCCTTGTATGAAGAACTTGAAAGCTTCGGGTTGGAACTGGTTGCACCAGGATTCTTGGCCAACCTCAAAGTTAGGCCTACCTTGATGGATGATGTTAAGGAAGCTCAGAAGGGACACGAAAGTATTGAAGGCATCAAGAGGAAGATCAAGGCAGGCAAGGCGCCAGTATTGTCAGAGGATGAGCAAGGAATTGTGTGGTTTGGGAATCGCATTTGCGTACCCAACAAGATGAGCTCAAGAATTGGACCTTGCAAGAAGCTCATGACACCCCGTATTCTATCCACCCCGGAGGAACCAAGATGTATCAAGACCTAAAGGAAAGATTTTGGTGGCTGATAACCCACAAGTATACGGGATCGCAACCGTTTTTGAGGGTAGAGTATTCAACCCAAATTCATTGATTCGACACAAGGGGAGCCAAAGAATATTCTCAAGTATTAGCAGCTGACTTGTCAATTCAACCACACCTGGAAACTTAATATCTGCAGCAAAGTGTTTAGCAGCAAAGAAATATGATAGTAGTGGTAACGGTGGTAAAAGGTAATGGTAGCAAAAGTAATATATTTGGTATTTTGTAGTGATGATAACAATAGCAACGGAAAAGTAAATAAGCGAAGAACAATATATGGAATGCTCGTAGGCAATGGATTGGTGATGGAGAATTATGCCGGATGTGGTTCATCATGTAACAGTCATAACCTAGGGTGACACAGAACTAGCTCCAGTTCATCAATGTAATGTAGGCATGTATTCCAAATATAATCATACGTGCTTATGGAAAAGAACTTGCATGACATATTTTATCCTACCCTCCCATGGCAGCGGGGTCCTAGCGGAAACTAAGGGATATTAAGGCCTCCTTTTAATAGAGTACCGAAACAAAGCATTAACACATAGTGAATACATGAACTCCTCAAACTACGGTCATCACCGGTAAGTATCCCAATTATTGTCACTTCGGGGTTAACGGATCATAACACATAATAGGTGACTATAGACTTGCAAGATAGGATCAAGAACTCTCATATATTGATGAAAACATAATAGCTTCAAATTCGAAATCATGGCACTCGGCCATAGTGACAAGCATTAAGCATACCAAAGTCATAGCAACATCAATCTCACAACATAGTGGATACCAGGGATCAAACCCTATCAAAACTAACTCAATTACATGGTAAATCTCATCCAACCCATCACCGTCCAGCAAGCTTACGATGGAATTACTCACGCACGCCGGTGAGCATCATGAAATTGGTGATGGAGGATGGTTGATGATGATGATGGTGATGGATTCCCCTCTCCGGAGCCCCAAACGGACTCCAGATCAGCCCTCCCGAGAGAGTTTAGGGCTTGGCGATGGCTCCGTATCGTAAAATGCGATGAATCCTTCTTCCTAGTTTTTTTCTCTCCGAAAGTGAATATATGGAGTCAGGGTTGAGGTCGGTGGAGCGTTAGGGGGCCCACAAGGCAGGGGGGCGCACCCCCACCCTCGTGGATAGGTGGAGCCTCCCCTGACATGGATCTTCCTTCCAGTATTTTTTATATATTCCAAAATAATTCTCCGTTGATTTTCAGGTCATTCCGAGAACTTTTATTTCTGCACAAAAATAACACCATGGAAATTCTGCTGAAAACAGCGTCAGTCCGGGTTAGTTCTATTCAAATCATGCAAGTTAGAGTCCAAAACAAGGGCAACAGTGTTTTGAAAAGTAGATACGACGGAGACGTATCAACTCCCCCAAGCTTAAACCTTTGCTTGTCCTCAAGCAATTCAGTTGATAAACTGAAAGTGATAAAGAAAAACTTTTACAAACTCTGTTTGATCTTGTTGTTGTAAGTATGTAAAGACATCATTCAAGTTTTCAGCAAATATTATGAACTAACCATATTCATAATAACATTTAGGTCTCATGTTTACTCATATCAATGGCATAATCAACTAGCGAGCAATAATAATAAATCTCGGATGGCAACACTTTCTCAAAATAATCATAATATGATATAATTGGATGATATCTCGCTAGCCCTTTCTGAGACCGCAAGCATAAATGCAGAGCATCTTTAAAGATCAATGACTCACTAGACATTGTAATTCATGCTAAAAGAGATCCAGTCAAGTCATACTCAATGTAAACTGACAGTAATGGATGCAAATGACAGCGGCGTTCTCCAACTCGTGCTTTTTGATAAGAGGATGATGACTCAACATAAAAGTAAATAGATAGGCCCTTCGCAGAGGGAAGCAGGGATTTGTAGAGGTGCCAGAGCTCAGTTTTGAAATAGATATGAATAATATTTTGAGCGGTATACTTTCATTGTCAACATAACAACCAAGAGATGGCGATATCTTCCATGCCACACACATTATAGGCAGTTCCCAAACAGAATGGTAAAGTTTATACTGCCCCTCCACCAACAAGCATCAATCCATGGCTTGCTCGAAACAACAAGTGCCTCCAACTAACAAGAGTCCCGAGGGAGGTTTGTTTGCAGTTATTTTGATTTGATTTGCATAAAACATGGGACTGGGCATCCCAGTGACCAACCATTTTCTTGTGAGTGAGGAGCGGAGTCCACTCCTCTTGAGAATAACCCACCTAACATGGAAGATACAAATAACCCTAGTTCATACATGAGCTATTCGAGCATACAAAACAGAATGTTTATTTGAAGGTTTAGAGTTTGGCACATACAAATTTACTTGGAATGACAGGTAGATACCGTGTATAGGTAGGTATGGTGGACTCATATGGAATAACTTTGGGGTTTATGGAATTGGATGCACGAGCAAAAGACTAGGAAGCGACCAGCTAGACAACGACAACAGTCATGAACATGCATTAAAATTAATCAACACCGAATGCTAGCATGAGTAGGATATAATGCACCATGAACATAAATATCGTAGAGGCTATGTTGATTTTGTTTCAACTACATGCGTGAACATGTGCCAAGTCAAGCCACTCGAATCGTTCAAAAGAGGATACCACCCTATCATACCACATCACAACCATTTTAATAGCATGTTGACACACAAGGTAAACCATTATAAGCTCCTAGCTAATTAAGCATGGCATAAGCAACTATAATCTCTAATTATCATTGCAAACATGTTTATTCATAATAGGCTGAATCAGGAATGATGAACTAATCATATTTACAAAAACAAGAGAGGTCGAGTTCATACCAGTTTTTCTCATATCAATAAGTTCATCATATAGTCATCATTATTGCCTTTCACTTGCACGGCCGAATAGTGTGGATAATAATAATAGTGCATGTGCATTGGACTAAGTTGGAATCTGCAAGCATTCAATTCAAGAGAGAAGACAAGGTAATATGTGCTCTTTGTTAGATCAACAATAATGCATATAAGAGCCACTTTAACATTTTAATTATGGTCTTCTCCTATTGACTCCCAAAGAACAAGAAAAGAAATAAAACTATTTACACGGGAAAGCTCTCAACAAGCAAAAGAAGAACGAGAAATCTTTTTGGGTTTTCTTTTTAATTACTACTAGTACAAATGCTTGTGCGTTGCACTGGGAAAAAAGCATATAGAGTTCTCTTTGTTAATAAATCAGGCCATATTCGCATGCATTGAAACATTTTATAATCCAGACTATGCCAGTTCAAAATTGACACCATGGGTGCCCAAAACTGTAGAGTAGAAAACCAGCATGATATGCACATCTACCATCATGTACATCTGAATATAGCTCGTACTGTGATGCTTTGCTAACAGGATGAAAAAATAGTGCAGCTCACTGTTACATATCACTAACCATAAATGACATAGAGCAAGAATCTTGTTCATATTAACAGTGATCATAAAATTGAATTTACACATACTAATTTGTGGTCACTATAAGAGATGACTACACACCAGAAGAAAACAAAAAGTATATGTAACTAAACCATATCAGATTGACTACTATTTGTATGGTTCGTCCATCCAATGTATGCCTGATGTGTAACAATTTTTTTTTGAATATAGTATATGCTCCAGTTTTCACCACTGGAACACCATATAGGGATCACATTCATATGGTTTGAGGTGCAGGATTCTAGATATTGAATGCAAGCATCATGCCAAATATCAACCAGAGAATCATGTGTTCCAATGCAACAGTACTACTATAGTTTATCCTATTGGTTCTAGTAGTTTATCATATATAGTTCTCACAAAACTAACTGGATAACTATGCACATCATTTTCGATACTGTTGGCATGCAGGAAAAAAGAATCAAATATTCAGTTCTAGGTGCAAAAAGAATCAAATATTCAGTTCTAGGTGCAGATAAGTGTGATGTATTTTAGCCACCACGACAAAGCAAAGAGTTATTTGTTAAAATTGACTTACATATCAATATGTTGAGTGAGTGCTGCACCAAAGAGCACATATAATTAGTACAATACTGGAAGCTTTGGCTAAAAAGAAGGTTAACCTCTACTATCGGTCAGCTCTGCTGCACCAGAGAATTACAAACGTGGACATGATGAAATAAGGAACCATATAGGCGTATTACAAGCATGAGTGTGAAGCAAACATATCTTAGTTGTGGGCTCTAACCACTGAAAGGAACATGATAAGAGTATTTGAAAGAGATTAAATACTTGAAGCATCTATTTTTTGAACCTTGACATTTTAATTCTCAGCACAACCTCCAAACCTGTTGTTGCAACATAAGATTTGTCTATGATCTCAGCTGTAACAATTCTCTGTTCTGACACAAAATCTGCAGCAAAACAACAACAATCAGTTGTGAGTAAGATGAGAGAGACATGTGATCTGCCAAGGGCATATGGGGTGAGAGAAGTACTAACGGAGTGGTAGGGAGATGAACTTCAGGCAGATGGTTTCTAGGAGAACTGCCGTAGGTGTGGATTCCTGAAGAAAAACAAATGGTCCATAACAATTCATGTGCAGCTGTGCAGTGATTCAGCGCTAGGAGATTAACTACCTGTAGATGAATCCACCATGAAGCTGGGATTTGGTAGAGGAGAGATGGGGCAGCAAGGTAGATGGAAGCAGGAAGGACATTAGTGGAAAATATATCAAGTTAGTGGAACCATAGTGTTACACCATGTTGTTCTACAACATAAACAACAACGAATTATCCAAAGGTTGAGTAAAAATGGTCCAATGTTCAATATAAAAATCCAAAGAAGCTATTGCACCGAAAGTAAACATTTTAAGGTAGAATACTAAGCATAAACTGCAGGGTTAAGGTAGCATTATTTTTGGACACTGCATCTTATGGATACTGCAAATTACTTCCAAAAAGTATCTCTGATCTAAATTGATACGCAGAGAAAGAGAAAAATATACCAACCGCCTATATAAGCTGGGACAGAACAAACTCGCCCATATCATGAAGTCCAGTAACTGCAATCATCCAAAGCAAAGTAAGAAACAGAAGTACCATAAACACATGTAAGATGGTTATCGGCCACTTGTCTAGCAATGCAAGCTTACTATCAGGGGCGCCATCACAGACAATCAAGTCCGCTTTACATCCATCAAAATGCCTGATACCGACGCCAAGGCTGCATCATTTTCCTTCCAGAGCAGATCATGGTCCGGGACATCATCCGCAACCACAAAGTCTCCATGAGCTTTGGAAACGTTGACTAGTTCATGATCCAACCCATTGTTTGTCCTTCCGACAACCCTGATGTGATATTTACTCAACACAGATTTAATATCAACAATAATTGGGTAGGACAATGTTCTGCTTACGAATCAGCCCCTAGCTCCTTTCCCCACTGCATAGTCGATCTCCACCACAAGGGAGCCTCAGAATACGTTATTCAGTCAAACCAGAATAGCGCTGGCTTCGGCCTCCTCAACAATTATGCATGCGCCCAGCTGCCTATCAGCAAGCAATTTTTGCATTATCTCTGGTATTCCATGCACATAGTTAGTGTGATTATAGCATTGTAGGCAACAAAAAGGAATCCATATGTAATCTGAATCTTCACTGAACTTTTTAGGTTTGACCGTATAGGAGCTTGATCACACAAAATTCGACAGCTCAAACTTTTACCCTTACCTGTCCACATCATCCATGGCATATCCTTCACATACTTGGCTTGACATTGAGACGGTTCACCACCTTCATCTCACACGACTTGTCACACCGCATATCCATGAACCAATCCAGTTAATGCTCGACGACTGAGAAAAAAATCAAAGTAAATCGATGGATGCATGAACAAATGGATTGATGCATTGCAACGGGAGAAAAAAATTCACACACACACCACCAAGCTCTAGGACCTTTGCCTCCGACATGGCAATCAAGCATACTCGGCGCCCATGGCAATGGGTCCCACGATGATCTTGCCCCCTTGCGGCCCAACCGGCAACATCGTTGGCAAGTCAAGGCAGTGGTGGAGCAGGCGCGACACGGCTGCCACGAGCTGCTTGGTCGCCTTTCCTCAACTTCAACACTACAACAAAGGGAACTTGGCTAGAGATTGCAATTGAACACTTAGCTGCAGCAGAGATGACTAAAACTTTCAAGAATACAAATTTGGCTGTGCATTACAGTGGGAAATACAGTGTATATAACGGCGAAAACGGGCAAGGAAAAAGAATAGGAAATGATTAAATTTGTTTTTATTCCTGACAACATCCTTTTGCCCTGCATCACGTATTGTAATGATGTCACAAGCATGCTCTTGACGACAACGATTCACATGTGCTGGAGACCTGCAGAGGATGGAGAAAAGAAGGGCAAAAGAGGAAGGCTTGTATCTATCAAGCATAAATATTTACTGAATAAAATCGAGCTAATCTGTACCAACTTGGGCAGGATTGTCGAATAGCTTCCTCTTATATAGCATATACATCAGAAAATCCAGCACACCAAATATATACATATGTTTAGCAATGACACAGAAATCAGATTGTTTCAAAGATAGTGAGGATCGACAGAGGGTCTTGAAGAATTCTGACAATGTAAACCGTAATAGGTTACAACCTCCATCACACATCTAATTTTATCAAATTGACAAGGAAAGTTATAGGAATTGTGGCCTAAAAATTGGTTCCATCTAAATCTTGGTATATTCCTGTTTGAGATCGTTTATAGAATCAATAAAATGTAAGGACATTAGGCATATCAAGGATCAAAGATCAATTAAGAAAATAATGGATGGGGGAATCATACTTACCTTGTTAAGAATGACACCGATGGAATTAGTGAAGGGATGTGTGGTACGCAGGCCAATGGATCTGTGCGTCCTTGATATACACATCTACATACATGAAGGTTGCTGGGTTGAAACTTGAAAGGAGATTGATTCATCTGTCGACCCCACATACACGAACACAATTTTGTAGATGTTGTACCTGGACCTCCTGTAGGATTTGGAGGAGGTTGTCGGCGATCCAGGCACCGAAGTTCTCCCGCGACGACGACGCTTCACGAGGAGGATGCGGAGGATCTCGGAAAGCGCGGGGCAGCCGATGTAATCCTCCACGAGGGAGGCTCCACCGCCGCTGTCCGGCGGCGCGCGGCAGTCGGCGCAGCCGGCGCAGAGCGTGGCCCGGTGGGCGCGATTTGGCAGCAAGCCCATTGGTCAGTCACCGGAGCCGCCATTGCCGGCGACTGCCTCCCTCACCCTGCGTGCACCCCTTCTCCTTCTCCTTTCTTCCTCTGTCTCCTCTCTCCCTCAGGCCCTTGTCTCTCCTTCTCTGGATGAGCAGGATGCCGCTGGCACCGGAACAAGCCACCGCACCACCCGCCAGATCGGTCGACGCCGCGCACGCATCTGCCCGTCTTCCTCGAGCCGCCAGTGCGCCTCGCGTCGCCCGCCGGCCGCCTACCGGTTCCCGCGGGTTAAGCATCTATATCAGGTTGGGAGAGGGGAGGGATCGGGGAGGATGGTGGTGGTTGCCTCCGGTGCAAGGCGAGGTCGAGCGGCGGGGTGGCCTGCACCGGTGCCAATCGAGGCGAAGTGGTGGGGGCAATGCACACCTGTTCGGGACCTTTTTTTCTATTGCGAATCGTTATTTCACTTAGGGATGTGAGTGCGGGTTGAATACCTAAAACAACAGGGACTATTTTGCAAAAATGCCGTGACGGTGAACCCGGAGACTCAATTCGTGCTTTATTATTAGGGAGAGACTACGAGCATGGAAAGTAAACTAATTAAAAGCTACAATAATTCTTTTTGTCTTTCTTAAGGTTTATTAAACACACAAGAAGAAAGCATATAAAAAGGAAAATAAACTAGCATGGATGATACAATGAAAAAGTATGAGCATCGACAGCTAGCATGAGTGTGTGTGAACGTGAATGTAATGTCGGTGAGAAATACGTACTCCCCCAAGCTTAGGCTTTTGGCCTAAGTTGGTCTATGGCCACGGCTGGCCTGGCGGATATCCAAAGTTTTCACTAGGGTCGTACTAAGATGCAGCAACTATTGCCTCATGAGCTGCCACTTGGGGACGAGCCATCTCCGTCCTCATCTTATACTCATCCGCCTCCTCCCGGGTTATAACATATCTCCCTTTTGCCCGAGAGTCAAAGAAAGCAGGAGCAGGGAGAGCGACGTGGTAGGTGTGTCGTTTGTCAAAGATTAGTCGGTACTGGAGAAACTGATCATTTCTCTCAACAAACTGATCACGAACCATGGCCTCATAATCTAAATAAACACGAGGCAACTCAACATCATACCCACGTATGGGTATATCAAGAAAATTAGCTAGATGGGTTGCATAAATTCCACCAAAGAAATCTCCATTAAATCTATTATTATGCAACCTACATGCAACAATGGTTCCCAAGTTGTACTGCTTATCTCCTAAAACAACGCTTCTAAGAATGCTAAGATCAGGCACACACATGTGACATGCTTCATCCTTACCATTAATGCACCTACCTATGAAGAGAGCGAAATAATGTATAGCAGGAAAATGAATCCTCCCTATGGTAGCTTGTGTTATGTCTCTAGATTCGCCCACCGTTATATTAGCAAGAAAATCTCTAAATTGAGATTTGTGAGGTTCATTAGGACTACCCCATTGTGGAAGTTTGCAAGCAGTATTAAAATCCTCTAAGTCCATAGTATAAGAATTTTCATAAAGATCAAATATGACAGTTTGGGAATTGCGTGATGATGAAAATTCAAACCTCCTCACAAAGGAATCAGTGAGATGGTGGTATTGGCGGCACTTATTTGCCTTGAAGCTCTCAAGATCGGCATTACGCACATACGCGTTAAATTCTTCCTTGATTCCTGCTCGATCCATAAAGTCCTTTGACGGCCATTCACAAGCCCCCACTTGAGCTTCCCTTGGTGGTTCCTCATCGGCATCGCGCACTGCGACCTGGGTCCTTTCTTCCTTGAAGGACAACCTTGGTACATTTTCCTAAACATATTTCTTCCTCTGAAATTTTTAGTAACTCCAAAATAAAAGTGAACCAAACTCAACAATATTGATAGCAACTACTCCTACAGGTGCCTAGAGGCAATATCATGCATCAAAACTACTTTTGAGCACATAAATTTGACATGCAAGCTCAAGAACAGGGTCACCTAAGCAGCAAAAATATGCAATGAATAAAGCACTAGAACAAAAACTAATTGGACCATTGGAGGAGTCACATACCAAGGAACAATCCCACAAAGCAGTTTTGTGAGAGCTGCTTTGAGCAAGGAGATCAAAAATGACAGCAAAATGAGCTTGGACTCAGGTTTGAGCTGGTTAGTGATATTTGTGGGAGGAAGAATGAGTGTTTGGTAGCTAGAATAAGTGGAGGGGAGCCACCATGTGCCCACGAGGCAGGGGCGCGCCCAAGGGGGGTAGGGCGCGCCCTCCACCCTCGTGGCCTTGTGCTTGCTCCCCTTGCTGTGTTTTCAGTGCCAGATATTCTCAAATATTCCAGAAAAAATCATATTTAAATTTCAGGGCATTTGGAGAACTTTTATTTTCGGGGTATCTTTTATTGCATGAATAATTCAGAAAATAGATAGAATATACTATTTTTGCTTTATTTCAACTAAATAACAGAAAGTAAAAGAGGATGGCAATGGGTCAGGTTTGGATCGGGTTGAACAATCTCAAATCCATATCCATGTCCATGAAGACAGTCTTTGCCGCCCATGAAAAAATCCATGGGTGAAAAATTGTGTCCATGTCCAAATCTGATAGATATCCATACCCATTGGATATCCATTGGTTCCTCTCGAGACATATAAATAAGACATAACACAATATTAACATAAACTCTTCCGTTCTTCACCTCGTGGTAGGCTAGGCTTCACTTATAGTAAATCAACATCCACTAACAACCTAAGATCATTTAGTATTTTTCTAACAAATGAGAATGACGAGTCATTGAAGAAGGAGGTAAAAATAAGGGAAGGGTTGTTGGAGTATGTTACAGAGGGGATTGAATGTCAACTAAAAAAGTTGCGATGGGGATTGTGTAATTTCTTATGCATGTTTTAGATAAAAAAGTGTAAAATTATTGTGGGACATACGACCATGGGGCCGGGATAGCAGATTTCCCCCATTAAGTCATACTATCGGGTCGGGTTTGGGTATATCCATGGGTACAAGATTATATCCATGCCCTATCCATGAACAATTGGGTCGGGTTTGGGCGCCGCCCATGGACACAAAAGCATATCCAAACCCTATCCATTCGGGTCGGATATCCATGGATATCCATGTCCATGGATAAAATTGCCATCCTCAACAGAGAGTTGTGTTTTCTAAATTCATCCATCTCATGCTCATCAAAAGGAATCCGCTAACAAGGTTGATCAGGTCTTGTTAACAAACTCATTCTGAATAACATGGAACCGGAGAATTTTTGAATAACACTAGGTTACCTCAATGGGGATATGCACATCCCCAACAATAAGAATATCATATTTCTTCTTGACAGTAGGAAGAGGAAATTCAAAACCTCCAAAAATAATTGATGGAATTTTTCCAATAGAGTTTATACTTTGAACTTGAGGTTGTTTCCTCGGAAAGTGTATCGTATGCTCATTACCATTAACATGAAAAGTGACATTGCCTTTGGTGCAATCAATAACAGCCCCTATAGTATTCTAAAAGGGTCTTCCAATAATAATAGACATACTATCATCCTCGGGAATACCAAGAATAACAAAGTCCGTTAAAATAGTAAGGTTTGCAACCACAACAGGCACATCCTCACAAATACCAACAGGTATAGCAGTTGATTTATCAACCATTTGCAAAGATATTTCAGTAGGTGTCAACTTATTCAAATCAAGTCTACAATATAAAGAGAGAGGCATAACACTAACACCGGCTCCAAGATCACATAAAGTAGTTTTACCATAGTTTCTTTTAATGGAGTATGGTATAGTTGGTACTTCGGGATCTCCTAGCTTCTTAGGTATTCCACCCTTAAAAGTATATTTAGCAAGCATGGTGGAAATTTCAGCTTCCGGTATCTTTCTTTTATTTGTAACAATTTCTTTCATATACTTAGCATAAGGATTCATTTTGAGCACATCAGTCAGACGCATACGCAAGAAGATAGGTCTAATCATTTTAGCAAAGCGCTCAAAATCCTCATCATCCTTTTTCTTGGATGGTTTAGGAGGAAAAGGCATGGGTTTCTGAACCCATGGTTCTCTTTCTTTACCGTGCTTCCTAGCAACAAAGTCTCTCTTATCATAACATTGATTCTTTGATTGTGGGTTATCAAGATCGACAGCAGGTTCAATCTCTACATCATTATCATTACTAGGTTGAGCATCAATATGAACATCATCATTAACATTATTACTAGGTTCATGTTCATTACCAGATTGTGTTTTAGCATCAAAAATAGAGATATCATTAGGATTCTCAGGTGTGTCAATAACAGGTTCACTAGAAGCATGGAAAGTCCTATCATTTTTCTTTTTCTTCCTTTTAGAAGGACTAGGTGCATCAATATTATTTCTCTGAGAATCTTGCTCAATTCTCTTAGGATGGCCCTCAAGATATAAAGGTTCTTGAGTCATTTTACCACCTCTAGTCATAACTCTAACATCATTATCATTTCTCTTACTATTTAATTCATTGAGCAAATCATTCTGAGCTTTAAGTACTTGTTCTACTTGAGTGGTAACCATAGAAGCATGTTTACTAATAAGTTTAAGTTCACCTTTAACATTAGCCATATAATCACCCAAGTGTTAAATCTTATCAGCATTGCATTTTAACTCTCTACCAAAATAAGCATTGAAGTTTTCTTGCTTAACCATAAAGTTATCAAACTCATCTAAGCATGGGCTAGCAAACTTAGTTAATGGGATTTGAACTTTATCATATCTATAGAGAGAATTTACCTTTACTACCTGTGTCAGGTTATCAAGACCATGTATTTCTTCAATAGGTGATGGATTAAGACCATGTATTTCTTCAACATGCGGTAAATTAAGACCATGTATTTCCTCAATAGGAGGTAAATTCTTAACATCTTCAGCTTTAATACCTTTTTTTCATAGATTTCTTTGCCTCTTGCATATCTTCAGGACTGAGAAATAGAACACCCCTTTTCTTCGGAGTTGGCTTAGGAGTTGGTTCAGGAATTGGATCAGGAAGTGTCCAATTATTTTCATTAGTAAACATATTATTCAATAAAATTTCAGCTTCATCTGGTGTTCTTTCTCTGAAAACACAACCAGCACAACTATCCAAGCGGTCTCTGGAAGCACCGGTAGTCCATTATAAAAGATATTAAGTATTTCATTTTTCTTAAGAGGATGATCAGGCAAAGCATTAAGTAATTGGAGAAGCCTCCCCCAAGCTTGTGGGAGACTCTCTTCTTCAATTTGCACAAAATTATATATTTCCCTTAAAGCAGCTTGTTTCTTATGAGCAGGGAAATATTTAGCAGAGAAGTAATAAATCATATCCTGGGGACTACGCACACAACCAGGATCAAGAGAATTAAACCATATCTTAGCATCACCCTTTAGTGAGAACGGAAATATCTTAAGGATATAATAGTAGCGAGTTTTCTCATCATTAGTGAATAGGGTAGCTATATCATTTAATTTTGTAAGATGTGCCACAACAGTTTCAGATTCATAGCCATAGAAAGGATCTGATTCAACCAAAGTAATTATATCAGGGTCAATAGAGAAATCATAATCCTTATCAGTAACAAAGATAGGTGAAGTAGCATAAGTAGGATCATATTTCATTCTAGCATTCAAAGTTGTTTGTTTTAGCTTAGCTAATAATTTCTTAAGATCTCTCCTATCATTTCCAGCAAGAAAATCTCTAGCGGTTTCTTCATCCATAACATAGCCCTTAGGCACAACAGGTAATTCATATCTAGGGGGAGAGTATTCATCATCACTTTCATCAATATTATCAGTTTCAATAATTTCATTCTCTCTAGCCCTAGCAAGTTGTTCATTAGGAAATTCACCAAGTGGCACAGCAGTATCAAGCATAGAAGTAGTTTCATCATAAGTATCATGCATAGCAGAAGTGGCATCATCAATAACATGCGACACATCAGAATTAATAGCAGAAGCAGGTTTAGGTGTCGCAAACTTACTCAAAATAGAAGGTGAATCAAGTGCAGAGCTAGATGGCAGTTTCTTACCTCCCCTCGTAGTTGAGGGATAAATCTTGGTTCTTGGATCTTTCAAGTTCTTCATAATGATAAGAAGATATAAATCCCAAGTGACTCAAAGAATAGAGCTATGCTCCCCGGCAACGGCGCCATAAAATAGTCTTGATAATCCACAAGTATAGGGGATCGTAACAGTTTTCGAGGGTAGAGTATTCAACCCAAATTTATTGATTCGACACAAGGGGAGACAAAGAATATTTTCAAGTATTAGCAGCTGAGTTGTCAATTCAACCACACCTAGAAACTTAATATCTGCAGCAAAGTATTTAGTAGCAAAGTAATATGATAGTAGTGGTAACGATAGCAAAAGGTAACGGTAACAAAAGTAGTGTTTTTGGTATTTTGTAGTGATGATAGCAATAGCAACGGAAAAGTAAATAAGCGAAGAACAATATATGGAAAGCTTGTAGGCAATGTATCAGTGATGGAGAATTATGTCGGATGCGGTTCATCATGTAACAAGCATAACCTAGGGTGACACAGAACTAGCTCTAATTCATCAATGTAATGTAGGCATGTATTCCGAATATAGTCATACATGCTTATGGAAAAGAACTTGCATGGCATCTTTTATCCTACCCTCCCGTGGAAGCGGGGTCCTAGCGGAAACTAAGGGATATTAAGGCCTCCTTTTAATAGAGTACCGGAACAAAGCATTAACACATAGTGAATAGATGAACTCCTCAAACTACGGTCATCACCGGGAGTGGTCCCAATTATTCTCACTTCGGGGTTGTTGGATCATAACACATAATAGGTGACTATAGACTTGCAAGATAGGATCAAAAACTCTCATATATTGATGAAAACATAATAGGTTCAGATCTGAAATCATGGCACTCGGGACATAGTGACAAGCATTAAGCATAGTAAAGTCATAACAACATCAATCTCAGAACATAGTGGATACTAGGGATCAAACCCTAACAAAACTAACTCAATTACATGATAAATCTCATCCAACCCATCACTGTCCAGGAAGCCTACGATGGAACTACTCACACATGGTGGTGAGCATCATGAAATTGGTGATGGAGGATGGTTGATGATGACGATGGCGACGCATTCCCCTCTCTGGAGCCCCGAACGGACTCTAGATCAGCCCTCCCGAGAGAGTTTAGGGCTTGACGGCGGCTCTGTATCGTAAAACGCGATGAATCCTTCTCCCTTGTTTTTTTCTCCCCGAAAGTGAATATATGGTGTCAGGGTTGAGGTCGGTGGAGCGTGAGGGGGCCCACGAGGCAGGGGGGCGCGCCCAGGGGGTAGTGCGTGCCCCCACCTTCGTGGACAGGTGGAGCCCCCCCTGATGTGGATCTTCCTTCCAGTATTTTCTATATATTCCAAAATAATTCTCTGTTGATTTTCAGGTCATTCCGAGAACTTTTATTTCTGCACAGAAATAACACCATGGCAATTCTGCTAAAAACAGCGTCAGTCCGGGTTAGTTCTATTCAAATCATGCAAGTTAGAGTCCAAAACAAGGGCAAAAGTGTTTGGAAAAGTATACGACAGAGACGTATCAGTGGCATGGAATGAAGAGAGAGATAGCCACTTTCGTAGCTAAGTGTGACATATGCCAAAGGGTCAAAGCTGAACATCAGCGACCCACTAGATTGTTACAGCCTCTCAATGTGCCTGAATGGAAATGGGATAAAGTCGGAATGGGCTTCATCACTAGATTACCCAGGTCAAATAAGGGACATGACTCCGTCTGGGTCATAGTGGACCATTTGACCGAAGTAGCCCATTTCATTCCTGTCAAGATGACTTACAAGGGAAACCAGCTAGCCAGCCTCTACATCAACAGAATCGTAAGCCTTCATGGTGTTCCCAAGGAGATTGTGTTAGATTGTGGAACCCAGTTTACCTCAAGGTTCTGGAAGAAGTTCCAAGAGGCCATGGGAACCAAGTTGTCCTTCAACACTACTTTGCATCGACAGATCGGAGGTCAGACGGAACGAGTGAATCAGATACTCGAAGACATGCTCCAAGCCTGTGTCTTAGCATATGGAGCTAAGTGGGAAGTTTGCCTACCCTTCACCGAGTTCTCCTATAACAACAACTACCAGTCCAGTCTTCAGATGGCACCGTTTGAGGTACTATATGGACGGAAGTGCCGCACTCCCCTCAATTGGTCCGAGACCGGAGAAGGACTAGTCTTTGGACCCGATTTCCTCCGTGAAGCAAAAGAGCAAGTCTAGCTTGTCAGAGAGCGTTTGAAGACTGCCAAGTCAAGGCAGAAGAGCTACATTGACTCACGTTGTCGAGACATGACCTTCCGAGTTGGAGACGATGTCTATCTCCGGGTCACACCTCTCAAGGGAACCCAGCGCTTCCATGTCAAAGGAAAACTCGCACCAAGATACATCGGCCCCTTTAAGATCACTGAACGGCGAGGAGAAGTGGCTTACTAGTTGGAACTGCCACCTGAACTATTCGATGTGCACAACGTATTCCACGTGTCACAACTCTGGAAGTGTCTCCAAGTTCCAAACAAGCTTGATCTTTACAAGGACGTCGATCACCAATCCATTGACCTTCAGCCTAATTTGACCTACCGTGAGAGGCCCATCTGCATTTTGGACGAGGCCGAACGACACACTCGAAGCTGCACCATCAAGTACTTCAAGGTCCAGTGGAGCAACCACACTGAAGCAGAAGCAACCTGGGAACATGAAGACTACCTTAGATCCAAGTTTCCCGATCTCTTTTAAAGCCTAGTTTAGGAATCTCGAGGACAAGATTCTTGTAAGGGGGGTAGGTCTGTCACACCCTGCATTTTGTAATATGTCATTTGCATTAATAAAGCATGAAAATTTGGATCAACAAAAACTTTTGCATTATTTGGCTTTTTATTTGGAGTTGGTTTTCTCTCTGTGATTTTCAAGTGCTCTTCAAAGTCAACCCAACTCCACCTTATATACTTCATATCCTTGCCCCAAACTTCTGCCCAATGATCATGCCATGTGTATGGAATAGTATAGTATTTTCTTACAAAAATAATTTGGCCAAATAGTATTTTCAAAGATTAGTTTTCCAAACACCCCTGAATTGAGGTTTGCACTGCAAGTACTTGATTTGGGGTATGAAAAATATTTCAAAGAGTATATTTGAAAACTATTAGATATAGGACTCCAATAAACCACAAAAATATATTTTTAAAAGTAATTTTCCTATTTTATTTAAAGGCTTTTTCCTTAGGCCAGAAATGGTCTTTAATAAGTTAAAATTATTTAAAAGCTTCAAAAATATTTGAGAAAAATCAGGGAAACTCAGTGGACATATATGTTACATATATAAGAGTTTCAACACATGGTCATGTTCAAAATATTGGACAAAACCTCCCAAAACCATTTCTGCCCATTTCAAGGATTCGAAATATTTCTACAGGAAATATTTTCATAAAAATCCAAGGAAAATCCAGCAAGTCACAAATGCATATTGTGATCACCTTGCAAAGCCTCATCTAATTAGGGTCATTTTGGTTCACAAAAATGCCCCAAAACCCTCTCTGACCAGAATCAAATTTGAACAACTTCGTACTACCAACTTTCTCTCCTTGACCCCAACTTTTGTGAGCATGTTCACATGACCAAATGAGGCCACTACACCAAGTGGTGCATCAAGGGGAAGTGATTTGCTCAACTAGATCTACACAAGTTCATCTCTGCTAATTTCTAGGGTTTACAAAAGTTGCATTGGCAACTTTGGCCAAATGAGCTCAAAATTGGTGGAAGGCCCTAATTATATGTGCCATTTCACCTTGTGGAGTCTCATGACAAATGGAGATCATCTACTTGCCCAAACCAATATCAAACACCTTCTTCCACTTCACCAAAATGCCATTTTGACCTCTTCCACTAATCTCCATGGACTCAACTTGGTAACATAGCTGCTTGTGACCCTCTTCTACCTCTAGTAACTTTCCCATGGCCATTGCCCAATGATTGAGGGGTGAAACACCCCCATTTACCTTCCTGGACATCAACTTCTCTCTCTCTCCCTCAACCTCCCTCCTCACTCCAGTGGCCACCTAGGGCATCCAAAGCCCCTCCCCCTTTCTTTACTACACCCTAGAGACAACAGACATATTTGGCCGCGCCCACCTGGCCTAAAAATTTGACGTGCTAGCCGTTTGCATGCTCTGGCACTATAGCCACCCACGGCCGAGCGCTTCCGGCCACCTCGACTCTCCCCCTCACGCCCAACGACTCCTCGACGTCTTTGTCATGCCACAGCCTGGTCCCCCCTCGCACGCGCGCCAGCCGCCCGAGCACACCAGTGAGCGCGCTCACATGCGCGGTGCCTCTGGCCCCCCTGCTCCCTCTCTCTCCCTCCCTTCACCCTAGGCCAACCACACAAGCACCCCAGACACGCCCCGGTGATCCCTCGTGACCTGTGATGACCGCAACAGGCCCGCCGGCACACGCTTCATCTGTGGACCGTCGGCCGCCTATAAATAGGCCTCCCCGAGCTCTTCTATCCTCACCACTCACTCCCTCACTCCCCTAAACACCCGCCTGCACTACTCACCCCTCTCCAGACGATCCCGAGGTCGAGATCGACCTCGAGCTCCACTGCCTCGGGTCACCATCGATCTCAGGGTACATAACCTCTATGCTGCTCCTCTTCCTCGATCTGGAACCGCGCGGCTCACTGATCATTTCCCCATTCCTCCCCGCTTCTTTTGCAGCCGGAAACGGCCAGAACCGTCGACGCCCGATGCTCCTCTGCCGCGTGACATCGTCGCCGGTGAACCAGGCTGCTCCGGCGACCACCTCCACCACCACCGGAATGACTACATCCCCCTGAGTCCAACGGTGCCACCTGCTCGACCTGCCGTGCCCTATAGCATCGCCGGTGAGCTTGTCGACCCCTCTGACCGCGAGGTTGGAGATGACTGGCGGGCCCCACTGTCAGCCTCTCGTCCCCCTCGCCTCCCTCTCTCTCACTAGCGCCTGGGCCCCGCCCGTCAGGTTCAAACCTGGCGCATGCGCGCTGCTCGGCTCACCTGGGCCGAATCGCCTCTGGGACTGCGCACTGCGGCTGTTCTGGCCCAGTTGTACAGTGGCCTTTTTCCTTTTCTTTTTCTGTAACTTTTCCAAAAATTCCACAGGATTAAATATTCATCCAAATGCAATAATTCCAACTCCCATGTTTTTCTAAAAATCCCACCTATTTAATGGTATAACTTTCACTCATGTCCAAACAACTTTTATGTACTGTTCATATTCAAATTCAAATTTGAATATATTTAAATCCCTTTGAAAATCCATTTCTCCTATTCTACCACTCCAAATCGAAAACTAGGAATTTTTCCATTCTTAGTATTCACCCTAGTATTTAACAAAAATGAGTTACATTTTTCTGAGCACTTTGGTTTTTCTGTTTTATTATTGCCTTATTTTTCTCGTTATTATTTTGCGACGATAGATTGCGTTGCTAACGAAGGAGTTGGACAAGAAGACTTTGAAGACCCAGAAGACTTTGCTGAGCCAGGCAAGCAGCCCTTTGACCATGTCTAAGAAACCCTTTTTATGCATGTCATATGGCACTTTCATTGCTTGCATCGAAGTCATGATAAAATGGTGACCACTTGAGGTGGTTTGCCTCCATTGCTTTTCTCGTTCACACCTGCATGATGCATGACCCTACCTTTCTATGAGGTTTATGCGAGTGGGAGTAGTTAGGATGCTAAGTAACTGCTACGCAAATGGGTTGGGCATATGCATGGTGATGGAAGCAAGATTGTTTTCAAAAGACTTTTCGAAAACCCTGTCGGGTGCCACTTATGCCCGAAGGAGATAATGAGTTGGGTAACCACTTGATGATGAAGTGGTGTACCGAGGCAAGTGTGTGTGTTGTTTTCAAAATGGATTGGTTTAAGTTGCGACCGTTATTCCAACCTTACATGCGCAACCACTCTACCATTATATGGGAAAGGGCATTATTGATTACCTAGGCCGATTAGCTTGGAGCCCGCATTACTAGTGACAGGAGAGTCGTTGTTGTGCTCTCTCGGGACGGGGTCGTTCCAGGTAGGGCGGCCATGACTGTTTTCACAGGGCACCAGACACACTGTTGGTACCCCGTGCTTGTGGTATGTGATGAATATGTGAGCGAGGCTCCGCAATTTTAAGATGTGAAATGTTGGGCACGGGGGTTACTACCAATCGAGTGGACTCTATGTTAGTGTCCTCTAGGCAAAGATAGTGGTCGGGTGCTTACCCCGGGTACTTGAGGTACCGCGGGTCGTGGATGACACAGATGTTCCCCGGATCTTGTGGGTAAAGTGTGAAACCTCTGCAGAGTGTAAAACTATTTGAATAGCCATGTCCTTGGTCAAGGACAGTTGGGTAACCTCTCTTGGGCTACGTCCACTTGTTTACAAACTAGTGTGTGTGTGTTCGGATAAGTGGGAAGAACTAATTGGGTCAAGTTAAGGATTTGACATGATTGAGTTGGGTTGAAGCCCACTCCCTTTATGTTGATATCTGTAACCAGTCCCTATGGTTACTTGAAATCATATGATGCATGATTTACCAGTTGTTGAACATGTCATAGAACAATAAAATTAGCTTTCTGCCAAAAATTACATATATCCTGCATTGTTGTATCTCGAACAAAAACATGGGTTGCTTGCGAGTACATTCAAAGTACTCATTGGCTTGCCACTAGTTATTTAATTGGCCAGGCATGGAAGAACGGGAGTTCGAAGAAGAGTTCTTTGGAGACGAACATGCGAACTAGGACGTTTCCCAGTCAGAATGCCTGTAGGGTTAAGGCAGATGGCATGGGTTCTACTTATCGACAAAGATTTCCACTGCTTAATTTTATTTGGTATTCAGCCCTTGTGGCTTTATCTATGTAAGACTTGACCATAATGGTCATAATTTATGTAAGACGGTATGTATGGATGTAAGACTCTTTTTATTTAGCTTCTATGTGTTTAGTGAGCATTGATCTCTAGGATCACTGTACACGTGCATTCGGTGATCACGACTTATGAGTCGGGGTACCCACACTAAGTTTCCTCGGCCATGCTAGTTTCTATAGGAGATTTATTAAAGTCTTCTCTAAAATATCTAGGCCTCTTACAAATATTTTACAAAAGGATGTCCCATTTTGTCGTGGGAAACCACGACCCCTTTTGGTTCAGCGGGATGATGGGCATGTTGTACAAAGAGAGGAGAAGCGTAACACATCATGACACAGATCACACGGGCAATTTTACCTAGGTTCAGGCTGCCACGAGGCATAAAACCCTACTCCAACTTTGGTGGATTGATGGCAGAGAATGGTGAAAAAGCGCAGCGCTCTTGCACAACAAGGTTGCCTCGGGGCGAGAGTGGCTACACACGTATGAATGTCGGAGGTCCGAATCCTCTTAAGGTTGCCATGGGCCTCCTTTTATAGATAAAGGGGTCACCACGGTGGCAAATCAGTCATTAAATACTGATCAGATAGCAAACAGTGCTATCATACCTAACTCTGCAGATTGATAGAGTGCATTAAATGCACCGCTTAGTGTCACATCACAGCTTCCCTAGCAGGCCCTGCCGAGCTGTTTTGCCAGCTTTGCGCTTGCTTGCTTGACACGTCTTAGGACGGGTGTCGCTTGGAGGTATTCGCTGTAGGAAGTGGCTGCCATGTGGCAGGGAGCAGCCACTTAGTCACTTAGGAGCTTGACACCGCACTGATTGACGACGAGCGTCGCTGCAAGGTGGTGTCGTGGAGTGGTTTGCCTCAGCGAGCCCCAGCAGGCCTGCCGGGACGATCTGGTGGCTTGCTTCTAGGGCAACCCCAACCTTTCCAGGGTCGCCTGCCCAGCAAGGGATGTTCTTTCCTTAGTGTTATCTTGCTTCTCTGGCTCGTCTTGGTCTTCTTGATATGTACTTTGATCCTTCAAAGAACTGATCCCTCATGCTTGGTTTGGTCTTGATGCCTTAATCTTGTCCTTAGGCCTGTGCACAGTCTGGGCAACAGACCCAGGGTTTGATGCACTGACAGGAGTCCCCGGGCCTGGCCCAAACACGCTGCTGGGCGTCATTGGGGTAGGCCCTAACTAGTGCATAGGTAGGAGTGTAGAGGTGGCTTGCCCCTTGAGATCTTCTTTGCTTCTTCATTAACCTAAGCCCAGGTCAGTCTTAGGTTCTACCGTGCGTCGCATAATGCTAGTCGCAGTGGGGTCACACTTGTAATGGCCCGTGAATGACTTTAACGCACGGGCGAGTAACTGCCAATTCACTCTACCCACCAACCCTTATCCTTAGCCACACATGTTGCATGCACCAAGTAGGGTAGGTAATGGAGGCGCGTGGTGCAGGAGAGCATCAAGGTAGGGGCCTAGTGTTCTTGGATTGGTGGAGGAGGGCGGCAGTTACCCATCGAGGGATCGGGTCCCTTCCCTGACCTGCCTATAAGAGGAGGGGCCGGGGAGGAGCGGAGGCATTCATCTTCACATCCCTTCTCCTCCAACCTGTGCTTTCTGCTGGTCATGCCAAAGGGGAGAGCCCGGGGCCAGGCCCTAGGCAGTAGCTTGGGGTTGGCGATGTCGAATGCTCGTGCTGATGCTTGGCATGTGAGTCTGGTTTAGGCCCGTGGGAGGCACAATTACACCTTCGTTGGGGCGAGATTCCTTCCTCATCTTCCTGCAAGCCTTAGGAGGGTGCGCGGGCGGCACAACCATAGCACCGGAGGTGGTGACTCTGGTGTGCTCGTCGCCAGGACGCCCATGGCTTCAATTTTAGTGAGGGATGACGCAAACGACACCATGCTGAGGTCCGCGATGGCCACAGGGCATGGTAGTCGATCATGGCCTAATCCCCCTCTTCCTATGGCATTGGAGGGAGGTTACAAAGGTGGTTCTACATCATTGAGGGCGGACCCTACCTCCTAGTGCACCGCCCGTCTGGCGCATGGGAGAGCCCTCAGTATTCATGCATGCTTCTTTAATGGGCGATGGCTTCATATCTCTGGGCCGTTGGGGACGACCATGCTCTCTGTTGAGTTATCCGGAGCGCATGGTGTCCGCGTTGAATGGCGTGGTGGGAGCTTCGAGCAACGGTGATATGGAAGGTGACGGCAACCCATGACATGTCAAGAACGGGGGCGACCGTTCCAATGAGGCGTGTTTTCCGGCGACACCATTGTCTCTGTCTGGGCTTCCTTCAGCGCCACTATCCACACCTGCCCTCCGGTTTATTACTCCTAGCCGGGGAACGGCGCCATCCTGATCTTGGGGAGGCGCCGAATCCCAGCCAGCCCTTCCCTCCGCCTTTTTCGTCTCCCCTATAGTTTCGAAGAAGGAGAGGAAAAAGAGAAGGCATCATGGGCACTTATGTTTTTTCAATCTTAAATCTATAGCCACTTGCCAAATTTTAGTTCAAATTATGTAATCTCTTGAATCCATGTTTGTGTCCTGTAAGGTCTGTACTTGTTTGATCAGCATATTAATGAAAAATATAAATCTTGCCGGGGACTTGTGCATGTAACATATCCATGCAGAGTTGGAATGTCTCTCTACTTTCATGTAAACAAGTTTCCCCCGGCAGGCTATCCTACCAACATCCTCAGTTTTGTTGCTGCGGAGTTAGTCCTACCAGGCACAAACCATGAAGAGGCACGAGCTGCCCGCCAATATTTTTTCATCAAAGGCCAATGTGACCATCCTGACCGAAGCAAAGTTCGAGTCAAGGGATGGGAGCACCAGAATTTCAAATAGCGGCAAGGTTTTCTTATGCACAAGTCTTTACTTACAAAAGACGTATGGATAAGAGAAAGAACTTATCTGTTTGGCTTGCCGAAGATCGCAGTGTAGGCTCATCTTTCCATCTCTTCTTGGAGACCAAGTCCTTGGTAGTAGCCTGCAATTTATGTAGATGAAAAATGATGCCAGATGCGATCTTGTCTACATGAACACGCAATGCTCATGAAATGCTTATGCATGCATGAAACTTGTCGGGGCCCCCCTAGCGCTTCATTTCTTTCTCTGTTGCTCATGGTCTGCGTCTGGCTTTGTACAAGGGGTTACATGCAACTAAGGCAAGGCTTGTACAAAAGGGTAGAACTTGCGGAGATGCTCAATATTACATGATTTTGCAATTGAATGCCATCTCCGGTCTCCAGATGGACTGCACCAGGTTTGGTGACTCGTACTACCTGGTAAGGGCCTTCCCACTTTGGCGTCAACTTCTCTACACCCTTGGCGGACTGAACGCACCTAAGGACAAGGTCACATTCCTCAAAACACCGGGCATGAACCCTGCGGCTGTGATAGCGACGCAGGGCTTGCTGGTAACGTGCAGCACGCATAGCAGCAAGGAGACGGTTCTCCTTGAGAAGCACAACATCTTCACGACGGTGCTGATCTTGCGCTACTTCACCGTAGGCAAGCACTCAAGGTGACCCGTAAATGAGTTTCATGGGGATAACTGCTTCTGCCCCATAGACTAGGGAGAAGGGTGTCTACCAGGTAGCCCAATTTGGTGTCGTTCTGAGGGACCAGAGAACCACCAGCAGCTTGTCGATCCATCGCCTGCCGCACTTCTGCCACTTATCAAATGTTCTTGTCTTGAGTTGTCACAACACTTCAGCGTTCGCCCTCTCTGCTTGTCCATTGCTTCTAGGATGTGCAAAAGAGGAAAATGAGATCTAGCTTCTGAGGGCATGAACATATTGCATGGAGGCATGACTCATGAAGTGGTGCCATTGTCGGTGATGATCCGAGCAGGGACCTTTTTCACGGCTTCTACTTCAAGAACTTGATAGTTGACTGAGCAGTCACCTTTCTCACGGCTTCTACTTCCGACCACTTTGCAAACTTGTCAATGGCAACGAACAAGAATTCAAAGCCCCCCGCAGCTCGGGGGTAAGGGCCAAGGATATCGAGCCCCCAGACTGAAAACGACCATGACAAAGGGATTGTGTGAAGAGCTTCGGCAGGCAGATGGAAGTTATTGGAATAGAACTCGTAGGCTTCACATTTGGTAAATAGCCCGACTGCATCCTGCAGGGTTGTGGGCCAATAGAATCCTTGCCGGAAAGCGTTCCCAACCAACGCCCTTGAACCAATGTGGGAGCCGCACATGCCTTTGTTTATTGCTGCCAGCAGTTCCTTTCCTTGTTCCCAACAAATGCACTTCAATTTCGAACCGTTCGGCCTTCTTCTCTATAGTGTGTCATTGACAAAATGACACATATTGTCCCTCTGGGCTACTCTTTCAGCTTCTTCTTGCTCTTCGGTAAGTTCTACGGTTTGTAGGAAGTGGGCTATGTGCCTTCCCCAAGTTGGAGCCTGCACTACAAAAAAAATACACTTCTGTGATGATATGTGTTTGTCATAGTAGGTCACGTTTTCTGTCATGCATGTACATCCATGACGATTTTATGACAGAATCAAGATAGTCATACATGTGCTATCGTAGAAGTGTTCCATGACATTACCAAAATTATCATCACGGAAGTGTCCACTTCCATGACGATAAATGGCGCATCATGGAAGTGTTTTCGTCAAGGGTAATCGACACGTGGCATCAACCGAAACGGGTCGCCGTAAAGCTATTGGGTCCGGTTTTGGATCGGATAACCCGTTAACAGCCTGGACCAATGGGGATTTTCCACGTGCAAAATTATCATTGGCCGAAGGAAACACGTGTTGGCTCACCGTTGGATTATTGCGGCCACTAGCAAACCGTGGAATAAAAACTGCACTGATTACAAGCAAACAAATAAACTAGACAACAAGGAAATAAATAAGCAAGCAATTTACGCTAGTATATCACGACTATTACACGTATTACATCCACTAGCATCAAAGTTCGCCACGAGTGCAAATATAGGGAACAAAGCGGCATATCACATACACTGGTTGTCAAAGTTGGTGACCACTACAAATAAACGCCGCAGCAAAACAAGTCCAGATCTGAAACCACTTCAGAAGAGCTCAAGAAACAATATCATGGGTATCCATAATTCTAGCAAGATGCTTAGCAAGCTTATTAACTTTCTCTTTTTTGATGCTTAAATCCTCCAGCACTTTCTGTTGCACCAGAAAGTATGCATCTGAATTCTACAGGGACTTCCTCAGTCCTTCAGCTTCCTATTGCAGAACATCTGTTCGATGTCTTTCAACTTGAAGTTGAGACTCAAGAAGCTGAACTGATTCAGGCAGGGAGTTCGAAGAGCTGGTGCGAGTAGTAGTGGCCAGTAACTCCAACACTACATCAAGATATGACTTTGGGGTTGTATCCGTGTCTTCAATATAGTTTTTATCAGCTTTCTTGGAGAACAATAGGGATGTCTCACTATCTTGAACCTTATCCACATTCTGAAAGAGAAACAAACAGACACATCACAGGTTTACCATGTTGTATATGAAACTCATTTTGGTAAACCAGTTCAGTAGTAAGGTGGACCGGATAACAGCATGAAACAAACATATATCTATGTAGTATGGTCACTGTATGGTCTATATCATTCTAGTTTATGTTGCCAAATCAAGATAGAGACAGTTCAAATCATATCTATTTAAGACAAAGCAGCATAGAAAAAATATAAGTGTGGGAAACTACACAACAATAACAACTCTTGTAATGTGCATAGCATGAGAACATAACTATTTATTCAATTCAAACTGAAATCAACATAGAGCAATTTACAACAGCAAACCAATTAAAGAAACAGGTTTAAAACATACCTGTTGCGCCAATGGAGTTTCGATTCCATCCTTCAAATTTTAAAATAGTTGGTATGAGTAAATGCAGTGCTGCAAGAGCAAAGGAGTATGAATCATAGCTACAGAACCTGACCTGAGAACAATTTGTCTTCTGCTTTAAGCGTTGAGTTGGGATTCAGAGTGGTGGTCCTCGTGCTTTGGGCACTACAATTCCCTTACTAACTGCTCGTGTTTGGGTGCTCTGTGGTGGAGACAATGCTATGTAAACTGGCACTGGGTTACTATATGCTGAGGTTGGGGTTAGAAGGGGTGTAGCTAGTTCTCTGTCCAACTGGGCAGGGGTACAATCTGCGAGAGTCTGGGTTATGTGCGGTCGGGCTGGTTCTTGGGCAAGTACAACCGTGGTTCTATCTACATCGACTGGTAGCACTATCTTTTCTGAAGACCATGTTGTTACTCTCTCAGATACGGCCATCACCCTCTCTAATTCAAATGGCTGATAAACAAGAAAAGTAATTGAATGTACATACATTGTATGATAGACAAGTGCAATGGATAGTGGGGAATAAAAGAGGGCATGAAATAATTCACATTTATGTTGTCTAACTAAACATGATAGCATGACACAATTTCACATATATGATAGCTAACTAAAAAAGATGGAAAGACATAGTTGAAAATATGATGACTATGTAAATAGGATGACATGATATAACTATATAATGTGTTTATTAAATAGGTTGGCATGCCATAGTTCACATACATGGTGCCTATGGAAACATCATAACATGATATAATTCACGGATAGAATGACATAATTCAAAATATGATGACTGTAAACACTAAACATGATGAGATGATATAACTATATGATGTCTTTATTAAATGAGTTGGCATGCCATAATTCAGATAGATGCTGTCTATGTAAACATGATGGCATGATATAATTCAAATATACGATTTATATAGTAAGCAAGTAAGCAGATGGCAACCGCATATATGATGTAAAAACTAAGCAATGCAAGACAACATGCATGACATGAGTAATATAACCTTGCCAAGTTTGAGCATAGACCCCAGGGGGAAAATAGGACTAGTCATCAGTCTCCGAATCCTCCTCTAAGGAGCTATCTGTAACCAGCAAGATGTCTGCTTTAGCACGTAGCACTGTCTGCTCTGAATACCTTGTTTTCACCCCAGATACTTCCATCACCGCTTCAAATGGCTGATGCACAGGAAGAGTAGTTGAAAATACAAACGTTGTCGACAAATGGAACACGGAATACAAAAAAGGATAGCATGATGGAATTCACATATATGATGATTGGCTAAAGAACATATAATGTCTTGCAACAAGATAGCATTGCATAATTCACATATATAATGTCTTGCAACAAGATGGCATTGCATAATTCACATATATGGTAATTAGACACGAAACAGGTGGCATTCACACAAAGCATGTCTAAACTAATGAAATGACATAAAAATGCAAGACACCATACGCACGATATGAGCAACATAACCCTGCCAAGTTAGAGCATAAACCCTGACACGAAACTGGTCATCTGTCTCTGAATCCTCCTCTGAGGAGCTATCCGTAACCAGCGAGATATGTGCTTCGTTAGATAGCATAGTCCGCTCTGAAGACCTTGTTTTCACTCCAGGATTTTCCATCATCTTGTCAAATGGCTGGTGCACAAGAAGAGTAGTTGAATGTACTAACATTGTTGACAAATGTAATACGTAATGGAAAAAGGATGGCCTGATATAATTCACAAATAAGATGACTGGCTAAGCAGGATGGCATTGCATAATTCACATATACGATAAAGAAAGTAAAGAGATGGCGTTCACACAAAGCATGTCTAAACTAAGCATATGACATATTTGATGCATAAATTAAGGAATCCAAGGCACCATATGCATGATATTACCAACATCAGCTTGCCAAGTTAGAGCGAAGACCTCAGGGGGTAAATAGGAGTGGTGTTCTCCTTCTGAATCCCCCTGAGAACATTTATCTTCCTCTTGATTACAATCCAAAATGGGTGGAGGGGGGCTTCCTTTGCGCCCACCATGGAGCGACGTCTGCATGAAATTTTATTGCCACGCAAGGCTCATCTCTTTTTCTCTAGATGTTCAGTTCCATTGTGTACAATACCTGACATGTATAGGAATAAAACATAGTGAGATTATGTAAGGAGTGAATGCAGAAATCCAGACTGATGGTAGGAACCTGTGGATAGACCCAAAACCAATGATAGCACGCAGATAATGGCTTTAGTTAAAAATACAGATAATGGCCTCTTTACTGTTTGCTTCCCACCCAACATGAAACTCATAGTAGACACCAGAGATTAACCAGATAGTAGATAGATACTATTGATTGCGGCCTCGATATGTACCCCACAACCATTTAAAAACTCAAGTTTGACCATTAGTTTGGAGCTGACTCAGAGTCTACTCAGTGAACAGGATGATAAAGTAGCAAGTAATATTAAGTGATGCATAACATAAGCAGACACGAAAGAGTGCGACCTCTCTTGCGGACACGTGTAGTCCTCAAGGTCATCTACTCGGTTGATGATGGTAACGCAGTTGTCGTGGCTGCCTGCGGCGGGGAAGAAGATGTGAGGCGGCGAAAGACAGTGTAGAGACCGGATCCCTGCTGTGGTGTACCCTTCTGTCGTTGGAGCAGCTGAGTTGGGGTGGACAACGACACAGCAGGAGCGGGACAAACCACATAAGGTTTTCTTTGCCAACTATCTGTAAGAGAGGTAATTCCATAAGGGCTCGTTTGAATTGGAGGATTCTGCATGTGCAAAACAGAGAATTTAAAAACACAAGATTTCTGCCAATCTGGGTGTTTTGTTCACAAGAATTGGAAGATCACGGGATGCAAATAAGCATGGTGAGATTAAGTCAAACCGCAAGAAAATGTACATTTATAATGCTATTATGCTACTATCTCTTAGTCTTGTGCTTCATGAATAGGAATTTGAAAAGGAGGACAAGTGGATATTAAAATTCTTACGATTTTTCTTTCAAGGAGACACTAAAGGAACAAATCCTAGAGTTTTCCTTTGCTCCATTCTGTTGAACTAAATGCATGAATAGTAGTACCATAGGAAACTTTCCAATTCCTATGTTTTTCCTTCAGTTTTCCTTTCAAGCACTGGCGATTCTAGTAGGAAGGAGCAGGGAAAATCCTACACTCAAAAAATGTTTTTGTGCTACTTCTACTACTTTTGACCCATGCCACTGCCCTACTAGCTCAACTCCTAGGCACATCTACAAATGCACAGCTCGAACGCGTAGAGATACATAATGATGGCGTTCAAGGGAGTCCATCACAGATAGCTAAGTTGCCTGGTATCTTATTGTTGTCATATAGTAGGAGAAACTAATCATATTTCACGTTACTATGTGTGCTCAGTGGACAATATATATATATATATATATATATATATATATATATATATATAATGTAGAGTAACAAAGCGATGCAACAAGTGTACAACCTCTTTGGCGAAGCCATGTCGATCTCAGTGTGATTTGGTTGGTCAGTGAGGATGCTTCGACTGATTTGGGTGCCGGAGGAGGGGAAGAAGATCTTAGGCATCTGGAGATGGAGCCCGGGGTACTGCTCCGCTGTGATGGAGGGTTTCGTTGTTGGAGCAGCTCCAGTGAGTTGTACAATGGCGAGGCCGAAGCAGGACAAGAGAGACAATGTTAACCTGAGTGGAATTCTAATAGCATCTCCAATAGATGACGTAAAATACAAAACCACAAAGTGCTAGATGTAGAAAACATCAACCGCTCATCTCTGAACTTAACTGTCAAAACTGAATTTAACTGTCGAATTTGAATTTTGCTGTCAAAACTGAACGCACTAGTTGTAGAAAAGTAGTAGTAGCAGCAACAGAAGCACCCAGAGCAGCAGCGCGTACGAGAGCCGTGGCAGCTAGCCGTGTTGCAGCATCCCAGGTGTCGTTGTCAAAACCTGCATATCTCGGGTAGGGGGCCCAAGCTATGAGTCTAAAGATCATTGTATTCGATGTGTATAGGCATCAGGCAAAGGTTTCCATATCTGTGCAACAAGACCAAGACCAGCAGGACAACAGGACGGAGGTCACCGTGGAGCCCAAGACGGTGTCACCAGCAGAGCCTTTGGCAGGCGAAGACTACTTTTGTCGGGATAGCTTGTACTAGTTGTCCCCTTCAAATTGGCCGCTGTGGGATCCCTTCCCGCCTAATATTTGGGAAGAGCACCCGGGCCTCTATATACAGGAACAACCACCACCGTAGGCAGCAGATCATTCTGAGAGGATCTGAGGGAGCAGATCATTCTGAGAGGATCCGAGGCAGCAGATCATTCTGAGAGGATCTGAGATAGCATCAACTCACCAAGCACAAGAACACCTCACCTCAGGAGCCTGTTCTTCCCTTGTAACTGTTCATCCTCAGCCCTAGAGGCAATCCACCACACCACACTAGAGTAGGGTATTACACCACATCGGTGGACCTAACCAGTATAAACTCTTGTGTCTCGTGTTCTTTGGGTCCGTCGAGCTAGGCCGTGAGTGAGATCTTTGTGTGCACCCCACTGTTCGAACCTCAAGGATTTTGCTGGAACCCAAAATCCGACATTTGGCACACTAGGTAGGGGTGCGCTTAAGCTTTCCTCTTCGTCAATCCGCGCTTCACCACTCCACCAAGTTCATGACCGACGCTCGCCGGGCCCGCGCTGAGCGCCGGACCGCTATCGCCACTCGCGTCGCCCAGACAGCCCCTGTCGACGGACCTCCTCTCATTCTCTGTCACTCACCGTCAATGCCGCCACCGGACCGTCGGCAATAGAGCAACAAGCTTCCTCACTACACCCTTTCGTGCGGCGAGACGGCCGCACCGCGACCCCGTCGCTGACTCCGGCCAGCTCATCATCTCACACTCGCCGCGCACCCACGGATGCACAGGCCGCGGTGCTCATGGCATGCGGGCTCCTGCGCTACCTCCTGGTCGACGACCTCTACGAGGACTAGTTGGACCGCATCGCCGAGCTTGTCAGCGCCGCGGGGGGCTCTCCTGCACCATCCCTCTCGCTGCCTCGCTCGCTCCCGGCTGCGGGCGATCTGGCTCACGGAGTGCCTCCGCCCCCTCAGCACCAGGATGGCGCCCTTGCGCCGATGCATGCGGCTCACGGAGCGCCTCTGCCTCCTCCATGTCAAGACGGCGCCCTCGCTCCAAGATGTGTGGTACCGTGGCGTGACCCACCATGCCATGTGCCTGCGCACAAAGAAAGAAGTTGCTAAGAGATCCCCCGTCTGGAAGAAAATGCTCCACCACTCCCAGCACCGCTGCGTCCGGATCGCTTGCCGCGGCAGGGCCATGCGCCACTTGCCATGCCAGGCTGCCGCGCCTTCACTCCTGAGCTGCGTAGCGTCGACTGGCCAGGCAAGTTCAAGCCGGATCTGCCTCCTCGCTACGACGGCACCCCTGACCCTGCGGAGTTCTTGCAGCTCTACGAGCTGAGCATCGAGGCGGCCAATGACGACGAAAAGGTCATGGCAAACTGGTTTCCCATGGTTCTGAAGGACGGCGCCCGCTCATGGCTCATGAACTTGCCCCCGGGCTCGATCTCCTACGGGGATCAGATGCGCGACAACTTCGTCGCCAACTTCCAGGGCACTCGCGACCGCCCCCCGGCCGCGGGTGACCTGCGCCGCATCAAGCAACATCCAGGAGAGACCCTGCAGAAGTACATCCAGCGCTTCAACAATGTGCGCCTCAAGATCCCCAAGGTGACGGACGAGGCCATCATCTCAGCGTTTTACGACGGCATCCGCAACATCAAGATGAAGGAGGAGCTCGCCATCCATGAAGAGCTCTACACGACTTTGGAGCTGTTCAACATAGCAACCAAGTGTGCAAGAGCTGAGGAGGGGCGTCTCTCCCTCCCCGAGCTCCTTGCTGCGGATCCAGAGGAGAAGAAGGCCAAGGTCAAGGATGTGAAGCGCAAAGGGGTGGCCGTACTTGCGGCAGAGCCAGATACCACGAATGGCCAAGACCTCCCAAGTCGTCCAAGGGCAGCCGTACGTTCCGCGCCTTCCACAACATGCACACCCACAACACCAATGATTGTCAAGGGCTCAGGGCCATTCGAGATGGACGCTTCGGTCGACGCGACCGAGCGCAATGACCAGGGCTACGGCCGAGGAGGTGGACGAGGTGGAGGACGTTGGGACGACCGCGGCCCATGCCAGGGCTGGCAGGACCAGCCTCGCGAGGACCACTGGCAGGACCAGCCTCGTGAGGGCACCTGGAGGGACCAGCCTCGCGAGGATCGTCCTCAGGGCATGTAACGCCCGGATAATCATGCTACAGTAATCTCACGATAATGGTGCCACATCACCTCTGTCACTGTAGTTAATCTCGGGTTAATTTGAAACCGTTTCAAATTTAAATTCTAAACAAGTCAAACGACAAAAGTTTTCAAAATATTAAACAAAAATGTTCAGTGGGTGCCGAATATCATTACGGTAATTATAATAAAGCATACACATTTTTATAAAATGCCTAAATGATTTAAAATGAAATAAAATAGTAAAGTGAAATAAAAAAAGGGAAAAGACAGAACTAACTAAAAATAAAAAAAGGAGGCAGACCCCCCCCCCCCCCAACTGGGCCAATTGTGGCCCAGCTGGCCAGCCCAACTAGGCAAAGGCCCAGCCGATTGGCCCAACCGGCCACCCCCACTACTCCTTATCCCCACCCCCCTATAACTTCACCGACACCCCCACTCCCTCCCGAAAATATCTCCCCCCTCTCCCCCGATTTGGATCGGGATGGAGGAGAAGACCATCGACACCGCCCCCACGCCTGGAGACCGCGCCGCCTCACCGGACTTCTCCGCCGGCCTGCTTCCCCGTCGCACGTCATCCCCGTCACCCCCTTCGACCACTGCTGCCCGGACCCTACACCCGACGTGAGCCCCGGCCTCTCCTCGCGCCCCTGACCTTTCCGCCGCGCCCGCACGGCGCTCGCCTCGCTCCGGCAACACCCAGGCTGCGCCTCGCCTGCATCTGCTGCCGCTGCTTGGCGCACCCTGCCCGACGAGCCCGCGCCCCGCGACCAAGCTGCCTTGCTCCACCGCGTGCACGCCGCACGCTGCCCGCCCCTCGCCTCCGCCGTCCACCTCCCCGTCCGGCCGCGCGCCGCGGTGCCCCACCTCTCCGCCCGCGCCTGGCCACACCCCGCACGCGCCCATCCATGCTCACCGCGCCAGACCCCCGTGCCCGCCCGCGTGCTGCACGCGCCCCGTGCGCCCGCGTCGCGGTCGGCGTCTCCCCTGGTCGCGCTCCACCGCGCCGCCCGTCGCCCCGCTTCACTCCGCCCACGGGCTCGCCCTGCCGCCACGCCTGACCCCGCCTCCCGCGCAGCGCGCGTGCTCGCGCTCGTCGCCAGCCACCGCTCGCTGCTCGCGCTCCCCCCCGCCGCCTTGCTCCGCCTACGCCGCGCTCGTCGCCGGCGTTTCCCACTGGCCTCGCCTTGCCCCCTACTCGGGCGACGACCGAGACCCGGCGCCCGCTAACGCCCGTAACCCGCATCGCCCCCCTGGGCCTATGAGACATGGGCCCTGCCCAGAGAACGTTTAAAAAAAGAAGATAAAAAAGATAAATAATTAATTAAAATTAATTAATTAATTAAGGAATTAATTAAGTAAATTAATCCTACTTAATTAATCTAATTAACCTGTTAGTCTAACTAAGAAATAATTAGTTTAACCTAACCCTAATTAACTATAACAGTCAATGACAGGGGGGGTCCCACCCCTGTTGACCAGTGAAACGTTGACTGGTCAACTGGGTCCCTCTGGCCCACCTGTCAGCCACTAGTTACACTTTTGTGTACACTGTGCTGGGTGCGCCTAGCAATTTAGCAATTATTTTCGAATTAAAAATAGTTTTAGAATAATAATAAAATCTTTAGAAAATCATATCTTTTAATCCGTAACTCGGACTAAATTATTTTCAACATGAAAGTTGCTCAAAACGACGAGATGAATCCAGATACGCAGCCCGTTCATCCGCCACACATCCCTAGCATAACGAACATGCAACTTTCCCCCTCCGGTTCGTCTGTCCAAAAATGCAAAACACCGGGGATAATTTCCTGGATGTTTCCCCCCTTCACTGGTACCACCTCGTACCGCGTTAGGGCACACCTAGCATCACGCTTTGTCATGTCATGCATCGTCATGCATTTGTTTGCATTATATTTATTGTTTCTTCTCCCTCTTCTCTCGCTAGACATCGAGACCGACGCCGCTGCTACCCAGTACGACTACGGTGTTGACGACCCCTCTCTCTTGCCAGAGCAACCAGGCAAGCCCCCCTTGATCACCAGATATCGCCTACTCTCCTCTATACTACTTGCATTAGAGTAGTGTAGCATGTTACTTCTTTCCGTTAATCCTATCCTGATGCATAGCCTGTCCTTGCTACTACTGTTGTTACCTTTACCTGCAATCCTAATGCTTAGTATAGGATGCTAGTTTATCATCAGTGGCCCTACATTCTTGTCCATCTGCCATGCTATACTATCGGGCCGTGATCACTCGGGAGGTGGTCACGGGTATATACTTATATACATAATATATGATACTTGTGGTGATAGAAGACGGGTCGGCTCGTAGGAGTACCCGCGAGTGATTCACGGATTGGGTCCGAAAGGATGTTTGTCCCGCCGGCTCTCTGAGTGGATCTTTGTGGCGGAGCGACATGGCAGGTTGAGACCACCTAGGAGAGAGGTGGGCCTGGCCCTGGTCGGCATTCGCGGTTATTTTAAAATAACACATTTAATGAGATCTTGGTATTTGATCTGAGTCTGGCTACTGGCCTATACACACTAACCATCTACGTGGGGACAGTTATGGGCACTCGATGTCGTGGTATCAGCCGAAGCCTTTGTGACGTGAGAAACTGAGCGACGCATGCCGGATTGGACTGGAACGCCTACTCTTGTATAAGGGAGGCTAGGTCTGCTCACCGGCCGCGTACGCAACGTGCAGGTGTGCAATGGGCGATGGGCCCAGACCCCTGCGCCTTAGGATTTAGACCAGCGTGCTGACCTCTCTGTTGTGCCTAGGTAGGGCTGCTATGTGTTGATCTTCCGAGGCCGGGCATGACCCAGGAAAGTGTGTCCGGCCAAATGGGATTGAGCGTGTTGGGTTATGTGGTGCACCCCTGCAGGGAAGTTAATCTATTCGAATAGCCGTGATCTTCAGTAACAGGATGACTTGGAGTTGTACCTTGACCTTATGACAACTAGAACCGGATACTTAATAAAACACACCCTTCCAAGTGCCAGATACAACTGGTGGTCTCCCTCTCACAGGGCGATGAGGGGAGGATCATCGGTTAGGTTTATGATATGCGATGCTACTTGGTGAGCTTACCATCTACTCTCTTCTTCATGCTGCAAGATGGAGGTGACCAAAAGCATAGTCCTCGATAGGACTAGCTATCCCCCTCTTATTCCGGCATTTTGCAGTTCAATCCACATATGATATCCTTATTCCATTTGATACCAATGCATACATATGTAGTGTAGCTCCTTGCTTGCGAGTACTTTGGATGAGTACTCAGGGTTGCTTTGCTTCCCCTTTTTCCCCTTTCCTATACCTGATTGCTGTGACCAGACGATGGAGCCCAGGAGCCAGACGCCACCATCGACAACGACTACTACTACTCGGGAGGTGCCTACTGCTACGTGCAGCCCGCTAACGACGACCAGGAGTAGTTTAGGAGGATCCCAGGCAGGAGGCCTGCGCCTCTTTCGATCTGTATCCCAGTTTGTGCTAGCCATCTTATGACAACTTGTTTAACTTATGTCTGTACTCAGATATTGTTGCTTCCGCTGACTCGTCTATGATCGAGTTCTTGTATTCGAGCCTTCGAGGCCCCTGGCTTGTAATATGATGCTTGTATGACTTATTTTATTTATAGAGTTGTGTTGTGATAGCTTCCCGTGAGTCCCTGACCTTGATCGTACACGTTTGCGTGTATGATTAGTGTACGGTCAAATGGGGGCGTCACAAGTTGGTATCAGAGCCGACTGCCTGTAGGAATCCCCCTTCCACACTCCTTGGCCGAAGTTGAGTCTAGACATTACAAAAACTTTTACTAACATGGCTGTGTGCCTTATGGGCCCACGTCGCCTTCTGGGTGGTATTAGGATCTTTTACTCCTCGATCCTTACTCTGGGACTCTGAACTCTCTCCTACTCAGGTTAAACGATTTTACTAACCCTAACATTAGGATCCCGTGACCACATTCACCCCAAAGTTGGATAAGCCCTAGTTATTCTTTAGAGTAGTATTTGAACATTATCCACATTGTCATTTGACTCCTGTGAAAACATCTTTGTTTCCAGATGGAACCCGCGAGGCAGGTCGTGCGCCACACGACGGCCATTGGTGCCTCAGGATCACCTGCTGTGTTGGTTGAGATGATGACCTATCTAGGTTATCACTGACACCCTGAGTACACCGTCTATGAGGAGTATCAGGACTTCAACCAGGAGCAGTACCGTGCCATCGTCCACCTCTACTCTCGGGAGTATGACTCCACTACCGTGCTGCACACTGCTCATGGTGTTGGAGTGACTATCGATACGGCAGTCCACGATGCTGCTTATGCTGCTCTGACACGTCTTCGTGGAGAGTATCAGGAGTTGGACACCTCCCCCTTCAGGCACATTGCTATCGCATCCGATGTTGGTGCGGAGGGATACTACACTGCTGCCTACTCCACCGTCACCCGAGAGCCCTTCTACCATCAGAACCTGGTTCTACATGCTGATGGGCTGGAAAAAGCTAACCGAGCTCTTCGACACTAGTTGTACACCACCTGTCAGCACCTGTACCGTGCTCTAACGCTGTTGCATCCCTCTGACCGATCTGGTGATCTGTCGCGTTCTTCGATCTACCCTTCTAGGACCGTGATGCCCCAGGGCGTTGGCTGGCCAGATGTGGGAGGCTACTCTCCCGCACTTGGTCCTCTCCTGCCACCTACGCATCGGGTTCCGCACCAGAGTATCCGCGGACCCCAGGCTACTCGCGTGGAGGTCTTCCCTTCGCGTCACTGCCAGCTGTCATGCTACACCTACCTCCACAGTTCCTCCTGGGAGTGATGTAGGCTTGCTTGTTAGTGTTAGATGCATTCGCCGCGAGCCTGCGTGCCGCCTATGATGTTCTTAGTCTGTGTACTGAACTCTATGTGCCGAACTCTATGCATGATCACTTTTGTAAGATATGCCAACTACTATGCAGTATCTATCATGTTGCTTTCATTATGCATGTTTCATCATGAATGATTCTTGTCCTTGAAATTTCTCAAATGCTGAACTACTCCTGTTATATATTAGTAGGATGGTTAGACCAGGTGGTCATGGTCGTGGTGGCAACGCCCCACCACCGCCTGAGTACATGGCTTGTATGATCCAACAACTTGAGATGAATCGCCAGTTCATGGAGAATATGATGGCACAGTTTCCTCGCCCCAATATGAACTAGCAGCCAACCCTAGTAACTCTGCAGGATTTCATGCACCTGAACCCAACCGTGTACCGCAGCTCAACTCAGCCTCTAGATGCTAATGACTGGCTCCGTGACATCACCTATGAGATGGAGTCTGCTGATGTAGCCCCCGCCAGCTATGTCACCTTTGCTTCCTTCTTCCTGAAGGGACCCGCAGCTCAATGGTAGGACAGCCACAGGCGTACTCTGCCAGTTGGAACAATCATCACCTGGCCATACTTCCAAGCTGCCTTCCGTCCTCGCTTCATTCCTTAGGGAGTCATGGACCGGAAGAAGCGTGAGTTTCACAACCTCACTTAGGGCAACAAAACTATGGAAGCTTATCAGCGGGAGTTTCTGGATCTGTCCCGCTATACTGAAGAAGACATTGCAACTGATGCACGCAGACAGGAGAAGTTCCGTGACGGCCTTCAAGCTGATATCAAGCTCGCACTTCTAGTGCATGACTTCGCTGATTTCGCCACCCTGGTGAACAACGCCATCAATGTCGAAACTGGTCTGGAGGAATACCAGAGCTCCCACAGGCGCAACCGTGACACGGGCTCATCTTCGGGCCCGTCTTCGTAGAAGTGTAGGATATGGATTCCCAACAGCATGTATCAGCCAACTGCACCTGCTCCAAGGCAGTCATATGCTGCACCGCGTCTGCCTCCCCCACCAACTAGGCAGCCAAGACTTCCAGCTCCACCACCACAAGCTCCTTTTCCCACTCCCAATAATGATCTGTGCTTATGGTGTGATCAACCAGGACACCGTGCTAGGGAATGCAACCAGAACCAGAATCAACTGGCCCTCCCTGCAGCTGGCCGTGGAAACAACCAGCCTCGCAACAACAATGCCAGGTCTTATGGTCGTGTTCATGCCAACCACGTTGATCTTAATGAAGCTCAAGATCAGCCTGCTACTATGATGGGTACACTCCTCGTAAATTCAGTACCTGCATCTGTTTTATTCGATTCAGGAGCATCGCATTCATTCATGTCAGAAGATTTTGCATACAAGCATGACGTTAAATGTGAGGAGATGAACACTTCGGTATTGGTAAAAACCCCATGGGGCAATGTCAAACCTCACTGGTTGGCATCGACGTCCCCGTGGAAATCGAAGGGCTGGAATTCGATGCCTCTCCCATTATCCTGAAGTCGTCTAACATCGACCTCATTCTGGGAATGGATTGGTTGAAAGCGCATACTGCTTCTATAGTTTGCGCCACTAAGGTCGTCCATCTGCTACACCCTTCTGATGAAATAATAGCTTACCAAGCTCATCTAGTTTGGAACGCCGAGGCACGGCTTTATGCCTTGAATGCGTTGAACGCTGCACCACTCGAGGGCATTGAAAACATTCCCATTGTTCGTGAATTCCAAGACGTCTTCCCAGAAGAACTTCCAGGGATTCCCCCTGCTAGAGCTGTCTAATTCATCATCGACTTGAAACCCATCACCACCCCTATAGCTAAACGACCCTACAAGATGCCGCCGCATGAACTCATTGAGCTTAAGGAGGAAATCGACAAATCTCTTGTCAAAGGTTTCATTCGCCCAAGTTGCTCTCCTTGGGGAGCACCTTCTCTCTTTGTTAAGAAGAAGGATGGGACAAACCGATTAGTCTAAGACTACCGTCCTATAAACCAAGCTACCATTCAGAATAAATATCCTCTTCCTCGGATCAATGATCTTTATGATCAACTGGCTGGCTCATCAGTGTTCTCCAAACTCGACTTGAGGTTGGGTTACCACCAGATCCATGTTCGTCAAGAGGACATCCCAAAAACCGCCTTCGTGACTCGGTATGGATCATACGAGTACACCATCATGTCATTCGGCTTAACGAATGCTCCAGCCACCTTCTCTCATCTGATGAACTATATATTCATGGATTACCTCGACAAGTTCGTCGTGGTTTATCTGGATGATATCCTTGTATTTTCCAAGAACAAAGAAAAACATGCTGAACATCTTCGTCTTGTGCTGAAAAAGCTTCGAGAGCATCAATGGTATGCTAAGTATTCCAAGTGTGAATTCTGGCTCCCCGAAGCAACCTATCTTGGGCATGTCATCTCCAAGGATGGTATTGCCGTCAACCCTGAACGAGTTCAGGCTATTCTCGATTGGACTCCTATGAAGAATGTCAAGCAAGTCCGAAGTTTTCTCGGTCTCGCCAGCTATTGCCGTCAATTCGCCGAGAACTTCTCCAAGATTGCCAGGCCTCTGACTAATTTGTTGCATAAGGGTGTCAAGTTCGACTGGACAGAAAAGTGTCAGGAAAGTTTCCAGGCGCTCAAAGACAAGTTGACTTCTGCCCTAGTGCTTGCTCCACCTGATACTAAGAAGGACTTCGTCATTTACTACGACGCTTCCCGTCAAGGATTAGGTTGTGTCCTAATGCAAGAGCGCAGAGTGATTGCTTATGCCTCTCGTCAACTGTGCCCTCATGAAGAAAACTACCCAGTTCATGACCTCGAGCTTGCTGCTGTCATTCATGCACTGAAGCAGTGGCGACATTACCTTCTCGGTAATCGTTGCGAGATCTTCACCGACCACCAAAGTCTGAAGTATCTGTTTACTCAGCCAGATCTGAACCTCCGTCAGCAGAGATGGATGGAGACTGTTGCAGACTTTGACGTGGGTATATCCTATACCCCCGGCAAGGCTAATGTAATGGCTGATGCCTTGAGCTGCAAGTCTTACTGCAATCACCTCCAGGTTCACAAAGTTCAGCCCTCGCTTGTCGAAGAATTTAGAAAGCTGAACCTTCATATTGTTCCTCCTGGAGCACTCGCTCCCCCTACCCAGAGTTCCGAAAGATGAATCTTCTTGTTGTTACTAAGGGTTCTCTAAATACCCTGGCTGTCGTACCAGATCCCGTAGCTGGTATAAAGACTATTCAAGGTTATGACTCTGAAGTCCATAAGATTAAACGCCATCTAGCAGAAGGAAAGCCCTCATTCTTCACTATCACCGATGATGGCGCCTTGTACTTCAAAGGCCGCCTAGTGGTACCATGTTTGAAGAAAAACCTGGATAAGACTAAAAGGGTTATGAAAGAAGCTCATGATACGCCGCTATCTGTCCATCCTGGTAGTACCAAGATGTATCAGGATATTCGTCAGAGATTCTGGTGGTCTAATATGAAGCAGGACATTGCTCGTTATGTTGCTGAGTGTGACATTTTCCGTCGTATCAAAGTTGAGCATCAAAGGCCTGCTGGAACACTGCAACCTATCCCTATTCCTGAATGGAAATGGCACAATGTTGAAATGGACTTTGTCACTGGATTTCCCAAATCATAGAAAGGTAATGATGCTATTCTTGTCGTCATTGACCGGCTTTCTAAAGTTGCACATTTTCTGGCGGTCAAAGAGACAATCACTGCTAGTCAGCTTGCTACTCTCTACATGGCCAGAATTGTTTCACTTCATGGTATTCCACTGGTTATCAGTTCAGACCGTGGCAGTTTATTCACTTCAAGATTTTGGGCAAGTTTCCAAGAAGCTATGGGAACTCACCTGTCGTTCAGTACGATGTTTCATCCTCAGTCGCAAGGACCTGTTGAACGTGTCAACCAAGTTCTCGAAGACATGCTTCGAGCTTGTGTAATTTCATTCGGCAAGAAATGGGAGGAATCTCTTCCATATGCCAAGTTCTCTTATAATAATAGCTATCAAGCTAGTCTGAAGATGTCCCCCTTCGAAGTGCTATATGGACAAAAGTGTCGAACCCCTCTGAACTGGTCAGAAACTGGGGAACGTCCACTCTTTGGTCCGGATATTATCCAACAGGCCAAAGAACAAGTTCGCATTATTCGCGAGAATCTCAAGACTGCTCAGTCACGTCAGAAAAGTCAGTATGACCGTCATCACCAAGACATGGTCTATCAACCTGGCGAAAAGGCTTATCTTTGAGTTACACCAATGAAGGGTGCTCACCGCTTCGGGATCAAGGGCAAGCTAGCTCCTCGCTATATCGGTCCCTTCACTATTCTCGAAAGGCATGGAAAAGTGGCATATCAACTGGAATTTCCGCCGAACCTTTCCCAGGTTCACGATGTGTTCCATGTGTCACAACTCCGCCGTTGCTTCAAGGATCCAATCCGAGCAGTGGATCATGAAGTACCCGAATTGCAACAGGACCTCTCCTATAAAGAGCATCTGGTCCGCATTCTCGACCAAGCTAAACGCCGCACACGTCAGAAGGCGATCAAGTTCCTCAAAGTCCAGTGGTCGAATCACTCTGAAGACGAAGCCACTTGGGAACGCGAGGACCGCCTGCGTGATGAATACCCCGCACTGTTTCCTTCTACCTCCTAAATCTCGGGATGAGATTTCTTGTAGAGGAGGAGATTTGTAACGCCCGGATAATCATGCTACAGTAATCTCACGATAATGGTGCCACGTCACCTCTGTCACTGTAGTTAATCTCGGGTTAATTTGAAACCGTTTCAAATTTAAATTCTAAACAAGTCAAATGACAAAAGTTTTCAAAATATTAAACAAAAATGTTCGGTGGGTGGCGAATATCATTAGGGTAATTATAATAAAGCAAACACATTTTTATAAAATGCGTAAATGATTTAAAATGAAATAAAATAGTAAAGTGAAATAAAAAAAGGGAAAATACATATCTAACTAAAAATTAAAAAAAGGAGGCAGACCCCCCCCCACTGGGCCAATTGTGGCCCAGCTGGCTAGCCTAACTTGGCAAAGGCCCAGCCGACTGGCCCAACCGGCCACCCCCACTACTCCTTATCCCCACTCCCCCCGTAACTCCACCGACACCCCCACTCCCTCCCGAAAATATCTCCCCCCTCTCCCCCGATTTGGATCGGGATCAAGGAGGAGGCCATCGACACTGCCCCCACGCCTGGAGACCGCGCCACCTCACCGGACTTCTCCGCCGGCCTGCTTCCCCGCCGCACGTCGTCCCCGTCACCCCCCTCGACCACCGCTGCCCGGACCCTACATCTGACCTTTCCGCCGCGCCCGCACGGCGCTCGCCTCGCTCCGGCAACGCCCAGGCCGCGCCTCACCTCGCCTGCATCTGCTACCGCTGCTTGGCGCACCCTGCCCGACGAGCCCGCGCCCCGCGACCAAGCTGCCTTGCTCTGCCGCGTGCACGCCGCACGCTGCCCGCCCCTCGCCTCCGCCTTCCACCTCCCCGTCCGGCCGCGCGCCGCGGCGCCCCACCTCTCTGCCCGCGCCTGGCCACACCCCGCGTGCGCCCATCCCTGCTCACCGCGCCGGACCCCCGTGCCCCCGCGCGTGTTGCGCGCGCCCCGTGCGCCCGCGTCGCGGTCGGTGTCTCCCCTGGCCGCGCTCCACCGCGACGCCCGTCACCCCGCTTCGCTCCGCCCACGGGCTCGCCCTACCGCCGCGCCTGACCCCGCCAGCCGTGCAGCGCGCGCGCTCGCGCTCGTCGCCAGCCACCGCTTGCTGCTCGCCCCCCCCCCGCCCGCCGCCTTGCTCCACTTGCGCCGCGCTCGTCGCTGGCGTTTTCCACTGGCCTCGCCTCGCCCCCCGCTCGGGCGACGACCGAGACCCAGCGCCCGCTAACGCCCGTAACCCGCGTCGCCCCCCTGGGCCTATGACACATGGGCCCTGCCCAGAGAACGTTTAAAAAAAGATAAATAAATAAATAAGTAAATTAATTAATTAAGGAATTAATTATGTTAATTAATCCTACTTAATTAATATAATTAACATGTTAGTCTAACTAAGCAATAATTAGTTTAACCTAACCCTAATTAACTATAACAGTCAATGACAGGGGGTCCCACCCCTGTTGACCAGTCAAACGTTGACTGGTCAACTGGGTCCCTCTGGCCCACCTGTCAGCCACTGGGTACACTTTTGTGTACACTGTGCCGGGTGCGCCTAGCAATTTAGCAATTATTTTCGAATTAAAAATAATTTTAGAATAATAATAAATTCTTTAGAAAATCATATCTTTTAATCCGTAACTCGGATTAAATTATTTTCAACATGAAAGTTGCTCAGAACGATGAGACGAATCCGGATACGCAGCCCGTTCATCTGCCACACATCCCTAGCATAACGAACACGCAACTTTCCCCCTCCGGTTCGTCTGTCCAAAAATGCGAAACACCGGGGATAATTTCCTGGATGTTTCCCCCTTCACCGGTACCACCTCGTACCGCGTTAGGGCACACCTAGCATCACGCTTTGTCATGTCATGCATCATCATGCATTTGTTTGCATTATATTTATTGTTTCTTCCCCCTCTTCTCTTGCTAGACATCGAGACCGACGCCGCTCTTACCCAGTACGACTACGGTGTTGACGACCCCTCTCTCTTGCCAGAGCAACCAGGCAAGCCCCCCCCCTTGATCACCAGATATCGCCTACTCTCCTCTATACTGCTTGCATTAGAGTAGTGTAGCATGTTACTGCTTTCCGTTAATCCTATCCAGATGCATAGCCTGTCCTTGCTACTACTTTTGTTACCTTTACCTGCAATCCTAATGCTTAGTATAGGATGCTAGTTTATCATCAGTGGCCCTACATTCTTGTCCGTTTGCCATGCTATACTATCGGGCCGTGATCACCCAGGAGGTGGTCACGGGTATATACTTATATACATAATATATGATACTTGTGGTGACTAAAGACGAGTCGGCTCATAGGAGTACCCGCGAGTGATTCACGGATTGGGTCCGAAAGGATGTTTGTCCCGACGGCCCTCTGAGTGGATCTTTGTGGCGGAGCGACAGGGCAGGTTGAGACCACCTAGGAGAGAGGTGGGCCTGGCCCTGGTTGGTGTTCGCGGTTATTGCAAAATAACACGTTAAACAAGATCTTGGTATTTGATCTGAGTCTGGCTACTGGCCTATACGCACTAACCATCTACGCGGGGACAGTTATGGGCACTCGACATCGTGGTATCAGTCGAAGCCTTCGTGACGTCAGTGACTGAACGGCGCGCGCCGGGTTGGACTGGAACGCCTACTCTTGTATAAGGGAGGCTAGGTCTGCTCACCGGCCGTGAACGCAACGTGCAGGTGTGCAATGGACGATGGGCCCAGACCCCTGCGCCATAGGATTTAGACCGGCGTGCTGACCTCTCTGTTGTGCCTAGGTAGGGCTGCGACGTGTTGATCTTTCGAGGCTGGGCATGACCCAGGAAAGTGTGTCCGGCCAAATGGGATCAAGAGTGTTGGGTTATGTGGTGCACCCCTGTAGGGAAGTTAATCTATTCGAATAGCCGTGATCTTCGGTAACAGGACGACTTGGAGTTGTACCTTGACCTTATGACAACTTGTCACACCCTAGCTAGTCATGCATTAGAGTGTTGCATCATGTTTACTCATTCATCAGAAACTTGAAATGGGGATGACAGAACCCCCAGTCCCCTCTGAAACCAACTAGGGTTACTAAAATAATTTTTCAATGAACCTGAAATGCCCTTCTAAAATGCCCATCATTTTTGCCTTGGTTCAGAACCTCTGCCAAAAGTGGTGCACATTTTCCTAGGCCATCCTAGGGTTTTTGAATTAAATCATAGTTATTTGAATTTGGGCATTTAAAATAATATAAAATATTTAAATGCTCAAATATCTCCAAACTAAAATGTTTCATGTTGGAAATAATCCAACTATGGACCAGGAGTAGTTTGGTGATTTTTGGAGTTGCCTAGGTATTTTATTTAATTCAACAAGTTGCAGATATATTAAATAAAAATAGAAAACAGAAAATAAATAAAGGGAGAAGCTTACCTGGGCTCCTCCCTGTGCGGCCCAGCCCAGCCGGCCCAGCACTGTGCTGGCCCGTGCCAGCCAGCTGCTTCCCCTCGCCAGAGCAGGCAGGGAGGTGAGCATGGCGCGCCCGAGCTCGCCACGCACCACCCAGCCTCTCTGCATCGCCCTGGTCACCGTTGCGCCGCGTGGATCGTCTTCTGGTCGTCGCCCCGACCTCGCCGACACCCCATTCACTCTCCCCTGGCTCTCCCTCGCTCTCTCTCTCTCACGGCCGAAGCTCACCGTCGCCGCCGTTCGCCTTAGCCACTGCCTCCGACCACCCCTCGCTCCCCCGACAAGCTCAGAAGCTCCGCCTCGACTCCCTCTTCCTCCCCACCGCTCCACGGGTCCCCGGAAGCCCTGCATCGCCGCCACGTCGCCGTTCCCCTCTTCGGGCTCCGATCATCGTCGCCGTCAAATTCGTCGTCTCCGACGCGTCCCCGAGCCCGCTTCGACGCCCACTGCAACCGCGGTGAGCCCCCGGAGCGTTTCCCCTTCTCCCCTGCTCTCTCCCGACCCCTAGGCCCTAGCCCCACCGCGGCCGAAAGCTTCACGCCGCCGGCGATGTCGCCGTCGTGGCCACGGTCGCCGTAGCGCCCAACCGAGCACACCATCGTGCTCCACATCTCACTAGGAGCACGTAGCACGCTCCAACACCCCCCCTAACGCCCTGCAACACCGTTCCCGTGCACGACCGAACCCCGGCCGCCGCAGCCGAGCTCGCCGCCGTCGACTCCGGCCACCCCGACCCCAACGGACTCCGCCAAGAGCCGCGGGTCGTCCTCAGCTTCACTCCGGTGGCCTCCGCGGTTCATTTGGTGGCCGAAACGACCAAAACCACTATCGCCGCCGCACTGATGGTCGCCGCCGGCCAGAACTCCGGCGAGCTAACGTGGCCTAGTTAATTAGCCACTAACCCACCACCTACTGACGCTGACAAGTGGGCCCCAGGGCTTAGTCAAAGCTAACCAGCCCGGGTCAACACGGGATTAGCCCCTGTGTCACTGACGTGTGGACCCCACACGTCAGGTTTGACCCGAGCCAGCTCTGTTGACCTGCTGATGCCACTGTGACGTCAGGCTGACGCAGTAAATGATATTTCTGGATTTAAATTAAATCAGGAAATTCCAGAATATTAATTAAACTTCAAAAATTCATAACTTTTATTCTGTAACTCCAAATTGGACAAATTATATATGAAAAATGATCAGAAAAATCCAATCTATCCATCTGTACTATTTTCATGCATGATCAAACAAGTTAAATTGATGTTTTAATCAGAACAAGGAAAAGCACTTTAAAGGGCCATATTTGAATTTGAAATTTGAATCTTTGATTCAAATTTGTTCAAACCCTTCTGGCTTTAGTTGCATTAGCCCAATACACTCATGTTGCCATGTTTCATGCATGCATCATATTGTTGCACATTGTTTGGTGATGCCTGTGTATCGTTATCCTTTGCGACAGGATCTGTCCCCGAGGAGTACCGTGACTACCCTAACGAAGAACCGTATCCGTGCAACGAACCATCAGGCAAGCAACCAACCATTTGATCATATCGATACAATCCCATGTTCCCGCTCCTGCTCTCTTTTACTGCATTAAGACAACGCGATTCAAACTGCTGTGTGCTACGGTAGTTGAACCCATTTCCTCTGCATGACCTGTCATTGCCACAGTAACTAGATGAAACCCACTAGCATGTGTAGGAGTTGTTTGAGCCATATGTATGTGTTGTTCCTACCTTGCTATGCCTGCTATGCTTAGAGTCGTGTCAGGTCTGGTTCATCTGGGTGATGGGCTAGAGTGAAATGATTATGTCGGTAATGAGAGTGGTGTGGTGAACACGATTTGGTAAAGGTATCGATGAGAGGCCATGTAGGAGTACATGGTGGGTTGTTTCATTGAAGCCGACCTTAAGCACTGAGATCTGTATGTGTGATTTAAGAATCAGCTACTACCATGCATTGGGCCCGAAACCAATGGACCCTCTCGACTTCTTATTCACCCTAGTTCTCCGTCCAGGAGTTGCAAGTAGTTTCTGGTGTTTGTAGCCTACTGGAGGCCGTGGACAGCGCTGACCGTAGGGGTGGGCTGTGATGCGGTAGGTACGTGGCCGGGTGTACCGAATACCCGTTAGGTATCTCGGGAACCCTGTTCACATCGTTCGGGGCCGTATGGGAAACCTCGGCCGGACTCCCTGCGGATGGAACCTGAATAGGCGATAAACCTGGACTGGAGACTTAGGTGATTAGGTAGGTCGTGGCCGACACCCACGTTGGGCTTCCGCTTGAAGGTTGCCGAGTACATGTCGTGTAAACGACGGTAAGTGGTGAGAGCGTGTATGAAGAAGTACCCCCTGCAGGGTTAACATGATCTATTCGAATAGCCGCGTCCGCGGTAAAGGACTACTTGGTTGCCTATACAGTTCATAGACAAGTAAATGGAAACTATTAAAAGCTTCAAGATAAGTGTGAGTGCCGAGGATGGCTCTTCCGTAGGAAGACGGAGGTGGATCCTCGGTAGTGTATTGAAGTGGTGAGTAGTGGACTCGTGTGCGCAAAACTGTTTCAAATGGAGTATCGTAGGATAGTCTAGCCAAGAGTCAAAGCTGGCTTGCTGCAATAACTCCACCAACCCTTCTTGATACTATGCATGTATGTAGGATCTGATGTAAGTCTTGCTGAGTACCTTTGTACTCATGTTGCTATAATCTACATTTTACAGAAGACGCTGCAACCCCTTCTGATGGGTTCTATGTAGACGTTGACATCAACGAGTAGGCTAAAGACCCAGGTGGTGACCCTGAGCTTGTGATGGACCACGTAGTATAGTTAGGCTTCCAAGCCTCTTTTATTTTACTAGTTGTCTGTACCCAGACAAAGTACTTCCGCTGTTGGCTTGTATGACTGTATGACTTGTATGTTGGGTCGTGAGACCCGTACCTTTGTGTGTATGATATGTATGGCTCCCTGAGCCTTAAATAAAGTACTTGTGTCGTAGAGTCATGTTGTGATGCTTCGTTGTATTTGCACATATCGAGCATATTGTGTGTATGATTGAAATGCTTGGTATGTGTGGGATCTGACTATCTAGTTGTTTATCTTTAGTAGCCTCTCTTACCGGGAAATGTCTCCTAGTGTTACCGCTGAGCCATGGTAGCTTGCTACTGCTCTGGAACACTTAGGCTGGCCGGCATGTGTCCTTCTTCGTTCCTGTGTCTGTCCCTTCGGGGAAATGTCACGCTTTGAGTACCGGAGTCCTGTTAGCCCGCTACAGCCCGGTTAACCGGAGTCCTGCTAGCCCAGTGCTACAGCCCGGACCCACTTGCTGATGACCGACACGTTCGAAGCTGGGTCATGGATGCCTGTCCCTGTAAGTCTGTGCCACTTTGGGTTTACGACTAGTCATGTCAGCCCGGGCTCTTTATCATATGGATGCTAGCGACACTATCATATACGTGAGCCAAAAGGCGCAAACGGTCCCGGGAAAAGGTAAGACGACACCCGTGGGGATACCGTGCGTGAGGCCGCAAAGTGATATGAGGTGTTACCAGCTAGATCGATGTGACATCGAGTCGGGGTCCTGACACAACTAGAACCGGATACTTAATAAAACACACCCTTCCAAGTGCCAGATACAACCGGTGGTCGCTCTCTCATAGGGCGACGAGGGTAGGATCGTCAGTTAGGTTTATGCTATGCGATGCTACTTGGTGAGCTTACCATCTACTCTCTTCTCCATGCTGCAAGATGGAGGTGGCCAGAAGCGTAGTTCTCGATAGGACTAGCTATCCCCCTCTTATTCCGGCATTTTGCAGTTCAGTCCACATATCATACCCTTATTCCATTTTATACCAATGCATACATAAGTAGTGTAGCTCCTTGCTTGCGACTACTTTGGATGAGTACTCACGGTTGCTTTTCTTCCCCTTTTTCCCCTTTCCTATACCCGATTGCTGCGACCAGATGATGGAGCCCAGGAGCCCGACGCCACCATCGATGACGACTACTACTACTCGGGAGGTGCCTACTGCTATGTGCAGCCCGCTGATGACGACTAGGAGTAGTTTAGGAGGATCCCAGGCAGGAGGCCCGCCTCTTTCGAGCTGTATCCCAGTTTGTGCTAGCCATCTTATGAAAACTTGTTTGACTTATGTCTGTACTCAGATATTGTTGCTTCCGCTGACTCGTCTATGATCGAGTTCTTGTATTCGAGCCTTCGAGGCCCCTGGCTTGTAATATGATGCTTGTATGACTTATTTTATTTATAGAGTTGTGTTGTGATATCTTCCCGTGAGTCCCTGACCTTGATCATACATGTTTGCGTGTATGATTAGTGTACAGTCAACTCGGGGGCGTCACAGGGCAACCCTGGTCTCCCACCGCTGCCGCCACCACCAAGGAGGAACGACGACCATCAGCAGGACGAAGGGGCCGGGGGCGTCGAGCAGCCGCGCGCCATCGCCTACATCTTGGGTGGCGCTCAGGCCCCAGCTTCGCACCATATCTTCAAGCAGTTCTCTTGCGAGGTGAATGCAGCCCTCCCCAAGCTCGAGGCTACGCGCCCACTCAGGTGGTCCAAGTATGCCTTCACCTTTAGCTTTGCGGACCAGCTCAAATGCGTGGCAACCGCTGGCGTCCTCCCGATGCTTTGTTCACCCATCATCAGCAATTCCAAGTCACCAAGACCCTCATCGATGGCGGCGTAGGGCTCAGTGTCTTGTCCGTCAAAATGTTTGACAGCCTTCAAGTGCCATACGATCAGCTCCAGTCCACCAAGCCTTTCTCAGGAGTGACTGACGGCTCCACCACCCCGATAGGGCAAGTTCGTCTCCCTGTCACCTTCAGTCAGCGCGACAACTACCACACCGAGCTCGTTGACTTCGACGTCTCCCACATCCGCCTACCATACAACCCCATCCTCGGGTACCCAGCGCTGGCCAAATTCATGGCAGTCACCCACCATGGCTACAACATCCTCAAGATGCCAAGAAGCGGCGGAATCATCACAGTCCCTCGAGCGCTCCTACCAAGCTGCAGCAGTCAGAGAGCCTGGCAGCACATATGTGCAGTACCCTCCTGAGGCCAACCCCAAGAAGAAGAAGAAGCAGCTACTCCGCACTGGGCCTCAGGGAAGTGGCGCCTCCAGCGGCGCCACCTCAGGACCGGTTCCCGCGCCTGGCACGCCTCTCTTGCTTGCATAGGGAGGCGCGCCCGGCGCCATCCTCGGGCACGACTCGGGGGATCTCTTCTAGAGGGCCTCAGACCTGGCGAGCATCATGAGGGAGGCGCTCAGGCACCATGTGGAGGCGTGCTTCGCGGCACGTTTCCCTCAGGAGGTTACCGGGCGAGGAGCGCCTGGTGCTCAAGATTTCATCACCAAGACCACTCAAGAGCTTCAGGAAGCATGAGCAATACGCGGCGACCGGCACCCACTTGGCGCTGCTCCCCATCCAAGCGAGGGTTGTGAGCTGCGCGTCTGCATCGACATCTCAAGGCTCAACAGGGCCGCATCTCAGGAGCGCTTCTGGCCTTCGCGTGCTGTACGGTGTGAGGGTCCACCTCACAGATATGTTCGCATGCCGTTCGGCCTGCCGAGCATGGCAGCCGCCTTCTAGCGCAACCTGCGGAGCATCCTTGCGGGTTAGGAGGCCAGGCATCACGCAGTCCTGGAAGAGATGGAGACGATCCTCAGGAGGCCACTTGAACCTCCAGAGCCTTCCGAGGCGCAGGGTCTCAATGGCTGGTGAGGAGCGGCTTCTTCTCTATGTGTCTTCAGCTACCCCAACACTCCTTCAACAACCAAACTAGGTGACATTTTCCCAAGTTTATTTAGCTGGGAGCGCCTCCTGGGCTGCATCATTCCCAGGCCGTGTGGGTTTGTCCCTGCGGCATGTATCTACTTGCATCTTTAGTTCACCCTGATGGGGGCGCCCCTCGGGCTGCATCATCCCCAAGCTGCTCGGGTCCAACCCAGTGGCATGTATCATTCTTACATTTACCTAAGCCAGTTTGCTTTTCATGCATAATATAGCTATGGTTATCACCTGCTTGATTATCACCCACCATGGGAGCCGCACGCCGATCATCTTTCTTCAGGATCCTTCGCATAAGAAGGCTAGGCACAGCGTCTGTGCTCGGGCCCGTCCTTGCAGCGTCAATAAATCCAACGGCTGAGCTCTGTTTGGCGGGCCGTCCCCATTCACGTCACCTCCTAGGGTCGTTGGTTCTTGGTCTTCTTGTGCGAGAACCTCAGGAAATTCGTTCGGTGCAGGTTGTCTAACCATCTCGCAGGAACGCCACAACCATCAAGAACCAAGACCAGACGCAACCCACCTTGAGGTAGGGCCTCGTGAGTCCCACGCTGGCTCACGAGTGTCCAGACACAACTCGTCTGGCCCTACCGTGCAAGCCACGAGTCAGGGCAGGGTTGTACACGCCCGGAGGGCTCTCCGTAGTAGGGAGTCCCCTCCCACGTGCCAGTGGAAGAACCATGCTCCATGCTCGCAGTCGACACTGCCGAGGAGCGGCTATGCCCATGCAAGTGTGGAAGCGCCATGCTCCGTGCTGGTTATAAACAACTGAGGGCGGCCTCACGGATGTATCAACCTAAGGGAGCCTCCGAGCATAGTGTCTGGCCCCATCGCAACACCTCCCCTCGGGAGAGTCGCGCGAGGGGGTTGGGCACGGGGGCTGCGCTCGGGTCACGCCCAAGCGTATGCCACCCTGCCAGGTCCCTCGGACCTGGTCGTCACGTGCCCTCCCAAGCGGAGCCAAGGTACGAAGGTCATTTGAATGTCAAGGGGGACTCCTGAGCATCGCGCCCTAGGAGCCTAACTCACCATGTAGCCCCTCACTCCTTGGTCCATCCTAGTGATCCGGACGGCCCAATGGCGGTGGAGGTATGTGCGGGGTCAGGCCCTACCGATGTAGAACACTAGGCCTACTTGGGTCACGCCCAAGCGTACGCCACCCTGCCAGGTCCCTCGGACATGGTCATCGCATGCCCTCCCAACCGGAGCCAAGGTATGAAGGTCCTTTGAACGTCAAGGGGGACTCCTGAGCATCGCGACTCAGGCGCCTAACTGACCACGTAGCCCCTCACTCCTTGGTCCATCTTGGTTATCCGGACGGCCCAATGGCAGCTGAGGTATGCATGGGGTCGGGCCCTGCCGACGTAGAACACTAGGCCTACTTTTGGATCTGCTTCCTGTAGGATGTTTGCACGTCATGGGGGAGTCCTGAGCATCGCAACTCAGGAGCCTAACTGATCACGTAGCCCCTCACTCCTTGGTCCGTCCTAGTGATCCGGACGGCCCGACGGCGGCTGAGGTATGCGCGACGTAGAACGTAAAGAAAATGGAAAGGAAATCACAGAATTTAAAAGCAAATATTAAGTGACATATTGTTCCCCTGAAATCAAACGCGAGTTTAATGCCTCCACGAGGCATGGTGCATATTGCAGAAACTAAAAAAAGGAAAGGAACCGCCAGCAAGTTGTCTCGTCATCCCTGGACACCGCTGTCACCCGCAAGGGATGCTTCTTCTCCAACAACGTCGCCTTCACCTGCACCCCCAGCCGGAGTTGCAGGATCGGTAGCACCGCCGCCCGGGGACGCGGGAGCAAAGGCGTGGAACCTCTTCAACAGGGCATCCACTTGACCCTGCACAGCTGCAGCAGCGGCCTCGCAATGCTCGTCTTTCATAGGCTCCAGTAGCTCGTCAAGGCGAGCGGCAGGATCGCAAAGACGGAGGTGGCTGAAGACGCGCATCAGCGCGGCTGGGGAAAGAACGCGGGCTTCTTCCTCCGCCATGGGGCCGATGCCGCTCACAACGTCCTCCAGTGCACTGACCAGATAAGGAAGCAGCTAGTTGGGGCCCTCGTCATCGGTGGCCAGCGACTCCTCCAAGCCCTTCTTGTAGAGCGACTGCAGCGCCGTCCGAGCCCTCTCTTCAAGGAGCTTGTAGGCCGCGCGGTCCTTAGCCAGGACATTTGCCTTGGCGTCAAGCTCGACCTTCTCCGCCTTCACCTTCTGCTCCAGCTCCTCCAGCCAACTACGCTTAGTGGCCTGTGCCTTCACCAACTGCTCCAGTTTGGTGTCATGATCCTTGACGGCATCCTCTCGGGCCATCATCTTTTCCCCCTCCGCCTTGCGGCCTCGGGCTTCTTTTGCGCGCTCACTCTACATGGTCTCTAGCTTGGCCTCCAGGGACCGGCAGCGGTCCTGGGCGGCCCCGGCACCCATCAGCGACGCCTCGCGGGCGGCCACAGCTTGAGCGACAGCCTCCCTGTCCTTCTCGGACTCGGCAGCAGTTTGGCTCAACGTTGCCCGGACGGACGCATCGGAGTGAAGCCAGGCAGAGACCAGCTCTAGGCGCCTGACCAAAAGGCGACGGTCAGTGCCTTGAAGATCTTCTTGCAGCAGGGCCATCGCAGAAAGAGCCCGCTCTAGGACGTCACGAGAGGCGGAAGATCCGAGAAAAACAATGCGGCAGAAGGAGGAGGAGGCGTCATCGTCACCATGCCCTGGGAGGCCAGAGGCTCTTGAGCCTCGGGGACCCCAGCACCCGAACCTGACGCTGGCACCTCCGGAGCCAGCGGGGCCACGGGGGCTGACTCCTCCCGAGGATGCTCTGCCCAGCCTTGCGAGGATGATCAGGATGGAGAAGCACGAGCGCCGTCGCCGCCCTTGCCCATGGAGAAGGGTGCGGCCGCAGGAGGCGCTCTGGGCTCAAGAAGTACCACCTCATCCTCCCTTCTCCTCTTCGCCGTGGGCGTCGCCCTAGTTGCACAACGAAGAAGCATTAAGGACGAGCAACAAAAGCAAGAACAAGGCTGGACAAGAACACTTACTGGTCCACCGCGGCATAGTCCCTCCGCTTCGTAAGCTTGAAGCCAGAGAGCTTTGCAGCCCAAGGGGTGGACGCATGGGCGAGGCAGGACCTGCAGGCGGCGGCGAGGCAGGAGCGTCATCCCGGGATAGAAGCGCCGACCTGCCCTTCGTTGGAACCACGGGCGGCTCCTCTCTCTATGGGAGGATGCCGGCATCGTCATTGTCATCAGGCAAGGTGTGGAGGATGTCGTCCTTGCGCAAATGGGAGGTCTCCCCCATCCCCTCGGGGGTCGCCTCTGATTCGCGCTCCTCATCCTCCTCATCTTCCCCATCCCTGCGAGAATTGCCAGAAGACACGTCCATCGTCGACATCGCCACCGGGGCTTCAAAGGGCGCCGGCGGCACCAGGCCGCGCGCGTCAAAGGTGGGCATGGCGGCCATGACCAGCGCCCCATCCTTTCGAAGGAACAAAGCAGCGTGGGCACTCGGCGGATACTCTTGGTCGTCCTGACCAAGAGGCGGAGAGGCACGACCAGCTGCTCTTCAAATAAAGCCTCCGGACTCGAGCGGAGCTTGTCCTCTCCGTCCCCGAGCATACACAAGGGGCATGAGCATGCCTGCAGAGGAGCCACCCACAGCGTCAATAACTCCCTCAGGAGCATGGCCCTCGTTAGCTTCGCCGCCTTCGCGTTGCCCGCCCTCAGGTCGGCGGTCATCTTCTCCAGCACCACCTTCACCCAATCGTCAGTAAGCTTCATGTGGGACCACCCCTTGTCAGATTGGGGAATCTCCATCAGCAGCTTCAACCGTGGGTGGACACACTTAGCGTCCATCATGACCCACTTGCTCCTGAAGCCATCGGCCTTCTTGCCGGCCTTCAAGATCGCGTTGGCCTTGCCGGTAGAGAACTTCCCCAACCCCAACAAGGAGGAGAGGGTGTGCTTTGTCTCTTTTCCCCTGTGAGGCTTAGGATTCCGATCCACCCATTTGCTAGAGGTCTGCTAGAGTTCTATGGGATCCAACTGCACAACCTCACGGCAGGTTCTATTCTTCACATCTCGGGTTTTTTCGCTCTCTACAAACTGTTTTTAGGCTGCGAGGCTCATTTTGAACTATGGAGAAAGTTCTTTTGCCTCGTCCCCCCGTCACCGAGGGAGTTCCATATTTCAAGTGGGCAGCACGGAAGTATGGCGCATAGCTGGATGAGGTTACCCTATTAGAACTCCCAAGGAGGTATCCCAAGAGTGGTCTTCGGAATGGTTTTGTATTGAAGACGTTCCCCTTCCGGACCTAGTTCGGCATGGACTCCCCGAATTTTCTAGTTCCCCTTTGAAGAAGGGCCTCCGGAGTCCCAAAGAAGAAGACAGTGCAGAAGTGAAGAGGTTGGTCAGCAAGGACAGATTACTTGCTCATTCTAAACTTTCGACAATCGAAGTCATGGCCATTACGATAAAGCGATGTATCTAGCCCCTCCAGTCCAGAGTGACCCATTTATGGTGTTACAGCGGAGAGGACGACGTGTCTCTTACAGGCGCAACGACCTGGATACCCTGACCAAAGTAGCCATCATCATGGCCGATCTTTATAAGGGGGAGAAAGAAGACTTCATACATTTAAATTGCCGGGAAGGTTTCTCCATGTATAACCCCATCGAATGGGTAAGTTTTTGATTATCAGCACTGTTCTATCTTGTTATCGAGGGATGCTAATCAAATTGTTCTGGTTATCTTAAAGCAGACATGGAGGAAGGTGGTCAAAAATATTGACTGCCCCTTCCCTCAGCTAGAAGATCATGCTCGCCACGAAGACCCCGGGTTCTATGAGGATCCGAATATATTTATACAGTTTGATGATGGAATCTTCTATCAAGCGAGCCTCAATGGGTCGAAAGTGGCTATTACAGCCGACTAACCACGCCTTTTCCCCTTATCCATTGTGCTTTATGGGATCGGCGCTCATCGAGCCATACTCCATCGAGAGTGGCCTCTAGGAAGGCAACATCTATGCAGGGCGAGCGTTAAAACGGAAGGAAATCAGGAGCGCTATCGAGCCTCCTCCCTCTGTAAAGAGGTATGTCCTTTGGAATATGCCTATTCATGAGAACATATTGTTATATTCTCCTCCTATCTTGTTTCAGGAGGGGCACACGGCAAACCGTGTCCAAACTCCCTGCTAGCCGAGCATCAGCTAATCCGGCTCCGGGCTTGTCACCTGGGACAAGAGCTAATACAGAAGCAATGCTTGATCCACCCACTCATGAGGATTCGGATGATGCACTACCGCAGGATGCTGCTAACGCGACACTATGATCAGAGACGCTTTGACGAAACTGTGTGCGATGCAATAATCGCAAACGGTGGTGTAAAAAACTGTCAAAAAAGATGCAAAACATTTGCAATGGAGGATGCATCAAACACGGTTCAGATTTTAGTTGTGTGTGTGATGCAGGGCATATGGTTCAGTCCAATTAACTATTTGCGATGAGGAGGAACAAAAGAAACGGGCAGCTAGATGAAGGTGTGTGACATATACAACATATGATTCACTCGGTTGAACTGTTTGTGATTAGGCAACACAAAACAAACGGTCAGCCAGATCAAGGTGTGTGCGATATATGGCATGTGGTTCACTCGGATGAACTGTTGGCATTGAGACAAGAGAATAGAAACGGTTCAACTTAACAAGATGTGTGTGATACGCGGCAAACAGGTCTGTAATCAAAAACGTGTGCAAAGACCGATAACAACACATACAATTGCTGCTAACAAGCCATGTGTGTTGTGAGCAAACGATTGCTGGTATACAATTGTGAGTGATTGATGAAAGCATCACCGAAGGGTTCCATTGTTTACTTCATGTGCGATGTGATTTTCTTTGTCTGCACAACATCTACGTTCTGTCTACAGAGCATCAATATATATACTTAAAAAGACAACATTGCATAACGAAATTAAGCATACAATTACAAAAGTGACTACACACATAATATTTTCACACACCAAAGTAAGCAACTACATGCATACTAAACTAGGAGAAATGAGGATCTAATCATCTACTTATTGTTGCGACGATGCTTGCCATTGCTCTACTTCTGGCTGGATCCCTGGCCATTTTGGGGAAGGAGGCACTTCCTCATGTCAACGATCTTCATGTACATGTCTTAGCTTGTGTACGCCTCCTTGGTCGCATACACGGCATGAGCTTTGTCAAGTTTCTCCATCCAGGCCGAGTGCTAGGCACGGTTTCCCTTGTTGCACAAATCCTTCATGTCTATTTAGTAGGGGTCGATAGTGGCCTCGGCCAGGTGAACCAGTGATTCCTTCTCATGCTTCTCGCTGCCTCAAATCTTGTATTGGCCCTAGATGTCGACAAGATTCTAGCAGGCGATGCCCGAATTATCGAGCGCCTTTACATCGTTGGTGATGTCCACCGTAGCGAACATGTAGTGGGGGGCTGTTGACAAACCTAGCGAAACGCTCGCAAGGCCTTGTGGCCAGGCAGTAGTGGTAGACGGGGACGTGGTGGCGCATGCACATCTGGGCGAAGGCGACTGAGGGAGTGCTGGAGTAAGGGGTCCTCGGGGGTCCGGCCTGTTATCCATGGGCCGGACTTATGGGCTGTGAAGGCATGAAGGCCGAAGATTGTACCTGTGTCCGTATTGGACTCTCCTTGGTGTGGAAGGCAAGTTTGGCGAACCGACTATGAAGATTCCTTCTTATGTAACTGACTCTATATAACCCTAGATTCCCTCCCTGGTGTCTATATAAACCAGAGGGGGTAGTCCGGAAAGGATATACTCATTACCATAGTCATACAAGCTAGGCTTCTAGGGTTTAGCCATTACGATCTCGTGGTAGATCAACTCTTGTAACACTCATATTCATGAAGATCAATCAAGCAAGACGTAGGGTATTACCTCCATAGAGAGGGCCCGGACGTGGGTAAACATCGTGTCCCCCGTCTCATGTTACCATCGATCCTAGACGCATAGTTTGGCACCCCCTACCCGAGATCTGCTGGTTTTGACACCGACATTGGTGCTTTCATTGAGAGTTCCACTGTGCTGTCGGCGGAAGGCTCGAAGGCTCGCCTTTCCTTAAAGACAACATCACCTTTGGGGAGCTCTGGCCCCAGGCCAAACCCTCCGGCTGGGCGGCTTTACCATGATCACCCGTTCGACTGTTGAGCCGACGATGATCTCTCGGGCCATCGAAAACCCCCTTTGCATCAGCTCCGAGCACTCCGAGCAGATGGATCCGACGGAGTTTTCGTCTTTGAATGAACTCCTAGATCGCATTGCCGCTTTGGGAATACCCACGGACTACGATCAGATCGGGCCTAAAACCGATCAAGGAGAAATCAAGACCCTATCGGTCACCCATCAGATTGCGGTAGTCATGGAGCAGGACGACAAGTCTTCTTCTATACCGAAGACGGACTATGTTTGGATCGCCGATCAGGAAGAGCCAGATACTCACACGCAAAAGGATGCGACCAGCCCTCCGAACATAGCATCGGACAACGGTCCTAAACAATCAGAAGATATTCCAGAACCCGGACTGTTAAGCCCGGAAGGTCGCCAGACTCCGGATAATCGATCAGGTCGGGGTTCGGATTTAATTCCACCCACTCACTCGGACATACACGCTCTCATGAGCATAAACAACAGCCTCAGGAAACGGTCCACCACTTCTGGGCCAGATTCCTCCTTGTCAAAGACAAGGTAAAAGATTGCCGTGATGAGGACACAATATCAGCGTTCTTTAACAATTGCACGGACGAAGGAATCCTCAACGCCATCAATCGCCGCCGCATACTGAAATTCGCTGACTTAGCAACCATCGTACAAAAGTACTGTGCGATGGAGAGCGCCTGGAAAACTCAGGCAGCTCCTTGGGAACCGTCAGTCCTAATTCAACTCTCCCTACAGGCGAAAAGGGCGCACCCTCGTGGCACGCCCAGTCCAGCAGGCAAGAAACACAAAACCGCTACGCGGCACGACACCGTTCTGATGGGGTGGCTCGATGGCCCATGCAAAATACATACAACACCAGATACCATGGCAACCCTCAGCCTTAGAGCATGTTGGATACTACGACAGGTAGCCAAGAGCGGTGAGGACATCCTTATCAAGGACGACCCAGAACGACATGCCCCAGAGGACGATAACTCAAGAGTATTGACGGTCTTTGAGACATTCTCTTCAAACAACAAGTGCAAAAGGATGCTTCGCGAGCTCACCGAAGTCTGCCAAATTGCTGAAATAAACCCCTGGAACGACATGGCTATAACATTCAACGCCGGTGACGAACCAAAGCACAGAACAGTACGAGCGCCAGCCGCGTTAGTCCTTAGTCCCATCATGGACGAGTTTCGACTTACCAAGGTCCTCATGGACAGCGACAGCGGACTAAACCTCATTTATGAGGACACACTCCATAAAATGGAAATAGACAGGAACCACATCAAGCAAAGTAACACAACGTTCCGAGGAATTATTCCCAGTCGGGAGGCGCGGTGCGTGGGCAAAATCACACTTCACGTAGTATTCGGCACGCCGGAGAACTATCGGTCCGCAGAAATAACTTTCCAAGTGGCCCCTTTCAGCAGCGGATATCACGCCCTGTTGGGGCGGGATGCTTTTACACATTTTCAGGCCATACCCCATTACGGGTATATGAAGCTCAAAATGGCCAGACCAAACGGTATAATCACTCTTGTCAGTGATCCGGAGAAAGCACTCCGCGCTGAAAACAAAACCGCATCCCTGGCCCTGGAGGCGCTATCCGAAGCCCCCGCGGCCGAAGAATTAACCACACTATGCTCCATGGTGGACAGGGACGACATGATCCTCGACAAACGCCCTAAATCCACATCCTTCAAACTAGCAGAAGAAATAGTCAAATTCCAGGTCCACCCAACAGACCCCAAGAAGACAACATCTATCGGAGCTCAACTGAACCCAACAGTCGACACCATAGTACGAGAATTCCTGCACGAAACTGGGACATATTCGGCTGGCACCCTTCAGATATGCGAGGGATCCCACGTGGGCTGGCCGAACATAGCCTCAATATATTAAAGGGATTTAAACCGGTTAAGCAAACACTGCGGTGCTTTTCCGAACCCAAGCGACAAGCCATGGGGGAGGAGCTAGCCAAACTCATCGAGGCCGGATTCATTAGAGAAATCAAACATACGGGCTGGCTGGCAAACCTGTTGATGGTACCAAAGAAGGACAAATCCCTCCCCCTCCCCGCATTGATCAAATCATCGACGCCACTGCAGGACATGACTCACTGTGTTTCCTTGATGCATATTCCGGATATCATCAAATCAAAATGAAGGAGTCCGATCAAGCCGCAACGACATTTATCACCCCATATGGGCCATTCTGCTTCAACACCATGCCCTTTGGGCTCAAGAACGCCAGGGCCACATACCAACGCATGATTCAAACATGCCTGGAGAAACAGATTGGAAAAACGGTAGAAGCTTACGTCGATGATGTCGTCATCAAAACTAGGCACGTCGAAACACTAATAGACAACTTACGTCTTACATTCGACAACCTCCGGGCGTATGACATTATGCTCAACCCAAAAAAGTGTGTCTTCGGCGTCCCCGCTGGAAAACTGCTGGGCTTCATCATTTCCAATAGAGGAATCGAAGAAAATCCAGCTAAAATCTGAGCTTTTTCATAGTTGGCTACACCGACAGACCTTAAACAGGTCCAAAAGCTAGCTGGATGCGTAGCAGCGCTAAGCTGCATTATTCCAAATTAGGAGAAAATGCACTACCACTCTATCACCTCTTACGGCGCACGGATAACTTCGAATGGACAGATGCGGCGACTGCCGAACTAGAGGAAATAAAGGCCCTCCAAGCAAGCAACCCAATCCTAGCCGCACCAAACACTGGTGAGCCCATGTTGTTATACATATTGGCAACACATCAGGTGGTGAGCGTTGTGCTTGTCATCGAACGAAAATAGGATGGACACAAATTTCCGCTCCAAAAACCAGTATACTACGTATCAACTATCCTCACACCATGCAAATCCCAGTACCCCCACTACCAAAAGATAGCATACGCGGTCTTCATGGCATCCCGCAAGCTACGACACTACTTCCAGGAGTGTCCAATCACGGTGGCTTCTGAGGTCCCACTCAATGACATAATAAACAACCACGATGCCACAGGACGGATCGCCAAATTGGCCATAGAGCTACTTCCATTCAACATAACATACAAGCCACGACGAACCATCAAATCCCAAGTACTGGCCGACTTCATCGCCGAATGGACAGAGGCCGAACTCCCTAAAGAGTACGGCACATATTCCAATTGGGTTATGTATTTTGACGGCTCCAAAATGTTGGCAGGGTTGGGAGCGGGAGTCGTGTTAACATCCCCCACTGGAGACGTCATCCAGTATGTACTCTAGATATTATACACAGACTCTAACAACGCAGCCGAATACGAGGCCCTACTGCATGGTCTTCGGATGGCCGTATCCATGGGCATACAACGCCTGGAGGTGCGCGGGTACTCGAACCACGCCATATCTCAAATAAACGGCGACTTTGATGCCAAAGATCCAAAGATGGCAGCTTATTGTAATGCCGCATTAAAAATGTCGGCTCACTTCAAGGGGCTCGAATTTCATCACATCGCCCGAGAAAGTAACCAAGCAGCGGACGTCCTTGCTCGCATCGGCGGTAAGCGTGACATCGTCCCACCCAACATCTTCCTGGAAAGGCTTTTCAAGCCATCTGTGGTGTGGCAAGGGGAGGGCAGCAACAATAGTCCAGATCCGAATACAACTGCAAATCCCGAACACACCAATAGTATCGGGGGCTCAGCCACCAAAGTAACACCGTCGGCCCATCTCATTATGGCAGTAATTGCTCCATGGACCGAACCTTTATTGGCCGACATTAATAGGAAGGAGCTCCCCGAAGACCAGAGTGAGGCTCGCCGCATTGTCCGGCGCTCGAAGGCCTACAAGGTTCACGACGGAGAGCTCTACAAGAAAAGTACCACCGGAGTACTTCAAAGATGTATCTCCGAAGAAGAGGGGCGGCAGCTTCTAGCGGAAATTCACGCCGGTCTCGGTGGACACCACGCCGCAGCTCGGGATCTTGTTAGCAAGGCCTTCCGTACTGGGTTTTATTGACCGACAGCCCGAGCAGACGCACAGGACCTCGTCCAACGCTGTGTTGGATGCCAACTCTTCACCAACCAAAGCCACATGCCCCAACTGCCTTACAGACTATCCGCATCACTTGGCCTTTTGCGGTCTGGGGACTAGATATGGTAGGACCCCTTAAAGGGGAAGCCATAAGAAAAAATATCTGCTAGGTATGGTGGACAAATTCACTAAGTGGATAGAGGCTAAACCGGTCAAAACGGTTGAGTCCGGCCCGGTGATAGACTTCATATCCGGTGTTGTGCACCGTTATGGTGTCCCACACAGCATCATCACCGACAACAGCTCCAATTTCACAGCCGACGAGGTAAAACTTGGTGTACTAATCTGGGTATTAAACTCGATTACGCCTCCATCTACTACCCACAAACCAACGGTCAAGTCGAATGAGCCAACGGTCTTATTATGAGTGGCATTAAGCCCAGACTAGTGCGGTCTTTTAGAGAATCAGACAAGCACTGGGTTGACGAGCTCGAATCCGTACTCTGGGGGCTGCGGACCACGCCCAACCGTATTACCATATACACACCTTTCTTCATGGTGTATGGCGCAGAGAAGCCGAGCTTAATCGGTAGGACAACCTAGATGCCCTGGAGGAGGAACGCGATGTCGCAAAAGCCCGTTCAGCATTTTACCAACAACAGGGTCGAAGATATCAAAGCAGAGAAGTATGGGCCAATACTTACAACGTTGGCAAACTTGTTCTGCGCCTGCCGAAGAAGAAAAAGGACAAACTCAAGCCCAAATGGGAGGGTCCCTTCATAATTGACGAAGTTCTCACCGGAGGAGCATACCGTCTCTGCGACGCATCAAACAATCGTCTCGAGCCGAACCCTTGGAACGCGGCCAGACTCCGAAGATTCTATGCCTAGCGCCAAACCCCTTGTTCATCTCCTCCTCCCCTGTAGTTTCCATTATTTTTTCTCTCTTTTCCGATTACTTCCTTCTTTCACGCTTTAACGCTTTGGTACGGCTAGACCGCACACCATTGACACATACATCTCTGAATATGTACATCACTTGTCCCTGGGGGCTTCTTGGACAAAGGTTCTTGTCATTCCTTGAGCATTAAGCTGCTCACATATGAGTTTTTCCATATGTACCTTTTCTTTGCCACTATATGCATCGATATGACTTAAGTTCTGGCCAAGCTGGGTTGCCTGGCTCCCGTGCTTATGCCCTATGTTCCTGTTAGTTCGGCTAGGGCATAAAGGGAGCACCTCTGCGATTGTTACTGCTGGGTCATCCGGATGTGTACCTCAGACTGGGTGAAGCCGAAAGCTAGCATTCTTAAGGGAATATTCGGACGGTGAATTAAAGATGTTTTCTAAACTCACTCCATTGTGCACCCCCAGAAGTTATACAAACTATGGTGCTCGCATCACAATTCGGACATGTACATTAAATGCATGCACACCCAGGGAAAGGAACCCTTAACGGAACTATTCTCTCTAGAAGATGTTTCTTACGATACCAATGTAATCTAACGTAGCTAGCCGGATACAACTTGTCTGTTCAAGAAACTATGACCCCTATGCCTAGTTTTCCAGGCATACTACGGCCTATTCAGCCGTGACGGTATTCGGAAACACTCCGCACCTTCGGGTCCGGATGTTGAAGTGAAAAGGTCTGGCATGACAAATGATATACAATTCAGCTAGAGTTCCACATAATGAGGAAAGTACACAGTCACTTGGACTCGAACTCTTCCTCCTCTACACCTTCCAACATGCAGTCTAACTTACAATCCTGTTGGGAATATCTGGCGGCCACCTCTACTTGGTCATATACTAAACTAACGAGATTTTTTCCCCATTTGACCCTAACGGTCCAACCCGAGCCATGTGATTTGGATCCAGCTTGGTATATCGCGTTTCCACCATGGCCCAGGCCTCTCGCGCGCCCTCTCAGCAGGCAGATATCTTCCATAGTCAGATACGCCACCGCACTCCCTTGAACAGCTCTACACTGCTCCAGCTCCTGGGCTAGCAAGCAATTCTTCTCTGTAAGGACCTGGTCGTACAACGATCCTTAAATTGTGCCAACTGCTTTCAGTCTCGGGGGCTACGAGCATATGGTTATCCTTTTTTGAAAAAGAAAACGTACCTGCACATCTATTAGATATTGCTTCGTGGCTCTTCTAAGCCCATCTCGAGCAGCTCGGATGTATGCGTCACCCGAGCTAAAGGCATTAAACGCCTCCTCCGAGAACTTGGGGTCTTGCAAGACAGCCCTGCAGCGCCGATGGTTCATGGCACTCTCTACCTCTGAGTTGGTGACGGACATATTTTCCGAACCACCGGCCGAAGGGAAGTTTGGTGCTGTTCCTGCACTAGCCCCAGTCTCCCCAATTGGATCTAAATCCCGGTTGTTGGGAACACCACCGATCGGATCCCTAGACATAGTCTGGCGAACCTTCTTCCTGTAACCAAACAAACACACGAGTCATAGTCAGATGCGACTGGTGAAAACATGTTTATCTGTACCTCCTCGATGAAGGCCTGGCTGTGTCTTCACCGCCTTCCTCTTCGAAGGCTTTCCCGGCGCGGGAGTCGATCTCTTCAAAATCTCCGAACGTATCCCCCGTGAAGCATGATACAGTGCGGTGGGTGAGGCAGAATAAGAGCACTGTTTTAGAGAAGGTGTTTCTTAATTATTTACATGTGAAGCAGGAAGAAGGCCAGGGTACTCGGTGGTGATGGCCACTTCTGTGCCATCATAGCTTGTCTGGTAAAACACTCCCCCCGCAAGAACCACAAATATATCTGGATCCTCTTCAAACCCAGAATCTAGCTCCCGGTTGTGGATCTCCGGCTGTGGGGCAGGACTATGAAGTCCTTCGGTGACCTTCCGCCAGTGTTGTCATAACAAACATACTTGAAATTTATCAAAAGTAATCCGGAAGGGGAATGTGTGGAATAGAGGGATCGAAGCTTACCCAATTGAGAGGATCATACATAGAATACCCATCTCTACGCTTAATGCAAAGAAACTCCTCTTCCTCCCCTTTAAACAGCCCAGCCAATATTTTGGCCAGAGCGGCGGGGGTATCCGGACCCTTTCGGCCATAGCGGGAGGTGTCATCCTGTCCATTGTACTGCCACATGGGCAGCACTCTGTATTGTAGTTGCTGAACCCCTCGCACTATGGAGGTCGCCATTACCTCAATTATTGTGAGTCCAGACTGAGCGAGCATCTTTATCTTGCTCATAAGATGGCAAACTTCTACGCTGTCATCCTCTTCAAGACTCCGGGGACGCCAACTGTGGCGTTTCTTCAGTGGAACACTCGCAGATTCAGGAAGACCCTTTCAAACTGGGTCTGGAAGCGCGACGTCCTCAATATAAAACCATTCGGAAGGCCATTCTTTGGATGCCTTCCTTGGTGTGCCGGACAGATATCCAGTATCGGCGATACGCCATACTTCGGCTCCGCCCACTTCAAATGTTGACCCCTTGTGATTACGCAGGACAAGACAGAACAACTTCCTCCATAGCTCGAAATGAGCCTCGATACCCAGGAATAGTTCGCATAAAGAGACGTAACCCGCAATGTGCAGAATGGAGGCAGGTGTGAAGTTGTGCAGTTGGAGGCCATAGTATTCCAAAAGCCCTCGGATGAATGGGAAATTCGATGCCCCTTAGCAGGTAGGGGACGAAACATACTCGCTCTCCCCGGATGGATTGGGGAAGTCCTCTGCCTGGATCTCACTGTCGAAGGAATCTAGCCCCGCTAGAACAGAAACTAGATCTGCGGGGGGAAGAAATCCCTGCGTCTGCAGCTTCGTCAATTGACTGTGGGACACTGAACACCTCTCGCACTGGCCTTTCTCTGGGTTGGAATGAGTGGAGGAGCTGGGGGCACTAGCCATGCTGGAATGGTTTCTCCTAAGCAGTTTCCAGGGATTACCTCTGCGTGGTGCCGAAAGGATCTATGATCCAATCTCTTTAATAGGTGCTCTTCCTTGCATGGACGGGGTGTTATATGCAAAAATACCCTGACCTTCCACCCTTGCTTGACACGTGGAAGGCGAAGTTATTTAACACGCAGAAGCCGAGGAGAGCGACATTGAACCGATGGCCGAATACATCACTTGGAGATCATTAAAGGAGGAACCCGCCTTGCAATGCCGAAGACAATTTGTGTGCCGAACACCTCTCTATTGAACACTGGTTCGGGGGCTACTGAGGGAGTCGTGGACTAAGGGGTCCTCGGGTGTCCGGCCTGTTATCCATGTGACGGACTGATGAGCTGTGAAGACATGAAGGCAGAAGACTGTACATGTGTCCGGATTGGACTCTCCTTAGCGTGGAAGGCAAGTTTGGCGAACCAACTATGAAGATTCCTTCTTATGTAACCTACTCTATGCAACCCTAGATTCCCTACCCAGTGTCTATATAAACCGGAGGGGGTAGTCCGGAAAGGATATACTCATTACCATAGTCATACAAGCTAGACTTCTAGGGTTTAGCCATTACGATCTCGTGGTAGATCAAATCTTGTCACACTCATATTCATCAAGATCAATCAAGACGGTCGTAGGGTATTACCTCCATAGAGAGGGCCCGAACCTGGGTTAACATCATGTCCCCGTTCTCCTGTTACCATCAATCCTAGACGCACAGTTCGGGACGCCCTACCCGAGATCCGTTGGTTTTGACACCGACAGCGACCTTGGGACGAGACCCATCACGAGCGCGGGTGTACTTGAGGTCGAACCCAACCACCTTGCAGTTCTCCTTGGCAAGAAACAACTCCATGGTGTCGATGGAGTGCTCCACCGAGACCGGTTCGTTGGCGTACACCACCGAGAAGTCCATGAACCTTCTGTGGGTGTCCACCACGGCACGCATGGTGAACTGCTACTCGTCATCGGCAACTGCTCGGAGCTCCATTGGAGCCGCGCAGGATACCCTCTAAGAGTTTCTCGTGGTGGGTGTGCTTCTTGCAATGGTGGGGAGCGATCGAATGGTTGAAGAGAGACAAGGGTTAAATGGCCGTTGTAATAAATGGGGGCCGGCCGCCTATAATAGTCACGTCTTGTCACGACGTTCATAGCGGAGGATTGTAGTGCACGCTTGACAACACCACACCGCACGTGTGGGCTCGAAGAGGCGCCAAATGTATCATCGGTGAGCCTGTTCCCACGCTATCGTGCGGTTTACCACAGAAGCTTCCTGCCCAGCTAGTTTGGCCATGCTCGGCTAGAAGAGGGGCAAATCATGGGCGTTTATTGGCAAAAGTCTTTGTAAAAACAATGTGTGTGGAATCACTTCGGTCATAAGTTTACCGTGGGTGACGAGGTCAACGTTACATAGAAGGGTAATTATGGACACTCGAGTGCGATAATTAACTTTGCGCTCTGTAGGGCACACGGTGGAGGAAACCAACTGTGTGCAATACTATCGAAGATTGCAGTCGAGTTAGCTATACAGATCGTGTGCTGTGAGATCGACAAGGCAAACAGATTCGAGAATGGTTAATAAAATCTAAGACCATTTCATATTATGGTCAAAATAGTGCTACCAATATACGAGTCTCATACGCTACCATTTCAACGATTGTTCCACAAAAGCTCGAAATATTACAAGGTTCAAATTCCAGAGTTACATGGCTCAAATTCGAAGATTACAAGGTTCAAACTGATATTAGAAATGAAATTCATCTCATCAGCTGCAAACGCTCGCATTGATCTGTTGAACATGGATATCAGAGAGGTTCAAACTAATATTACCACTTCTAAGTCTGATTTCAAAACCTCACAATTTTAGCAAAGGGGTCAGCGACTGAGAAGTCATGTATGGGTTTCACATGATGACTTACGATTACTCTATCATCCAAAGTTCCAAAATGAAATTCAACATTTTTGGAGCCCATTCCAGTCTGCCGTAGGTGCTGGCGCTGATCAACAAACCATTCATTTTTGGGAAATAAATGTAGGGAAAACCTCATTATCTTTAGCACCCTTGCTCCGAGAACAAAGAACCTGGCGAATATAATCTCTGGTAAGGTCCCCCTGTAGGAGTTCAAAGTAATTTAAAAGAGATGAGGATCTCGGCATTCGACGTGATTGTTATATTATATCGCATTATCCACCATTGGGCCTAATCTTAACTACAAAAGAAGAAAACATGTTAGTGCCTACATGTAGTTTTGAACATTACTACAAGCCTATTTGGTTTGCATGATTTGTAAAATGCACTAACATGCCATCTTCGATCTGACATGATTAACATGGGAATTTGATTACATTCTAGAAAAATTTAGCCTTCTTCACAAGAGGTTGGAGTGGATGAAAAGTTCCCTAAGAAAACTAGTACAGATGAATCCAAAGGAGAAATGCTTATTGATTGTAACCATATGGATCAAGCAACCAATATGGGGGGGGGGGCATGTATAAACTGAAATCCTCCAAAAGAATCCTTAAGAAATCATAGTACATTGTCACTGTAAACTTGGAAAAAGGTGTCACAAATTGAACTCCCTTATGATTAACATTTAACAGGAAACGAACGTCACCTCGACATATAGCTTCCCCAGGCACAAAAAGCATCTCAGGAAACTGACAACTTGCTCTATGTTGGGGCCGGTAGATTCTAGTGCAAAGACCATCACTATGCGCAGTTTCGGGGTCAAGCTTGTCAGAATCATTTTCTGAATGAAAGACGAACAAACATCTTCAAAACTAGAAACAATGTTAATTTGTAGAATGAGAGGTAGAAGGCGGGTGTTGTACCTGAATGGGTATGGATCCAGTAACAAGTACGGAGTATTTGTCAGACGAGTAGCCCACGATTGTCAATTTCGGTGCATAAATGACATTGATTCTTGTTGGACCTTCTTGATCAACCACAAGTAATCTCACAAGTGCAGATGTGTCCTCAATGACCATACCGTGGTACACATCTTGTGATGTCTTCCTGCCGCACTAGCAACACACATAAATAGTCCGGAGAGTCATGGAGGTGATGTGGAAGGTACTCAACCCATTGATCACCTGAAGACGAAGGTACACGAGTGCAGTAGAGCCACAGAGTAGGAATTCCATGTCACTGTTTGAGAGGCAGACGGCGACGAGATCGAGGTGCTTCGGTCGTGGTAGAATAAGAGCGGTTGCATCATTAAGTGGGGGATGGCAGTTCCTGAACTTGCCGATGCGCAGCGTCGGCGCGAGGTGGAGTGCGGACATTAGTGATGACCCACAAGTATAGGGAATCAATTGTAGCTCTTTTCGATAAGTAAGAGTGTCGAACCCAACAAGGAGCAGAAGGAAATGACAAGTACTTTTCAGTAAGGTAATGTCTGCAAGTGCTAAAATTGTAAGTAGTGGAATAATTTGATAGCAAGATAATTTGTAATGACCAAGCAATGATAGTAGTAACAAAAGTGCAGCAAGGTAGCCCAATCCTTTTGAGGCAAAGGACGGGCCAAAACGGTCCCTTATGATATGCAAAGCGTTCTTGAGGGTATAGAGGAATTTCATCTAGTCACTTTCATCATGTTGGTTTCATTCGTGCTCGGTACATTGATAATTTGATATGTGGGTGGACCGTTGCTTAGGTGCTATTTTTACTTGAACAAACCTCCTACTTACGATTAACCCTCCCGCAAGCATCTGCAACTACGGGAAAAGTATTAAGAATAAATTCTAACCATAGCATTAAACTTTTGGATCCAATCGGTCTGTTATGGAATATCACATAAACTGGGGTTTAAGCTTCTGTCAATCTTGCAACCCATCATCTAATTGCTACTCCACAATGCATTCCCTTAGGCCCAAATATGGTGAAGTGTCATGTAGTCGACGTTCACATGACACCACTAAGGGAATCACAACATACATATTATCAAAATATCAAACACATATCAAATTCACATGATTACTTGCAACATGATTTCTCCCCTGACCTCAAGAACAAAGGTAACTACTCACAAATTATAAACATGCTCATGATCAGAGGAATATTAAATAGTATGTTGGATATGAACATATAATCTTCCACCAAATAAACCATATAGTAATCAACTACAAGATGTAATCAATAGTACTAGTCACCCACAAGTAACAATCTATTGTTCCGGTAACAAGATTGAACACAAGAGATGAACTAGGGTTTGAGAGGAGATGGTGTTGTTGAAGATGTTGATGGATATTTCCCTCCCCAAGATGGGAGAGTTGTTGGCGATGATGATGACGATGATTTTCCCCTCCGGGAGGGAAGTTCCCCCGGCGGAATCGCTCCACCGGAGGGAAAAAGTGCTCCTGCAGAAGTTCCGCCTCGAGGCTGCGGAGCTTCGTCCCGAATGTCCTCTCATTATTTTTTCTAGGTCAAAATGACTTATATACCAGAAGATGGGCACCGGACGTGGGCCGAGGAGAGGACAACCCACCAGGGCATGCCCAGGTAGGTTGTGCCCACCTGGTGGCCCCCTCTGGTAGTTATTTGCTCCAATAATTCTTAAATATTCCATAAAAAATCTGCGTGAAGTTTCAGCTTGTTTGGAGTTATGGAAAATAGGTAGCCTGACGTAGCTTTTCCAGGTCCAGATTTCCAGCTGCCAGAATTCTTCCTCTTGGTGTGTACCTTGCAAATTATGAGAGAAAAGGCATGAGAATTACTCCTAAAATCATTATTATGGATAAAAACATCATAAATAACAGTAACAAAACATGATGCAAAATGGACGTTTCAGTTGGCAGTGACCGCATATGCCCATCATCAAAAGTGAGCTCCTCAAGCTGATCTAGGGTGGGGGATCGGAACTAGTCGTTAAGCTTGGCTCGGTCCTTGCCGTTGGAATGGAACTTGTGCATTCCAAGGCCTCTGGTTGGGCAAGGTGACTTCTGAGGATCTTGGAGAATGCATCCAAGCTTTTGCGATAGCCATGGTAGAGCTCATGGGTGTCGATGAGGTCGAGAGGTGTCGGGTGGTTGGTGCGACATATGCCAACGGGTGGCTTATCATTGTGGGAGCCAATAAAACATCGCCGGTGCCTAGAAACGGGATAAGGCGGAGACATGCAAGCCGGTGAATCTTACCCAGCTTCAGGGCTCTCCATGGAGATAACACCCCTACTGCTGCTCTGCGGGGTCTCTGCATGGTCACTAGATTGGCTAGTAGCTACAAGAGGCTCCTTGAGCTGTTTGGTGAAAGGATGAAGAGGGGCAAGGCTTGCCCGCTCCTCCTCTCGTTGCGGTGTCTAAAAACTATCAAAGATAGATCTCCCTCTGCATGGGTGCCCGGGGGGTTTATATAGGCTTACCCCCTAGGGGTACAATGGTAATCCGGCTGGGCGCGGGCCCCAGCCTTCTGTGTCTATGCTGGCTGGCTTCTCCGCCGACCGATGGGCCCGCCGCCTGGTAGGCCCCGCCGGCTGCCGGCCCTCTGGTGACGAGGGCTTTGTCGTGGTAAGCATGGCTACAGTGTCGTCGCGAGGCGGCTCATCACTGTAGTCTTACCTTGTCTTATCTCCTTAATGAGGCACCTCCTTCGAGGGAGATAGCCGGCCGGCTATTGGGAGCCGGCCGTACCCCAGACCGATTACGAGAAGCCTGGGCACCTTTGGGGTCTCCCTAACTGAGGGGGCCCGCCACCCACGAGTCGTACTGACCACTCGCCGTGGGTGACATCACGATCAGCGTGGCAACAATGCCGCGCCGGACGGGTGATGGCCGCCCCATACGACATACTCTGGCCATGCGTGCCCCGGGATTCGGGGGTGGCAGGCTTCACTGTAGCCACGCCCCGTCTTGCCGCCGTTATGTGGGTGCAGACTCTGAGGGCACGATCTTGGCCACCTGCTGAGGGGCCGGCTCCTGGGAGTCGGCCTTCTCATGGCCGACTTCTTGGAGTCGACCTTCTCGTGGTCTTGTTTCTCAAGGATTTCAGGGCTGGGCCGCCTTTGCGCAGCCGGCCTGAGTGGTAGCCGGCTGGGGGAAGGCGACCCCACGTCTTGGATGCTTGGAGGCTCAATCGGCCTGTAATTTTTCTGAAGTGCCAGGGGAAGCCGGCTAGGCTACCCGTGGTCATTTACTCTGACAGTAGTCCCCAAAGCTAGTTGGGCTCCGAGGCAGAAAAAAGACGAGGAGCTCAGTCAGCTTCCTATCTTGAGGGGCCGGGAACTGGGAGCCGGCTTTGACTAGGCGTGTCATCTCCTAGAGATTTCGAAGCTTGAAGGCGGGTTCTAGTTGGCGCGCGAGTCAGGCTACGAGCTGACCGTTCATCGCCTGCGCGCCACGTGGCACCCCGCGGCTGGAGGGGCCTGCCAGCCCACGTGTGCGACGGGACGCCGCCGCAGTCTGGGGCCCGCCACTATAGGGCCTTGGCCCACGCGCGGATCTTCTGTGGCCCAGATAGACCGCGCGCCTCCCAGTGGCGGTTTCCGCATGCCGTGAAGGCACAATAATTGCGAGGAGTGGGTGCAGTTAATCCCACCTCCCCCCACGCCCTGCCTCCTCGGCTTCGCCGCACGAGGCTATAAGTAGGGGGAGAGGAGGGGAGCGCCAGACGCTCGCACGCTCTCCCTTGCTCTGCCCCTTCCTTTTTCTTCCTCCTCTCCACTGCCACAGCCACCCGCCGCCGCTCGGCCTTCTCGCCAATCTACTTGGCTTGCCGTTGCTTCATCATAGCAGGGTCGCGCGCCTTTCTTTCGCCGCACCTTTCTCATCGCCGCGCCGTTACCATGGCGTTGTCGAGCTCCTGGGACGGCTCCAACGTCCACGACGAACATGTCGACTTCCTCTGCCGGATGCGGCGGCTGCCGGGCGTGGATTTCGTGCGGGTCCGCCTTGCGCTGGAGAGGGAGATCTCGCTGGCACCGGAGGAGGACGAGCGGGTAATCTTCCGCTCGCACTGCCTGCGCGGCTTATGCCTGCCGGCGAGCGGGTTCCTCCGATCCTTCCTCGAATTTTATCATCTCCAGCCGCATCACCTCACTCCGAACGTGGTGATGCTGCTGTCGGCCTTCGTCACCCTGTGCGAGGGTTTTCTCGGTGTCCTCCCCACCCTCGAACTGTGGGGAGAATTCTTCCAGTGCAAGCTTGGCACTGTCGTCGCGGGCGTGCCCGCCCCATGCGACGCCTTCATCGCCATGCGGAGGACGAGTGACAACAACCCGTTTCCGCCCATCCCGCTGATCCAGTCGGTGAAGCTCTGGCAGAAATCCTACTTCTACGTGAAGAACATCGCTTCCCAAGGCGACTTCGTCAATCTGCCGCCTTAAGTAGCCGGCCCGCCGGCTGGGAGGCAGCCCTCATGGTCCTTCCGGGCCAGGTCGCTGTCTTAGGGTGGGGCCGCCTCCGTTGCACGGCTCTGGGTGATGATCCAGGCGGAGGGCCTGATTGGGTCTGACCTGGTGGCCGTCTTCGTGGAGCACCGGGTGCTCTTACTTCAGGGCCGACCTCATATGATCTGTGAGATGAGCGGCCGCTTTGACCCGTGTCGGCTAAGCACCAAGGAGATGCCTCACGCCGAGGTGTCTTACATGGTGAACTATATTTCCAACTGCAAGCTCACTGAGGAGTGGCAGTACGGCAAGGTGCCGTACTCTCGCGCCAATCCTCCATCAGTAGTAAGTTTCTCTTCTTTTCTTCTTTCCTTGTCGCCGGGTTCATGATGGCCGACTCCTGACCAGTCAGCTTGTTTTGGCATAATCCCATGCTTCCGCCAGCAACCGAGGCTGCGGGGGTGGAACACCACTTCCTCCCTGACCGCACGATGGACGATGTTGACGACCCGGACCTGGGGGCGGCCGCCATGGAAGAAGACGTCGCAGGGGAGGGCGGCGAGGCAGGTGGCTCTGGGCTAGGGGCCGCCTTCGAGGATTGGCCGGATGATGCCGAGGCCGAAGTTGTCCTGCACCGTCAGCCGGCGCCCGATCATCAAGGCGCGGGCCCATCCGCCACGCCGGCTCCCCATGGCGGCGCGCAGAAATGCCGGGCCGCATCGACCCACTTCGGCAGCCGGCCGAAGAAGCCCAAGAGTACCGCGACGGCGACCAAGCGGGATGAGGCGGCCATGAAGGCGGCCCGCTTCCGTAAGGTGGTGAAGCAGCCGTAGTCGGTTTCAGCGTAAGTGTTATCTTTCTTACGTCTTTCTTTTTCTTCTTTGGTTGATATCTTTCTAAGCCTTCTTCTTGACTTATCAAATAGGGCCCCACTTTCTCTTGAACGGGCTCCTGCCGCCTCCGTAGTTGGGCCCGCGGTAGCGTCCTCAAGCTCCCGCCGTGTAGATCCCCGCGTCGATCTCCTAGAGGCGACGAAGCGAAACGCGCGGGAAGCGCGGGAGGAGCGGGAGGCGGAGGAGCGGAGGGCGGCTCGGGAGGCGAGGGAGAAGTCGGCGGCGGCACGGGCCGACGCGGCTGCCAAGGCCCAGGCGGAGGCCGCAGCCACGGAGGAGGAGGCGGAGGCCTAGCGGAACCAACCTCCGCTGCTCATCATCCCCCTTCGCGCCGCGGCACCCGACATTCCAGTGCCCCCGACGGAGGAGACCAGCTGCGGCCAGCCGGCGAAGGGGAAGGAGGCAGAACCAACGCCGCCGGCTGGAAAGGGCTAAGGTAGCCGGCCCGACGTGCCGCCTGCGCAGTCGGTCGGAGGTGAGCCGACTATCAGGGCGGACCTTGTGGTCCTGTCGGCGTCCCGTCGGCGCGCGGAGAAGGTGACTTCGGCGCCAGATCCGCACAATGCCGCTGGCGCCGGCCAGTCGAACCAGGACCTAGAAGCGGCTAGCGATAGCTCCTCCGGGTGGACGCCGGGCGGTGGGACGGCCGTGCTGAACATGGCGGCACAGGACGTCCGGAACCGGCTTTAGGCCCAAGCTACCGCGCTGAAGTAGTACACCCAAGAATTTCTCACGACGCAAACGGTGATCCAGGTGAGTCCTTTCGTTTTCCGTTGGTTGCTCCTGATTTCTTGCGTGGGGGCGCGTCAGCGCACCCACTGGGTGTAGTCCCCGAGTTCCAAGTCGGCTGCTGAGCAGGCGGCTTGGAACTACTTGGTAGACTCTAACTGTCGTCTTGTTCTTACTTGTATCACTTATCTTGTCTGCAGGAGTATCATAACCTCCGTGCGGCTGCCTTCAACTCCCAGGCCCAGGAGTTGAATCAGAAAACCACCGATCTGACCGAGAGCCGGAGTAAGTGCTTCGTCTTTTGTCTCAAGTGGGGGCGCGTCAGCGCACCCACTGGGTGTAGTGCCCGAGATTCAGGCCGACTGCTGAGTAGTCGGGTCGGATCTTTTACTGACAACTTCTTTCTTCATATCTCCAGGGGCCAATGCTAACTTGAGGAGCCAGCTGAGTGGATCCCAGACCGCCCTTCGCGCCAAGGAGGCCGAGTGCGCCGCCCTGGATCAAGAGAGTGACCGCCTGGCCAAGAAGCTGGCCGACCAGGAGGAGAGCCACAAGGCGGCCCTGAAGGCGGCGCAGGACAGTGAGGCCGCCCTCAAAGCCGAATACGAGACCGAGGCGGCGAACTGGGCCGAGGCCCGGCAGGTGCTGAGTCAAGGCTACAGCCGGGTAGAAGATTTGATCGACGGTGAGCCGCCTTCTTCGTCATTTCTTTGTCTGCGTCCTACTATCTGGTTCGTCTTTTAACTTTGTGCCACTGCTTTCTTCTTTGTGTAGATTACTTTGCCGGTTACTCTGCTGCCGCCACTCAAGCCATCAAGGCCTATCGCGACGCGCGATGGCAGGCGGGGGCCAAGGTTGCATCGGGTGCCAGCCGGTCGCTTGAGGAGCAGCTTCTGGCACTTCAAGCCCGCCTGCAGCCGGCCCACCGCATGCTCCGCCGTCTTCAGCGCGCCGGGGCGCAAGTGCTGGCCGCCCTCTGGCCCGGCGAGGTGATCCCATGCACACCAAGTTGGACCGCCGACTGGCTGGAGGTCGCAGTCGGCCGCTTCAAGTCTTGGAAGGCATCAGCGGCCCGGTCCGCGCTGGGCGGGCGCTGGAGTTTGTCCGAGCTTGGTATCCTGGGTTGAACTTGGACCGGTTGAGCACTCGGCGGCATGAGGCTTACAAGGAGCTGGAGGCGGTGCGGCTGGCTATCATCCAGCGCGCCTCAGCGATCACCGAGTACACCGATACCAGCGCCTTTGCTCCTGAGGTGGATGATGCCGGTGTCACTCAGCCGGAGGAGTGGTTCGGGCTGAACTCGGCCGAAGGTGAGGACACGGCGGAGGAGATTGCCTGCAGTGATGAGGGCGAAGGGGAAGAGGGAGAGGATGGTGAAGACGCTGCGCCGGACGGTGAAGCGACCAGCCCGCCTCAGCCTGATCGTGCCTCTAGCAACGATGCCGAGACTCGCCAGCCGGCCACTACTCCAGCCGGCACCGCCGACTCCACCAACCTGCCCAACTCGCCCGTCGTTCCCCTGGCTTGATCCGCCGTCCTTGCTTTCCTGCTTGTTACTCTTTTGAACAATCATTAAATTTGCGCAGTTCCACCCACTGGGGTGTATTCAGACTATGTTGAATGCTGGCCTTTCGAAGGTCTTTTGTGTAAATATTATGCATGTGTTTGGCTTCCGTTCATGTTTGCTTTTCATCCTTTTGGCTTTTTCCTTTGCCGCCTTTCCTTAGCCGCCGCCTTCCCAGGTGGACAGCTGCTCTGCAGTCTGTGGCTGGAGAAGGACTTGGTTGTTTTGGGAAGGCAAGTACTCAAGCTTTCTTAGATTGCAGCAAGGTGAACGGGAAGCCGGCCAGCCGACTGCTCTAGTAGCCGGCTGGCGGGGCGGGAGGCCGGCTCGCGTTATATAAGTTCGTTGGTCCTTAGCCGTTTTTCGTGTGGGCATCCTTTCCTGCCCTTGGCTCTTGCCAGTCGGACAGTCGATTCTTCGAGCTGCGACTTTTGGCAAGAGGGGGCTTGGGTGTCGGCACACTACTTGTCTGACTACAGGCAGAACTTTATATATAACTTAAGGCGGCGAGTCCCCGGGCCGACTGGTCAGGCCTGGTGCCGGACGAAAAGACAAATGTAGTAACATATTCATAGTCATGATACCCATTATCCATAGATAAAAAGGGTAGCCCCCGAGTGCTCCTCGGGGGACCCTTTGTCTCGTACTTAGTACAAAAGTTAGCGTGATACATACTGCTTTTTAACTGTAAAATCTTCGGAGGAGATTGGCGTTCCATGGTCGTTCCGACTCCTTGCCGGAATCATCTCTCTTGCGTGCCTTCGGCTTCTGCGTGTCGATTAGGTAGTAGGAGTCATTGCCTAGAGCTCCGCTGACGACGAAGGGGCCCTCCCAATGGGCCGAGAGCTTGTGCTGGCCGGCTGTTCGCTGGATCAGCCGGAGCACAAGATCGCCCTCTTGGAAGGATCTTGGCTTGACCTTCCGGTTGTGGTAGCGGCGGAGACCTTGCTGATAGATGGCGTACAGGCTGAGGGCTAACAGCCGGCCCTCTTCTAGCAGGTCGACACCGTCTTCATGTGCTTCCTTGGCCTCCGCCTCCGTGTACATGGTGACCCGAGGTGAGTCGAACTCGATGTCAGTTGGGATGACAGCCTCGGCACCATATACAAGGAAGAAAGGGGTGAAGCCAGTTGACTTGTTTGGGGTAGTGCGTAGACTCCAGAGGACGGCCGGCAGCTCGTCAAGCCAACAGCCGGCCGAACGCTCCAGTGGCACGACCAGTCAGGGCTTGATGCCGGAGAGGATGAGGCCGTTTGCTCACTCGACCTGACCGTTTGACTGCGGGTGGGCGACGGACGCTAGGTCCAGCCGGATGCCGTGTGTTGCACAGAAACGTGCTAGTGCTCCTTTTGCAAAGTTTGTGCCATTGTCGGTGATGATGCTATGCGGCACGCCGTACCGGGTTGTAATATCTGCGATGAAAGTGACGGCAGTCGGCCCATTCAGCTTCTTGATCGGCTTTGCTTCAATCCACTTGGTAAACTTGTCCACATCAACGAGCAAATGCGTCATGCCGCCGCGTGCCGTCTTGAATGGGCCTACCATGTCTAGCCCCCAGACAGCAAAGGGCCAGGTGAGGGGGATAGTCTTGAGTCCAGAAGCCGGCAGGTGTTGCTTGGAGCTGAAAACTTGGCACCCTTTGCGGTGTTTGACTAGTTCCTTAGCGTCATCCAAAGCAGTCAGCCAGAAGAATCCATGGCGAAAAGCTTTGGCTACGAGTGATCTTGAGGCTGCGTGGTGGCCGCATTTGCCTTGGTGGATGTCCCTGAGGATTGCTATGCCCTTCTCTGGTTCGACGCGGCGCTGGAAGACTCTAGTGACGCTGCACCTAACAAGCTCTCGGTTGACGATTGTGTAAGCTCCGGCTCAGCGTTGAACTTGTCTTGCCGAGATCTCGTCGGTTGGCAGCTCTCTGTTTACTAAGAAGTTGAGGATGGGCTGGGCACATGATGGAACTGTGACTTCTTCTATTGTCAGGACTGCCACTGTGATCAGGGCGGGTGGGCTGGGTGGTGAAGAGTTGGAGTCAGCCACCGCCTGTTGTGTCGATGCAGTCCCTGGGCCGGCTGCAGTAGCCCCTGGACCGAGTTCCGAAGTCCCCGGGCCGAGTGCGACTACGGCAGTCCCCGGGCCGCCCGTCGGAGCCCCCACGCCGCCTACTTGGTTTCCCAAGTCGGATCCGACTGCGTCAGGGTCCGTTGGCACGAAGATGGAATCAGATTCTGGAGACGGACTAATAGACGGCTTGAGGAGGCGGTGGAGAGACACGCCGGCTGGTATAGCTTGCCGGGTGGAGCCTACTCGTGCCAGGGCATCTGCTTGCATGTTATCGGCACGTGGTACATGAAGGAACTCACATCCTTCAAAATATCCACTGATTTGCTGAATGAGGAAATGATAGATCGCCATGTTCGTGTCCTTGGCGTCCCAGTCGCCGGATGACTGCTGGACCACCAAATCCGAGTCGCCATAGCACAGGATCCGGCGGATGCTGAGCTCTTTGGCTAGCCAGAGCCCGTGTATGAGCGCCTCATACTCGGCCACATTGTTGGAGGCGTCAAAATGAATTTGCAATGTATACTTGAGCTTGTCACCCTTGGGAGAGGTGAGGACGATATCGGCTCCCAAGACGGTGTGCATCTTGGACCCATCGAAGTGCATCCGCAAGTGAGTGGAGTCGGGGCCGGTGGCGGGTATTGGGTTTCGGCTCAATCGACGAGGAAGTCGGCCAGCGCCTGGGACTTAATAGCGATGCGTGGCTGGTAGAAGGTCGCGTAGGGGGCCAGCTCAAAGGCCCATTTTGCCACCCGGCCGGATGCATCCCGGCTGCCTATGATCTCGACGAGCGGGGCAGTACACACGACCGTGATGGGGTACTCTTGAAAATAGGGCTTGAGCTTCTTGGCAGCGAAGTACACACCATAGCACATCTTCTGGTAGTGTGGGTAGTTCTGCTTCGAGGTGGATAATACTTCGCTTAAATAATACACCGGCCTCTGGACCAGCTGAGCTCGGCCTTCTTCTGGGCGCTGGACTATGATAACTGTGCTGACCACCCGGCTAGTAGCGGCAATGTAAAGGAGCATGGGCTCTTTTTCAGTCGGTGCCGCCAAGACAGGCGGCGTGGTCAGCATCCTCTTTAGCTCGTGGAAGGCTTGGTCCGCCTGGTCATTCCACTCGAAATGAGCGGACTTCTTCATGAGTCGGTAGAGGGGGAGAGCTTTCTCCCTGAGCCGGCTGATGAAGCGGTTCAGGGAAGCCAAGCATCTGGTGAACTTCTAGACGTCCCGCAGCTTGGTGGGAATCTCCATTCTCTCTATGGTCTTGATCTTCATCGGGTTGCACTCGATGCCGCGTTCGGAGACCATGAAGCCTTGGAGCTGGCCGGCTGGTACTTCGAACACGCATTTCTCGGGGTTGAGCTTGATTTGAAATCAGCACAAGTTTTCAAATGTCTCTCTGAGGTCTTCCAGCAAGGTGTCGCGCTTCTCCGTCTTCACCACAATATTGTCTACATAGACGTGGGCATTTCTGCCGAGCTGCTTGAGGAGGCATTTCTGCATGCAATGCTGAAAAGTGGCACCGGCGTTTCTCAAGCCGAATGTCATAGTCAGGTAGCAGAAGGCTCCGAATGGTGTGATGAAGGCTGTTTTCAGGCGGTCAGCTGGATCCAAATTTATCTGGTGGTAGCCTGAGTAAGCATCCAAGAAGCTCAACAGCTTGCATCCGGCTGTGGAGTCTATTACTTCATCAATCCTTGGCAAGGCGAAGGGATCTTTGGGGCAGGCTTTGTTGAGGCTGGTCTAGTCTATACACATGCGCCATTTGTTATTTTTCTTCAGTACGAAGACCGGGTTGGCAAGCCATTCTGGAAAGAAACTTCCATAATGAAACCGGCTACCAGAAGTCGGGCTATCTCTTCTCCTACAATCCTTCTCTTCTCTTCTGACAGTCGGCGGAGGGGCTGTTTGACTGGTTTTGCCCCTTCTTGGACATGTAGCTTGTGCTCGACGAATTCCTTCGAAACACCCGGCATGTCCTTGGGGGACCATGCGAAGATGTCCCGATTCTCACGGAGGAAATCGGCGAGCTCGCCTTCCTATTTGCTGTCCAGGTTTGCCCCGATGGTGGCAAACCTTTCTGGGTGCTCCGGGTCCAGAGGTACCTTCTTTGTTCCTTTAGCCGGCTGGAAAGAACCTTGGGCATCACACTCCTTGGGGCTGGGGGACAGGGCCGGCTGTTTGCCGGTCATAGCCACAACTCGGTCGAGTATCTTCTTCTCTTCAGCAATCACGAGGGACTCGACCAGCCGGCTGCTGGCTGCCGCACACTCGGAGGACTTCTTATAGTCTCCGGCTATGGTGATGATGCCCTTGGAACTCGGTATCTTCATCTTGAGGTAGGCATAGTGGGGTACAACCATGAACTTGGCCAGGGCGGGTCGGCCAAGCAACGTGTGGTAAGGGCTCTCCAGATCCACCACCTCAAACCACACCGCCTCTCGGCGGAAATGATCCTTGTCCCCGAAGAGGACATCTATCTTGATCTTGCCGATTGGGGAGCAGGACAGGCCGGGTACGATGCCATGGAACACAGTCCGACTGGGCATGAGCTGCTTTGTCTTGATCCTCAGCTTCTCCATGGTGTCATGGTATAGTATGTTGATGCTGCTCCCACCATCTATCAGGACGCGGGAGAAACGGGCGGCTTGCCTTTCTGTTGCGAGGGTGGCATCCAAAACCAATGCGTCCGGGAGACGGCATCACCTCTGGGTGATGAGTCCGGCTCCAGCTGATAGGCCTTTCTGACCAGTGCATGAACTCGGGGTTGTTGGAGGCAACTGCGTTGACTTCTTGATGTTGTCGTGCCGGCCACGCCGATCTTCTGGTGGGCTCGTAAAGATGACGTAGGCGGCATGCTTGTCGGGGAATTCGTCTTTAACACCCCCGACTGCCGGTCGGGCAGCCGACTGCGGAGGGGCCGGAGGCGGCTGACCAGCAGGCGAGGCAACGCTATCCCCTCGCCCTTGGAGATCCGCGTGAGCCAGTGGCATTTTCGGGTTGTGTGGTTTGAAGGCTTCACGCCGCTATGAAACTTGCAGGGGGCATCAAGTGCTTGCTCGTAGGAGAAAGCCGGCTGCCAAGCCGGCCTGCTGCCCTTCTGCTTCTTGGGCATGGGCCGCCCTTTGGGTTGTTCACCTTCGACCGTGGCCACCTTCCGACTGGTGGAAGGCGGCGGGGGAGCCTTGCGCTTGTGGTCGTTCTGGTATGGGCGTCGGCTAGATTCTCCAGCGGGCGTCTTGGGACTCGGAGCGAGCACCTTCCCGGAGGCGTCTACTCGAAGCTCGGTCTTCATTGAGGAATCGGCCGTGGTGTATTTATCAGCTATGATCAGCAGCTCGTCAAGGGTAGTCGGCTCGTTGCAGAGGAGCCGGTGCTTGAGGAGGGTGCCCTCTTGGCACCTGGCGGTGAAGTACTCTATAGCTTGAACCTCATGCACACCCTCGCAGGAATTGCGAAGCTCGGCCCAACGCATGAGGTAGTCGCGAGTCGATTCGTTGGGCCCTTGGACACACAAGGAGAGCTCTCGGGGCTTGGGAGCCCGCTTGTAGGTGCTGGTGAAGTTACGGATGAAGGCTTCAGTGAAGTCTAGCCAGCTGTTGACACTGTAAGGCTTGAGGCTGTGGAGCCAGGTGCGCGCCATGCCTTGGAGCATGAGGGGCACATATTTTACGGCAACACGCCTATTGCCATTCGCGATGCTAACCGCGGTGGAGTAGTCGATCAACCAATCCTCTGGCTTCACGGAGCCGTTGTACTTCGGCGTGTCTCTTGGGAGCGTGATCCCTTTGGGGAAGGGCTCGTCGCGGATGCGGGGGCCGAAGCAAGGCGGGTCGACATCATCTTCTTCTTCCAGGGCCAGGGATCACGCAAGGCGGTCGATCCGGTGGCGGGCATCATTCTCGCCGACTCCTTCGCGGCGACCTAGCCGGCCGCTGAGAGTCGGATGCATGACAGGCGGCGGGGTAGGATATCTCTCCCCACGAGGTGGGGGAGGAGGGGGGTTTCCCCGCCATTCCACGGCTCGAGGGTGGCCCTCTGTGTCATGCTCGATGGAGATTCGAGTACGGCTGCGGCTGGCAGCCGGCTCCTTTTCTTTTCTTGCGCGGGTGTTGCCCGCAGTCGGTGTTCGGGATGTCGTGCCATGCTCTCAGTGCGGGGGAGGACTCTTGGCGCGGGCACCGGCTTCATGCCGCTCTGTGGCCGCGTTGATAAGCTGCTGGATGCATCTGGTCATGTAGGGGAGCTCGTCAGGCCCCAGCCCATTAAACTCGTCTGTGGCCGCCTGGGCGGCGCGCAAGTTCTCGAGAGGCATGGCATAGACTGGGCGGTCCGCTCCCAGCATGTCGGCGATAGCAGCGCCGTGCTTCTTGACAATGCTGACGCGGCTCGGCCCGTCGGGAGGCGGCGTGCCGAAGGCGGCACGGTCGACCTCCCGCCGGTGAGCCTCGGTGAGGCGTCTCATGGTGGCTAGCTTCTGGCCCTCCGCAACGAGGGCGAGGCGGCGCGCCTCCAATGTCTTGGCGTCCGTGTCGGCCGGGATGGGGGCGGACAAGTCGTGCAGCACCATCTGCAGGGCGTCGTGGGCATTTTCGCTAGAGGCGGCGCTGTGGCTAATGACCAGTACGTCGGTGATGGCACTGCTGCTGCTGTCGTCTCAATGGAGAGGATCGTTGATGATTACCACGTTGCTGGGGAAGACGTCAAGTGATGCCATGTGGGAATCAACAAGCATCAGGTCGGTGGAGCCAACTGACTCCAAGTCCGCAGCCAGCTCGCCGGAGACGTGGAGTTGGTCGAGGAGGCTGACGAGGTGGCTTTCGGGGCAGCCTGTGCCCGCGTCGGATGCGTGCTTGTCGGAGATGCGAGCCTCACCAAGAAGATCGGCGAGCCAGCTCGCCACGCATGCGTCAGCGACGCCTTGCAGCGCGTCGGGGCAAGCGCCATCGGGCGAGCCGGGCTGGCTATGCACGCTGGGGAGGAAAAGGGTTCCCGTCCAGAGCAGGTCTCCGGACGACGGTGCACCTGGCCCCACGGTGGGCGCCAAATGTCGGGTGGTTGGTGCGACATATGCCAACGGGTGGCTTATCATTGTGGGAGCCAATAAAACATCGCCGGTGCCTGGAAACGTGATAAGGCGAAGACATGCACGCCGGTGAATCTTACCCAGCTTTAGGGCTCTCCGTGGAGATAACACCCCTACTGCTGCTCTGCGGGGTCTCCGCATGGTCACTAGATTGGCTAGTAGCTACAAGAGGCTCCTTGAGCTGTTTGGTGAAAGGATGAAGAGGGGCAAGGCTTGCCCGCTCCTCCTCTTGTTGTGGTGTCTAAAAACTATCAAAGAGAGATCTCCCTCTGCATGTGTGCCCTGGGGGGTTTATATAGGCCTACCCCCCAGGGGTACAATGTTAATCCGGCTGGGCGTGGGCCCCAGCCGTTTGTGTCTACGCTGGCCGGCTTCTCCGCCGACCAATGCGCCCGCCGCCTGGTAGGCCCCGCCTGCTGCCGGCCCTCTGGTCGACAGACCGGCCCCACCGCTCGGGAGTTTTGTCGGAGGCTGGTTACTATTGCCTTGCCTCTGGCGACGAGGGCTTTGTCGTGGTAAGCATGGCTACAGTGCCGTCGCGAGGCAGCTCATCACTGTAGTCTTACCTTGTCTTATCTCCTTAATGAGGCACCTCCTTCGAGGGAGAGAGCCGGCCGGCTATTGGGAGCCGGCCGTACCCCAGGCCGACTGCGAGAAGCCTGGCCGCCTTTGGGGTCTCCCTGACTGAGGGGGCCCGCCACCCACGGGTCGTACTGACCGCTCGCCGTGGGTGATGTCATGATCAGCATGGCAACAGTGTCGTGCCGGACAGGTGATGGCTGCCCCGTACTACGCACTGTGGCCATGCGTGCCCCGGGATTCGGGGGTGGCAGGCTTCACTGTAGCCATGCACCATCTTATCACCGTTATGTGGGTTCAGACTCTGAGGGCACGATCTTGGCCGCCTGCTGAGGGGCCGGCTCCTAGGAGTCGGCCTTCTCATGGCCGGCGTCTTGGAGTCGGCCTTCTCGTGGTCTTGTTTCTCAAGGATTTCAGGGCTGGGCCGCCTTTGCACAGCCGGCCTGAGAGGTAGCCGGCTGGGGGAAGGCGGCCCCACGTCTTCGATGCTTGGAGGCTCAATCGGCCTGTAATTTTTCTAAAGTGCCAGGGGAAGCCGGCTAGGCTACCCGTGGTCATTTACTCCGACAAGAGGGCTAGAGTTCCATAGGGGCGCCACCGTCGGGAAAGGATGGTTCTCCGCGCCCCATATTTGATTGGGAGGAGTGAGATGATGACTGTCAACATATCATTGGGGAGGCTGCTGATGAAGTCTAGGCCTGCTAGAGTCGCTTGAGGTTCTAGCTCGCCCCGCCTTCCCTTTGTTGGCAGCCCCATTCTCCACCTCTGGTGTCTCCTTGTCAGCGGCGCTTTATGATAGAAATGGGAGTACATGGAATATTTTGTTAAAAGTGGGCAATAGAAAAGTGTATTTTTAACTAGAACTTATTAGGTAGGAATATAGTAAGCAAAGGGAATAACATTTGGTTGCCTAAATACTACACAATTCATTTGATATTGCTGGGTAAGTCAACATGCATATAGTTGAAAAGAAAACTTTCTTCGGACAAAGTCTGGAAGGATGATATCGTCCGGGAAGTTACCTTATATCTCATGACCAGGCCCTTTTATGTGCAGTGCAATTCTAGTGCCAGCTTTTAGTTCATAAAACTAAGAAATTTCTTTCCAAAAGCCAGTGCCAAAATAGGAGTCACTATGTTCATTAAGTCTTATAGTAGCAACGATTGTAAATCCATGGTTTGTGTGTAGTATGACATCCCTGCAATCTTGATTTATGTAAAGGGAAAGATTGTGCACTACAGATTCTGTTGCATAGCAAGGGACGCGCTGTAGAAAATGGTAGGATTGTTAAAGAAAATATGGTAACATGCAAATGTGGGACCAAATTGAAAGAACTATACAGTAGTCAAAATTGAAGGACAAAAATCTATAATTAAACAGATAGGGTAAACATGATGTCATGGAAATATGAGAGTAATTGAAAGAACAATACATCATTAATTTGCCTAATATACAAAGAAGAGGGGGGGAAATCCCCTTTGACGTATACGGTGCATGTGGCACCTTTTATCCAAATGCAGTAATATGTAGAATCTGTTCAGGAAAGTAGGCCATCCCAGCCGATTTAGGGTAAGATTGAACATACCACACGCATCCTCAAGTCATCTAGTACGGTGAGATGGAAAGTATGGCGGATGACGGAAGGTCCTGATGTGTCCTCACACTATACACTCTATGAACGAAAGAAAACCCTCAAATCAGCTCGAATAAAAATGATTTCGCGGCGATTTCGGCCAGGTGATTAAAGGAGGTAGATGAACTAGGATAAGAGATGAGATAATATCTCATTAAATTAGTTACCTTGTTGTCCATGAGAAAGAACCCTCAGTACGGCAGATTCCCGACCAAAGCGGAGCTGGGTCGACCGCGTGCAGCATCGAGAAAAGTCAATGGCGATAGGCGGCAACAAGAGGAAGTGGCGAAATGCGGTGGACTTTGCCGGCAGCCTGGCGGCAGGCGGCGAGCTAAGTGGTTACCGCCATGATAGGCGGTGCCATTGATAGACGTGGAGGAGCTTGTGCAGCTATGAATGGGGCCCGGAGGGGGTGGCGGCGGGTTTTTGTGACATGGGGAAGGTGAGGGTTTTCTTCTTTTTTTGAATTGGGTGATGAGGGTTTTCTGTCCCACACAGAATTTTGGAGGCAGCGGTTTGGTAGAGCCAACCGTATGTGATTGACGCAACAGGAAAAATGAAAGTCATTGCACACGGTTCCAATTTTGGGAACTATGTGTGATGGACGTTGTACCTCCATCCTGGTTTATTGGTCCCGTTTGTAATTTTTACCAAATTTTGACCAAATATTTAACTAAGAAATGTTTATGCATGTCACCAAAAATTATATCATTGAACACTATGCTAAAATACCCATCCAAAGATATAATTTTTGTTGACTTGCACTAACATTTTTTTAGTTAAACCTTTGGTCAAAATTTAACACAAATTACAAAGGGGACCAATAAACCAAGACAAAGGTACATTCCATCAACCGAACTGATTACATCCATATCCCAGAGTTAGACATAAGTAAACATAGATTAAACATACTCAGACATAGATAGTAAGTAGACATGTACACAAGCATAGTTCAACCATAAGTACATAGTTCAACCGTCATTAACCATACTCAAGCATACATAATTTGATCCCACATCTCATCTCACATGCCGGCACGATCCTGAAGCTTCTCCAGGTACTCGGCGTATGCGCCGTGCGCCACCCTGCGAGAATACTTCTGCTTGAAGGAGCCAATGGCCCATCCTCTTGCATGCGCCGGAACACTTAGATACACGTCATGAAGCTTGTGGTTGCAAAATGGGCATCGATAGCCACCGTTCCAGGTCCTAATATGCCTGTTATGCTTTCCCGCATAAAGCTCCCTTAGGATTTCCCTCTAGTACCTCCTCTGGCCATCTTCATCCTCGCTGTCCACATCGTTAGACAACACCTATACAAATAGTAAAATATATTTGGCATCAAATCAATGTTTACAAGCCGTGAATAGGATTAGGAATTTATAGCTATTTATTCATACATATCCAGAGATTATGGTTCGATTTTTAAGCACAGTCGTCTATGTATAGACAAATCTTGAAGAAAATAATGGCACAAACATATGTAGGTCATTCAAAATCAATTGTCAAGTCCTGGCTAGGAATTATTAGCCTGAACACTAACCCTAGTCGGATCACTAGCAAAAATCATTTTCACAGATGAAACAACTAATCACTTATCAATTGTACCATTCAAACAATAAATACACTACACGGAACTCACAAAATTACTCAGATTTCATGGATTGGGAGAACATAGCCATAGGATTTCTATTCCAAAAAGGGGGTGGCAGGAGTAACCAGAGAAACCCTATGATCTATTTGACAAATAAATGGGTATATATGACTAACCAGCTGTTCGCCGTCATCGGAGTCGTTGCTGGTGTGGTCATCGGAGTCATCGCCGGAGTCATCACTACAGTCGGTGTGGAACTCCGCCTCTGGCTGTGGAAGCTCGACGACGTCGATGACGTCAGGGTGCAACAATAAGCCGCCGGTGGTGACGACAACCTCTGTCTCCATGTCCACGCCGTGCTTCGGTGCTTTAGCAGCCCCGGCATCGCCACTCCCTCCGATGGGGCGCTTTGGCGGCATCCTCATACACTAACAGCTTTGAGGACTCAGAGTGGCGTCGAGGATGCAAGCAGGGAGAGAGGATTGTGTGTGTGGCGAGGATGGGGGTGCGGCCACTCGGGCGCACCATTAATATGCAGGAGTGGGAGTTGTGGGAGAGAGGCGGCGGTGAGCCTGCGGACCCGACTGCTTGCATGCGTACCAAAGTTTCACATAGCTACTCGCATGCCTCCCGATGACACTGCGCAACAAGCACACCTCCGTCAATTCACACACCTGCACGCACGCCTCCCTGTCTGCCTGTGTGGCAGACTGCTCACATGCATCCCGTCAACTCACGCCTGCTCGCACGGCACACGGGTCACCCAGCGGCACGTATATTATTTTCTATTTGGATGATCAATGTTGCCGCTTTATTTCTTAACCAAAGCATGTCACGTATCCGTTGTTGGTATAACGCTCATGGTTCGGATAAATAATCCGTTTGGGATAATCCATTTGTAATTAGATAAAGATTACATCAAAACTGGTCTCAAATTTTACAAAAAAGTACAATGCCACTTTGTATTGGTGTCCATATTATAACACGATAAGTTTCATGAACTTCAAATAAGTTTCAGATGTACTAGAATTCAAAAATCAAGATTCTCAATGTTTGAAATTTGTTGCACGTGGAGTAAACATGAACCAGTGAGACACTATCATGTGTGCATGTAGCTCAAATTTAATTTTTGCACATTGTACCCGTAGAACATCAATCAATTAATGTACTAAAATGTCTTAATGATCTCTATTTTTTTCAAAATTAAAACACCCCTCCATTGGTAACATATGTTCACAACGGGATAATTAATTTAACATGCATCATAGTTGCAGTGGAGTCACGGTGTGTGTGTGTGTATGTGTCTGGCGCTGGCGGGTGGCTCGCAGTACACTACGAGTTGTGAGCCACCATGTGGGTTGGCCGTTTTGTTAGGTAGGCCGATGCTACATCAGAATCATGAATTCGTTATTTAAAACATTACACAGCCCTTTTATACATACATGTTTTGGCCACATGCAGTCGATGGTTGTCCTACACGACACTCGATACTCGTGTGTGACGCTTTCTGTGGGCCCCTGAGGTCGTCGTCCATCACTTTGATGAACAGCCAGCAGTGAGGTTAATTTGACCAGCAAGGTAGAATCTTTTTTGTTTGTGTTATGGTGGTATATAGTACGCCTCAAAGACATGGGAGGGGAGTAGCATATATACTTTACGTGCGCCTCAAAGACGTGGGAGGGGACTAGCATATATACTATACGTACTTAGTGTCCAAACTTTTTGGTTTCCGAGGCACGTGCTACATCAAAATTGTGAAATTGGCTATTCAAACATCACACAACACCTCTTCGGGCCACATGCATGCACGCGATGGTTATCCTGGCAAGGACACTCACGTGTGATGCTTCCATCGCTGAGCCCACGAGGCCATCATCGATGCATGCATGCATCACTTTGACCTACATCGGGAGAGGTTAATTATTTTCACCATCAATGAGGATTCTTTTGGGTTGTATGCATTACGGTAGGAGCATATAGTATGCGTCGAAGAGGGGGGAAGGGGACCATCATATGTAGTACGCTACATGAACCTCGCTCTGTGTTGGTGCATGGTTTACGGTTTTTGAGGCATGTTGCACATCAAAGTTGTGCATTTTGGGTATTCACATATATATATGGTTGGCCCACATGCAAAGCGATGCTGGTTGTCCTCTCCCGCTCACTTATGCGGTTATCAGCGATATCGATGCTTTCCATCTGTGGGCCCGATTGGTCCATCAGTACTTTTTGCCTCACAACGACAGAGGTTAATTTGACTTAGGAGGGGATTATTATTTTTCTTGTAATATGGTTTATATATATAGGTCATGCTCTGGGATGACATGCGTGATACAATTTGAGCACACACACATGCATGTGTATGCATGAATCCCTCCCATCGAGTCGAAGTGGCTAGTACAATGACATGTCATCACACTACTAGGCAAAACCTTATACACAGAATCTTAGCAGCAGCGCGGCACAAAAAGAGGCGCTGCTGCTAATTAGTAGTAGCGCGGTTAGGGAAAGCGCGCTACTGATGTAAATTTAGTAGTAGCGCGTGATGTTCAAACCACGCTGCTACAAAAATCCACCGACAGTACACAACGACCTAACTTTACCAGCAGCGCGGCGTCAAGAAGCGCGCTACTACTAATGCCATAGTAGTAGCGCGCTTTTTAGTCACGCAGTTGCTGCTAATTTTGAAATTGTCCACACGGTTGGCCCGTTTAGCAGTAGCACATGATAGGAAAGCGCGCTGCTGCTACGATCATAGCAGTAGCACATTTTACTCCCGCGCTGCTGCTAAGACGCACCACCCACCACCTTTTTCCACCTCCCCCTTGCCATCTCCTCTCCTCCCTTTCCCCTACCTCCCACATCCTCCCTCTCTCACTCTTCTTCTTCCTCAATACTTCTCCCCCCATTACTCTCCCTCTTCTACCTACCTTTCTCTCTCTTCATTACTCCTAGCTAACTACACCACCTCCATTAATGCATCTCCTTTCTTTTTTCCTTCCCCCTCCACTAGTTGAAGTTGTCTCCTCCCAAATTATCTAGCTAGGTAGATGTAGCATTTAGTTAGGTGACCTATTTGCCACCTAACTAGATCTTTCTTTGTCAAGAAGAGCTTTGTGCACTTTTGATCTCCCTACATCATCATCCACACCGTGTGCTCGATCTCGTAGCTAGAGGTGATTAAAATTTCATGCTTGTGCAAAATGGAAATATGTGTATGTGTGTGTGTGATATGATAATTGGGAAATATGATGGAAATTGTGTGTGTGGCATGAGTTGATGCCAAATTGTGCTTTTGAGTTGCCTATGTTTTGCCGAAATGTCGATTTATTTCCGTTTTGGCGAATTCCGGGCAAACTCTAGATCTATATATGTCTTATTTTTAGGGAAGGTCATGCCGAATTTTTGTATGACTTTGATGCATGCACGCATTTTTATAATCAATTTGTTTATTACTATTGTGCAGGTGTTCATGATGGTCAGTGGAACAATGGTGGGCAGGTGGTTGCGGTCGGTGGTACAGGACATGAAAGAAAATAGCCTGATAGAGGTTTTATATCCGTGTCGAAGATGCAAAGGAATAGTTTGGCTCGACCCCTATGACGAAGGTCGTGTCGAAGCGCACCTGCTCATGATTGGTTTCATGGATGGCTATACTCGATGGATAATTGAAGATGAGGATGAGGATGTTGAGGACGCCGACAGGGCAACCAATGACGACACTGGGCAAGACGAAGAGATGATCAATAATGGCGGCGGGGAAGAGGCTGGACATGGCGGCAGAGAAGGGGCTGGACATGTCGGCGGAGAGAATGTGGACTGCACGCAGCAGAGTTCGTCAGTACTAAGTTCAATCGTGCGGAACCCTCATGTTCAAGCACTGCTTCTCAAGGAGATGAGTACTGCGATAGCTGCTTCTAGAGAGGAGGCTAAGCTGGAGCAACTGGTGGTAGACTCGGACACTCCATTGTATGATGGTTGCAATCCTGAGGTGACCCACTTGAGTTTCATGCTCCAACTCCTGAAGATGAACACTAAAAACAAATGGACCGACACTAGCCTCGATGAGCATCTCAAGTACCTAGAGGATGTTCTTTCCGCGGGGAATCTATGTCCTAGTAGTGTTGATGAGGCCAAGAAGATCGTGTGCCCTCTTGATCTGCCACATGTTAGATACCATGCATGCGTCAACGATTGAATAATTTATTGGAAAGAGCACGCGGAAAAAAACAAGCTGTCCGGTGTGCAATGCTTCTCGATACAAGAAGGCCGGGAAGAAATGTCCCCAGAAAGTTGTATGGTACTTACCGATCACTCCCCATCTACAGCGATATTTCGTAGATCCCAAGGAAGCAAAGCTAATGCGCTGGCACGCGGAGAGGAAGAAGCCCGATGATGGAGATGATCTGAAGCTGAGACACGTCAAGGATGGAAGCCAGTGGAGAGCGTTGAACAACTTCTATCGTTATTTTGAATGTGATGCAAGGAACATCGTGCTCGGCGTGTGTAACGATGGCATGAATCCGCATAGCACATGGCCTGTGTTTGTATGGATGTACAAACTCCTCCCTGGTTGTGCATGAAGTCGAAGTACATTCACATGAGCATGCTTATTCAAGGGCCGAAACAACCAGGAAATAATATTAATTTGTATCTGGGGCTACTTCAAGAGGAGTTAGACACTTTATGGAAAACACCGGCCAAGACATGGGACGCCAACAAAGGCGAGTATTTCTACATGAGAGTCGCGCTGATCACGACGGTGCACGATTATCTCGGTTACGGATATGTCGCAGGCCAGGTGTGTCATGGATATGGCGGATGCACGCGGTGCATGGATGATACGACGTCTCAGCAGCTAACGTCAAGGAAAGATGGCGGGTCTGGGAAAATCGTGTACATGGGGCATCGAAGATGGCTCGAATAGGACGACCCGTGGAGAAACCATGGAGATCTATTCAATGGTCACGTTGAGCATCAAGGACCTCCAGGTAAGCAGAGCGGTGACGAAATCGATGAGCTGTTGAAAATCTGGATGGGGTGCCCCGCGCTGGGAAAGACGATGAAAAAGGCACCGGAGCCGCTGCTAAAGGTATGGAAGACGAGGTCTGTGTTCTGGGACTTGGAGTACTGGCACAAACTCGATACATCTCATTGCTTTGATCAAATGCACATCTGTAAGAATGTCCTTGAGAGTTTGCTCGCGACACTGATGAACATGCCGGATAAGACCAAGGATGGGCCGAAGGCAAGAAAAGACTTGCAAGATTTGAAAATCAGGGAAGATCTGCACATGACACCCCGTAAACAGTCAGACGAGACAGAGACAGTGACAGAGGCGCGGGAGAAGAAGGGCAAGAAAATAAAGAAAGAGGATTATTTCCCCCCTTCTTGCTTCACCTTAAGTCAGGCTGAGATCGATCAATTCTTTAAGTTCCTTACCGGAGTCAAAGTTAGTTCTGGTTACTGTGGCAAGATAAGCAGATATCTAGACATGGACAAGAAAATTTTCAGCAGGATGAAGTCCCATGACTGTCATGTGATGATGACGTAGATACTACCTATTGCCCTTAGAGGGATAATGGACAAGCACGTCCGTGAGATGCTAATTCGTCTCTGCTACTTTTTCGACGTCATCTCTCGAAAGTCGATCAGTGTGAAGCAGCTCAGAAGGCTACATGAAGAGATCGTTGTGATACTGAATGAGCTTAAGCTGTACTTCCCGCCCGCGTTCTTTGACGTGATGGTGCATCTGTGTGTCCATATTGTGGATGACATAATAGACTTGGGGCCGTCATTTCTGCACAACATGATGTCATTTGAGATGATGAATGGGATCATCAAAAGATTCACTACTAGGAAAAGGGCTATACCTAATATGGACATTAATGGCGCACCATGTATGTGGTGCGCCATTAGTGTCCTCATTACTAATGGCGCACCAGACACACGGTGCGCCATTACTAGCAATTTTTTTTCCAAAACTATTAATGGTGCACCAGGACACGGTGCGCCATTACTTGTTTTAACTAGTAATGGCGCACCACACGCTCTGTGCACCACTACTAACAAATTTTTTTATTTTTTTTTCAAAACTAGTAATGGCGCACCTTTGTGAAGTGCGCCATTGCTAGTTCAAACTAGTAATGGCGCACCACAACCACGGTGCGCCACTACTAACAATTATATTTTTTTGCAAAACTAGTAATGGCGCACCCCTAACTGGTGCGCCATTGCGCATTTTTAGGTGGTGCGCCATTAGTAACCTCAGACCAACTAGATCTTTTGGACAGCCACCTACGACACTCACTTTCCCCACTTCATTCTCTCCACCTCCTCCTCCAAGCTTGTCTCGGCTGCCTCCTTCTCCTCACCTCATTTGCACCATAGATTCACCCAAATTAAGTGGTTAAATTACCTTTTTTTGATGGGTAAGTAAGGGGAAAGCTTTCTTTATGTTGTAGATCTACTTTTTTCTCCCTCCAACAACGTGCACATGCACTTTTTATGGCCTAGATAGATCTACGTATGTTTTGTGGTGTTGCATATGTTTGTGGTGTTGCGTATATGTTTGTGTTTGCAGGTACCGGTATTTGAAATGCGATAGTTGCCAATATTTTGCCAGAATGTTGATTCATTTCCGTTTCGGCGAGAATTTGGCACTATGCATTCTTTTTGGTCCTATTTTTAGGCAAAGTCATGCCAAATATTTTTTGGTTCTAAAATATCGTTTTGCTCTACCCCGCTGGCGACCATGGTCCACACGATGACTGAAGGCATCGTGAATAGGTTTTTGAGCTCCGCGAAGGCCGAGATGCTTCAAAAGAACGAGATGGAGATAAGATGTCCGTGTCGAAGATGCAAGCTGAGGAGCCTTATTGCGGACCCGAATTCCGGACAGGTGCGGGGCCACCTGCTCTTGCATGGTTTCATGGATGGCTATCGGTGGCAAGGGGATGAAGATGACTATGAAGTCGTCCATGGGGGCTGAGCAAGAAATGAGGAAGGGCAGCAAGACAACCAACGCGGCGAGGGTGGGCGAGAAGACGAAGAATCTCCAGGACATGATCACGACGGTGATGTTGTACACAGTCAACATGTAGAAATGCCGGACATGACGATGAGGAAGATCAAGACGAAGGGCATGATCATGAAGATGAAGATGCCGGAGCAGACGACGATGGACCATCGATGGGCTAGGTGCAGGACCCTCATATTCAAGAGCTGCTTCTCAAGAAGACGGATAACGCAAGAGCCGTCGCCCGAGAGCAAGCCAAGCTGGATCAATTGGAGATAGACGCGGTTACTCCAATGTATGAAGGATGCAGGCCCGAGGATACCCGCCTGAAAGTAATGCTCATGGCTCTGGAGATGAAGGTAAAACACAAAATGACCGACACATGCTTCGACGAGAACATGTAATTCTGGCACGAACGTATTCCCAAGGGGAACAAGTGCCCGACCAGTTTTGAGGAGGCGAAGAAAATCGTGTGTCCTCTGGATTTACCGGACGTGAAATACCATGTGTGCATGAACAATTGCATCATTTATCGAGATGAGCACACAGAGTCTACCATATGTCCGGTGTGCGGCGTCACTCGATACAAGAAGAGGAAGAAAGCTCCTCGAAAAGTGGTGTGGGACTTTCCGATCACTCCTCGTCTGCAGCGGTATTTCGCGGACCCTAAGCTAGCAAAGCTCCTGCATTGGCACACGGATAGGGAGGAGAAGAAGCGAGAAGATGATGGAAATGGTCCGAAGATAAATAAAAAAGACAAGATGCTGAGTCACCCTAAGGATGCGAGCCAGTGGCAAGCGTTGAACTTCAAACACCCAGAATTTGGGGCCAATCCAAGGAACATCATGTTGGGCGCAAGCACCGATGGAGTCAATCCGTTTGGCAGCCAGAGAAGCACACATAGCACCTGGCATGTGTTTGTGTGGATGTACAACCTTCCCCCTGGTTGTGCATGAAGAGGAAGTACATTCACATGAGTATGCTAATTGAAGGGCAGAAACAACCAGGGAACAACGTCAATCTGTATCTGGGGCTGCTGAAAGAGGAGCTAGACACGCTGTGGAAAACGCCAGCCAATACGTCGGACGCCACAGAGAAATAATATTTCCCTATGAGAGCCGCACTACTCACAACGGTGCACGACTATCTCAGTTACAGATATCTCGCGGGGCAGGTGGTCCATGGATTTTTTTGGATGCGTCAGGTGCATGGATGACACAACGTATCACCAACTAGATAGAGATCCCGGGTCTTCGAAAACCGTGTTCATGGGACATCGAAGGTCGCTTCGCGACGATGACCCATGGAGAAAACACAAGGATTTGATAGATAGTGAAACCGAACCCCAAAGACGCCCGCGTACGAGGAGTGGCGAGGAAATAGACGAGCTGTTGAAAAATTGGGAAGATTGCCCACTGCCGGGAAAGAAGCAAAAGGCGCCAGAGCCAGGAAAGAAGCGAAAGGCACTAGAGCCGCTGCTGAAGGTATGGAAAACAAGGTCTATTTTCTGGGACTTGCCGTACTAGAAGATCCTCCGTGTGCCTCACAGCCTTGATGTCATGCATATCACGAAGAACGTGTGCAGGAGTCTGCTTGGTACCCTGCTCAACATGCCAGAGAGGACCAAAGATGGGCCGAAAGCAAGGGCAGACTTGAAATCAATGGGCATCAGGGAGGAGCTTCATGCTAATGATGATGATGATGATGATGAGGCGAAGCAGGACACGGAAAGTCGTCACAAAGCCAAAAAGGCCAAGAAGACCAGAAATGACTACCCTCCCGCGTGCTTCACTCTAAGTCAGGAGGAGATCGAGCAGTTTTTCACCTGCCTCATAGGAGTAAAATTTCCTTACGTTTACGCGGGGAAGATAAGCAGATACCTAGACTCAGCGAAGCAGAAGTTCAGCGGGATGAAGTCTCACGACTGTCACGTGCTGATGACGGAGATACTTCCAGTTGCAATTTGTGGGATCATGGACGCGCACATCCATGAAACGCTATTTGGCCTACGCAACTTTTTCGATGTCATCTCTAGGAAGTCGGTTGGCGTGAGGCAACTCAGAAGGCTACAGGAAGAGATCGTGATACTATGCGAGCTTGAGATGTACTTCCCGCCTGCATTCTTCGATGTTATGGTGCATCTGCTGGTCCATATCGTGGAGGATATTATCCAACTCGGGTCGACGTTCCTGCATAGCATGATGTCATTCGAAAGGATGAATGGTGTCATCAAAGGATACGTTCGCAACATGTCACGTCCAGAGGGAAGCATAGACAGGGGCTTTCTGACCGAAGAGTGCATCTCCTACTGCACGAATTATCTAGGCATCGAGAACCCCGTTGGTCTTCCCGTCAACAGGCACCTCGGCAGGCTCGCTGGATGGGGTCACCGCGATGGTCGCCGCAAAATGTATGTCGACTTCGAGGGTCGACTTGCCGACTTTGAAAGAGCAAACCTAGTCGCGCTACAACACATAGACGTGGTAGATCCTTGGGTGGTAGAGCACAAAACCTTTATTGAGAAGACGTACAATGACCGAGGCCAATAGAGGACGGACGGAGATATAATCAAAGAGCACAACTCATGTTTCACGCGTTGGTTCAAGGAGAAGCTTCTGCTGTACCCTTTACATGAGGATTCTTCCGTGGAAGAAAAACTCATATTCGCCTTGTCATAGGGTGCTGAGCACAACCTGATGACCTATGAGGCGTACGATGTCAACGGCTACACATTCTACACCGAGGACAAGGACATGAAGAGAGATGGTTATCAGAATTCCGGGGTAACGATGGAATCCTACACCGGTAACGACAAGGACAGATACTAGGGAAGGATCGAGGAGATCTGGGAGCTGAGCTACGCTGAGAGAAGGTCCTGATGTTCCGTGTCAGATGGGCCAAGAGCGTCCTAAAAGAAGACCGGTATTTCACCGCCATGGTTATACCCGAAGCCAAATCCAAGACCGTCGGCGCAAACGTCGCCGCGAAAAATGAGCCATGGGTTTTGGCTTCCCAAGTGGACCAATGCTTCTTCATTACTGACCCTTCAAAGCCCAGTCGTGTTGTCGTGAGGAGAGGCAAAAGGAAGATCATCAAAATGGATGGAGGCGCCAATGAGCAAGACTTCGACAAGTACGGCGACCCGAAGATGGAACATGATGATGACGGTAAAGTGCCATACACCACAAGAAGAAGCAGGACCACCCTACCTAAAGGACGTCCGTTCCACAGAAGAACTCCATTTGCGAAAAAGAAGGGCAAGAAGATTGTGAAAAGATAGCTAGCTAAGATCGATTGTATTTAAATCGTGGTCTTCATTTCTTATTGTAATTCGACATATTGAAATGATATTTCTTCTGTTCTAGTCCTCATGAATATTTATTTATGTTTATTATGTTATTGAATTTCTAACTCACAAAAAGTATTGAATTTGTTAATATTTTTTGAACTCATGAATATTTTTAAATTTCATGGGCACGTTTTGAATTCATGAATATTTTTTAAAATTTGATGATATTTTTTCATATTCATAAATGTTTTACCAATTCACAAATGAATGCAACTAAAAATCCAAAAAAAAACAAATTTGATGATATTTTTTCATATTCATAAATATTTTCAAATAATAAATTTGATGATATTTTTAAAAAAATTATTACCGTTTCATATTCATATTCATTTTCTAAAAAATTATTAGATGCAACAAATAATAATAAAATTACTAATGGTGCACCGCTGGGTGGTGCACCATTGATATCCAAAAAATGTTACTTATGGCGCACCGCTGGGTGGTGTGCCATTGCTATCCAAAAAAAAGTTACTTATGGCGCACCGCTAGGTGGTGCGCTATTGCTATCGAAGAAAAAGTTACTTATGGCGCACCGCTAGGTGGTGCGCCATTGCTATCCCTCCCCCGACTAAAATTCCCAATCCCCGATCCCCAATCTCACATCTCTCTCAGCCCCCCCCCACTGCGCGTCGCTGCCCCGACCCACTGCGTCGCCGCCCTACGTGCACCGCCGCCCCCGCGCCCCCGCCACAACTAGTATTGCCCTCCACCAGACCGCCCTCGCCGCCCAAACCTTCCCACCGCCAGCGCCCGTGGCCACTTTAGACCACTGCCGGCGTAGCCCCCCACCACTGCAGCTCCTCCGCGGCCCACAAGTCGACACCCCATCCACCCTCCACCGGACAGCAAGCCGCCGCAGCCCCCAACCATCTCGCCGCCGACCCTCAACCATCACACCGCCGACGGCCGCCCTCCAACCAAATCACCGACGCTGACGCCCCCCATCACAGTAGCCCCTCCACCATCCTCTGTCGCCCCAACAACCACTCAACTACCCCCGGCCACCACCGTCGTCACCCCACTCCAGAGCAGCGCCGTTGAGCACCCGTTTGATAGGGAGCACCATCGTCGTCGCCAAGCCACTCCACCGGCAGCCACCATCCTTGCGCGCTTCCTCCTCGAGCAGGCCTCCCCGCAAGCGTCACCGAGCACCAAGCCACGGGTCTGCCCCCTCCACACGCCCCTGAAGCAGCAAACCCTCGGCCCTCCTCTCCAACGAGCAGATCTGCATCCTCAACATCTTTTCCCTGGACATACCTGCCTCCTGTAATTCAAGTGACAGCCTGACAGGTGACATTTTGTAATTTCTGTGTTTTTTTGTTCTGAATGTGCAGCTACGCAATGTGTAGAAGTGGTACAGGCCTGTAGTTAGAAGAAATCATCAATTTTTAAATGCTTTGATCATTTTAAATGCTATCTTGTGATAATTTTAGTAGATTATAGCTTGCTTCAGTTTGTCATCATAAGTTGGTTAATTAGATTTTAGATTTATAAGAAACAGGGTCACTAGGTGCACCCTATAGCTAGCAGCTCTTGATTGAGGAGATTATGTAGCCACCAACATCTATGACTGAAGTTAGTCCACATTTCACCTAGTCCTTAGTTACCCATGAAAATGAAATTTTTTGCTTGCTGTAACAAGGTGATTGGTGAATGTGGACGATTTTTTTATCCTGTGAACTCATTGTACTGCTACAAGTATTTGGTATCATCATGGTGTAATTGACTGCTTGAGAAAACTGGGTAATTTGGCAGTAGAAACAACTATTTTTTACAGTCATTTTTAGATGATGATTGTTAGATGTCCTTGATGTAGCTGGTGTGGTGTGAGAGAACTGGGTGTGGTGGTGGGTCCCTTGGAGTCAGTGAAGGTATTGGGTGGTGCAAAACTCCAGTTGCTTTGGTGCAGTTCTTGATGTGATGTGTGTAGCTCAAACTAGAGTTGGTGCCTGTGCCAAACTCCAAACTGAGCAATTGGCCACTGTGATCCTGCTGCTTTGGATGCTCCTAGTTCGGATATGCTTGTTTTTTCTTCTGGCCACTGGCAGTTTTTATGCTGCATGACACTCCTAGTTCATGGGGTAGATAGTCCATGGCTCATAGCTCAGAAGATGGATATATGGCTATTTAATTTGTTATAAGTTTGTGTTGTTATAAGTTTGTTATTGTCATGAGGTGGATGATCCTGCTGCTTTGTATATGGATATACTACAATTTCATTTATGTTTGTTATAAGTTTGTTGCTATCACCATGAGTTAACTTGCTGTCATTTATCGAAATTCAGAATGTGCTGGACTATATGTTCATTGGTACTACTTGTGATGCTGCTGCTATACTACTTGGGAATTTTTTCAACTTGTGATGCTGCTGTTGTACCACGAGAGGCCCTTGAGTTTGCCGGAATGTCGATTAACTTCTGTTCCGGCAAATTCGGGTACTCCATATGTCCTATTTTCAGCAAAGGTCATGCTGAAATTTTTCGTGAATTTTAGCATGACTTTGCTAAAAATAGGACATATGGGGTACTTGCGACTAATGCATGGGCCGGGGTATCTTAGTACTTAATTAAGTAGGATCAACTGCCCCTTTATTCTTGCTGCATTAAACCATAGGTGGCAATAGAGCCAAGTGATTAGGCCCAACTTAGAATTCTCCTTCCGTTTTCTTGATAGGGTATATTATTAGAAGATACCCATATATATCAGTCAACCTAGGGTGCCTCGGCATTGATAAACCCTAAATGATGAAAACTTAACTGAGCATGTAGGGTGCCTCAGCGTCTACAAACCCTAAATGATAAAACCTTGGCTTTTAGGGTGCCTCGGTGTCAATAAAAACCTAAATGATGAAATCTTAGGCTTTTAGGGTGCCTCGGCATTGACAAACCCTAAATGATAAAAGCTTATCTTTTAGGATGCCTCGGTGTCGACAAACCCTAAATGATGAGACCATGATCTTGTTCCTTGACAATAACCAACTTTTTGGCCAAACTTTTTTCCTATTTAGAGCGAAACATGGCCCACAACGATGAGGCCGGCGGTTCGGGCAAGGCATTCTGGGAGCTGTCCCAGGAGATGGAGCAAGAACCTCACCGCTATGAGGACTCCGCGGAAGACACCGATCCTGACTACACAACCCCTAGTGGCGTCGGGGATGACACCACTAATGGTGCTGCCGAGGATGCCACCACTGATGATGGCAGCGCACGCACAGATGGCAGCCAACCGAAGAGGCAACGGACAGACCGGCGCCTGAACGTGCTCGACACCGCCAAGGAGGAATTTACTGAAGTGTCCTCCGAGGGGCATCCAATGGCGCCCAAAGAAATAGTCAAGGGGTACACAGGACAGCTCAGGTGCATTCTCCGGAGCACCGTCTCGATCAACACCGAGAACCTAAGGCATCATGACCGAGGGAATTTGCACAACCTCCTCTTCATGAAGCTGCACGAATGATACAAGTTCCCCGGTGACTTTGCAAACACACGCTTCTCAGGGAATAAAGTGAACAGTGCCACCCTCACGAAGATGAGCACGGCTCTGGCTACTTGGAGAGCCTCGGTGAAGAGCATGATTGAAAAAGGTGATAGTTATGAGAAGATCAAGGAGAAAAATCCTTCGATCAACGAAGATGACTACCGGGAGTTCAAGATCAAGTGCGAGAGCAACGCATCTGCGGAATAAGGTCAGTGGGGGAAAGATATGCAGGACTTGAACTTAGGGGTCCACAAACTCGGTCCCGGCGGTTACAGAGTGGCGGAACCTATATGGGACAAGGAGGACGCAGAGCGTGCCGAGAAAGGCCTACCGCCCTCTTCGAGAAATACCGTGACAAGCAGACCAGGAACTATGTCAGGGCCCGGTACAAGATTGACCTGGTAACCAAGGAGCTTACCACGGATCCGAAGACCAAGGCGCTTGAGCGTGTTCTGGTAAGGAATAGACCCCCGCGTAATTATCTCCATATGGTTGCATTCTAATTAATGAAGCCAAATTTCTAAATGGTTCACGTTCCTTCCGTAGGACACTGAAAGCAGTAGCGTGGGGTCGTCTCAGAGCTCCCCTTTCGACACCCCTTTAAATAGGGCGTTGAACATAATGAAAAACAAGGATAAGCTCAGTAAGCCAACGTCAGCTGGTCATGTGGCCAGCAAAGGCTTGTCCACGAAATGATCGGAGTACTATACCGCTGGGCGAAAGGAGAGAAAGACCAGCTCGGAAAGCTAGGAGCGCGAGGTTCTACAACTCAAGGCCATTATGCCTACCTTGGTTTCTGGGCTGCAGGCATGGATTGCGGGCGGCCAACAGGGGCCGCCCCTGATTCCCAGCTTCACGGGCAGCAACTCACGCAACGTGCCGGTGGCGCCATTGGTGTCTCCGGCGGAGGCGGCATTGGTGTCTCCCGCGGCGGCGCTAGCATTGTAGCTTAATACACCCAGGTGTGGGAAGAATACGCCGGCCGGCACCTCGGCAACAAGCATCCCCTCCATTACTTGCACGCCCACCGTTGGCGGTGCCTTGACATTATCCGAGCTCGACGCCATCATGGTAACTAATTAAGCCTCTCGACCGATGACTTCATCTCCTTGCCTTTGACTGGGCATCCCTGACGACCTACATGTTTTCGCAGGGCGCCACCAACGTTCCGTGCACTCTCCTGCACTTCGTGAATGACGAGTTGGTCGATGTCGCCAAGGGCAGAATCATTCAACCGGGCAGCCGCGTGTTCCACGGTAATTAGATGCCACCCACCGTTTATAGGGTTCAACTGGTTCGGGTGCTTCCGGGCTTCAATGACATGTTACCTCCGTATCGACCCCATGGGGCCGACGAAGATGATGTGATGACCCTCAGCACCTGCATAAGTTGGCCCATGCTTTGGCCGAAGAGCCAGATTCGTTTGGGGGCGGGGGACACCACCCCACAGACAACACCGCCAGTCGTGCCGGCGCCAAGCCATGGCAAGACCCCCACAACACTACCGGACATGCCGGACATGCATATGGCACAGGATCCGGACGACGCCGATGATGACAACGACCATACATTTACCAACGTCGATAAGTACTTCAACGAACATGGGTATGGTGACGAATTTTTGGGGCCTCCTTCTCAAGAACCCCACCCTGCAAAAGACGATCTAGTTGGTACCACGGAGAAACCCAGTTGCAACAGGCGTCGTCTGGCGTTCAGTTCTCAGGAGACGCCTCCAGCTGCCGCCTTCACCGAGCCTCAGATAGCCGAGGTGCGAAATATTATCAGCCCCAACACACTCAAGAAGGCTGTCTGTGAGCAGAACTCGATCCCATTACAGCAGCAGAAGAAGAAGGGACGGAAAAGAAAGAGTAACAAGGGTGCGAGCCAGCCGGCACCGAGTATGATCCGTGCTCAGGACAGGCCACCTTCACCTATGGATATCTCGAGGAGGGTGCATGTGGCGGGTAGGCCGATGCTACCGACTAATCTGCTCAATGCTGCAACCGGTGCTATTGATACGTCTCCAACGTATCTATAATTTTTGATTGCTCCATGCTATATTATCTACTGTTTTAGACATTATTGGGCTTTATTTTCCACTTTTATATTATTTTTGGGACTAACCTATTAACCGGAGGCCCGACCCAGAATTGCTGTTTTTTGCCTGTTTTAGGGTTTCGAAGAAAAGGAATATCAAAAGGAGTCCAAACGGAATGAAACCTTTAGAAACATGATTTTCTCATTAGATAAGATCCATGAGACTTGGACCCTCCGTCAAGAAAGCCACGAGGTGCTCACGAGGGTAGGGGGCGCCCCCCCCTAGGGCGCGCCTAGGGGTGGAAACAGATCGGATACGGATCGGATAGTGCTCTTCCCACTTCCATTTTCATATTGTTAAAACGAATACGGATGCAAATACGGATGTTGTCGGATACGAATGCGGATCGGATGCTACTCGAATACGAATGCGGATCGGATTATTTTGAAATTCGGCACGGATACGAATATCCTACAACTGTAGCAACATACTATTATGAAAAACTTAACCTTGGGTGGCTACACGTACATGCACATGATGTAGATAATAACATATAATAAATTCCAGTGGTATATAATGATTGAACAATAGACTAATATGACGACAATATTATGTTCCACGTTGATAAGTACTGACAGGAATGTCGTTCCAATGATATAAAATACTAAAAAAATGTCTACAGGAAGCAACCATTTGTTTCCCGTAACACAAATAGATAGATAGGGAAGCAGTAGCCATAATATAAAATTTAAAGTGACACATCCATAAGAGAATAAATGGTATGAATATTTCTCCAGCCTGCATCAAACTATCTCCAAGGCGTTGTGATCATCCGTAGGGATAGAAGCACCTACAACACAGAAAGTAGTACAAGATCAATATAAAATATATGAGCCTTGTATAATTTATATGAAGAATTATATTCACTTCGTTCATGTATACCATCATCTTCATTGTTCTCGACTTGCTCGCCTTCTCTAGAAATATCAATGATAGCTAAATCTTCTATTATTGAAGCTACATCACATTTATTCTCTGTAATAAATAAAAAGTAAATTATTAGTGCTTCAAAATTAGTAAAATACGTATTTTTTTCTTTGTGTACCTTTTCTGGAGGCTCTTATCCAGTCTTTGGTACAGATCAAAGCCTCAACAACTTCAGGGTCCAAACGACTACGATACTTGTCAACCACTCGTCCTGCTCCGCTAAAAGCAAATTCAGATGCAACTGTGGACACAGGAATAGCCAAAACATCTCTTGCAACCATAGCAAGGATAGGATACTGTGAACCATGGGTCTTCCACCAAGATAGAATATCAAAATATTCACCTTCAGGCCACCTTACCAAGGGTGCGCTACAATATTTTTCCAAGTTAGACTTATCTTGGTCTACTTCACTTATATCATTTAGAAAAGCACTTAGCTTTTTCTTTCATGGCTCAGTATTTACATTCATGTGGAGGTGAGAAGCTTCGGATGAAGGTTCTCCTGTGCCAATTGTAGGATTATAAAGAGAAGCATACGAATCATATAACTCTTGAACAACTTCTCTAAATGCAACTATCTCTTCAACCCCAGAGTTGTCTGACATTTCTTTGTAGTAAAACTCAACCACTTTCATCTTGTAGCGAGGATCTAACATGCATGCAACTGCTAGAGCAACATTACTCATCTCCCAGTACTTGTCAAATTTTTCCTTCATAGCTTTTGCCATGGCAGCAATGAAGGTATTATTCTTGCTCTTGGCATTCATCCACTCAATGAGCTGAATGTTAATCTCAGAGAATTCAACAAAGAACAGGTTAGCAGTCGGGTAGTAAGATCCAGACAGAAGCTTAGTAACATTATAAAATATCTTCAAGCACGAGCTTACCACACTTGCCTTATCCCAATCATCTTTACTAGGAGCACATTTGCGATACTTAGCTGGTTGCAAAATAGCAAGCCTTTGGAAAACCTGTTTATAGTGCATGGCAGCTACTAGCATTAAGTAGGTTGAGTTCCATCTAGTAGACACATCCTGAGAAAGACCCTTTTTTGTGCATAATCCCATATCGGTAGCATGCTTCATAAATATCTCTAGTTGTTGAGGTGAGCTCTTGACAATAAGAACTGATGCACGAACATTATCTATAATAGATGCAATCGTGCTCACACCATCCCTGGCAACGAGGTTAATTATATGAGCAGCACAGCGCACATGAAAGAACTTGCCTTGACATAATAGAGAATCATGATTTTTAAGGGTAGAGATGATGGTGTCAACACAAACATCATTTGAAGCAGCATTGTCCAAGGTCAAAGCAAACAACTTATTCTCAATATTCCATCCAGCCATTTCCCCCATGTATGCACTACTCAGATTTGCTCCTGTATGCCTTCCTTGAAGATGCATGAAATTAATGATATGCTTTTGAATTTTCCAATCATTGTCAATGAAATGACAAGTGACACATAGATAACCCTTATGTTGATTAGAAGTCCATAAATCCATTGTGCGGCTAAATCGGCAGTTCAAAGAGGACAAATTATCAAAAATCTTGAGCTTCTGTTTACGAAAAATGTCCATTATCCTTGACTCGACACTTTATAGGAAATGAGGGGCACAATGATCTGATGAAGTCATTTGTGTACTCATGCTCAGAGAAGTTGAATGGATATTCATGCATGATAATTGCAATATGATACTTCTCAACACTCGCATCCTCGTCGTACTTCCAAGTGTTTAAACTAACATCTCCTCCTAATGTGGTCGGATTAAGTTGTGCCTGATTCTTGCTCACTACATGTTTTGCCTTGAAATGATTCCATAAACGTGATGTACCATGCTTACTACCAGCTTCAAGAACCTTTTTACAGATCTTGCACTCAGCAGTAACATTCTTGACAACCTTGTCACCCACCTTTTCCTCTGTTATAATCTCAGTGAAGTGCGTCCAAACTTTTGAGGTTTTCTTCTTTCCCCCGGCTTTGGCCTTGAGATTTTTCTTTGTTGCAGCCTTCTCTACTATGGCAGAAGTAGTGCCACTTGTACTTCCATCCTGATCAACACCACTGCTTCTATTTGGTCCACTTGCAATTTCAACTGGAGATGCTCCTGGAATCTACACGAACATAAATTTATCATACAGAGTTATAGGCTAAAATCAGCAGTTGTACAAAAAAAATGAATACTACCTGTGTATTTTGGAGGTTCTTTGAAGAATTAGCAACCATGGCCGATCTTCTTAAACTGATTTACGCAGAACTAAAAGATGGGTCAAAATAGAACAAATCACATATAGCTTTTGATCAATGAACTAGAGTACTGGACTATCAAGTACTGGTCGACTCATACTTTACTTCCGTCAGATCAATGCCAGATACTATAGAGCAGCGACTAACTTACCTTGGGCAGAACAAACGAGCGGAGAGCGCCGGCGTGGAGAAGGCTGCGCACGAGTCACGCGAAGGGCGGCGCCGCCGGCGTGAAGAGATAGCCGCCTAGATGTGTCCGCCTTTCTTGAACAAGGCGGCATGCAGACATACACGTATAGGCCTCCTTCGGTCCTCCCTTGTCTTCTAACTTCTAAGGCATTGTTTAAGGAAAAGGGCTTAAATTTAGCGGTGATTGTACTTGGCTTATTATGCCTAATTGCTAGAACGGTGGGTAGTTTCCTAGTTGGGCTAATCAATTGGTAGTTTCCTAGTTTGCTAGCGGAATAAGGGGATGTCTGGACGTGGGCACGTGGCCACATGAAAAGGCCAGGTACACTGATACTATAAGTCTATAACGTATCGTCAGATATGGATGTTATCCGAATTCGAATTCGTATCTGAGGCTATTTCCTGTGCCACATCCATGTCCGCATCCGCCTAGTGACGTTGGGTATTATCCGTATCCGGATTTGTTTGCATTCGGGTGCGGGTTTTTCGGCCGTATTAACATTTTACCTAATACGAATGTCGGATAATTTGGATTATCCACTGCCAATTTCCATCCCTAGGCGCGCCCCTGCCTCGTGGGCCCCTCGAAGCTCCACCGACGTACTTCTTCCTCCTATATATATCCACGTACCTCCAAACAATCGAGGACGGAGCCAAAAACCTAATTCCACCGCCGCAGCTTTCTGTATCCACGAGATCCCATCTTGGGGCATGTTCCGGAGCTCCGCCGGAGGGGGCATCGATCACGGAGGGTTTGTACATCATCATCCAAGCCCCTCGGATGAAGTGTGAGTAGTTTACTTCAGACCTACGGGTCCATAGCTAGTAGCTAGACGGCTTCTTCTCTCTTTTTGGATCTCAATACAATGTTCTCCCTCTCTCTCGTGGAGATCTATTCGATGTAATCTTCTTTTTGCGGTGTGTTTGTTCAGAACGATGAATTGTGGGTTTATGATCAAGTCTATCTATGAATAATATTTAAATCTTCTCTGAATTCTTTTATGTATGATTGGTTATCTTTGCAAGTCTCTTCGAATTATCAGTTTGGTTTGGCCTACTAGATTGGTTGTTCTTGCCATGGGAGAAGTGCTTAGCTTTGGGTTCAATCTTGCGGTGTCCTTTCCCAGTGACAGAAGGGGCAGCAAGGCACGTATTGTATTGTTGCCATCGAGGATAACAAGATGGGTTTTTTATCATATTGCATGAAACTATGCCTCTACATCATGTCATCTTGCTTAAGGCGTTACTCTGTTTTTAACTTAATACTCTAGATGCATGATGGATAGCGGTCGATGAGTGGAGTAATAGTAGTAGATGCATAATCGTTTCGGTCTACTTGTCTCGGACGTGATGCCTATATACATGATCATACCTAGATATTCTCATAACTATGCTCAATTCTATCAATTGCTCAACATTAATTTGTTCACCCACCGTAGAATACTTATGCTCTTGAGAGAAGCCACTAGTGAAACCTATGGCCCCGGGTCTCTTTCTCATCATATCAATCTCCATCACTTTATTATTGATTTGCTTTTACTTTGCTTTTACTTTATTCATTTTGCATCTCTATACCAAAAATACCCAAAAAATGTTATTTATTATCTCTATCAGATCTCACTTTCGTAAGTGACCGTGAAGGGATTGACAACCCCTAAGCGCGTTGGTTGCATTGAGCTATTGTTTTTGTGTAGGTACGAGGGACTCGAGCGTAGCCTCCTACTGGATTGATACCTTGGTTCTCAAAAACTGAGGGAAATACTTACGCTACTTTGCTGCATCAGCCCTTCCTCTTCAGGGAAATCCAACGCAGTGCTCAAGAGGTAGCAAGAAGAATTTCTGGCACCATTGCTGGGGAGTCTGTGCAAAAGTCAACATACCAAGTACCCATCACAATCCCTATCTCCCGCATTACATTATTTGCCATTTGCCTCTCGTTTTCCTCTCCCCCCAAATCACCCTTGCCATTTTATTCATAGTTTTAGAATTAAACGAGGAGACTTAATCATAGGAAACATGTCGAACAATGAAGAAACTGGGCCTTCTGACCAAGATGCAGATGAGATGGATTATGAGGGTGAACAACAGTATCTCGACTATTTGACTGCTAATAAAATGCAAAATCAAGGTTTGCATGTCGGCCTCGATGATGGTACTGAAGCCGACATCGAAACCGACAGCGCCGGCACCGATGGCAGCACCGAGACCGGCGGGGAAGGTACCGATGCCGCTACCGAAAATAAGAAGCAAAAGAAGCAGAGGATACGAAAACCTAACAAACTAGGGATTGGATGACTGGTGATCACAAAGATGGCACCTGGCAAGTTTGAGCCATTAGAGCCGGAAGAACCTCGCAAGTGCTATGGGAACCAAGTAGGATGCATCCTATGGGAATGCGCGAGCATCAATGACGATGACTTAAGGAGTAAAGAACATTTGACACAGTTGCTCCTGACGAAGTTGCACAAGAGATTCAAGTTCCCCGACCGGGATGATAACATAGAAGAACCATGGGATGATCCGAAGATGAAAAAGATTAACAATCACGCCATGGGCATGTTCAGCAATGATTTGGCCTCCTGGAAAGGGAGGGTGAAACGAGCTATTGAGGCTGAGGAACCCCTGTCCAAGATTCTGGAGGAAAATCCGACACTTACGGTAGAGGAGTTCGAAAAGTTCAAGGACACTTGCTCTACCGAGGAAGCCAAGTCTCAGACTGCGAAATTCAAGAGCCTTCAGCAAAGGAACACGGGGAAGCATCGCCTCGCAAGCCATGGCTACCTCTGTAAAAGATCCATATGGGATAAGGAGGACGCGGAACGTGAAGCCGCTGGTCTCCCAGACTCCTTCGTGAAGTTCACCAACCCCTTGGAGCGTGACTTCATCAGGGCCTGCTATAAGTGGGACAAGGAAAAGAAGGTTTTTTACATGGACCAGATCACGAGGAAATTGATTATACTACTGGTAATTATTCTTTTACCACCTTACATTTAGCTCCAGATCTATTCGACTACAAATTCGTAAACGGTTTCACGCTCCTTCTGCAGGAGAAGCAACACCAGCTTGCAGCCGAAAGCTCTACTTCTCCGATGAGGCCCAAGTGGGACACCCCTCTCAACCGGGCCTTGAACGAACTTAAGGGACTCCCTTTGGGCCAGCGGCCGCAATATGGTCGTGTGGACGGTGCTGGAGACGGCGCCATGTGGAAGGTGTTTTACAACGAGGGCCCGGAGGCCAAGAAGCAGAAAAAGAAGTTTAGTCAGGCAGACATCGACGAGAAGGTGAAGCTTGCGGTCGAGAAAAAACAGTTGAGGACGCGAAAGAAATAGCCGAGGAGAAAAATGAGTTGCTACTACAAGCAGTCAATGCAGCTATAACTGGCTGCAGAAATGATTTTGCTACTAACTTGGTTCTAGCAATCATCAACTGGACGAAGGAAAATCCAGACAAGACGGTACATGATTTCCCGTTGCCCAGTTTCGTTGGGAGCAACTCTGTAAACAACAACACCACCGCACCATCACTCGCTCATGCAACCGGGCCTCCTCTCGCAGTCGCTCCCGCTCATAGCAGCCCGTCCTCAGTCTCTGGCGTGCTAGGTGGGCCTTCATGTTTGGCTGAGCTCTACGCCATCACGGTAATTACATGTCACACCAACATAGAATATTCCATTTTCGTTGCCTTTTGGATGTTTTACGCCACAGACATATGTGTTTGCAGGCCAAAGAAACCCCGTGCACCATACTCTACTTGATCAAAGGCCAGAAGGTGGACGTGGGAAAGGGGATGATAATGAACCCCTTGCAACCCACGTTCCACAACCAGCCGATTCCTGTTGGGCACTTCGGGGTTAGCTTGTCCGGTGTGAAATCGGGGCAAGAGCATTTGCTTTCTCCAGTATATCCTATGGGAGAGGACGACGAGACCCCGCCGCGGATTGGAAACTGCAAGGGTTGGGTGCTGCTACGGCTGAAGAATCTTATTCGTCTGGAGCCGGTCGAGAGCACACCAATAACCACACATCAACAACCATGTGCGGAGACCACCACCCCGCCTACGCAATTACCAGCTCCTATAATGTCGGGTGAGTGCGGCGGACGACGTGATGAAGGGGGTGCAATAGTACTGGCTGATGTAATCGGTCCTGTAGAACATATAATGGATGAAGAAACGGAGGTCGACCCAATGGGTTTCCTCAATACAAACGCGTATGACTATGACATAGATATGGTGAGTCAACCATATGACAAATCGGGCTATCAGCATGCTAATGAGGATATGGATGATCTACCCGGGCAGGAAGGTCGTAGCAGGGATTGCAAAAAGTCTCTCTTCATGAAATCCTCACAGGACACACCTGAAGATGCCGCCTAAACACAGGCTCAACTAGCCAAGGGCCGTACAGTGCTTAGCCCGGGAACACTGGGGCAGGGGTTAAGGAAGGGTCTGGAAGGTGTGAAAAGGAGAAAGGAGAAGAAGAGATCGGGGAAGATAGATGCCTCCAAACAAGCCAGAGCACATAGCAGCCAGATGATGGATTCTGAAGAGCGTGTACCTGTGAAAGGTGCGGCCATGTTCCATCTCACGGGCGAGCTGATGCTACCGTCGAAACTGCTGGAGGCACTATCGGGGGATCTCAGGAGACTGCACGACCATGTGCTGTCGACTGAGAAAAGCCTACTAGCCTCGAAGGATCCAGGATATCCGACATATGCGGCTCGTGTGCCTAAGGGGAAGTGCTACATCGACACACGGCCCGCAGAGGTGTTCTTCCTGCGGTTAACCATATCTTTGAGATGTTTCTGACAAGGCGGCTCGATTTTACAATCGCCTGCCTTTTTGCACTACATATGAGCTCTGTCATGAAGAGAGAAGAAGTCTCGCAAATCTGTGTGGAGGATCCATACTACATGCACGAGTCTTTCTTGAGTCTCGGCGACTTTGAGCGTGAAACTGCTAGGGACTACCTCCAAAACTTCATCGTACAGAATAAGGACCAGGAAATTGTCCTCCTACCTTATCATCCAAAGTAAGTCAGTTCCGGACAACCCTTTCGTACATTTCAATCATTCCTTCTCTCCCATGTGAAGAATAATTTGAGGTATCTTCTCCCCGCAGCAACGGGCGTGCCATCCTTATCGTTCTTTACCTACGAGTCTCCCACGCCGTGTATTTCAACCCTTCCAGAGACTACGAGAAGAAGGACTACACCCACATAATGAATATTCTGGATGATGCTCTCCAAGGCTTCAACATTAGAGGTGGCCACATGCAGATCAGGAAACAAAGGAACAAGAAGATGGGTTTCGCGCATAAAACTAACTTCTGCTGCATCCATGTCCCAAAACGAAGCAAGAAGGATGGATTCTACATCCTCCATCTCATGATTGAGTTCAACACAGATCACCAAAAGCTTCGCATGACAAGCAGAAATGATGAACATATCCACAAGTGGCTAGACTCTCATGGAGAAGTAGATTATAAACGTAGAGATGACTTCTTTTGCATCCAAAGGAACATTGCGATGATCATCATGAAAGAAATCATCGATGAGAAGGGGATGTTCCACCACGGCCCTATATCGCGAGCTGACGTCCGAACTCGCATAGGCATGCAACGTCAAGACCTCACGCTATTCAAGAAGCTAGGGTCCACCCTCGATGATATGGAAGGATGGAACTTCTAGTGATTTGCGATGCCGATGATGATGATATGTGTCGGTTGAAGTTGTATACTTTCTGTAGCGATGAAACTTTGTGATGACCACGGTCCCTGCCGAACTTGCGTAACGCTACTTTGTTTGTTTGGGTACGATGACCTGCGTACCTCTATTTAATTAGTTTGCATATTGTATGTTGCATCTAGTTGCTAATTAACCATTTCTTTTTCGTGTTGCTCTAATATATTTTGTTGCATATGATTGTACATCCTCTTGATAAACATGCATCTCTAACAGGTACCTAGTTTCTTGATGGCGAGATGGCGGTGCTATGTTGTGTACAAAGGGAAGGTTTCGGGGGTGTACAACGAGTGGCCTGAGTGGCAGGCGCAAGTGAATGGGGTCTCGGGTGCCAGCCATAAAGGTTTCAAAAGCAGAGAAGAAGGAGAAGCTAGTTACTTGAGGTTCACGCTAGCGCGAGAGTGGACTCGTAACCGCCGCCTCATGTACTGCATAGTTCCGCTCTCACTCATAGTGATAGATCTTCTCGCATATACCATTGTTTAGATGGATGACGTTGTAGTTGCAAGTATTCGAGACTTGCATGTATCACTATTTTCGAGATGATGACGAGATACCACTTTGTGTTGGATGATGATTATGATGAGACTATTTGTATGTTTATGGTATGATTACATATGTGGTCTCGCAACCATTGGTATGTGTATCATGCTGACATTTCTATCTGCTAAAGAGTCTTCTATAAAGCCTGTTCAAATACAAAACAAATATGCAGAAAAAAAAATAATAACTACTAAAATTAGCAGTAGCGAGTGGAGAAAAGTTAGCAGCAGTGCCACGATAGCAGTAGCGCGTCCAGGCAAAGCGCGCTAGAGCTATTAGCAGTAGCGAGCTTCCATGAAGCGCGCTGCTGCTACACTTGTGTAGCAGTAGCGCTGGTGAGCACTCGGTACTGCTACTTGTTAGCTGTAGCGCCTTATTAGTAGCGCTGGTCCCCGCGCTACTGATACACCTAAAACCCGCGCTGCTGCTAGCCTTTTCCCTAGTAGTGTGAACCGATCTCGCTTTGTGTGGGGATTGGACGATTTTTGACGCACGTGCCACATCAATGTTGTGAAACGGTATTCAAACATGCATGCACGCATCACCTCCATACATATGCATGTAGTGGTTGCCTTCAAACGGTACACTCCCCCGTGTGGTTATCGGCGACAAGCCTATATATTCGTGGGCTCACCTGGACATCCATGATCACCTTGACCGATAACAAGATAGGTTAGCATGGCGGATTCTTCATTTGGTTTGTGTTATCATAGTATAGGCCATCCTAAGATTCAGACCTAATTAAGTTTGGGCGCATATACTATGCACGTATGCATGCACTAATCCCCGTCGTTGGCTTGAAGCGTGGTGTAACATTCATATGCATTGTCAACCTAACCCTCACTTAGTGTGGGGATTTCTAGTTCGAAATCATGGTGCCACATCAAAGTTGATCCATTGTGTACTAAAAAACACACCTCTCCATACATATGTTTGGGCCACATGCTTGTAGTGGTTGTCTTCGAGGACTAGCTACTTGCGTGATTATTGGCAAGCTAGCCCATCTCCGAGGTCGCATGGACGGCCATCACTTTGACCAACAACAAGCGAGAGGTTGTACGACCAAGGTGTTTTATTCTTGTTCCATTTTATGATCCATCTTGGTGATATATGCCTCTCTGGCCCACCGACTGAAAGTGTGTGTGGGGGGCTGCTACTTCGCTCTTTGCTAGGTGAACCTCGGTTGGGGGGTACGCATTCGGTTGGGGGGCACGTTTGTTATCTCCGGACCATGTGCGATGCACCATCATCAAAATTTTCAATACCCCCGACATTTGACTCCCGCATAGTAAAATTTTCAGTACCCGCGTCATTTCCTCAAACACACTCCCCCTCCACACAACACACACACACACACACACCAAAACTTCCTCGGGCGTGCACACACACAAACACCCTCTCCCTCGTTCAAAACCCTAGCAAGGTCCCCGCCGCCGCCGCCGCAAGGCTTCCATTGTCAACATATGTCGGTTTGCCCGTGCAGCTTACCCACCGATTTCCATACCCAGGCTTCCCTGAGTTTCTTAGATTACGCCTGCCGAATGCCCCCTTTCCCACAGATCCCCATCCCCATCCCTGTCCCACACTCCAGAGCGTCGCATCCTCAGCCCGGCTACCCTTCCCGTGGAGCTCGAGAAGCGATTGGCCCAAAAGAGGTGTATCGCGGTCTCTTCGTCTGACGTCGCTGAGGAAGCTGATGACCATCGGCAGGCACTCAAGCAGCAGGCTACAGTATGTGGGCATGTCTTGGCCGCTGGCTACGACATCGAGGTCATCGACAGCGACGGCCTGAGGCGGGCTATGTCATAGATTAAGTGGCCCACCCCCAACCCCTCGGGTTCAATCGTCGTCGATCTCATCCATGGTCCCACTTGTGATCTCCTCTGGCTCGCTATCAACAATTTTCCATCATACATTGCCATTGAGCTGCTTTTGTCATTTCTGAAGGACATGTTCTGCGACGCTAGCTTGGGGTCCACAGCTTCCAAGTCAGACCTCATCGACGGAGACCACAAGGAGGGCACCCTCTCGGTATCTTCCAAGGGGAAAGAGCCCATCTGCCCTTCCAAGGGGAAAGCGCTCGTCTACGACATCAGAGAGGGCACCCTACAGCCGTGCTCTTCCAAAGGGAAGGAGCCCATATGCGACAACATGGAGTGCATCCAGGGTCTGTGCTCTTCCCACGAGAATGAGCCCATCTATGACAAGTGAGGAAACCCATGATTTGTTTGGCCGTGCCTCTTCACACGGGGAAACCCATGATTTGTTTTGCCGAGTCCATTTTGTAGTGTAGTGAGAATATGTCCACTTTTAATTGCTATATCTGGTTGTTTGCAGTATGCCTTGTTTATTTCAGTTGTTCACAATGTGATGCTCTATATGTGCAATTATTTACTATGCAGTACATTTCATTAATCCAGTTTTAAACATACCGATAGGAATGCATATATTTGCTTGCTGTTAAGCCTGTTATACACTACTGCAGGATGCTGCTAACGAGACACTATGATCATAGACCCTTCAACGAAACTGTGTGTGATGCAATAATCGCAAATGATGGTGAAAAACCCATCAAAAAGGTGCAAAAAGTTTGTGATGGAGGATGCATCAAACATGGTTCAGCTTTTAGTTGCTTGTGCAATGCAGGGCATACAGTTCAGTTCAATTAAATGTTTGCAATGAGGACGAACAAAAGAAACGGGCAGCTAGATGAAGGTGTGTGCAATATACAGCATACGGTTCACTCAGATGAACTGTTTGTGGTTAGGCAACACAAAAGAAACGGTCAGCCAGATCAAAGGTGTGTGCGATATACGGCATGCGGTTCACTCAGATGAACTGTTTGTGTTGAGACAAGAGAACATAAAGGGTTCAATATAACAAGATCTGTGTGATACGCGGCAAACAGGTCTGTAATCAGAAATGTGTGCGAAGACCGATAATAACATAGACGGTTGCTGCTAATAAGACGTGTGTGTTGTGCGATGGGATTGCATATAGAACAACAACATTAGATACACACACTTATAAGGACATGGTTGCATAATCAAATTAAACATCCAATTACATAGGTGGCTACTACAACCATGGCATTTGCACACACCAAAGTAAACTATTACATGCATAATTACATAGGTGGCTACTACACACATGACATTTCCACACACCAATAAAGTAAACTATATATTATATGCATGATTAACTAGGACAAACGATCATCTGATCATCATCTACTTCTTATGACGCTTGCTCTGCTTGTGGCTCGATCCGGGCTCCTCGATTTGTGTAATGAGGCACTTAGTCATGTCAACGATCCGCCTATGCATATCGTAGCATGTGTACACACTCTTGGCCATGAACCTGAGGTGAGGTTCATCCAGTTGCCACATCCAGCCCCTGTGCCAGGATAGGGGACTTGTTCTCTGGGCATCCTGCTTCATCTTTTCGTAGTAGGGGTCGATGATGGCCGAGGCGTGTTCGACCAGGGAGTCCTTCTATGTGCTGCCCCAGACCCTGTAGTGGTCACAAATTTTGACAAGGTTCTTGCAGGCCAAGCCCGTAACACTGAGCGCTTTTACATTGTTAGTGGTTTCCACCATGGCGAACTTGTAGTCGGTGTTGTTGACAAACCTGTTGAAACGGTCACAAGACTCTGTGGCCATGCAGTAGTGGTAGACGAGGACATGATGGCACACACACAACTGGGCGACGGCAACCTTCTGATCTATGTCGGGACGATCGGTGGTGTACTAGAGGTAGATGCCGACCACCTTGTACTTGTCTCGAGCAAGCAACTGCTCATCGCTGTTGATGTAGTCATCCACCATGGCTGAGTCGATGGTGTACACCACCGAGAGATCTGTGTCCCTCGCAAGGGTCTCCACTCTATGCTCGCCGAACTCCATTGGAGCACCGCTAGAAATCCCCTCACTATGTGTCGTCGTGGGTGTTCTTGTTCTGTCGTGGGGCGCGATCGCAAGGTTGAAGAGACTAAGGTTACAATTGCCAGGACTATCGGTAGGTCCTGATGGCAATTCTAATTTGCAGAGCGTAACTCGATCGTGCCGCACGTAACTGCATCGCGTGGCAACACGCGTGTCACAACCGCATGCATATGGGGCCCCCGATGTGATCATGCGCACGGCCAACTGTTGGTAGAGCGCGCGCGGAGGGACGTGAGCAGAACGCTCCGCGGTCGCCTCAACGGCGAGCAACCATATATATATATATATATATGTATATGTATATATATATATATAAACACTATTCTGATCACAGGATCAGAATAATATTCTGGTCACAACATGAACTTCCCGAGTAATGCGCCTGACCTTCCCCGAGTACTAGGTTGAACTTCAGCTAAAAGGTGTCCAAACAGGGCTTGTGATATACCGTTCGAAAGCTATAGACATCAGTATCATGACCCAAATTAAATTTTTGGCAAAATGCAAGCGGTTTAAGAGCAGTTTTGAAAACCGTTTTTTTCCTCATACAAAAAATGTGAATCGTATTTTCGATCGCATTTCTAAACCGTTTATCGGAATGAGGAAAATAATATGGCGTTGGAAAGCCACTGCAAAACCGCTCCTTCCACATGTTGAAAGTTTTCTGTAATTCCCTACGGATAAAGAGTAATTTGGAAAATCGTAGATTTTGCAAACGAAACACCCGAGTTCGAATTTTCGATGCCATTTCTAAACGGCTAATCCAATTGAGGCAAATAATATGGCGTTGGAAAGCTTATGAAAATGTGCAACTTGTTCATGTTAAAAGTGTTTTATAATTTTGAACGGTTTAAAAGTAATTTAGAAAATGATACAAGTTGCACCGAGTTCGTATTTTCAAGCTAATTTTTTAACCGCACGTCCGAATGCAGCAAATGATATGTCGTTGGAAAGATTGAACAAATGCAAAACTTTTTGTATATATTGTTTCTCCCAATTCCTTACAGTTTTAAGTCAATTTTGGAAATGGCTAAAAACATATTTTCCCCGTAATTTCTACAAACTTTATTGGAATGAAACAAATAATATACCGCTGAAAAGCTACGGAAATTGCGAAACTTTTCCATGTTGATGGTTTTCTCTGATTCCTGGCGGTTTTCAAGTCATTTAGAAAACGGCAGGATCATTCGTTCTGCCATTATCACGAAACTGATTCTTCGAAAATGCACCGCGTGAAGAACTTGAACTTCTGAGCATTGTCTACTTGAACTACACTCTGTTTTCGACGTGTTTTGTTTTGCTCACAGATGTCCATCCACTACTCGTAGTTCTCCATCCACTCCCCGGAATTCAGCGGGTGACATACCGATGGAAAGCTGCTATAAACACGCAACTTTCCCGTGTTGATTATTTTTTCATACTCACGATGGTTTTAGAAGTTTTTCATCTGAAATTCATCCACTCTAGTAGTTGAACTTCCTGCTGTTTTCAGTTGAACTTCTGTGACATATTTTTGTTTGTAATTTTCTCATCCATCGTCAGTGTTACACAAATGATATTCCTTTTGTACAAATCTCTCTCATAATAATTTTTTTAACTTTCTCCGACGAAAGACTTGGACTTATAAGAACAAAACTTTTAACCTTTACTTTTTTTATTCTTTTTAATACAAAATGCACACCATGTAGTATATGAACTTCTGGCAGTTATCAACCTGAACCTCTCTCGGTTATGTGAAAATATTTGAGTTTTTTTATGAATTTTTAATATGATTTTTCTTAATCCTTTTTTATGAATTTTGAAGCACTCTATTTTTAATAGTAGAACTTCTTGTTATTTTATTTTTGAACTTCTTCTTTTCATTCTTTAATAACGAGGAGAAAATCTAAGTTTTCTATAATCATCGAACTTCTCCATCTTTTTAATATGGACTTCCTGGTTTTATTTCTTGATCTTTTTTATGAAATTTTGAAGCGTTATATTTTTAAAAGTTGAACTTCTTGTTTTTCATTTTTGAACTTCTTGTTTCCATTCTTTATTAACGAGGACAATCTAAGTTTTATATAATCATCGAACTTCTCCATCTTTTTAATATGGACTTCCTGGTTTTATTTCTTAATCTTTTTTATGAAATTTTGAAGCGCTCTATTTTTTAAAAGTTGAACTTCTTGTTTTCATTCTTTAATAACGAGGAAAATCTGAGTTTTCTATAATCATCGAACTTCTCCATCTTTTTAATGTGGACTTCCTGGTTTATTTCTTAATCTTTTTTTCAATTTAAACTTCATGGTTGATTCTTCAATACTAAGGGATATTTGAGTATTTCAATAACTGTAAAATCTTATTTTCTAAATAAACATGGAACCACTTCGTTATTTTCGTTTGAATATCTAGTTTTTTTAGAAATGTGGAAAAGCTATTTTTAAACTTTTTTTAGTAGTTCCTTTTTTTTAATTTGAACTTCTTCATTTTATACTTTAGTAATGAGAAAAATCTGAGTTTTCATAATTTTTAGACTTCTCTTTTATTTTAATTTGAACTTCTTAGTCTTATTCTTAGAAAAATATGGTTTTAAATAATTATCAATTTTTTTTTCAAAATTAAACTTTATACTTTTATTTTTTCCAAGAAACGGAAAGAATTTGAGTTTTTCTATATCCATCGAACTTCTCCTTTTTTTAATTTGAACTTCTTTATTTTATTTTGTGGTAACAAGGAAAATATGAGTTTTGTCATAAATATGAAATTTCTCTATTTTTGTAACTTGGACTTCTTGATTTATTTCTTTTAGTAAACACGATATCCTAGTTTTGTAATAAATATTGATTTGTCCATTATTTCAATTTCAACTTCTATAGTTTTAAAAAAAATAGAAACAATAGAAGTCCTTTTTATTATTTTTGAACTTCTCTATTTTTAAAATTTGAACTTCTAGTTTTTTTATTTTAGAAATGGTGAAATATCCGCTTCTAAGTGTCCTTTACTTTTGAACTACTCTATTATTTCTGTTTGAATTTCCTATGATTTTCTTGATTGTATTTAGTGATTGAAAAAAATTGAGGTTTTAGTAAACATTGAACCGCTCCGCTTCTAGGGTTTTTTAAGGTGTGTTGTGAGTAGAACTCCGAACTTGAGTTGTCGGTGCATTTGAACTTATGCGATATTAGTAAAAAACATAGCCAATTTGCGCATTTTTGGAATCTTTTCTAAATGGTTGACCTTGAACTTCTCGACATGTTTCACTATACACACCATTTTTGTATGTAATAACTTTTTTATGTCGAATGTCTCCCTGAATGTATATGAGCTTACCTAAAAAATGAATGTGAGTTTCTTTTTTCAGTGGTGTTTTTGTAGCTAACATGGCACCACATAGATCCCTTAAATTCCCTTTCTGTTTCATACCTTCTAATGCAATGGATTTGCACGGCATGCATGTTTATAGAAATTATAGAAGTTAATTGGTTCGAGCTAAAAGGAAACACTGAAATAATTTATTCCATATTTGGCATAACCACCGGCACCTTAGGAACGTATCCAGTTTTTAAATTTAGAAATGGCGAGAATCTATTTTATGAATTTTGAATTCTTCTATTTGCCAAAATTTGAACTTCTTGATTTTTTATTTTTGAACTTCTAATTTTCATTCTTTAATAACGAGGAAAATTCGAATTTTGTATAAACATCAAATAGCTCCTTTTTAACATTTTTTTAATTTGGACTTCTCAGGTTTAACATGAAAAAAAGATTGTACAAAGATTTTGGTTGTTTTTTGTTTTGTTTTCTCATTGTCTCCAATTTTTGTTCCATGGCCTTCCCTTTGATTTTTAATCATTAACTTGAACTCCCCACGAATCTTTTTTCCATGGACTTGAATATAGATACTGATATGTTTGAAACAACACTTGTAAGGCCCACTTAAATCTGAATCCACTGAACAATATTATTTTAATCTATCTTCTCATTATTTAGTACTACTCTGCACATTTTTTCATAGGTGTTGTCGCTCACGGGCATTTAGCACAAGCACCTAATGTTCTAGTACAAGAAACGACCAAATGAGAATCAACAAATTATTTGCAGCACACACTTTCTTGTATACCATATACTTATCCACCAAGAACCTGGACGAATGTTCATTAGCACAAACTGTAAAAGTGAGCTGTCAAAAACACACACAGACGTTCAGTAGCAGTACGTGTAGCCGTCCAAGTACAGCCACAGCAGCAGCCATCCAAGTGCAACCACAGTAGAAGACGTCGAGCAGACAAAGTGCAATAGTAGCTCGCCTCCCATACAGTGAGCACACATAGATCAAACTAAAAAGGCTGGCCAGACCGGACTTCACAGGTGGCACACCCACACCATACGCGTTGCACCTGCATGAGCAAGAGGCGTCGCTGGGATCCCACGCGCCTCCTACGCACCTCCTCTGCTATGCCGGCATGCGTGGCCATTTTCCTGGGGCTGGTGCTGCAGAGAACCTTGCTTTGGGAAGGTCAAGGTGGTCCTAGTGAGAAGGACAGCCGCCACTAAGTTCATTTTTTGCAACTGCTGGATTCTGATTGCTGGTACATCAAATCCTTTGGATCATACAATCTAGAGAGCATATCTTAAAACAAACAACAAAACAACAAGAAACAACTGCTGCTTGTTGCTAACGAACGGGGACAGAGAGAGAAAGAGGTAAGACTGGAGCATGTGTGGAAGAAATGGGTGAGAGATGGAGCACAACAGCCGTCGCCGTGCTGCAGCTAGTAGGGCTATGGTGGAGAAGTGGCTTGCTACGTCTCGAGCTAGTGTTGGTTTTCCCCGAAGAGGAGGGGGTGATGCAGCACAATAGCGTAAGTATTTCCCTCGGTTTTTGAGAACCAAGGTATCAATCCAGTAGGAGGTCACGCGCAAGTCCCTCGTACCTGCACAAAACGGTAGCAACTCGCAACCAATGCTTAGGGGTTGTCAATCCCTTCACGGTCACTTACGAGAGTGAGATCTGATAGAGATAATATTTTTGGTATTTTTGGTATAAAGATGCAAAGTGAAAAGTAAAAGCAAAACAAGTAAAATAAAGTAATGGAGATTGATATGATGAGAATAGACCCGGGGGGCATAGGTTTCACTAGTGTCTTCTCTCAAGAGCATAGATATTCTACGGTGGGTGAACAAATTACTGTTGAGCAATTGATAGAATTTAGCATAGTTATGAGGTTATCTAGGTATGATCATGTATATAGGCATCATGTCCATGACAAGTAGACCGACTCCTGCCTGCATCTACTACTATTACTCCACTCATCGACCGCTATCCAGCATGCATCTAGAGTATTAAGTTAAAAACAAAGTAATGCCTTAAGCAAGATGACATGATGTAGAGGAATAAATTCATGCAATATGATAAATACCCCATCTTGTTATCCTCGATGGCAACAATACAATACGTGCCATGCAACTCTTTCTGTCACTGAGTAAGGACACCGCAAGATTGAACCCAAAGCTAAGCACTTCTCCCATTGCAAGAACTACCAATCTAGTTAGCCAAACCAAACGGATAATTCGAAGAGACTTGCAAAGATAACTCAATCATACATAAAAGAATTTAGAGAAGATTCAAGTATTATTCATAGATAAGTTGGATCATAAACCCACAATTCATCGGTCTCAACAAACACACCGCAAAAAGAATATTACATCGAATAGATCTCCACGAGAGAGGGGGAGAACATTGTATTGAGATCCAAAAAGAGAGAAGAAGCCATCTAGCTACTAGCTATGGACCGGAAGGTCTGAAGTAAACTACACACACTTCATCGGAAGGGCTATGGTGTTGATGTAGAAGCCCTCCGTGATGGATGCCCTCTCCGGCGGAGCTCCGGAACAGGCCCCAAGATGGGATCTCATGGATACAGGAAGTTGCGGCGGTGGAATTAGGTTTTTGGCTCCGTCTTTGGTCTATTGGGGGTACGTAGGTATATATAGGAGGAAGGAGCACGTCGGTGGAGCTCCGAGGGGCCCATGAGGCAGGGGGGCGCCCAGGGGGCGCGCCCTCCACCCTCGTGACCTCCCCAGAAACTTCTTGGAGTAGGGTCCAAGTCTCCTGGATCACGTTCGGTGAGAAGATCACGTTCCCGAAGGTTTCATTCCGTTTGGACTCCGTTTGATATTCTGTTTCCTCGAAATACTAAAATAGGCAAAAAACAGCAATTCTGGGCTGGGCCTCCGGTTAATAGGTTAGTCCCAAAAATAATATAAAAGTGGAAAATAAAGCCCAATATAGTCCAAAACAGTAGATAAAGTAGCATGGAGCAATCAAAAATTATAGATACGTTGGAGACGTATCACGGCTGCAGGTGCGGGATCCCAGCCGTAGGCAGCGGCACGCAAGAGATGGGGGTGCGGGGGCGCCGAGTTGGGACGTTCGTGGGCGGAGACACGCTGGAGATGGCGGTGTAGTGCACAGGATCACGGCGCGGAGATGGTGGTGGGCGCATGGGTACCATGGAGGCATGGGCAGGCGGCACAGCGGCGGCTCGGCGTGCAGGGCGGAAGGTCGTTGGAGCCTTGTGGCGGCAGTGCGGCACGTAGGGCTGGAGGACGTCAGAGCCTTGTGGCGGCGGTGCGGCGCTCATGTCCAGAGATCGTCGGGGCTTGTGTGCGTGGGTGTGGGCGGCGGCTCTGGTGGCCGGCAGCACACACGGGTGTCGCGGCGAATCCGGCGGCCGGCAGCGCTACAGCGAAGGTGGGGGATGGTGTGGGGATCGTGGTGGAGTGCGCAGATGGGTCGGGGTGGGTGGAGAAAGGGTTTTCTTTTTTTTCTCCACTGGTTTTCGGTTCGGGGGTTCGGGTGGATCCACTCGCGTCCATATAGGGCGCTCCGTGATCCAAATAACTATTTTGATCGTGGGATCAGAATAGCGCTACTCTATATATATAGAGTAGCGCTATTCTAATCCTGAGATCAAAATAGTTATTCGGATCACAACGCCCCTATATAGGGCCGATGAGATCATCCCGAACTTCCGAACCGGAAGCGACAAAGAAAAAAAACGCAGCCCACCTTCTTCCGCCCTACTCAATGCCACCCCGATTCCACCTTCCCCCGCACACAACCACCGGCAACCATGGACGCCCCTGCCCCGCCCCCATATCCGACCTCCGCGCAGCCTCAGCCCCCGGATCCGGCCGCCGGGCCTCCTCATCCCCTGGATCCACCCGGGACCGATCCCGCCACCACCAGCGACCACCAAGCGCCGGCGCGCGGCCTCACCGTCTACCTTTGGTACGCCGTCGCACCTTCCCTGCCACCTAGGCTGCCCCCGGCCTCGCCCAGCTTCTCTTCCGGCGAAGGTGGCCTCATCAGCAGAGGAGCCCGCCATGGCCATTAGAGACGGCGACCTCCCCGACCTCCATGCGGGCCCTCCGGCCAACCGCTGCCTCCCCACCCTGTGCCCCTTGCCTCCGAACCAACCATCGTCTCGCCATCCCTTCGGCCGACCTGCAGATGAGGGAGGTCTCGACCTGCAGCTGGGAGGAGTCACGACCTGCACCTGGTCGCGCGCGCAGCTGCAACTGTGGTCCACCACCTACAGCCGGCGCGGCGTCAACCACCCCCCGCAGCCACCCCCCTGCACGGATCTGGTCAGGACCGGTGAGATCCACGAATCCGGCCAGCAGTTCAGCCCCATCCCTCGACGTACTGCCCAAAAAGCAAAGGATGACGACGACGAGATTCTCTCCTCCGGCACCGGCGTTGTCGTACTCAGCTACCTACTGCGTCAAGGAATTCTTAGGCCGGATCCAGCGGATGCTAGAACATGGGAGGTGGTGCTGCTCCGGTGAGCTACTTTGTCCCCGAGCACGGTACATCGCTGGCGGCCACCTCCCAATCACTCTGTCCTCCAACAATACATATGGGGATGCGTCGTCGAAGTGAGGACGACACTTCTTGCAAAAAAACTGCATCCTTTCTTCAGTGTATTTCCAAAAAGATTTTAGGCAATTCTTCTGTATCAGTTCAACAAAAGAATTAACAACAGTTCCACCGATACATGCATGGAAGGAAACTTCGTATGCACGCCAGCTGCTGATCATCGACCATGTGCCCAGGTTGTCGGTCGTCCTCCCGCCAGTGCCTCACCATGTCTGGGGTTGCCCCTTCTCTAGCATGCAGCTGCCTGCCTGAAGGTGTGCGTGCATTATGCTTCGTGCGTGTGAGCATGGCCGTGTGCTTGCGCGTGATGTGCTAGCGCGCTATGCGTTCCTTGTGTGTTGTGATGCGTGTGGTGTGCGTGCATGGTATCCATCCATAGGTAGCCTGTGCGATTGCTAGTGCTGCTACTGTTGATGCTTTTCCTTGGAACGTAATCGTGTATTTCTTTCCCTGATTTTGCCTATTTGATCATTTGAATCATGGTGTGGGTAAATTATGCTTTGTGGTTAAACTTAAATAACGAGCGACGGAGTTTAAAAATAGTTATTCATCTTTCTAAAAAGGACAACCAAGAAGTTCAAAATAATTTGAGCTTGTATTCAAAATAATTCAACACTGACGATTATATACGCCCCAAAGTATATTTCTAAAAAGCTAAACCGTTATGTTTAAGAAATTCATGTTTTAGATATAAATGTGAAGTTCATGTTTTATAAATTCACAAGTTCACATGTACCATATCGTGAAGAAAATCATCAATGAAATAAAAAGGATCGTCCAAGCCATTTCACTGACAACAAAAAAATGCCTAAAAATGTCGCGATACAAAAAAATAAATCGTAGAAAGTGGAAAAAACTATAATTTTGTTTTGTAAAAAGTTAGAGCGGATCGATGTCTATAAAAACTCAGATTTTTTCCATCACTAATGAGAAAAAAAAGAAATCCAAAGTGATAACTGTCAGAAATTCACGTACTGCATGGTGTGTGTTTCGTATTAGAAAATTACAATAAAAGGGCAAAGTCTAAAAGTTTTGTCGGTAGAAGTTCAAGTGCTCGGCCCGAGAAAGTTCAAAAATTCTTCTGAAAGAGGTTCACCATGTATTTAGATGTTCAAATGGAAAAAGAAAGTATTTCAAATAAACCATGAAGACCAAATTATAAAAATAGAGAAGTTCAATATTTATAAAAAATATTTTTCTCTTCGTCACTAAAGTATAAAATTAAAGAAGTTCAAATTAAAATAAAAGGAGTAGTTTGATGTTTACAGGAAACTCAAATTCTTTCCATCCGTTGGAAAAATAAAATGTGTGAGGTTCAATTTAAAAAGAATGTTTGATGCTTCTTTGAAAACATATTTTTTTCTAAGAATAAGACTAAGAAGTTCAATTCAAAAAAACAGAGAAGTTCGAAGTATATAAAAAAACTCAGATTTGTTAAGAAATGAAAACAAGAAGTTCAAAAATTAAATAACAAGAAGTTCAACTTTTAATAATACAGCGCTTCAAAATTTCATAAAAACTATTAAGAAAATAAAACCAGGAAGTCCATATTAAAAAGATGGAGAAGTTCGACGATTATAGAAAACTCATATTTTCCTCGTTATTAAAAAATGGAAACAAGAAGTTCAAAAATAAAATAACAAGAAGTTCAACTTTGAAAAATAGAGCGCAAAAATTCATAAAAAATTTTAGGAATTTCAGATTAATATTCATAAAAAACAAAATATTTTCACGTAACCGAGAGAAGTTCGGATTGATAACTGCGAGAAGTCCACGTACAACACAACGTGCATTTGGTATTAAAAAGAATAAAAAAGCAAATACTAAATTTTTTGTTGTTATAAGTTCAAGTCCTTGATCGAAGAAAGTAAAAAAATTATTGTTAGAGAGGTTTGTACAGAAGGAATATTATTTGTGTAACACTAACAAATGGATGAGGAAATTAAAACGAAAATACGTCACAGAAGTTCAACATGAAAACAGCAGGAAGTTCGACTTCTATAGTGAATGAATTTGAGATGAAAAACTTTTAAAATCGTCGCGAGTATGAAAAGATGATTAACACGAGAAACTTGCGTGCTTACAACAGCTTTCCATCGGTATATCACCTGCTCAATTCCGGTGAATGGATGGAGAGTTACGAGTAGTGGATGGAGACCTACGAGCAAAAAAAATCACGTGAAAAACAGAGTGAAGTTCAAGTGCACGCGCCGAGAAGTTCAGGTTCTTTACGCGGTGCATTTTTGAAGAATCTGTTTCGCGATAAAGGCAGAACGAATGATCCCGCCATTTTCGAAATTACTTGAAAACAGCCAGGATTCAGAGAAAACCATCAACATGAAAAAGTTTTGCATTTTCCGTAGCTTTTCAGCGGTATATTATTTGCCCCATTCCGATAAACTTTGTAGAAATTACGGCAAAAATACGTTTTTAACCATTTTCAAAACTGACATAAAACTGTAATGAATTAGGAGAAACAATACATACAAAAAAGTTTCGCATTTCTTCAAGCTTTCCAACGCCATATCATTTGCTGCATTCGGACGCACGGTTAAAAATTAGCTTGAAAATACGAACTCGGTAGGACTTGGACCATTTTCTAAATTAGTCTTAAACCATTCAAAATTAGAAAAAAACTTTCAAGATGAAAAAGTAGCGCATTTTCATAAGCTTTCCAACGCCGTATCATATGCCTCCATTGGATTAGCCGTTTAGAAATGACACCGAAAAAACGAACTCAGTTGTTCGGTTTACGAAATTTTACGTTTTTTCAAATTACTCTTTAACCATACGGAATTAGAGAAAACTTTCAACATGTGGAAGGAGAGGTTTTGCAGCACCTTTCCAACGCCATATTATATGCCTCATTCCGATAAATGGTTTAGAAATGCGATCGAAAATACGATTCATGTTTTTTGTGCGAACAAAAAAAAGGTTTTCAAAACTGCTCTTAAACCGCTTATATTTTGCCAAAAATTTAAGTTGGGTCATGATATTGGGGTCCATAGCTTTCCAACAGTATATCGCAAGCCCCATTTGGGCAATATTGGCGGAAGTTCAACCTAGTTCACAGGGAAGTTCAACGTAGTACTAGCGGGGCAGGTCAGGTTGTGATCAGAATATTACTCTGATCCCGTGATCAGAATAGTGTTTGTAACACTATTCTTATCCCAGGATCAAAATAGTTATTCGGATCACAACGCCCCTATATACGGCCGATGAGATCATCCCGAACTTCCGAATCGGAAGCGGCAAAGAAAAAGAAAACGCAGCGCACCTTCTTCGGCCCTGCTCTATCCCACCCCGATTCCACCTTCCCACGCACACAACCACCGGCAACCATGGCCGCCCCTGCCTCGCCCTGCCCCGCCCCCATATCCGACCTTCGCGCAGCCTCAGCCCTCGGACCCGGCCGCCGGGCTGTCTCCGCCCCTGGATCCGGCCGCCGGGCCTCCTCATCCCCTGGATCCACCCGGGACCGATCCCGCCACCGCCAGCGACCACCAAGCGCCAGCGCGCGGCTTCGCCGTCTACCTTTGGTACGCCGCCGCGCCTTCCCTGCCACCTAGGCTGCCCCCGGCCTCGCCCAGCTTCTCTTCCAGCGACGGTGGCCTCATCAGCAGAGGAGCCCGCCAAGGCCATTAGAGACGGCGACCTCCACGACCTCCCTGCGGGCCCTCCGGCCAACCACTGCCTCCCCACCCCGTGTCCCTCGCCTCCCAACCAACCACCGTCTCGCCATCCCTTCGGCCGACCTGCAGATGGGGGAGGTCTCGACCTGCAGCTGGGAGGAGTCCCGACCTGCACCTGGTCGCGCGCGCCGCTGCAACTGAGGTCCACCACCTACAGCAGGTGCGGCGTCAACCACCCCCCACAGCCACCCCCTGCATGGATCTGGTCAGGACCGGTGAGATCCACGGGTCCGGCCAGCAGTTCAGCCCCATCCCTCGACGTACTGCCCAAAAAGCAAAGGATGGCGACGACAAGATTCTCTCCTCCGGCACCGGCGTTGTCGTACTCGGCTACCTACTGCGTCAAGGAATTCTTAGGCCGGATCCAGCGGATGCTAGAATGTCGGAGGTGGTGCTGCTCCGGTGAGCTACTTTGTCCCCGAGCACGGTACATCGCTGGCGGCCACCTCCCAATCACTCTGTCCTCTAACAATACATATGGGGATGCGTCGTCGAAGTGAGGACGACACTTCTTGCAAAAAAACTGCATCCTTTCTTCAGTGTATTTCCAAAAAGATTTTAGGCAATTCTTCTGTATCAGTTCAACAAAAGAATTAACAGCAGTTCCACCGATACATGCATGGAAGGAAACTTCGTATGCGCGCCAGCTGCTGATCATCGACCATGTGCCCAGGTTGTCGGTCGTCCTCCCGCCAGTGCCTCACCATGTCTGGGGTTGCCCCTTCTCTAGCATGCAGCTGCCTGCCTGAAGGTGTGCGTGCATTATGCTTCGTGCGTGTGAGCATGGCCGTGTGCTTGCGCGTGATGTGCTAGCGCGCTATGCGTTCCTTGTGTGTTGTGATGCGTGTGGTGTGCGTGCATGGTATCCATCCATAGGTAGCCTGTGCGATTGCTAGTGCTGCTACTGTTGATGCTTTTCCTTGGAACGTAATCGTGTATTTCTTTCCCTGATTTTGCCTATTTGATCATTTGAATCATGGTGTGGGTGAATTATGCTTTGTGGTTAAACTTAAATAACGAGCGATGGAGTTTAAAAATAGTTATTCATCTTTCTAAAAAGGACAACCAAGAAGTTCAAAATAATTTGAGCTTGTATTCAAAATAGTTCAACACTAACGATTATATACGCCCCAAAGTATATTTCTAAAAAGCTAAACCGTTATGTTTTAGAAATTCATGTTTTAGATATAAATGTGAAGTTCATGTTTTATAATTTCACAAGTTCACATGTACCATATCATGAAGAAAATCATCAATGAAATAAAGAGGATCGTCCATGCCATTTCACTGACAAACAAAAATGCCTAAAAATGTCACGATACAAAAAAATAAATCATAGAAAGTGGAAAAAACTATAATTTTGTTTTGTAAAAAGTTAGAGCAGATCGATGTCTATAAAAACTCAGATTTTTTCCATTACTAACGAGAAACAAAAAAGAAATCCAAAGTGATAACTGTCAGAAGTTCACATACTGCATGGTGTGTGTTTCGTATTAGAAAATTACAATAAAAGGGCAAAGTCTAAAAGTTTTGTTGGTAGAAGTTCAAGTGCTCGGCCCGGGAAAGTTCAAAAATTCTTCTGAAAGAGGTTCACCTTGTATTTAGATGTTCAAATGGAAAAAGAAAGTATTTCAAATAAACCATGAAGTCCAAATTAAAAAATAGAGAAGTTCAATATTTATAAAAAAACATTTTTCTCTTCGTCACTAAAGTATAAAATTAAAGAAGTTCAAATTAAAATAAAAGGAGTAGTTTGATGTTTACCGGAAAGTCAAATTCTTTCCATCCCTAGGAAAAATAAAATGTGTGAGGTTCAAATTAAAAAAATGTTTGATGCTTCTTTGAAAACATATTTTTTTTCTAAGAATAAGACTAAGAAGTTCAATTCAAAATAAATAGAGAAGTTCGAAGTATATAAAAAACTCAGATTTGTTAAGAAATGAAAACAAGAAGCTATAAAATTAAATAACAAGAAGTTCAACTTTTAATAATACAACGCTTCAAAATTTTATAAAAAAGATTAAGAAAATAAAACCAGGAAGTCCATATTAAAAAGATGGAGAAGTTCGATGGTTATAGAAAACTCAGATTTTCCTCATTATTAAACAATGGAAACAAGAAGTTCAAAAATAAAATAACAAGAAGTTCAACTTTGAAAAATAGAGCGCAAAAATTCATAAAAAAATTAGGAATTTCAGATTAAAATTCATAAAAAAACAAAATATTTTCACGTAACCGAGAGAAGTTTGGATTGATAACTGCGAGAAGTCCACGTACAACACAATGTGCATTTGGTATTAAAAAGAATAAAAAAACAAATACTAATTTTTTTGTTGTTATAAGTTCAAGTCCTCGATCGAAGAAAGTAAAAAAAATATTGTTAGAGAGGTTTGTACAGAAGGAATATTATTTGTGTAACACTAACGAATGGATGAGGAAATTACAGACGAAAATATGTCACAGAAGTTCAATGTGAAAACAGCAGGAAGTTCGACTTCTATAGTGAATGAATTTGAGATGAAAAACTTTTAAAATCGTCGCGAGTATGAAATGATGATCAACACGAGAAACTTGCGTGCTTACAGCAGCTTTCCATCGGTATATCACCTGCTCAATTCCGGTGAATGGATGGAGAGTTACGAGTAGTGGATGGAGACCTACGAGCAAAAAAATCACGTGAAAACAGAGTGAAGTTCAGGTACACGCACCGAGAAGTTCAGGTTCTTCACACGGTGCATTTTCGAAGAATCTGTTTCATGATAAAAGCAGAACGAAGGATCCCGCCATTTTCGAAATTACTTGAAAACGGCCAGGATTCAGAGAAAATCATCAACATGAAAAAGTTTCGCTTTTTCCGTAGCTTTTCAGCGGTATATTATTTGCCCCATTCCAATAAACTTTGTAGAAATTACGGCAAAAATATGTTTTTAACCATTTTCAAAACTGACATAAAACCGTAATGAATTAGGAGAAATAATACATACAAACAAGTTTCACATTTCTTCAAGCTTTCCAACGCCATATCATTTGCTGCATTCGGATGCACGGTTAAAAAATTAGCTCAAAAATATGAACTCGGTAGGACTTGGACCATTTTCTAAATTAGTCTTAAACCATTCAAAATTAGAAAAAACTTTCAAGATGAAAAAGTAGCGCATTTTCATAAGCTTTCCAACACCTTATCATATGCCTCCATTGGATTAGCCGTTTAGAAATGACATTGAAAAAACGAACTCAGCTGTTTGGTTTACGAAATTTTATGTTTTTTTTCAAATTACTCTTTAACCATAGGGAATTGGAGAAAACTTTCAACATGTGGAAGGAGCAGTTTTGCAGCAGCTTTCCAACGCCATATTATATGCCTCATTCCGATAAACGGATTAGAAATGCGATCGAAAATACGATTCACATTTTTTGTGCGAAGAAAAAACGGTTTTCAAAACTGCTCTTAAACCGCTTATATTTTGCCAAAAATTTAAGTTGGGTCATGATATTGGGGTCCATAGCTTTCCAGTGGTATATCGCAATCCCCATTTGGGCAATGTTGGCAGAAGTTCAACCTAGTTCATAGGGAAGTTCAACGTAGTACTAGCGGGGCAGGTCAGGTTGTGATTAGAATATTATTCCGATCCCGTGATCAGAATAGTGTTTGTAACACTATTCTGATCCCAGGATCAAAATAGTTATTCGGATCACAACGCCCCTATATAGGGCCGATGAGATCATCCCGAACTTCCGAACCAGAAGCAGCAAAGAAAAAGAAAACGCAACGCACCTTCTTCCGCCCTGCTCTATCCCACCCCGTTTCCACCTTCCCCCGCACACAACCACCGGCAACCACGGCCGCCCCTGCCTCGCCCTGCCCCGCCCCCATATCCGACCTTCGCGTAGCCTCAGCCCTCGGATCCGGCCGCCTGGCTGTCTCCACCCCTAGATCCGGCCGCCGGGCCTCCTCATCCCCTGGATCCACCCGGGACCGATCCCGCCACCGCCAGCAACCACCAAGCGCCAGCGCGCGGCCTCGTCGTCTACCTTTGGTACGCCGCCGCGCCTTCCCTGCCACCTAGGCTGCCCCCGGCCTCGCCCAGCTTCTCTTCTGGCGACGGTGGCCTCATCAGCAGAGGATTCCGCCATGGCCATTAGAGACGGCGACCTCCACGACCTCCCTGCGGGCCCTCTGGCCAACCGCTGCCTCCCCACCCCGTGCCCCTCGCCTCCCAACCAACCACTGTCTCGCCATCCCTTCGGCCGACCTGCAGATGAGGGAGGTCTCGACCTGCAGCTGGGAGGAGTCCCGACCTGCACCTGGTCGCGCGCGCCGCTGCAACTGAGGTCCACCACCTACAACCGGCGCGGCGTCAACCACCCCCCGCAGCCACCCCCCTGCACGGATCTGGTCAGGACCGGTGAGATCCACGGGTCCGGCCAGCAGTTCAGCCACATCCCTCGATGTACTGCCCAAAAAGCAATGGATGACGACGACGAGATTCTCTCCTCCGGCACTGGCATTGTCGTACTCGGCTACCTACTGCGTCAAGGAATTCTTAGGCCGGATCCAGCGGATGCTAGAACATGGGAGGTGGTGCTGCTCCGGTGAGCTACTTTGTCCCTGAGTACGGTACATCGCTGGCGGCCACCTCCCAATCACTCTGTCCTCCAATAATACATATGGGGATGCGTCGTCGGAGTGAGGACGACACTTCTTGCAAAAAAACTGCATCCTTTCTTCTGTATATTTCCAAAAAGATTTGAGGCAATTCTTCTGTATCAGTTCAACAAAAGAATTAACAGCAGTTCCACTGATACACGCATGGAAGGAAACTTCGTATGCGCGCCAGCTGCTGATCATCGACCATGTGCCCAGGTTGTCGGTCGTCCTCCCGCCAGTGCCTCAACATGTCTGGGGTTGCCCCTTCTCTAGCATGCAGCTGCCTGCCTGAAGGTGTGCGTGCATTATGCTTCGTGCGTGTGAGCATGGTCATGTGCTTGCGCGTGATGTGCTAGTGCGCTATGCGTTCCTTGTGTGTTGTGATGCGTGTGGTGTGCGTGCATGGTATCCATCCATAGGTAGCCTGTGCGATTGCTAGTGCTGCTACTGTTGATGCTTTTCCTTGGAACGTAATTGTGTATTTCTTTCCCTGATTTTGCCTATTTGATCATTTGAATCATGGTGTGGGTAAATTATGCTTTGTGGTTAAACTTAAATAACGAGCGATGGAGTTTAAAAATAGTTATTCATCTTTCTAAAAAGGACAACCAAGAAGTTCAAAATAATTTGAGCTTGTATTCAAAATAGTTCAACACTGACGATTATATATGCCCCAAAGTATATTTCTAAAAAGCTAAACCGTTATGTTTTAGAAATTCATGTTTTAGATATAAATGTGAAGTTCATGTTTTATAATTTCACAAGTTCACATGTACCATATCGTGAAGAAAATCATCAATGAAATAAAAAGGATCGTCCATGCCATTTCACTGACAACAAAAAAATGCCTAAAAATGTCACGATACAAAAAAATAAATCGTAGAAAGTGGAAAAAACTATAATTTTGTTTTGTAAAAAGTTAGAGCGGATCGATGTCTATAAAAACTCAGATTTTTTCCATTACTAACGAGAAACAAAAAAGAAATCCAAAGTGATAACTGTCAGAAGTTCACGTACTGCATGGTGTGTGTTTCGTATTAGAAAATTACAATAAAAGGGCAAAGTCTAAAAGTTTTGTTGGTAGAAGTTCAAGTGCTCGGCCCGGGAAAGTTCAAAAATTCTTCTGAAAGAGGTTCACCTTGTATTTAGATGTTCAAATGGAAAAAGAAAGTATTTCAAATAAACCATGAAGTCCAAATTAAAAAATAGAGAAGTTCAATATTTATAAAAAAACAGTTTTCTCTTCGTCACTAAAGTATCAAATTAAAGAAGTTCAAATTAAAATAAAAGGAGTAGTTTGATGTTTACGGGAAACTCAAATTCTTTCCATCCCTAGGAAAAATAAAATGCGTGAGGGTCAAATTAAAAAAAATGTTTGATGCTTCTTTGAAAACATATTTTTTTCTAAGAATAAGACTAAGAAGTTCAATTCAAAAAAAACAGAGAAGTTCGAAGTATATAAAAAACTCAGATTTGTTAAGAAATGAAAACAAGAAGCTCAAAAATTAAATAACAAGAATTTCAACTTTTAATAATACAGCGCTTCAAAATTTCATAAAAAAGATTAAGAAAATAAAACCAGGAAGTCCATATTAAAAAGATGGAGAAGTTCGATGATTATAGAAAACTCAGATTTTCCTCGTTATGAAACAATGGAAACAAGAAGTTCAAAAATAAAATAACAAGAAGTTCAACTTTGAAAAATAGAGCGCAAAAATTCATAAAAAAAAATTAGGAATTTCAGATTAATATCCATAAAAAAACAAATTATTTTCACGTAACCGAGAGTAGTTCGGATTGATAACTGCGAGAAGTCCACGTACAACACAATGTGCAGTTGGTATTAAAAAGAATAAAAAAACAAATACTAAATTTTTTGTTGTTATCAGTTCAAGTCCTCGATCGAAGAAAGTAAAAAAAATTGTTAGAGAGGTTTGTACAGAAGGAATATTATTTGTGTAACACTAACGAATGGATGAGGAAATTACAAACGAAAATACGTCACAGAAGTTCAACGTGAAAACAGCAGGAAGTTCGACTTCTATAGTGAATGAATTTGAGATGAAAAACTTTTAAAATCTTCACGAGTATGAAAAGATGATCAACACGAGAAACTGTTTCACGATAAAGGCAGAACGAATGATCCCGCCATTTTCGAAATTACTTGAAAATGGCCAGGATTCAGAGAAAACCATCAACATGAAAAAGTTTCGCATTTTCCGTAGCTTTTCAGCGGTATATTTTTTGCCCATTCCGATAAACTTTGTAGAAATTACGGCAAAAATACGTTTTTAACCATTTTCAAAACTGACATAAAACCTTAATGAATTAGGAGAAACAATACATACAAAAAAGTTTCGCATTTCTTCAAGCTTTCTAACGCCATACCATTTGCTGCATTCGGACGCACGGTTAAAAAATTAGCTCAAAAATACGAACTCGGTAGGACTTGGACCATTTTCTAAATTAGTCTTAAACCATTCAAAATTAGAAAAAAAAACTTTCAAGATGAAAAAGTAGCGCATCTTCATAAGCTTTCCAACCCCGTATCATATGCCTCCATTGGATTAGCCGTTTAGAAATGACGTCGAAAAAACGAACTCAGCTGTTCGGTTTACGAAATTTTACGTTTTTTTAAATTACTCTTTAACCATAGGGAATTAGAGAAAACTTTCAACATGTGGAAGGAGTGGTTTTGCAGCAGCTTTCCAACACCATATTATATGCCTCATTCCGATAAATGGTTTAGAAATGCGATTGAAAATACGATTCACGTTTTTTGTGCGAAGAAAAACTGGTTTTCAAAACTGCTCTTAAACCGCTTATATTTTGCCAAAAATTTAAGTTGGGTCATGATATTGGGGTCCATAGCTTTCCAACGGTATATCGCAAGCCCCATTTGGGCAATGTTAGCGGAAGTTCAACCTAGTTCACACGGAAGTTCAACGTAGTACTAGCGGGGCAGGTCAGGTTGTGATCAAAATAGTTACTCGGATCACAACGCCCCTATATAGGGCCGAAGTTATCATCCCGAACTTCCGAACCGGAAGCGGCAAAGAAAAAGAAAATGCAGCCCACCTTCTTCCGCCCTGCTCTATCCCACCCCGATTCCACCTTCCCCCGCACACAACCACCGGCAACCATGGCCGCCCCTGCCTCGCCCCTGCCCCGCCCCCATATCTGACCTCCATGCAGCCTCAGCCCTCGGATCCGGCCGCCGGGCTGTCTCCGCCCCTGGATCCGGCCGTCGGTCCTCCTCATCCCTTGGATCCACCCGGGACCGATCCCGCCACCGCCAGCGACCACCAAGCGCCAGCGCGCGGCTTCGCCGTCTACCTTTGGTACGCCGCCGCGCCTTCCCTGCCACCTAGGTTGCCCTCGGCCTCGCCCAGCTTCTCTTCCAGCGACGGTGGCCTCATCAGCAGAGGAGCCCGCCATGGCCATTAGAGACGACGACCTCCACGACCTCCCTGCGGGCCCTCCGGCCAACCACTGCCTCCCCACCCCGTGCCCCTCGCCTCCCAACCAACCACCGTCTCGCCATTCCTTCGGCCGACCTGCAGATGGGGGAGGTCTCGACCTGCAGCTGGGAGGAGTCCTAACCTGCACCTGGTCGCGCGCGCCGCTGCAACTGAGGTCCACCACCTAGAGCCGGCGCGGCGTCAACCACCCCCCGCAGCCACCCCCTGCACGGATCTGGTCAGGACCGGTGAGATCCACGGGTCCGGCCAACAGTTCAGCCCCATCCCTCGATGTACTGCCCAAAAAGCAAAGGATGACGACGACGAGATTCTCTCCTCCGTCACCGGCATTGTCGTACTCGGCTACCTACTGCATCAAGGAATTCTTAGGCCGGATCCAGCGGATGCTAGAACGTGGGAGGTGGTGCTGCTCCGGTGAGCTACTTTGTCCCCGAGCACGGTACATCGCTGGCGGCCACCTCCCAATCACTCTGTCCTCCAATAATACATATGGGGATGCGTCGTCGGAGTGACGACGACACTTCTTGCAAAAAAACTGCATCCTTTCTTCAGTGTATTTCCGAAAAGATTTGAGGCAATTCTTCTGTATCAGTTCAACAAAAGAATTAATAGCAGTTCCATCGATACCCGCATGGAAGGAAACTTCGTATGCGCCCAGCTGCTGATCATCGACCATGTGCCCAGGTTGTCGGTCGTCCTCCCGCCAGTGCCTCAACATGTCTGGGGTTGCCCCTTCTCTAGCATGCAGCTGCCTGCCTGAAGGTGTGCGTGCATTATGCTTCGTGCGTGTGAGCATGGTCGTGTGCTTGCGCGTGATGTGCTAGCGCGCTATGCGTTCCTTGTGTGTTGTGATACGTCTGGTGTGCGTGCATGGTATCCATCCATAGGTAGCCTGTGCGATTGCTAGTGCTGCTACTGTTGATGCTTTTCCTTGGAACGTAATCGTGTATTTCTTTCCCTGATTTTGCCTATTTGATCATTTGAATCATGGTGTGGGTAAATTATGCTTTGTGGTTAAACTTAAATAACGAGCGATGGAGTTTAAAAATAGTTATTCATCTTTCTAAAAAGGACAACCAAGAAGGTCAACGTAGTACTAGCGGGGCAGGTCAGGTTGTGATCAGAATATTATTCTAATCCCGTGATCAGAATAGTGTTTATGTGTCTCTCTCTCTCTCTCTCTGTGTGTGTGTATAGATGAACACGCAAGGAAAAGGTGTCCATAAGCCGAGCGCGCCGAGGGATCGGAGCGGAGCACGCCACGGCGCCTAATGGCGAGCACAGCGTGCTGCGGCACCGAACGGCAAGTAGAGCTTGCCGAGGGACACGAGCAGAGGCCGGCATAGTGATAGGTGGAAAATAATACTAACTGTACGAGCGATGTCGGAGACATCAAGCACGAATCAAATTAGAGTTGCATGTGCGATATGTGGCATACAGTTGATCCATCTGAGCTGTTTGTGATGGAATAAGCCATGTGTGTTGCCGGCAAATGCTTGCTAGTACATAACCTTAAATTTAACCAAAAAAAGTGTTAATGCATGTTACAAAAATTGTATAGCTGGAAACTATGTTCAAATACGAATCCAGCGATATAATCTTTGGCGACATGCATTCATATTTTATTAGTTAAATCCTTCTTATAAACATGGACGGGGGTATAGTAGGTAATTAAATCACAAATGTTTTTTAATTAACCGTATGTATACCTAGCTTTTCGTCCTCCTCTCGCACGTCTTGTCACCCCGCTGCTGCAGATGGCTTATAGCACAAGCTTGCGTAGTGCACGGGGGCGTTCTTTTGGCCAAACGGTGGTGCCAATGAATCGTCGGTGAGCCCGTTCCCGCGCAACCTCGCAGGTTCCTGCGCAAGCTTCCCGCCCGACTCAATGAAATCCCCCAAAATCCCAATGCTTACCGACCTTCCATATAAACCCTCATGGCCGACGAGTCCTGTGTCGCATTTTCCCCTCCCTCCTTGTTGATTATCTTGTCCGCTTCTCCCACAATCGCCAATGGCACCGGTCCGTCATCATCGCCCCTCCCTTCCGCCATCATCAGAGGACAACTCCAGCTGGGAGGCTACACCACGGCGCCGGCGAAGTCCCGGGCGTAGTGCGCGTGGCGTCCCTATTGGGTCTACGCAGAACACCTACCAGATGCTCTACCGCCACTGCCCATCGGCAGCTGTTGTAAATTTTCCCTCGACTTAAGGGGAATACCATAGCTCTCACTTTGCATACGGGTGTCCTATCTAAAACGTTTGTGATCAAGAGTTGCAGAAATCCTCCTCGGCACATTTTCTCTTGGCTTCCTGGGGAAGTTGTCGGTTTGCATACGGTTGTTCTAACTAAAACGTTTGCGATCAAGAGCTGCACAAATCCTGCATGGCATACAGATCGCACGCTTCCTAGTGAGCCTGCACGGTGTATAGCTCACACGCTTCTCGGTGAGCCTCCGCATTGGAGTACAGCTCGCATGCCTCCCATTTAGTCAAGCACTCAAGCACTTGTCCGCAAGGCACCTCCTAGCCATTAAAAGAGTGAGGCATGGCATCACGTGAATGGTTAACAGAACACACACAATTTATATGCACTTGAGTATGTGCATGTAGTTCAAATTTGAATTATGCACATAAAATGCCTAGTAAACCCTGTAAATGTATAAGAATGTCCAAACGAACCCCAAAAAATTCCAAAATTATACAAAATACTCCTGTTGTCCTATGTTGACACTAGAAATTTTTTGAAAGCAATAAGAGGCAACAGATATCGTTTAGTCCCGAAAGGTGGCACGTTCCCTACCAAAACCATCACACTTGTTGTGAGAAGCTCTGGTTTGTGAGACGCTTATACAAAACCTGCCCCAAATGGGACATAATTTTGACCACGGCATATTGATGCCGCTCGATGATAGCATGCCAAGTTTCATGAATTTCAGATGAGTTTTGATTTACTAGAATTTAAAAACCAAGTATCTCAATGTTATGCGGCCGAGTGACGGTGGCAGGGTGTTTGAAATTCATTCCCATTTCTTGCATGGACCTAAGCGGGCAACCAAGGACACATATTTGATTTTTAAACCAGTTTATATGCACTTGATCATGTGCATGTAGTTCAAATTGAATTATGCACCTGAAATGCCAACAAAACCAAGTTAATGTATAAAAATGTCCAAACGAACCCCAAAAAATTCCAAAATTATACACAACACTCATGTTATTCTATGTTGACACTAGAAATTTTTGAAAGCAATAAGAAGCAATGGATATCGTTTCGTCCCCGAAGGTGGCACATTCCCAACCGAACACATCACGCTTGTTGTGAGAAGCTCTGGTTTGTGAGGCGCTTATACCCAAACCTGCCCCAAATGGGACAAAAATTTTACCACGGCATGTTGATACCGCTCCATGATAGCATGCCAAGTTTCATGAAATTCAGAGAATTTCGGATTTACTAGAATTTAAAAACCAGGGATCTCAATGTTTGTGGCCGAGTGACGCTAACAGGGTGTTTGAAATTCATTCCCATTTCTTGCATGGGACCTAAGAATGGAACCATGGACACATAATTGATTTTTCATCTAGTTTATATGCACTTGAGCATGTGCATGTAGTTCAAATTTGAATTATGTACCTGAAATGCCTACAAAACCAAGTTAATGTATAAAAATGTCCCAACGAACCCCAAAAAATTCCAACATTAAACACAACACTCCTGTTGTTCTATCTTGACACTAGAAATTTTTTGAAAGCAATAAGAGGCAACGGATATCATTTTGTCCCCAAAGGTGGCATGTTCCCTACCGAAACCATCACGCTTGTTCTGAGAAGCTCTGGTTTTGTGAGATGCTTATATCCAAACCTGCCCCAAATGGGATAAATTTTTTAGCATGGCATGTTGATGCCACTCCATGATAGCATGCCAAGTTTCATGAATTTTAGACGAGTTTTGGATTTACTAGAATTAAAAACCAGGTATCTCAATGTTTGCGGCCGAGTGATGGTGGCAGGGTGTTTGAAATTCATTCCCATTTCTTGCATGGGACCTAAGCATGGAACTAAGGACACATATTTGATTTTTCAACCAGCTTATATGCACCGGAGCATGTGCATGTAGTTCAAATTTGAATTATGCACTTGAAATGCCAACAAAACCTAGTTAATGTATAAAAATGTCCAAACGAACCCCCAAAAATTCCAAAATTAAACACAACACTCATGTTGTTGTATGTTGACACTAGAAATATTTTGAAAGCAATAAGAGGCAACGGATATCGTTTCGTCCCCAAAGGGGGCACGTTCCCTACCGAAACCATCACGCTTGCTCTGAGAAGCTCTGGTTTGGGAGAAACTTAAACCCAAACCTTCCCCAAATGGGACAAAATTTTTACCACGACATGTTGATGCTTCTCCATGATAGCATGACAAGTTTCACGAATTTCAGACGAGTTTTGGATTTACTAGAATTTAAAAACAAAGTATCTCAATGTTTGCGGCCGAGTGACGGTGGCGGGGTGTTTGAAATTCATTCCCATTTCTTGCATGTGACCAAAGCATGCAACCAAGGACACATATTTGATTTTTCAACCAGTTTATATGCACCCGAGCATGTGCATGTAGTTCAAATTTGAATTATGCACCTGAAATGCCTACAAAATGCAGTCAAAAAAAGTCCAAACGAACCCTGAAAAATTCCAAAATTAAACACAACACTCCTGTTGCTCTATGTTGACACTAGAAAATTTTTGAAAGCAATAAGAGGCAACGGATATCATTTCGTCCCCAAAGGTGGCACATTCCCTACCGAAACATCACGCTTGCTCTGAGAAGCTCTGGTTTGGGAAAAGCTTAAACCCAAACCTGCCCCAAATGGGACAAAAAATTTACCACGACATGTTGATGCTGCTCCATGATAGCATGACAAGTTTCATGAATTTCAGACGAGTTTTGTATTTACTAGAATTTAAAAACCAAGTATCTCAGTGTTTGCGGCCGAGTGACGGTGGCAGGATGTTTGAAATTCATTTCCATTTCTTGCATGGGACCAAAGCATGCAACCAAGGACACATATTTGATTTTTCAACTAGTTTATATGCACCAGAGCATGTGCATGTAGTTCAAATTTCAATTATGCACCTGAAATGCCTACAAAACCCAGTTAATGTATAAAAATGTCCAAAGGAACCTTCAAAAATTCCAAAATTAAAAACAACACTCCTGTTGTACTATGTTGACACTAGAAATTTTTTGGAAGCAATAAGAGGCAACGGATATAATTTCGTCCCCAAAGGTGGCATGTTCCCTACCGAAAGCATCACGCTTGTTGTGAGAAGCTCTGGTTTGGGAGAACCTTATACCCAAACCTGCCCCAAATGGGACAAATTTTTTACCACGACATGTTGATGCCGCTCCATGATAGCATGCCAAGTTTCATGAACTTCAGACGAGTTTGGTATTTACTAGAATTTAAAAACCAAGTATCTCAATGTTTGCGGCCGAGTGACAGTGGCAGGGTGTTTGACAGTCATTCGAATTTCTTGCATGGGACCTAAGCATGTAAACAAGGACACATATTTTATTTTATAACTAGTTTATATGCACTGGAGCACGTGCATGTAGTTCAAATTTGAATTATGCACCTGAAATGCCTACAAAACCAAGTTAATGTATAAAAACATCCAAACGAACCCTGAATAATTCCAATTTTTTTACGACACACCTATAGTTGCATGTTAGCTGCAGATAAAAGTTCTAGCAATTCAGACACCACCCTTTGCAGCTGTGATCCCATTACGTAATTCAAATAAAGACGAAAAATCAAGTAGATTGCACACAGTTTATTATCACCAACCGTGTGAGATGCAGCACAAAATATCTTGGAGCACCGTCGGAGTGTCAAGCACACTAGCCCGCTCCTCAAAATATCATTTCGCTGTTCAATCGTCGCTGGTGAAAGATGGGGACGTGGACCCGCATCGTGAGGGCAACTTAGGCGACCCACTCCAGCGAGAGCGCGGCCGCAGCCGCCAGGCGTGTGCTAACAAGCTTCGTGAGGGCGACTGCAATCTGTGTCCGGGCGGCCAAGGCAGCCCAAACGGCCATTGTTGCTTCTCAGGCGGTGGCAGCAGCATCTGCCTCGGGGATAGGAACTGGCGAGAGCGGCACAATCGATGTCCGTTCCGCAGCGGCGGACTTAGCCCAAATGGAGGGCGCCCACGACAATGTCGAGGCCGTCCACGCCCAGCTCGTGGCGGTCACCACACAAATCGACCGAAGCTTCTCCGACAACAGTCGGCAACCCATGGCCGAAGAGTTGGCAATCGCCGAGAGACTTCGAGTAGCAGTCCGTTCCTACGCGGCATACCTTGCCATGACGGGACCCGCCAAAGCCTAGATCACGGCCGCCCACGCCCAGATCATGGTGGCCTAGTCCAAAGATATGGCCGACACGAATGGTGAGATGCTTGCGGAGTATGGTGCAATTGATGCCATGGAGCCCCTTCCCCAGGAGACCATCGGGCGCGAGCTGCATATGGAGGCAACGACAGAGATCGACGAGCACCAGTCAGAGTAGTACTCTTTTTTTGTTTAATTAAGAGCGTCGGTCTTTAATTTGTTAGAGTAATGTTTAGGTCAGCTAGCTCTGTTTAATTGCTGAACTTGCTCGATTAAGAAGTGTGGGTGTGTTGTAGTCTCCTTTGTGTACCCAAATTATGCAATGACGTGCATGACCACTGTAACCTTGGAAATTCGAACCAAAATTTTTGACGTTCCAACTCATCACACACGGGTTAAGCTATCTGAATCGTTTGTGATGTTCACATATCGTACACAGTTCTAAATAAGGGACGGTGTCTGATGACAGTTTGCACGCCAGTTTTTTCGCTGAAGCGACTCCAAATTTTCGGCTTCCGCGGAAATATCTACCTCCCTGCCCCCTCCCCCTTACCAAAAGCGACATTTCCCCAGTTTCCGCCGTCCTTTCCAAGTTGAAACCTTCACCCCTTGCTTGCAGCGCCGCCTCCTCGTCGGCGACCCTCCTTCACGTTGCTCGGCCTCGCCTATCCAGGCAGGAAATCCACACCCGACCCCCATCCTCCTCCTCCTTCCACATCCCACATGCCCGACCGCCGGCGTGAGTGCGACACCTTCCACCCAATTCACTGACCCCTCCACCAATAAGCGCCGCCCTAAGCCATGGTGCACACAGTATAGCCAGGACCTCAAGGAGCATTTGGCAGCGGAGAAGCAAATCGCGGCCGCACGCGTGGATGAGGTCGTGATGGCTGCCATTCGTGCGGACCCCCAGATCTTGGAGGAGCACCTTGCCATTTTCTAGCTACGCCGGTTAAGCATGCTCGGTTTACCCGTTGCATGTGTTGGTCCTGCTTTTCCTTCACAAATTCTAGTGAATCATGCTATCTAATTTTACCATGCAATCTGTTGCTCTAGTGTATATGTTCTTTATGTCGTGCAGTGTGGTGCTTTGCAAATGTGATGTTCAATTCTTTAGGCTGCAATTTTTTATTGTCTTCCATGTGAGAAATAAATCGAATTTATCTTTACAAAATACATGAGAAACGAATACAATTGTTATATTTCCAAGATAACAAGCATGCTTGGTTTGGTTATACATTGTGCAATGTGGTGCTTAGTTAATGATTGGTTCATTTCTGTTGTGGTGTTTAGTTAATTGTTTGGTTCAATTTTGCAAAGCATTGTTCAATAGTTGTGGGTGCATTCTGTTATTGTATACCATGTGAGGGATAAATTGAATTAGGTTCTAGTAAATACATGAGAAACAAATACAATTGCTATATTTCCAAGTTGTTAAGCGTTCTTGGTTTGGTTAACTATCTGATCTTCTATTAGGAGTATGTTATATTGTGCAATGTGGTGCTCAGTTAATGTTTGGTTAATTTGTTGTGGTGTTTAGTTAACTGCTTGGTTCAATTCTGCAATGCAATGCTCAATTGTCGTGGGTAGAATTTTGTATTGTTGTGCATGTGAGGAATAAATCGAATTTGGCTGCACTTAATACATGAGAAACATATACAAGTGCTACGTTTCCTAGTTCTTAATCATGCTTGGTTTGGATAAAAAAGGGTTTTCAATGTGGCTTGAATTAATCTGATGAATCTGCAATGTGCTTATTTTTCATCAACATATTTTACTGATAGCATGCGAACCCTTACTTAACCTGATGACTAACTACCTTATATGTGTTGCAGGGAAACAATGGGAAGCACTGAGGTTTACAATCGAGGTTAGCACGTGCATGGTCCATTGTCTAAAAGCACATTATTGTGCAATTGTAGGAACCATTCTAATATTTAGGTTTTTAACAATTTGATCTTGCATATGTAGGTCCTGCTGTCAGAGGTTTTGACCCACTGTTCGACCCTTTTTGCATATGGGGAAATGAGTTGTCCATGAATATCAATCAAGTTAAGAAACTCGGAAAAATTGTTAGGATAAAGAAATTAGCGACAAAAACAACAAGATCTTTGTTTGCACAATAGAGAAGACATCAGTTCACTACAGGATGGTACTAACTATTATACCTTGCCTTTTTATTTCTTTGCCACATTTCCAATATAGAGAAGATAATTATGCATATCCTTGTTTTCAGGCCTTTCCAGAGCAGTTCACCGATGATTACCTCTCAAACCACCTGTATGGTTAGGAGGCGAGGAAGGTATTCATACAACACCCATGGTTCAATATTGAAGTGTTCCTGAAGAGGACGAAGGATGGACGGTCAATCATCCACATGCACTAGCCTAAAGTTACAAAGACCTTCATCATCAATGAAGGCTCAATATTTGCCTTCTGCTTCAGCAGTTTTCCAGATGAGATACATCTGTCAATTTACTGTCTATGATGCCAATTTCCAAATGTTATAGATGTTGCATGTGAAACTTGGTGCTGGTGTAGTTGTGTAGTGGGGTAGCTGAGGGCTGAAGCTATATGATGTTGTACTCTGATTTATTTCAACTAGCGGTGTGACCCGCGCATTTGCGCGGCTAGCTTCCTTATGTATGGTAAATTATGTATATAAGATATTGTTATGTTAGTAGACATAAATTTTGTATTATAGTAAAGCTTGAATTGTTTGTTGAATGCCAATTTTTCAGTTTTATACTGAATTTTAAAATACTATATTGGACTAATTTGCTACTTTGTCGAATGCCAATTTGGAAGTCATCATTTGTCTTACATTTATAATGTCATACACATTTGCACGGCGAGATTTATAGTGTATTTTTTGTGTAGTTCTAATTTATTTTTATTATACATTAGTTATTAGCATGTTATTTGATAGTCATTTCAAAGAATAAAAAACATACCAAAATTACAAGGCATTGAACTTATTGGTCCTAGTGTGAACTACCATTCACTTCAATTTAGTTGTAAACAATTGTAGTTTGGTAAGAAGTTCTATTAAATAGATTTTGTCATTGCAAAAATTTCGTGCATGACAGTAATAAAAGATCAATGGCCAGTGGCCCACGGCCTAACATGTAGAACTATGATTTTTGTATTATTCTATTAGTCTCCTTTTTCCTCTATTCTTTTATTTTATATTTCACCAAGTTTTCAAATAACTGTTACAGAAAAATTAGAAATAAAATTAAATTTTGTGACACCTTTAATTTGTGTTTTTCAAATAACTTTTACATAAAAAATTTATCAAGTACACTTGGGCGACCGCGCATTTGTGCGGCTAATGTTATATATGTTGGCTCATGTGTTTGAATTCAACCAAAAGAGATTATCATTTTGAAAGGTTACAAATAAATATGATTGATCAAATACGCTTTGGCTGTTTACGGTTGCCTATGATATTTTGGTTTCATCCATGTAAATGATTTGGCTTCATTTTTTAAAAGAATATTATAATTTCATGTGCACTAACCTCCACATACACGCACATGGTTTTTTAGCCTATTTGTTTTCTAAAAGTATACATGGCTTATATGGAAAGCCTGATTTTTTTGTTTTTTCATCTAATTTTGTTTACTAACTATTTTGAATGTGTCATTCACTGGAGCAGATAAGCCGGGGGGTCATCTCTAATTTACTGGCTTATGCTGAGCTACTATCTTAGAAAATTCTAAGCCCTACTTCACTTACCCCATCTATTAAGCCATCGTTGTGATGCCTCCAGCCCACCTAGCGACCCAGGAAAAGTCCACATCATTTTTTTTCTCAAACCACATGCACATGTCATCCTCTACATAGAACTGTTGCTTTAGTTAAAAAGAAAAACTGCATCTTCCTCTCCTCTCAGTCGATCCCCTTTAGTCCTCCTCACCCACATGCGCCACCGGTTCTGATTAGCAGCCAGTGAAGTAAGATCTAGTTAATGTACTCCAGGAATCTAATTCCTGACCTTCTCTGATGTCACTTCTCGCTACTATTTTTATAATTTCTCGTCCTCAGGTACTAAACGCGAGCCCTAATCGTGGCAACCTAGAATGGGGCACGCAGCAGAGGCAAACTTGTGTGGCTGGGTCTCAGCTCGATGGAGGAGGGCCATCAATGGGAGGGCAGCGTTCAGCCCAAAATTTGGTTGCCGAAGCCCGAAGGGGAGGTTGATGTACACGTGCTGGATCTGCGGCACAATATAGAGGTTTTCCTTCCAGCTATGGTCAGGTATTGGTTGGCAGAGGTAGATGTGTAGAAGTAGGTTGGGAGCCCCCGCAAAAAAAGGAGATTGGGAGAGAAATACTTAGTAAGATGAGAAGTGTGTCCGCTGGTAGAAGCAAGTTGCCGGACTATATTTTTTGTTCCTTCATAGAAACTGACTCTTCACAGGTGTATTTTCCCAATTTGGACTAAAAAGTATATTATTTTGATTTGTTGTTGTCATATCTGAAGATTTTCGTTGGGGCGTAACCCTCTCAGCGACGCGCCACATCGGAACCCGGGTGTGGTGGAAAATGGGCAAGGGCCGGGCCGTCACCCCTCAAGTGGCGCGCCGTATCTTGATCCGGATACGGTGGCAAGTGAGCGAGGATCGGGTCGTCGCATCCTTAGTGGCACACTACATCGGTGCCCGGATGTAGTGGAAAATGAGCAAGGGTCTTCGCATTTGACTCGACGAGTGCGAAGGGTAAGGAAGCTAGCCGAGCCTAGGAGGATTCGCTTAGGTAGCTGGAACGTAGGGTCTCTGACAGGGAAGCTTCGGGAGCTAGTTGATGCAGCGGTGAGGAGAGGTGTTGATATCCTTTGCGTCCAAGAAACCAAATGGAGAGGACAGAAGGCGAAGGAGGTGGAGGATACCGGCTTCAAGCTGTGGTACACGGGGACGGCTGCAAACAGAAATGGCGTAGGCATCTTGATCAACAAGAGCCTCAAGTATGGAGTGGTAGACGTCAAGAGACGTGGGGACCGGATTATCCTGGTCAAGCTGGTAGTTGAGGACTTGGTTCTCAATGTTATCAGCGCGTATGCCCCGCAAGTAGGCCACAATGAGAACACCAAGAGGGAGTTCTGGGAAGGCTTGGAAGACATGGTTAGGAGTGTACCGATTGGTGAGAAGCTCTTCATAGGAGGAGACCTCAATGGCCACGTGGGTACATCTAACACAGGTTTTGAAGGGGCGCATGGGGGCTTTGGCTATGGCATCAGGAATCAAGAAGGAGAAGATGTCTTAAGCTTTGCTCTAGCCTACAACATGATTGTAGCTAACACCCTCTTTAGAAAGAGAGAATCACATCTGGTGACTTTTACTAGTGGCCAACACTCTAGTCAGATTGATTTCATCCTCTCAAGAAGAGAAGATAGGCGTGCGTGCCTAGACTGTAAGGTGATACCTGGAGGGAGTGTTGTACCCCAGCATAAGCTGGTGGTTGCTGACTTCCGCTTTTGGATTCGTGTCCAGCGGGATAAGCGTGCCAAAGTCGCTAGAACGAAGTGGTGGAAGCTCAAGGGGGAGGTAGACCAGGTGTTCAAGGAGAGGGTAATTAAGGAGGGCCCTTGGGAGGAAGGAGGGGATGCGGACAATGTGTGGATGAAGATGGCGACTTGCATTCGTAAGGTGGCCTTGGAGGAGTTTGGAGTGTCCAGGGGAAGTTGAAGCGAAGATAAGGATACCTGGTGGTGGAATGATGATGTCCAGAAGGCGATTAAAGAGAAGAAAGATTGCTTCAGACGCCTATACCTGGATAGGAGTGCAGACAACATAGAGAAGTACAAGATGGCGAAGAAGGCCGCAAAGCGAGCTGTTGGTGAAGCAAGGGGTCGGGCATATGAGGACCTCTACCAACGGTTAGGCACGAAGGAAGGTGAAAGGGACATCTATAAGATGGCTAAGATCCGGGAGAGGAAGACGAGGGATATTGGCCAAGTCAAATGCATCAAGGACGGAGCAGGCCAACTCTTGGTGAAGGACGAGGAGATTAAGCATAGATGGAGTACTTCGACAAGCTGTTCAATGGGGAGAATGAGAGTTCTACCATTGAACTGGACGACTCCTTTGATGAGACTAGCATGTGTTTTGTGCGGCGCATCCAGGAGTCTGAGGTGAAGGAGGCTTTAAAAAGGATGAAAGGAGGCAAGGCGATGGGCCCTGATTATATCCCCATTGAGGTGTGGAAAGGTCTCGGGGACATAGCGATAGTATGGCTAACCAAGCTTTTCAACCTCATTTTTTGGGCAAACAAGATGCCAGAAGAATGGAGACGGAGTATATTAGTACCAATCTTCAAGAACAAGGGGGATGTTCAGAGTTGTACTAATTACCATGGAGTTAAGCTGATGAGCCATACAATGAAGCTATGGGAGAGAGTCATTGAGCACCACTTAAGAAGAATGACAAGCGTGACCAAAAATCAGTTTGGTTTCATGCCTGGAAGGTCGACCATGGAAGCCATTTTCTTGGTACGACAACTTATGGAGAGATATAGGAAGCAAAAGAAGGACTTGCATATGGTGTTCATTGACTTGGAGAAGGCCTATGATAAGATACCGCGGAATGTCATGTGGTGGGCCTTGGAGAAACACAAAGTTCCAGCAAAATACATTACCCTCATCAAGGACATGTACGATAATGTTGTGACAAGTGTTCGAACAAGTGATGTCGACACCGATGACTTCCCGATTAAGATAGGACTGCATCAGGGGTCAGCTTTGAGCCCTTATCTTTTTGCATTGGTGATGGATGAGGTCACAAGGGATATACAAGGAGATATCCCATGGTGTATGCTCTTTGCGGATGATGTGGTGCTAGTTGACGATAGTCGGACGGGGGTAAATGGGAAGTTAGAGTTATGGAGACAAACCTTGGAATTGAAAGGGTTTAGGCTTAGTAGAACTAAAACTGAGTACATGATGTGCGGTTTCAGTACTACTAGGTGTGAGGAGGAGGAGGTTAGCCTTGATGGCCAGGTGGTACCTCGGAAGGACACCTTTCGGTATTTGGGGTCAATGTTGCAGGAGGATGGGGGTATTGATGAAGATGTGAACCATCGAATCAAAGCCGGATGGATGAAGTGGCGCCAAGCTTCTGGCATTCTATGTGACAAGAGAGTGCCACAAAAGCTAAAAGGCAAGTTCTACAGGACGGCGGTTCGACCCGCAATGTTGTATGGCGCGGAGTGTTGGCCGACTAAAAGGCGACATGTTCAACAATTAGGTGTAGCGGAGATGCGTATGTTGAGATGGATGTGTGGCCACACGAGGAAGGATCGAGTCCGGAATGATGATATACGAGATAGAGTTGGGGTAGCACCAATTGAGGAGAAGCTTGTCCAACATCGTCTGAGATGGTTTGGGCATATTCAGCGAAGGCCTCCAGAAGCTCCAGTGCATAGCGGACGGCTAAAGCGTGCGGAGAATGTCAAGAGAGGGCGGGGTCTACCGAATTTGACATGGGAGGAGTCCGCTAAGAGAGACCTGAAAGATTGGAGTATCGACAAAGAGCTAGCTATGGACAGGGGTGCGTGGAAGCTTGCTATCCATGTGCCAGAGCCATGAGTTGGTTGCGAGATCTTATGGGTTTCACCTCTAGCCTACCCCAACTTGTTTGGGACTAAAGGCTTTGTTGTTGTTTTTTTTGTTGTTGTTTGTTGTTGTCATATCTGAGAAAATATTACTTGTATGTATTAGTAATAGACAAAGCGAGAAGACTTGCATGTAGTATAAGAAGCTTAGTTCATATATATGTTGTTAAACAAACAATGGTTGATCATTTGCAGGCCAAGCTAATAACATTGGAGGTTTTCTTATGCTTCTCATGAACTGAAAATGTTGTATGATATAGAAGTGCTATTGCCAGAAACATATATTGACGAAGTTTTTTTCCAAATAATTGCAATTTAACATGCATTGAATAGTGCTAACATTCGGACCCTTATTATCCAATAAGTATCATCCTTATCTTGTCCAATGTCTAGTATTCTTAGGCTCTTTATTTGGGGAAATACATATAGTCCGACTTTCACAGGATAAGCTACTAATCAACTTATTTGTGGATAAGTGTGTTGTCTAATGGCTGCATTAACAGTAGGTTTTCTTTGGCCATAATGGACATCTGAATCTTCATCTTCGACCCCTAGTAGTTATTTTTGGTTGAACTGGTTTTTGTTCTCTCGTACATCGTTTTCCTTTCCTTGTTGCACATTTGTCCTTGTTCATTTATCCCCTGACCCATCAGATATTAAAATAGATCTTGGTATCCTTCTTTATCACACGGAGCTCACGTGACGTTGATAATTTCTTCTTGACGCCCATCTTGATTTACTATTATCTAGTTTCTATCCGTAATTCCATTGTTTTGTGATAATCATCACATGGCATGTACAATAATTGAATATTTTCTTGCAGGCGATCTATTGTAGGCATGTAGCTATGAACACAAAATCAGAAAATCTACCCAGAAACTCAATGTTAGCATTGTGATAAAACTAAAACTCAATGCTAGCATCGTGATAAAACTAAGTGACATAAATAAGTCAAATGTGGCTTCATTATAATTGATATGAATCAAATATTCAAATGTCATTGCAGGTCTCAAGGGTCAGGTTTTCTTCGAAGAGTGATGATATCATATCTCAAAAGAACTCGGATGGATTACCTGATTTAGTAGGTTTTCTTGATTTGTCGTAGTAAGTTCTTGTAATGCTCTACTCCAGTAAAACATTTTTTTCTAGCATCCTTGCGTACTTTTATCTATTTCGATCATTTTAGGTACAATTTATTCTGCTGAGTTCCTACATTTATGGTTTGAAGTTAAGAATAACTATTATTTACATTAGTGAGTTTACATGAGTCACAATTCGTCGACAAATAACAAAAAGATAGTGTCTCATACCTGTTAAGAAGTTCCTGATTCTCGGGTATGTCTAAACATTCTTGTGGCATCGGTTGACTTTAGATAAAAAACTGTTAAGTCAACAATGAATCTCTCTAACATTAGTTTTTTTCGTGAAAAGCGGAAGAGCATGTATATTACTGGACTTACCATTGAAAACCATTAGGAAGGTCACAATAATGATAGCTATATATATAAGTAATCTGGAATGTACATTTGGAGATTAATTGTAGTAACCGTCAGAAAGAATAATTAGTTGTAAGTTGGATTCAATACCTGGGCATTGTTTATCTTTCTCCCTTCTTGTAGGAATTATCTTTCCCCGTCTCGTAGTGTGTCCTTGGATAGAAATTCAAAATAGTAATCTAGATAAAGTTCTGATGTTTCTTTCACCTTATTTGAAATCTTACATGTGAAAAATATTCAATTGCATTGCTCACCAGGCTATATTTTATGGGTTAAAATTGCTAAGTTCCATATGTAGATCTCTGACTAAAAAATGCCTAGAGATTCTTCGAGACTGTAGCATGCATTGTATGCCCTATTAGAACAATCAAAATATAACTAGATAGAATAATTCTCAGTTAAATATGTAAAGAATAAACATGTTCATCAACCAAGATCATGTCAAACCTCATAAGCTCAAAAGTTGTAGAATTGTGTATTAGCTTCAAAAGCAAAAGAAACATAGTTGCTGTTTAAGAAAGTACAATTGATGATTTAATTCAGAATAAGTTAGTTCACTAAAAAATAGTTACCTGACTTGATGATTCAGGTGAGAAGCAACTCAAAAGGTTGGGCATGAAATCATCTGGCATCGGCACCAAGTTGCACATGAAACTTTGGTTTTTCCTGGCTTCAATCTTTGTCTGGCATAGTATTGGCTGACTTTGATTTTTGTGATTGTGTTTTGATCCCGTAGTTCAGGCTGGCTTCTACTTTCTTGGGTGTGTGCCTGGTTTGGCCGACTAGATGTGTTTGGTTTTCCATGGTTGTGGAATTATTTATGTTGTATCCTACTCTGTAAATCTTATTTGCATGCATGCACCTGTCAGTAGTTTAGAATTGTGTCCACGTGAAGTGAGATTTTGTTTCCTAATGTATTTACATGTTGGAGTCATGCTTGCCTCTAACTCTTGGATGGAAAGACGCATATAATCTTGTATTTCCTTGTCTTAAACACGTGTCCAGTGTCCAGTCTGTTTGGACGTGACAATAGTTGTACTAAAAGTTACGTGTTTTAAAGGACAATTTATTCTTGTACATGCGTGTGCCTACGTGGTGATGCATGACTTTCTATCCTTGTTTCATCACATCCAAATCATGACATGTCTTTCCTATTGCAATAATGGTCTCAGATCAATGTGTGCCTTCCAGTTCGCCTACGTTATCCCTAATTTTTTTCTACGTCATGCTTCTATATATGCATCTAACGTGACAACATGAAAGTTCAATATTGTTGGTACATATATTTTTAGATGTTACGTAAGAACCTTTAAATCTCAGCCATTATTATTCTAATCAGACGGTGCAAGAAAGATTTGCATATGTGGACGAACGTGATGGCTTGTTTTACTCTTGTTTTAAGTATATAATAGAAGATTATGAAAATGAAATATATTGTGTGCTTAATATGAAATGTAAATTAGATTAATAAATGAATAATTAATAATTGGATAATTATTTTGCTAATTGGGGTTTTTATTGCAAACGGTTATTGAGAAAACACCGTGTGTGATGCATTCAATAATGCATACAATTTCTAGGAATAAATCGTGTTGGATTAATGAACAATCACACACGACCTTCTCTTGAAAACTTTTTGCGTTAGGCCACCTTGCGCAAATGTTTACGACATAAAAACTATGTGTGATGGACAACCTTTGCCACAAAGTTTCTTCTATGCACCGTGTGTGATGCATTCAATAACGCAAACGATAAAATTGTTAATATCGTGTGCAATGGCAACGCTATCACAAACGATTTAACGGGGAAAATTGTGTGTGATGTACTTGTGAATGGAAACGTTTTCCTTGGAGCGACTATGTGGGATCTACATACGAACGGAAACGTTTAGCGGGGACTGACTATGTGGGATGTACTTGCGGCCGGAAATAATTTCACCTGTATAATTGTATTTTTAGCTCTATTATACGTATTTCTGTATTTCAGCGCTTGCTGGTCGCACGAACTCATTTTGCCGAGCGTGTGTGCCAGGAGGGCCATATACCCGACGGTTTTTGGGTCGTGTGGGAAGGACCCCCCTAACGTCACTCACTAGGCGATGGTTCCAAATACCGTCGCGGGAAGGGGTTAAAAACCATTTGTATAGCAGCTCGCTGTGCTAGTGATAGCTAGCATATGCTTCTTTTAATTTTTTTTGATTGTTCGGGTTTCTGTAGTTAGCATATGTCCAGTTTCAAATGATATATTTGGTTGTTTGTAGTATGCCTTCTTTATTCCAGTTATTCACAATGTGATGTTCTATATGTGCACGTATGAACTATGCAGTTCAATTCCATCAGTACCAGTTTCAACAATACCACTATGAATGACTACATTTGGCTGTTGCATCTTGTAGTTCACACGCCTTTTCATTTTTATTTAACAATAACTAGTGTACTTAGAGCGGCACAACACCAGTTTGAATGACTATGTTTGCTTGTTGTTAAATGTTAGGCCTGTTGCAGTTAACACACTTTTCCACTTGTTTTGCTTTGCTAGCGTGCTTAAACCTGCACACTGAAGCTATCTTTTATAGATTATTTTGTCTGCCATGGATAATTTTGGTTGATGTTTAGCCTGTTGTGCTTAACATGCTTCTCAATGTACCTACACAGTATAATTTTGGGAACGACTGTTGTTTTACATCGAGGTTATTTTCACCCCATGGCTTATATATGCTCACTGTTCAGGATATCGGTAGCTGGTACCATATAGCCTAGGGGCTGATAAGGGACTAATCGGTGAATCGGACTTTTGACTGAATATATCTGTGACCCATTTATCGTTAGGTTAACTAGGGTCATATGTAATATATCTGAGGCTACATAGCAACATGCACTGTACTTAATGTCTAAATATGCAATCCTAGATTACATAACAAGGAAGAGTGTTACATTAATGTTTTGATGATGTCTAGATATACGTAGAAGAGCAGCAGCAACAACAACAACAACACAACCCTGTTTGGATACTCAGCTTAGCTAGAGGTTAGAGTTAGTTTCTATCTCATGACTAATCCTTTACTAACTCCATCCAAAGAGTTGTTCGGCTGGTAGGGTTAGATTGATAATAAATGCACTAGGAGAACTAGCTCCAATTAGCACGACTTGGGTTGGATAGTTTTTTTGGATGGGTTATAGATGCAACTAGCTCAACCTAGCCCTCATGTTTAGATATACTTTAGGGCTATTTGAGCCCAAACTAGCTCAAACTAACTATAACCCATGGATACAACAGCAGTTAATCAAGCGATAATTTGTTGGAATGCAATAAACTCCTTCCAGCCCATAATATAAGATGTTAATTCATCTAATATGTGAGTATATTGGATGTTATAAGATATTATAAATGAGTGTTGTACTACATCATTGCGCAATTGTTGTTTATCTTCTAAAATTAACTTGGTGCTTTTAGGTACATATTTCATTGGTAAAGATCCGCACTTCGACCCTTTCTGCGTATGGGCCAATGAGATATCGATGAACCAGCATCAAGTGAGGAAGCTGATAAAGATTGTTAGTAAAATGGGTCCAAAGATGGCAATTAAATTATTTGTCTACACTTTATCCAAGACAGCAGCGAACTGCAGGATGGTAAGTAAGAACTCTGCAGCCTTCTTTTTACTGCCCATAATGAGTTGTGTTAGATGTCAATGTCTGAATCTTTTCCTTTGAAGTGGTTGCCAAAGTAGTTTACTCAAGATTATCTCTCAAACTATATAATTGATGGGCATGCAAAGGTTAAAGTATTTCTACCAGAACACGATGATTATCTAGATGTTTTCATGAAGACCGTGAAGGATGGGCGGTCGACCATCACAAGGGGTTGGACTAGAGTCGTGCGTGCCTTCTGCATGGAGGAGGGCACAATATGGGCATTCCGCCTCACCTCATTCTTTACCGTTTTTAATAGTACAAGTATACAACTGTGGTTCATCATTCTTTATTTAGTTCTTATGTAATTCTTTAACCTATGTACCTATGAATCGAATAATGCATTGGTTGTTTGATCCGTATGGATATGAATAAAGCTATAGCATACATTCAAGTTCAAATTCAAATCCGGTACAATTTGAAATAGCAGCAATTAAATTACGGTGGAATTACGTTCTCCAGGTCCCTACGGCACACACGGTCGGTAAAACACAAACGTTTGCGATATACACCATAATCCGAGACAGTTCACACAGAGGAAACATGTGCAAGCATGCACATAGTTGCCGTTTGCAAAGCATGTGCAATGTCAGACAATATCACAAATGGTGCGGGCAAACTAAACATTTCTGTTAGTTGCATCGTACACGATTCACAACCATGAACTTTTTCTGATGAAGTATGCATCATAAACGTTGCACCATAGAATAACATGTGCGATAGTTGTCGTGCGACGATGTTATGACGGTCCGACGTTTCGTAATCCTGTCCGACACTTGTACGACAATTAGCTAATCTTCTTAATTAGTTATTGTATACGGTTTGGGAAAAGCGAATGTGTGTGCTTGTATGCTTATCATACACGTTTTATAATAGTGAACCGTTTGTGATGAGCGCGCATCGTAAACATAGCACCATAGAATACGGACTGCGAAGGCAATGCGAGCACAAACGAGTAGGAGTCCTTTATATGCATCTTGGATCCCTATCCCTGATAGTTTCTGGGTTGTGTGGGAAGGACCCCCTATCACCGTCACTCACTAGGCGACGGTTCCAAATGCTGTCGCGGAAAGGGGTTAAAAACCGTTTGTATAGCACCGATGAGTACCAGTGACATGTCCATCATGAATTCCGAGGTGGAGAGCGTGATGAATCATCGATGACTAAAAGAGATTATGTGTGCTCCAATTTTCTCTGAGCATGAATTTACTGCCCTTACCACCATCGAGGCATATATCCGAGCCACCCGGGATGGACTTGCTGGAGCTGCTCACGTGTTCTCAAAAGACATGTAGGTAATGGTTGTGTAATTTCGTAGTGAATATATACCCATAGCCCCCGAAACTTGAAGCGATTTAGCCCAACCAATCTAAGAATCGTTATGTTCGCACATTTTGAAAGAGAAGAACAATGCATTGTCCCATGAGCCTGAAGTAAGCCGGACAAAGCTAAATGCCGCCACAATAAAGCTGGAGGAGATGAAGTGTAACATCCCAAATTTTCAATTTGGAATGTTATACACAGGTCATTCATGCGTATCATATTTTATTTCATTTTCTTTTTGCGATCCTCGAAATTCTAAGCAACTCAAGGACCCTCAAAGAGACTTGGGGATTTCACTGTTTGTCATATTTGAATTTTATCAAATATAGAAACAAGGATCACCTTGGTTTTAATTAGTTCTTCTCCCCAAAAATATTCCATATCAAAGTATATGAGAGGAGATAATATGACTTCTTCAAAATAAATGAAATGTTGGGGGAAAATATTAAAATCAATTTGTATTTTTATTTGGAGTTTTATTGCTATTTTATTTGGATTAGGAAAATTTTGTGTTTTTCAAAATTGCATTAGAGGCCCAAATAAATGTTCACCTTGTCCGGCTTATTTTTTAGAGGATAGGGAAAATTTATTTTAGGATTTTTGGAGTCTGTTTAGTTTTTCTTTTCTTTGTTTTTCTGCGTGTTGGAATTAATGTTAAAAGAACTTTCGCTTCGGACCGACTAGGCCGAAAGCCCAGCCGGCCCACGCTGGACGCGCCATCCCCGACCCCGGGAGGACTCCGCCTCCCGCACACAGCCGCCGGCCGACCCGGCCTCCCCTTGCCCCTTCCCCAAGCCACCCCCGCCTTTATATGCCACCGCCCCGCCGTCTCGACCGCCACCACTCCGCCTCGTCGCCTCCCGCTGCCGCAGCCGCCGCCGCTCGCCGCCGCCTGCGCCTCCGCTCGCCGCCGCCCCGCGCCGCGCCCATTTCCCCGCCGTCGCCTGGAGCCGCCACCGTTACGATCCGATCCGGAGGCCGTTTAGTTTTTTTCCGGTTAGGTAAAAACCGATCAGTTTTTTTGTAAACCCTAGTTTTTTTATATGTTTAGACTGGTTTTGTTTCAGTTTTTCTCGGTTCGGTGAAATAACGGACATTCGTCCGTACGTTCGTTTTAATGGACGCCGTTCACCTGTTAGCCATAGACAGCGAACTTTCGTTCGTTAGCCTGTTCGACAGCTTTTCTTTTTCCAGGGTTTTCCGCAATTATTCTCGATCGCGACGTCTGCCCTGATCTTAGTTTTAGTTTAACTTTTCGCTTGTTTATCGGAATCAGGCGATTCAAGCACCTAGATCTTCGTCTCGAAACCATCTTTCCGTTTAACCAACTTGAACAAGATTTTGGTACTGTAAAATTTGACTTTAGTCCAGATTAGTAATCGGATCTTGTTTCTTTTGCAGTTTGAGTTTCGTTGCTCTGTTTGATTTGATTCTTTTTGCAAACCGGAGTTCTTTAGTTGAACTTTCCGGTTAGATCTTTTTATTTGAGTTTTACTCATGCTTCTTTGCTTGATTGCTTATGTATGCTATTGTTTGTTTGCGATAGAACACCCAGAGTGCGAAGCGTGCTACTACGAGTCTCTAGGTTTTGTGGATCATCAGCAAGGCAAGTAACACATTGATCATAGTCCTATCATACCCAATTTTTATGCATTAGTTTCAATCCTCAAACATTGCATGATTAGAATATGATTAACTTGTGGGTATTGGTAAGTAGATGATGAGGTAGAACCTATTGCCCTGTTTTATTATCAAACCCTGGGAGTTACTTCTACGTTATGCTTATATTGCCACGCTATGCTCGTAGACGTGGGTTGGGTTTGAGTGTATCCATGATAGATGTGAGATTGTTAATTAATGGTTCAACTTAAGGTGGCAACTTTAATACACATCTGGGTGGATTGCTTGTTTTGGGCACCTGGGGATATACCAATGTTGTCCTAGGAGATCCCGAGGATATACCGTGTGATCCTCCTACGGTCCTCCATCTAGGCTCAAAGGGATCAAAAGATTATTCATGCTAGAAACTTTATGGGCTCTGGCATAGTTGAGTATGTTGTGTGACCTCTTTGAGTGGTGGGCTAGCAAATGTAGAGGGAAAGTAGGTGTAACTGTCCACCCGGAGTAAAGAGTTAATGCTTCTGAAAGACTGTGTCTCGGTCATCCATTTCTCAAACACCATGCAGTGCGAGAAATACAATGGAGGAGATCAAGTCTTGTGGGGAAAAGTGCGCAAACCTCTGCAGAGTGTACAAACTAATCATGGTTAGTCGTGTCCCCGGTTATGGACATCTTGAGTATCTAGTACTTGGATTATCCTACTGTATGTCATAAAACTAATTTAATTTGTTGGGATTATAATTACTTTTAATTGGGATTGAGATGGGGGTACCATTCTCAATGTTTCAACTACCATGATAGTTAAATAAAATATATTCTTTGTTGTAGGAAAAAATTGTCTTTTTCGCAAAAACCATATAACCATAGAGCCTCCACCAGCCATATATGCATGTAGTGATAGCATTTATCTATTCATTGCTCTACTGTGTTACATTGCCAGCATATTCCATGTGCTGACCCGTTTCCGGGCTGCAACGTATTATGTTGCAGACTTTTTAGACGAGGAGTAAGACGTGATAGGTCGTTTGTCATGCACTCAGCTATGCCGTTGGAGTTGATGGACTCACTTTATCTTCCAAGTCTTCTGATGTTATCGTTTTAGATGGCCTTAATCCATATTTATTGTAATAAGTTCTCTTTTGAGACATTCGATGTAATAAGTGTGTGATTGCTACTCTGTTATAAATCCTTCAAGTATTGTGTGTGTCAGCATTACCGATCCAGAGATGACACTGAAACACAGAGACTTGACCATTTGAGGCCGGGTCGCTACAAGATGATATCAGAGCACACGCTGAATGTAGGACACGACTACTAAGAAAAGCCATAGGTCACTCTTCTCTACTCATTTCTGACTCCTCTCAATTTTGTACTCTTTAGGATGGCGGACACGAGGAACAAGTTTGCACAACCGGATGAAGACACACCTTCGGACGACACTTGAAGGAAGTCACTAGGTACCTGAACATTGGAATACCAAGCTTCACCAGGACCTACAACGCCACTTTACCAGAAGAGGAGCGCTGGATGATTCGAGTTCAAGTTCCATGAAGGACATTCACGCCAGTCACGGACCCTATAGAGTTTTCCTTTGATGCACCCACCTGGAGTCTAGGCAAGAGCATGGCAGCCCACATTGCTATGGGATGTATTGGAGAAGTCTACACACAAGAGCTAAAGGACACTATATACCAGATATGTGGGCGCCGAGACGAGCAATGGGAGATGATCAGCACCAGGAGGGATAGATCCATTGCAGCATTCATCCACGAGTTAAATGAAAACAATCGTCGCCAGGAGAACTAGATGTGCGCAAGCATGATAGATTTGAAGAAGGCAATGACCAGGATCTCCGAGCTAGAAGAGGAACTCAAGGCTACACGCGACGATTATGAGGAGGAAATCATCATACTAGTGGAGAAGAATGCCGACCTAACAAGGAAGCTAGGAGTTTTCATGGGAGACCCGGCGCCAGGAGGAGAGGACGATGATTCCAGTTGTCCAGAGAACTACATCATCATCGACGACACCAACTCCGACCCCGACGATAGTGATGATGATTACAAATACGAAGCTGGAGCGGATATCATGGAGTCTTCCACCGAGCAATATTTCTAGATGACCACCATATGACTAGTAGTTTTCCCCCATGTATATAGTAATAGTCCGAGCACTTTTAACGATAGTTCTAGACCGTTTGTATGCCCTTGCTTGATTGATTGAGTGATATGATATGTTTGTGTTTGTCTCATGTGCATATGGGTAGTGCTTTCTCACTAGACCTCATTCTATTCTAAACTCTTCCCCCTAAATCCATCAGATGCCTCCAAGACGTGACCCCGGTTTTGATTTCCCACCGGAGCTCACTAAGTTGATCCAGCAGCCGAATACCTTGATGCAGATGTTAGTTCAGAACTAAGGCAACAACAACAACAACAATAATCCACCGTCACCACCTCCAGTTGACAACTTAGCCCGTTTTCTGAGGCTGCAGCCGCCGATGTTTTCCAGTAGCACCGAGCCCATAGTTGCTGATGATTGGCTGCGCAGGATAGGATTAATGGCTCATTTAATGGCTCGGCGCGGCTTGTACGTTATTTCAAATAGTAAGATCTCAATGGCCCATTTAGCTATGCGGCCGGTGGCGTCCCTGTTGTTTATGGTGTGTCGTAGTTTTCAGCATGCCGTAAAGACCGCGTATGCTATCTTTTGGTAGTGAGGGTATCGGGTTTTGCATGGTGTGACGACCTCCGATATGTAATACGCTGGTTTCTGGATGAGGAATTTATGTCCCTCTTCCCCTCGCTCAATGACGAGTACAACGCTCACTACCTGATGAGTTGCAGATATATAAAGCAACATAGGCTCGCCAACACTTGGGGCGGCTAGGATTGGGTTTCCTGCTAATAAGGTTCTTATTTCTTCCAATCCGGCTGTAGCCGCATCCGTCCACTCGAAGTTGTCAGTGCGTTTGAGCAGTATGTAAAGTGGTAATGCTTTTTCTCCTAATCCGGAGATGAAGCGGCTCAAAGCTGCCATGCACCCTACTAGTTTTTGGTCCTGTTTTAATTCTCTTGGTATGGCCAGTTGTGACAAGCACTACTGCAGGATGCTGCTAACGCGACACTATGATCAGAGACCCTTCGACTAAACTGTGTGCGATCCAATAATCGCAAATGGTGGTGTAAATAACTATCAAAAAGGCGCAAACTGTTTGCGATGGGGGATGCATCAAACACGGTCAAGATTTTAGTTGCGTGTGCGATGCAGGACATACGGTTGATCCATACAAACTATTTGCCATTAGATAGAACAACAGTAACGGGCAACAATATCAATGTGTGTGCGGTACGCGACATATAGTTTGCTCCGATGAACTGTTTGCGATGATCGAGATGAACATAAACGATTCGGCATAAAAAGATGTGTGTGATACCCATACAAACTTTTTTGTGAATTGTGTGCTCATCAGGGCACACAATTCAACAAACCAACCTATGGGCGATAATGTAGAAGATCCATGTTGAATACTTATTACTAACCGTCTATGATGGGATTGACCAGTTAAACGGAGATAACAAATTAATATGAGCGAACGGAAACAGAGATATGTACAATCTGCTTAATTTAGTCCTTCTTCTTGTTGTTGTAGTTGGACGGCCCTACGACATCGTCTTGACGAGGACGCTACTTGCTGCTGACGGTTGGTTTTTCATCGCCGCCATCGTCGTCATCATCGTTGCTGTCGTCGTCATCTTCCTCCTTGTTCGAGCATTCCTCCTCATCATCATCCTCGTCCTCTTCTGCATACTCCGACGGCTCCTCGTCCATCTAGTTGTCGTCTGACGACTCCGGAGGTGGCGTCCCTAACATGAACCAGATATAATCAAGGTCTGGGCTTGACACCGGACTCATGGAAGATGAGCAGGATGATTCCGATGTTGACCTATCATCAGGCGCCAGACTGCTGCCGAACTGTCGTCCTCGCTGTCGCTCGACATGGATGCAGTGTGTGCCAGTGTGTAGCGCGGCTTGCCAGGGGCGATGAAGATGGTGGACACTTAAGCGGGTTATGCAAAGAAGAGGAAATGCCAATTGAAGTGGGGGTTGACGTATTATCTAACTGCTGATATAATCTTTTTTTGTGGGGGAACTGCTGATATAATCAACCGCAATTTTTTTTACCCAGTCGCTCCAAATTCCCAGGGTTGTGCAAGACTCCTATTGGCTGGTTTATTTTTTCAGGACAAAAAGAAGGAACAAGTTTTGGGATTATGCACCAGTACTGGTATGAACAGAGTAGGTCAGTTGGCAAGCAATACATTGAGCTCTTCTTATTAATAAAGCCAGTAATAATCAAACTACAAAGGAAAATAAAAAAGACAAAGGAAAATATATGGACGAATCTTCGTGTAACATCAATGGCATAGGACCTAGATGTGCACTACTTAGACCACATCTAGATGCGCTTAAGCAATACTATCAAACAAAACCCCTAATCATCATTGCAAACAGCGCATAGAACATGGCTAATGTGACAACCAGAACTACACATGCTAGTTCTTTCTTGTCTCTTGCTTTCATCTGTTGCCTGTGATTGATTCTTTCTTGCTTCATCGTACTGATTGTACATTCCAGATCAGCCAGTTTCTTCTTCAGATTAATGTTATCTTATGCGAGCTTGGTGATAACACTCCGAGCCTCGCCATGCCATTCTTCATCCAGCCAGTTAACAAAGGCACAAGCCTCATATCCCTACCAATGTTAAATAGTATTTAGGATGAGCAATGGCATTAACTGAAGTAAAATGATGAACTTAGCACTAACCTCTAAGGGGCAACTAAGAAACCGCCTGGCAATGTCGAATCCTTTTGTGCATACATGTCGAGCGGGAGTGTGCCCATGCACACAACTCAACTTTTGGTACTTCTCGGTGGCGCAAAACTCGTAGTCGAACTCGTCTTGCGGGAGTCTGGAGTCATGCTCCAGATCCGGCGGCATATCACTTTCCTGGGGGGAGGGGGTGTCATTAATGACGGATTCAGCAAGGAGCTATACAAAAGGATTGGGATAGATTGGAACCCGACAGGACGATTCAGGTCCATAGTAAACCTGCCTTCGGACCTTAGGCAAGTGCTCAGCGGCGACCGCCGTCGTGCCGACGATGCGAGCAGGAGCAGCCGAACCGAAACCATCAACACCACTCTTCCGCATTTCCCCAATGTCAGCACCACGCAAGGGAATTTGGAGTCTATGTAGGGATTTGGGGGAAATGGGGAAACTGTGGGGATAAGCTAACGATCGGTAACTACTTATGGCACTATATGTTGTATATAGCACACTGTTTCTACATGTCGTTTGTGTTAGGTATTACAACGTCACACACGATTTCTGCACTAAACCATGTGAGAAGACATCGTAGGTTAGACACGGTTGCCGTTACATAACAGTATGTCATGTACTACCCTATCCATATAATTGAGTTACAGTGATACCATGTAAACAGCAGCTCTGCGGATATCCGTCAAAAAAATAGCCGCTCTACGTATAGAGATGGCGGCGGCAGCCTAGGCATCAGCTACTGGAGAAGAGGTCAATCCTCACTCGGTGGGCGGTGGTGGCGTCATAGGAGGTCAATCCTTGGTCTGCGGCGGAAGATAGGAGGAGCTCAACCATCAAGGTCGGCGGCGATGTGATTCGAGCACATCCATCACGGTCGATGGCGGGATAGTTGAGGTCGAACATCAGGCGGCAGCCACACTAATCTTTGCTCCTCGACCCTGCTGTCTCGGCGTGCCGCCTCATCGTGCTTCTCTGTCTGCTGGGTGGAGGTCGCCGTGCGGCTAATTAATTAAGTTATTCTTTTCATGAGTGGCTTAATTAAGGTATTCAATTCCTAAGGGTAGTGTGCTCTGTGTGTAAATTGACTGGCCATTAATTTTTGTCATTGCACGTTTGGATAACAACATGGAGCGCCCTCACTAATTATCAAAATAAAACCTTGTGATTTATGCACGCATCTTTGGGCAGCAATTAGTCCGTGTATTAATGTTGTTGTTTTGTTTTTAATTACCATTCATGTGGTGTAGATGGAACGATCTCGATGGATGAAGAATCGGAAAACCACATATTTTATCAGTGGCATGACAGAGTTCATGAATTTGGCTAAAAGTACAAAGAGGAGAATTGGTGATGCGGATTACATCCTGTGTCCATGTACTGATTGTGCCAATACAGAGTCACGTGAAGTTGCAGATGTCCAGTTGCACCTAGTCTCTAGGGGGTTCATGGATGAATATACACGTTGGACCACACACGGTGAAGAGGGGGTCATGGATGAAGATACCCAGGGCAGCGAGATGCCAAACCCCAATCAATGTCACATGGATGTTGAATCTAACATCGGTGCAGAGGCGTCAAGCTACCAATGGAACACCGGAAAGCCGAAACGCCCACTGGAGAACCAAGCCATCGACCCAAATGACAACGATCATCATATGCCAGATTTTGCCGGTATGATTGCAGAATTCGAGGGCCCCAAAAAGGATATGATTGGGTACACGGATCTGCTAACCATTGATGCGGACTCCAAGAAAGAATTGTATCCAGGTTGCAAAAAAAATATTCCATGTTGAGTACCAGCCTGGTGCTTCTCAGATTTAAAGCAGCAAATGGTCTATCAAACAAGGGCTTCACAGAGATGTTAGGTATTTTCAAAGAAATTCTTCCGAAAGATAATGTGCTCCCCAGAAGCACGAATGAAGCGAAGAAAATTGTTTGCCCATTGGAACTTGAAGTACAGAAGATACACACTTATGTGAATGATTGTATATTGTACCGTGGTGCGTATAAAGATTTGTGTGCATGTCCCACATGCAAGCATGCACGATACAAGCGCAGGAGAGCAAAGGACAAGTACAAATTGGATGTCGAGATAAAGACATGAATCCCGTTCAAGGTTGTTTGGTACTTGCCTTTAATTCCAAGGTTGAGGCGTTTGTTTGCAAACCCTAGAGAGGCAAAGAGGTTGTGGTGGCATCATGATGAGAGAATTGCAGATATGTTATGAGGCACCTGAAAGATGGGGCTTAGTGGGAATTAATTGACAAGAAGTTCTAAAATTTTGCCAAGGATCCTAGAAGTATAAGGCTCGGGGAGTGTACTAACGGGATGAATTCTTTTGGCGATATGAGCACCAATCACAGCACATGGTCGGTGCTTCTGTGCATATATAACCTAGCTCCTTGGTTGTGTATGAAGAAAAAATACATTATGATGTCAATGATTATCTAAGGCCTGAAGCAACCTGGAAATGACATCGACATTTACTTTCAGCTACTGGTAGAAGAACTATTGACAGTGTGGATAGATGCGCCTGCTGCAAAATGTTATGATGCTTACAGAAAGGAGATTTTTGATCTACATGCGATGTTGGTGCACACCACTCAAGATATGCCGGCATTAGGCAACACACCGGAGCAGAAAACAAACGGAGATGTAGGGTGTGTCACATGCATGGATAGGATAGCTAGTAGAAGACTTCCCAACTCGCACAAAACCGTGTGTTTGCGTCATTGTAGGTTGTTACGAAAAACTCACCCAAATGATTGTATATTGTACTAGGAGATTCTACGTGCACGCCACTGCATCGATGTCATGCACGTAGAGAAGAACATATGTGAAAGCATCCTTGGTACTCTACTCAAGATTAAAGGTAAAAGAAAGGATGGTGACGGTTCATGACTCAATATGCTTGCTGATCAATCAAAACGCAAGAGTGAAGCAGAAGATGATGACAAATTCATCAAAGCTCGCCAGAGTTACAATTTCAGTACAAAAGAAGCAACACAGTTCTTCACCTATTTGTTGTCAGTTAAGACACCCTATTCTTACTGCGCAAGCATTAGAAGTCTCGTGGATGTGAGCTCAGGTAAAATGAAGTTGGGACACATGAAGTCACATGATTGCCATGTAATGTTGACACAAATCCTCCTGATGGCCATCAGGAATCTGATGGACAAAGATATAAGAAACACACTCATTGACCTCTGTGATTTCTTCAACCAACTATGGAAGAAAGTTGTAGATCCTGAAGAGTTGGATCATATGCAAGATGATATTGCAAGAATATTGTCCAACCTAGAGATGTTTTTCTGACCGTCATTCTTTGATGTCATGGTCCAACTCACTATGCACCTCGTCGACAAGATAAAGTATTGTGGTCCTGTGTTTCTTTGCAACATGTATCCCTGCGAGCGGTTCTACTAAAGTGCTTTTGTCGGAATAGAAACCATCCAGAGGCAAGCATCCTACAAGGTTATACCACGGAGGAGGTGGTTGAGTTTTGCACTAAATACATGAAACAAAGACCTATAGGTGTGCCCCTCTCTCACCAGGAGGGAAGGCTGAAAGGTAAGCCAGTCCTTGCTGGCACACAAATGGCTGCACCCGGAGAATTGGCAGAGACAACCCATTTGAGGGTACTGCTTAACAGCCCAGTTCTCAGCGCTTATGCCGAAGAACACTTGGAAGAGATACGCGAAAGATTCTTACCAATGGTTCCTTCATCAGTTGTGGAGATGAAGGAGCACACTAAGAACTACGCCAAATGGCTGAAGAATCGTTTGGCACAAGGATCCATCGATGACATTGCTACGTGGTTGGCAGAAAAGCCATCACCTATGGTGTTGACGTACCAAGCATATGACATCAATGGATACACGTTGTACACCGAGGAACATGATCAGAAGACCTCATATCAGAACATATATGTTCGAATAGAATGCATGACTGTAAATGAAGCTGATAAAAGGGTATACTATGGAACCATAAAAGAGATTTGGGAGCTTGACTATGTGAAAGTTAAGGTGGCATTATTCAGGTGCGCATGGATCCCTCTTGGTCAGGTAAGGATTGATGAGTACAGGAAGACCTGTGTTAAGAGGACAACGATGGCATATCATGCGGACCCATTCATTCTTGCTAGCGATGCTACCCAGATTTTCTTTGTGGAAGACCCCTTGCATAAGAACTGCCATGTAGTGATGCATGGGAAGAGAAGGGTACTCGGTGTTGACAATGTTGCCGATGAGGATGAGTACAATGAATTTGATGAGTTGCCAGCCAAGGGATCATGCACCCGTGTAACAGAGAAGCATAAAATCGTCATAAAACCCAAGTTCATTCGGGGTCAACTTAATGATCCGAGTTCCCCCATGTACATGGGAATTAAGCCGTAAGACTAGTCTTTATTCCTACCCTTCTACTTAATTCATTCAATTTAGAACTATCGCGTGTGGTAAAGTTGTGAGTTATGCCCGGTTTTCTGTTGATGTAAGAAACGTTAATATGTTGACCTTGATATGCTGTCAGCTCAGGCAATGAATAGGACCTGTTTTTTTGTTATTATTATTATTATTATATCATAGAGGTAGCACACTCAATTGATCTCACTACAGTATGTGTGAACAAAAATATGCAATCTGGTTTGCAAATAGCACAGGTTCGTTGATGAAAGCCATGTGCTGACCAAACCCCGCCCATGATCTGAGTCATGCTTTCTGATTGGCCCGAACTGAAACCCCATAGATTGTACATCTGCACCTTTGGATGCTCCCAGATTGAACGACGATCCTCATCCCTTTTGATAGCACATGCAGTTCTGGTTGTAATTATATTTACGTGCACAAAATGCACGTTAATCTCAAAAAATGTCTTAAATATAGCTAACAATACCTGAAATGTGCTAGAAAATGAAGCCCGTGGTATAATGGTGATTGCGTACCATGGAAATTTTTATGAGGCCTAACGAGGAAGTCACCGTCCATAGGATTTTGAATTGAGACGTCTCCTTTTGGAAACCATGATTCTTCATGTGAGATGCTCTGGTTTGGAAGGAGTGGTCATCAAAACTTGTGCCAAACTTTACCAATTTTTTTCCACGGGGTCGTGAGAGCATGCCATGGGCACACATCGATTTTGATGATGTCCGAACTCCATCTGAATTTCCTATAATTAAAATACCAACTGGGCATACGCCAGTGGCCGCACCTCGTGGCTGAAATGTTTGAAACTTCTCCCTGCTTCTCGAACAAATGGATGAAAACTCACAAAGCGATGCACAAATGATCTGTACTCCTACTTTGCTAGGCTGATAGTAAGGGGGCATCATAGCTAGTATCATGCATGACAACTAGGTAAGTTTGATGAGTTGTCATAAAATTAAATGAAGAAAGATAGGGTTAAATATCAGATCATGAAACCGTATCATAATAAATGCTATGCTACTATGTGTCATGCATGAGACTAGACAGAGTGGGAGTAGCTTTAGCAGTAACATCGACTCCAACTCAACAAACTTGCTTGTGTGGCAATAAGTTAATGAGGAGAGAGATAGTTTTAGTAACTTAGCTAGTTACTATAACATCACATGTCCCAATGCAATATGAGTCTATAACCTAATAAATGAAGGTTTACATGACACTACACTTATGTTACTACCCAATATGAAGGTAGTAACATAGTCTAGGGATATGTGTATATTACTAGTGTATGTTACTCCCCATTGTGGCTAGTCTAACAATAAATAAAATACTGCATATGATACTACTCTATGATACTATGCATTGGACTAGCCACAATGGCAGTAACTTCAGCAGTAACATCGAGTCCAACTCAACAAATTTGCTTATGTGGCAATGAATTAATGAGGAGAGAGATAGTTTTATTAACTTAGCTAGTTACTGTAACATCACATGTCCCAATGCAATATGAGTCTATAACCTAATAAATGAGGCTTTTGCATGTTACCATACTTATGAAAGATAGTAACATTGTCTAGGGCTATTTGTATGTTACTAGTGTATGTTACTCTCCATTCTGGCTAGTCTTAATTAGAGAAAGTACAATAGTGACATAAGAAGGCTATAAGGAATAGAACAATATATATATATGTGCTTATTAGTTGGAGGAAAGAGAAGAGGAGAGAGAATTGAAGCGGGCTCTTGGTTAGTAGAGCCAGCTGCAACACGAGACCCAAGACACTTTGTGAGGATGTAAGGTGGGCCAACTATTGATAAACTAGTACATATTTAAAACTTATTATTGTACATGTCGGCTAAGAGGTTGGTTGCATATGACATGGCAACTTCTTATAGCCGACCGTTGGCTTTATTATTAACCATGCTCTTAGCGAGGAAGCTAGTATATCATATATATATAGACTAGCTAGTATCATACTCCCTCCTTTCCGGTTTATAGGGATCAATTCAAAAATCTCACCAACCAAGGTAGATAGTGAGTGGTGGAATACTTTTTGTAGTTTGCAAAAACACCCAATTAATGGTGTTGTTTTCCTCAAAAAATTATGTTTACCAATGTATTAATTGCAATACATGCATGCATAAAGTACATGCATTGGTCGATTTTCTCTTAATACTTGCATGCAATGATTTAATGCACCTTGGAATCTGAACATGTGATGGAGAACAACCAAATTGAGGCTTATAAAATGGAAAAACTGAAATTTTGAATTAAGCCTATAAACTAGAAAGGAGGGAGTATATATGCATGATGCTAGTATATGATCGGTAATACCTCTGTAATGCGCACATGCATAGTATCATAAATTAGTATCTTAGGTTACCTTCTTAATTGCCATGCATGACAAAAAGTAGTACATCATCCTCTCTTTCCTCATTTAACTATATGCCACATCATCCAAAAAGTCTAGTTGGCTTTCATGATACCGCTTGATACTCCCATATTACGACCAACCTTATGGTGGCCATAGTGGGGGTATCATAGCCGGTATCATGCACTCGGAAATAGCAAATATGATGATGTGGCAAAGAAGCAGTAACATAGGTAGATATCGTAACATATATACATATATATACATAATAAATGCTATACTACTGTCATGCATGGCCATAAATACGGTCATCTATGATATATACTACTCTATGATACTATATAAGCACTATGAAGGTACGTATGTAGTATCATGCATACACTAGTATCATATGCATGATACTATATGTAGTATATGATGCTCTCCACTATATAAGGCTGGCCATAGTGGTGGTATCATAGTCGACGATGTCATGCACTCGGAAATAACAAGTATGGTGATGTCAAAAAGTATTAGATATACATAGAGAGGGTTAGAGTAACATATGGGAAACACTTCGGTACAGTAGTCTAATGTGAAGCAATCGTCAGACCCGCCGTACGTCGTGGATTTATATTTTGATCTCACGGCTGCCATAAGCCGTATATTAATGAACCGATTTTTAGCCCACCTTTGCATAATCTCTCCCTAAATTAACCTCCCAAACAAACTCTCCCCCAACTCCCCTGCCCGTCCGTGCTCAGCGCGGAGCTCGGCATGCTCCTTGCCACCAAACTCCCTCCCTAGCACGACTTGGTTACCCGCCCATCAACGGCGTCTACCCCATCTCACCGATGCACCGCACGGGGACGGGCCATCACCTACTCACCGATGACCTCGTAACCTCGGTCATCGTCGTGCTCAACTCCACCAGGATCGGGCCCTACTCCGCCTACATTTTTGGCCTCTGATCCACCTCGCCTGAGCCCGGTCTTGATTAGGGAATGAGGCCAAAATGAGTGGAGTACTGCAGGTTTCCCTACCACATCCTCATCTGGTCTAGGGTTTAGATCATCTCCTTTTCATGCTTTTTAATTCCTGCATTGATACTTGATTCGAAACATAATTTTGTTCTTAGTTTCGTGTTATATCTCCATGTCAATATTTTAGTTTTTGTTCCCTGTTTGTTGGTGTGGATTTGTGCCATACATTATCTATTGGATCACTAAATCTGTAGTCCAATTTTTGTGAATTTTGTATGTACATCACTCAAATATGCCTTCCTAGTTGGTGGCAGAAGGTTCCCAGTACAACTAATGATTTCAGTGCACCGTTTTGTGTTTCTTACCATGATGCACTGACATTTTAATAATTTTGTTTCTCTTGGGATAGAAAATAGCTTCCACTGGACAAACAAAAATTGGTTAAACTTGTATGTATGTGACACACAGTATGTATCCTGTTGGTGGCCACAATATTAGTAGGTTTTCCATTATTAATGTTTTGTCTTCCAACCAAAAATAGTAATCTGTAGATGCCATATTTCCTACAAAATATCATACTTTGTTTAATAAATAAGCTTCTTACTATCGATGCCTTGCTTCGATACAGTTGAAATTTTAATTTATTCTTGAAGCACAACTTTATGCATCTGATTAAGCTAGTTGTCGGCGTTTTGGGAATGGGGGTCCCCAGACTTGCCTGCCTGCGGCCTACGGCGTGGCTCAAAGGGGGGCCCAGCATGGCCCATCTTCACCAACACGAACCCAAGACCCTCGCGAGGGGCCAAGCCTCGTGGGGCGGACGACGCGGAGCTTCCTTAGGCACGGCCTCGTCAGGCTGGCTCACGAGGAGGCGGAGAGATCAAGGCGGGGTACCTCACGAGGTGCCCATGACGCAAGCCATGACGACCGGGGGCGCCAGGCGGGTGCCAGCCCGCGCAGTGTCCTCCCTTCCTCTTTGGTGCAAAGGGGACAAGCGCAGCCGCGGAGTACCGAGGCATCAGTCAAAGGATGCCATTTCGGTGCAACGAGACCAAGACCAGGAGGACTACGAGACGGAGGTCACCGTGGAGCCCAAGACGGCGTCATCACCAGAGCTTTGCGCAGGCGAAGACTACTTTTGTCAGGATAGTTGATACTAGCTGTCCCCCTTGAAATTAGCCCGCCATTGTTGGCTCCCTTCCCGCTCAATATTTGGGAAGAGGACCAGGGCCTCTATAAATAGGACCAGCCACCCACGGAGCCAAGGGGGCGGAAGAGGGAGCGAGCCGGAGGAATCGAAGAATAGAGATCACAGAGGCAAAGAGAGAGACAGGGCGGAAAAGAGAGCTGAGCCGGAGGGTTGGAAGGATAGAGAAGATCGGAAATAGAGAGAGGGAAAGGTGACTGAGCTCCTCCTAGTAGTTCATCGCCCCAGCCAAGAACAGACCCTCGCGAGGCTGTTCTTCCCTGTATTGTTCATCATCATCAGCCCAAGAGGCAATCCACCACACCACACACTGGAGTAGGGTATTACACCACAACGGTGGCCTGAACCAGTATAAACCCTGTGTCTCTTGTGTTTTTCTTTCCTTAGTTTAGATCTTTGCAAGGTGGAGGGGTGCAGGTAGGTAGGAGGCGAAATCTCCGCGTGCACCCCAGTGTTTGAACCTGAAGGGTCTGCCGGAACCCGAAATTCGTCATTTGGCGCGCCAGGTAGGGGTGCGCCGGGATTCGTCTTCCACCACCCCGTTCTCCTCCGACCATCACACCCATGTCTGACGCTCGTCGGACCCGCGCTCGCTTCCCGTGTCGCCCAGACGGCCCCTGTCGGCGGGCGTCCTTGCCGTTCCCCGTCACCTGTCATCAACGCCGCCACCGGCCTGGCGGGGGACGAGCAGCAAGCATCGTCCCAGCACCCGTCCGTGCGGCAAGACGGCCGCACCGCAACTCCCTCGCTCACCCCATCTGGTTCTTCGTCCCGCGCGCTCTGCGCGCCCATGGAGGCTCGGGCTGCACTCATCGCGGCGAACGAGCTCCTGCGCTACCGTCCCGTCGACGACGTCTACGAAGAATGGCTCGACCGCGTCGCCGAGCTCGTCCGCGCCGCAGGGGGCTCTCCTGCGCCGTCCGTTCCGCTGCACCGCACCCCGCCCCACGCGGGCAATGAAGCTCCGGCGGCGCCCCGGCCGCCTCCTCCTCAGGAAGGCGCCATGGCTCCAAGGCGCGTGGCCCTTGGGCGGAACCCGCTCCGTCAGGCGCCAGCGTAGCAAGAGCAGAGCTGTCAAGAAGTCCCTCGCCCGCAAGAAGCTGCCCGGGCGCTCCCTGCTCCAGCACGTCGCGACCATGCTCCTGCTCCCACGCATCAAGACCCCACGCTGCTCCCAGCTGCAGCGCGTGGGGACATGAAAGACCAAGTTCCTCGTCATCCAAGGCCTCCCGTGGCCACAGCAGGCTGCCGCGCCTTCACCGCCGAGCTACGCAACGTCGCGTGGCCCGGCAAGTTCAAGCCAGACTTGCCTCCTCGCTACGACGGCACGGCTGACCCTGCGGAGTTCCTCCAGCTCTACGAGCTGGGCATCGAAGCTGCCAACGGAGACGAGAAGGTCATGGCGAACTGGTTCCCCATGGCACTCAAGGACGGGGCCCGCACCTGGCTCCTGAACCTGGCTCCAGGCACAATCTCCTCCTGGGACGAGATGCGCACCCACTTCATCGCCAACTTCCAAGGCACTCGTGACCGGCCACCCGCCGTGAGCGACATGCGCCGCATCAAGCAACAGCCCGGGGAGACCCTGCAGAAGTACATCCAGCGCTTCAACAACGCGCGCCTCAAGATTCCCAAGGTGACTGAGGAGGCCATCATCTCGGCCTTCTCCGACGGCGTGCGCGACGTCAAGATGAAGGAGGAGCTGGCGATGCATGAAGACCTGTGCACTTCCTTGGAACTGTTCAACCTGGCAACCAAGTGCGCCAGGGCCGAGGAAGGGCGTCTCTCCCTCCTCGAGCTGCCTGCCGCAGACCCAGAAGAGAAGAAGCCCAAGGCCAAGGATGTGAAGCGCAAGGGGGCTGCCGTGCTCGCGGCAGAACCAGACACCAAGCGGGGCAGAGATCAGCCCGAACCTTCCAAGGGCAGCCGGTACTGTGTGTACCACGACCTCCACACCCACAACACCAACGAATGTCAAGAGCTCCGAGCCGTGCGAGAAGGAAGGATCGGCCGTCGCCCTGACCGCAGTGACCGGGGCTATGGCCGAGGAGGAGGAAGGAACACAGGACGCTGGGAAGACCGTGGCGCGCGCCAAGGGTGGCACGATCAACCTCGCGAGGATTGCTGGCAAGACCCGCCTCGCGAGGGAGGCTGAAGAGATCAGCCTCGCGAGGGAGACTGGAGGGATCAGCCTCGCGAGGATCGCCTGCAAGGCAACGCAGGCCTCCCACCGCTGCCGCCGCAGCCAAGGAGAAACGAGGACCGCCACCAGGATGAGGGGGCTGGGGGCTTCCAGGAGCCCCGCGCGATCACCTGCATCCTGGGCGGGGCACAAGCCCCAGCCTCTCAACGCATCTTCAAGCAATTCGCCCGCGAAGTGAACACAGTCCTCCCCAGGCTCGAAGCCACGCACCCTCTCAGGTGGACGGCGTGCGCCATCACTTTCAGCTCAGCAGATCAGCTCAAGTGTGCGGCTACAGCCGGAGTTCTCCCGATGCTTTGCTCCCCAATCATCAGCAACGTGGTGGTCACCAAGACCCTCATCGATGGCGGGGCAGGGCTCAACGTCCTGTCCGTGGAAACATTCAACAACCTCCAAGTGCCCTACAGCCAGCTTCAGCCAACCAAGCCTTTCTCCGGTGTCACCGACGGCTCCACGGTCCCGATTGGGCAGGTCCGCCTCCCTATCACCTTCGGGGCACGCGAAAACTACCGCACCGAGCTCATCGACTTCGACGTCGCTCACATTCGCCTGCCGTACAACGCCATCCTTGGGTACCCAGCGCTGGCCAAGTTCATGGCCGTAACTCACCACGGCTACAACGTCCTCAAGATGCCAGGAAGCGGCGGAGTCATCACGGTGCCATGTGAAGAGAAGGACGCGGTGTGTTCCCTGGAACGAGCCTTTCAGGCCGCGTCACTGGAAGACCCGGATCGTGGAAGCAGGAGGCCTCCCGAGACCGCCCCTAAGAAGAAGAAGACATCGTCTGGCCCAACCACTCAAGTGGCAGACCCCTCTGGGCCCGCGCCTGCCCAGGGGGAACCTCCTTCCATCGCATAGGAAAGCGCGCCCGGCGCCCTCCTCGGGCAGGGCTCGGGGGCTCTCCCCTGGAGGGCCATCGACCTAGCCAGGGTCACAAGGGAGGCGCTTGGGCACCACATGGAGGCGTGTTTCGAAGCACGTTTCCCTCAAGAAGGAGCAAGGCAAGGAGATCCAGACCCTCAGGAGTTCGTCAGCGAGGCCATTCAGGGGCTACAGGAGTCAAGAGTCATGAAAGGCGGCCACCGCCTACCAGCAGTGGCTCCCCATCCAGGCGAGGATGGTGGGCTGCGTGTCTGCATCGACATACCATGGCTCAACCGAGTCGCCTCTCTGGAGCGCCTCTGGCCCTCGCGAGTGGGGCGCTGCGAAGGCCCACCCCACAGCTACGTTCGCATGCCTTACGGCTTGCCGAACGCAGCTGACACGTACCAGCGCCTCATGAGGGGCATCACGGAGGCACGAGAGGCAGGGCGTTCCGCAGCCCTGGCAGGGATGGAGATGGCCCATGAGGAGCTGCCAGCGCATCCGGAGCCTCCCGAGGACCCTGGCCCTGGGGGCTCATGAGGATTGGCTTCCGCAGCCCGGCGAGTCTGCTACACCAACGCTCCTTCGCCCTCAACATCATTAGGTGACATCTTTCGAGTTTTATTTCCAGCTGGGAGCGCCCCCCAGGGCTGCATTATTCCCAGGCCACGTGGGTCCGTCCCTGCGGCGTGTATCCCTTTTTTATTCCATGTTGCTAGCTTACCTTGTTGGGGGCGCCCCGAGGGCCGCATGATCCCCAAGCCGCTCGGGCCAGGCCCAGCTGCATGTATCCCGTTTGCGTTTATTTCCGATTATGCGTTAGACCCACCATGCTTGATTATTTGATGCCGGTCCACGACACCTCTTCTTCTCCATGCCGACCACTTGCACGTTAAAGGGGGGTACCTGGGCATCGCGACTCAGGGCTCTTACCGGCCCTCCAGCCCTCACCCTCTGGCCTTGTCCATGGCATCGCGACCTGGCATACCAACGACGGCTGAGACTAGCTCGAGGGCCGGGACCCGAGGACGTAGAGTGCCGACATCTAACCAAATTTGCAGGGACACATCACAAGATAAGGCCCAGTGCCAGGCGCAACCCACCTAGAGGTAGGGCCCCGTGAGTCCCGCGCTGGCTCACGGGTGCCCAGATACACCTCGCCAGGCCCTACCGTGCCAGCCACGTGTCAGGGCGGGGCTGTACACGCCCCGCGGGCTCCTCCCGGAGGGGGCCCCTCCCACGTACCAGTGGAAGCACCATGCTCCGCGCTGGCTGACGACACTGCCGAGGAGCGGCTATGCCCGTACACATACAGTAGCGCTATGCTCCGCACTGGTGATAAACAACTGAGGGTGGCCCCCGGGCCGCACCAACCTCAGGGAGCCCAGAGCTCAGTGTCTAGCCTCATCGTAACGCCTCCCCTCGGGAGTGCCGCGCAAGGGGTCTGGGCACGGGGGCTGCGCCTGGGTCACACCCAGACGCACGCCGCTCAGCCAGGTCCCCCCGGGCCTGGTTCCTCACGCGTCTCTCCCCGAGCGGAGCCAAGGTACGAAGGACGTTTGAGCGTCAAGGGGGACTCCTGAGCATCGCGACTCAGGAGCCTAACTGGTCACGTAGCCCCTCACTCCGTGGCCCCGTCCTGGTTTCCGGTCGGGACCAACGCTGGGTGAGGTACGCGCGCGGCCGGGCTCTGCAGACGTAGAACGGTAGATCCACCCGCATCACGCCTCCTTACTTGTTGTTCGTGCATCAAGGGGGACTCCTGAGCATCGCGACTCAGGAGCCTAACTGGTCACGTAGCCCCTCACTCCGTGGCCCCGTCCTGGTTTCCGGTCGGGACCAACGCTGGGTGAGGTACGCGCGCGGCCGGGCTCTGCAGACGTAGAACGGTAGATCCACCCGCATCACACCTCCCTACTTGTTGTTCGTGCGCCAAGGGGGACTCCTGAGCATCGCGACTCAGGAGCCTAACTTGTCACGTGGCCCCTCACTCCTTGGCCCCGTCCTGGTTTCCGGTCGGGACCAACGCTGGGTGAGGCATGCGCGGGGCCGGGCTCTACCGGCGTAGATCATAAGCAAGTAGGAAGGAAAGGCACAAATTTCAAGGAATTCAAAAGCAAATATTACAGTCCACACTGTTATCTCAATGCCAAACGCAAGTTTAAATGCCTCCCCGAGGCATGATACATGTGCAGGAATTAAAGGCAGGACAGGAGCCGCGACGGAGTCACTTGTCGGCGATGGAGCAGCGCGGATTGGGTACGCCTCACGGAGCGGTGGGGTCGGCAGCGCCTTGCTTCGGCTTGGTGCTGAAGGCCCGGAACTTCCCCAACAGGGCCTCTGCGCGACCCTTCACGGCCTCGGCAGCGGCACGCTCGCTGCTCACTGGCTCCAGCAGGCTGTCGAGGTCGACACCGGGATCGCGAAGGTAGATGTGGGTGAGGACCCGCGTCATTGCTGCAGAAGACAGGACACGCGCCTCGGCCTCGGCCGTGGGGCCAAGGCCAAGGGCGACATCTTCAAGAGCGTGAACCAGGAAGGGAAGCAGCTTGGCGGGGCCGTCCTCGGCGCCAGCCAGTGGGCTCTCCAGGCCGCTGTCGTAAAGCGTCCTCAGTGAGGAGCGAGCCCTCGCCTCCATCTCCGCGAAGGCCACGCGGTCCTCGGCAAGAACCAGGGCCTCGTCGTCCAGCTTGGCCTTCCTCGCCCCCAACTCCTGCTCCAGCGCGCCTAGGCGGTCGCGGCGTTTCTTGAGTTTGACCTCCCTCTCCTTGAGAGCCGCCTCGCGAGCCTTCACGCCTTCTTCCTGCTCTTGGCGAAGGCGGACCTCGTTTGCGAGCTGGTCCCGCAAACCTTCCAGTTCGCCCTCCAGCGCCTTGCAACGACCACGGACATCGACCACCTCCCCCAGGGCTGCATCACGAGCAGCCTTCGCCTCAAGGATGGCCTGCTTCTCCTTGTCGCATGTCGTCGAGGCCTGGACCAGCGCCGCCCGAATCGAAGCGTCGGAGCAAACCCATCCTGAAGCCAGCTCCAAGTGCCCGACCACCAAGCGGGGGTCGGCGCCAAGAATATCCTGGCGCAGTCGGTCCAGCTCAGCAACAACACGATCCAGAACGGCAGAAGGAGTCAGAGAGACAGCAGCCGGTGGAGTAGGAGGAGAAGACGGCAGCGCGACCACAGCATCCTGATGCGGAGTCTGCCGCGCCCCGACAGCCGAAGTGGCGGCGGCAGGCAAGAGCACCTCGGGAGCCACTTGGGCCGTGGGGGCTGAGCTCGCCCCAGCCGGCTCAGCCAGGGCTCGCGAGGACGATCGGGCAGGAGAAGCCTGTGCGTCGCGGTCACCCTCCTTCGCAGGCAGAAGCGCTGCCACGGATGGAACCTCGGGAGTCCCCTTCGGCTTCTTTGCGGTGGGCACCAGCCTATCCAAGAGATGCGGACGTCAAGCTTCAGAAGCAGAGCAAGAGATAAAGACAAGAATCGAACACTTACGGGTCGTCACCAGTGAGCTCAAGCGGCCTCCGGCCAAATTTGAAGCCTGAAAGCCGGCTGGAAGGGTCAACCTCGGGAAGCTTGGAGGCGGAAGGCGCATCTGCGGTCCGCCTCGGGGCCGGGGCAGACCTGCGGGAGATCAGCCCGGTCCTGTCCATAGGGATCGGGGGTGAGCTCCCGCCGTCCTGCTCGTCATTGTCCTCCTCGTCGTCTTCGTCGTCATCCTCGTCGCCATCGCTCGGAGAGAGGCGGAGAATGCGGGACCGGCGCCGGGGGAGGGGAGCCCGCGACTCTCCATCAGTCGCCTTGGAGTCAAGCCCTTTTCCCCGCTCCCCTCCTTCCTCCTCTTCGCTGGAGTCGTCGGAGGGCACGTCCACCGGTCCCTCGGGAGTTTCCACGGGCACGGGCCCATCCCCGTTGAAGACGGGCATGGACTTCACTACTTGCTCCCAGTCGTCGCGGAGGAACAAGGGTGTAGGAGCGCCCGCCAACCTCGCCACATCGCCCCCGACCAGAGATTGGAGGACAGCAGCCAGATCTCCGTCGGCTAAGGCCGCGGGGCTCGGACAGGGCCTCCACATCGGAAGTGAGTACTGCCGGAGTGGAGCCAGCTGGTGCTCCAGGAATTCCCTCAGCAGTGACACGCCGGTCAGCTTCGCCGCCGCCGTATTGGCCGGCCTCAGATCTGCGTCCATCTTCTCCAACATCAGCTTCGCGCGGGGGTCCGTGAGCTCCGCTCGACCCCAATCGCTGGAGTTTGTGGGCTGCTCCCTGGGCAAGATCAGCTGAGGGTGGATGCGCCCAGCATCCACCAAGACCCACTTGCTCCTAAAGCCCTCAATCCTTTTCCCGGGGTTCGAAATGGCAATGGCGCCATCGTACGCGAGGAAGCTCGCGCACGCGGAAGCAGTACCACGAGAGGTCCGGAGGTAGAAGTAGTGGCGCAGCAAGGCCACTGAGGGCTGCACCCCTACGTGAGCCTCGCAGTAATAGGCGAAGATTGCCAGGAGAAGGACGGAGTTGGGGTGGAGATGCAGGGCTTGTAGCTTATAGTGGCGGAGGACAGAGAAGAAGAACTCAGAGAAGGGAGGCACCAGGCCAGCAGCAATGGCACTTACAAAGAGCGGATAGAAGGTGCTCCCTTGACCCTCAGGGGTGGCAGAGCCGGCTTTAAACACCCTCGCCCCATTGATGCCCCGCGCCGTCGCCATCCGGCGCAACCGGGCGAGGCTCGCCTCCGACACGTTCGGCGGGTCCAGGGCAGACGAGTACCAAGCTACGGCCGGGGGCTGACGAGGCGCCATGGCTTCCTAGGTCACACGGTCGGAGTGGATCTGGAAATTTTGGAGGAAGGAAGGAGAGGCGCAAGAAAGGGGATCTGAGCAGCAACCGGGGAAAGCAAGAAGCAAAGCCTAGGTGGACGCCGCTCCTTTATCAACTCGAGCGGTTGCAAGGGCGCCCACATCCAACCAACCGTCATGCGGTGCCCAAGGCCGCAGGCTGTTAGGGCCCGCGGCGCTTCGCTCTTGCCCTTCCGCCTCCCTGCACGGCCAAGTCCGGGCGCGCCTTGGCCCCGGGGGCTACTGTCGGCGTTCTAGGAATGGGGGTCCCCAGACTTGCCTGTCTGCGGCCTACGGCGTGGCTCAAAGGGGGGCCCAGCGCGGCCCATCTTCACCAACACAAACCCAAGACCCTCGCGAGGGGCCAAGCCTCGCGGGGTGGACGACGCGGAGCTTCCTCAGGTACGGCCTCGTCAGGCTGGTTCACGAGGAGGCGGAGAGATCAAGGCGGGGTACCTCACGAGGTGCCCATGACGCAAGCCATGACGACCGGGGCACCAGGCGGGTGCCAGCCCGCGCAGTGTCCTCCCTTCCTCTTTGGTGCAAAGGGGGCAAGCGCAACAGCAGAGTACCGAGGCATCAGGCAAAGGTTGCCATTTCGGTGCAACGAGACCAAGACCAGGAGGACTATGAGGCGGAGGTCACCGTGGAGCCCAAGACGGCGTCATCACCAGAGCTTTGCGCAGGTGAAGACTACTTTTGTCAGGATAGTTGATACTAGCTGTCCCCCTTCAAATTAGCCCGCCATTGTTGGCTCCCTTCCCGCTTGATATTTGGGAAGAGGACCCGGGCCTCTATAAATAGGACCAGCCACCCACGGAGCCAAGGGGGCGAAAGAGGGAGCAAGTCGGAGGAATCAAAGGATAGAGATCATAGAGGCAGAGAGAGAGACAGGGCGGAAAAGAGAGCTGAGCCGGAGGGTTGGAAGGATAGAGAAGATCGGAAAGAGAGAGAGGGAAAGGTGACTGAGCTCCTCCTAGTAGTTCATCACCCCAGCCAAGAACAGACCCTCGCGAGGCTGTTCTTCCTTGTATTGTTCATCATCATCAGCCCAAGAGGCAATCCACCACACCACACACTGGAGTAGGGTATTACACCACAACGGTGGCCCGAACCAGTATAAACCATGTGTCTCTTGTGTTGTTCTTTCCTTAGTTTAGATCTTTGCAAGGTGGAGGGGTGCAGGTAGGTAGGAGGCAAAATCTCCGCGTGCACCCCAGTGTTCGAACCTCAAGGGTCTGCCGGAACCCGAAATCCGACACTAGTAATCAGATTTTTATACCTCAGTGTGTCTTCTATATATGTTGTTAGAAAATGAAGCTATTGCTTCCTATCGACCATGCTTCCTCTATAGTTTGTTGCATATGATTTCTACAGTCAGATTTTTATACCTCAGTGTGTCTTCTATATATGACTTACGAAATGAAGCTATTGCTTCCTATCAACCATGCTTCCTCTAGTTTATTGCACATGATTCTATGGTAAGGATTTTTTTGCTTCATCCATTGTAGTGTGTGCTACTTTTATTATACAAACATTTTGCTTCAACAATTATTAGATACTACTGTAAGATTCAATCGCTAGTACTGTCTGCTTCAACCATTGGTAGTGTTGCTTCTGTTTGCACATTTTATTATACAATGATTTTTACTTTTTTAGTGAATTTTGTATGAGCTATTAAATTGTATGATTCCTTCTTTCTCACCTTTTGCTTCAATTGTATAGATTCCAAATGAGATCATGTAATGTACTGAGTGCGAGATCAACAAGGCACTGCCCTAAGGTTTTGTTCGCAGCATGTACGACGTAGAGAGCTCGTGACACACGCGGATATTGTCATGATCAGATTGTCCAACGCCCGCCACTATGTCGACTAATATGAAATGAAAATAGTGTTGTAATAGTCACTTTACTATAGCAAAATAGGTTTGTAAATATTTGTTTAGAATGGATTAATCTGTTTAAATGATACATCATTCTTGTTGTGCTTCTGAATGATCTCTTTGAGAAGCAACATTTTCATTATACAAAAAGATCGTTCCATTTGTGCAAAAATTACCATTTGGCTGGAAGCAATTTTATAATCGATTGAAGCAGGAGATTGGTTCTGTTGAAACAAGTGGAAATATTTTTTATATTTGATGAAAACAAACTCTCTTTGATGAAAAAAAGATAGCAATGCTTCCAACACAATGTATTCTATTACGATTGACGGAACATTAGTGTATTCGCAAAAAAAGAGAAGCAAATATTAGTGCGTGGAGGATACTCACTGTCATATATCATCCCTTGAAGCATTCAATTGACGTGGGACAGAGAGTACTAAAAGAAAGACGTGGGACAGAGAGGTCAGCGGTGAGGGCATACCCATGCTACGGAGGATCGACGCATGTAACTGGAAGCACGTAATTAGTGGGAAGAAGCACGTAATTTGGGGAGGAAATAAACAACTCACCGGCATGCCTTCCTACTAGATCGGACGGGTAGCATGGTTTCAATCCTACGCCTACCGATTGGTCTGATAGGTAGCAACAAATTAGTAGTATGATTCCTAGTGCCCCTGTAACATATAGGTAGATATCGTATCATCTTAAATGTGATGCTAATTTGTGTCATGCATGGCAATAAATATGATAGATGGTACTATACTCTATGTATTATACTAGGCGCTATAATTAATTTAAGGTAGTATCATACACTACTATCATATATATATGCATGATACTAGTATATGACACTCTCCACTATGAGTAGCCTAAGTATATATAGCCTAACTAAAACACCCACATGTAGTTGTAGTAGGGTTTTTGACTTTAATTAATTATATGCACTAAAATGCAATGCAAGGTAAGTGCAAAGAATGACTTAAACATAGCAGCCGACCCAAAATGGGCTAGATCGATGTAGCTAGTAACTGGCAATTTGTTTTCCGAAGTGCCGCATCTCCTTTTGGAAACTACGATCCTTCTTGTGAGATGCTCTGGTATGGAAGGTGCGAGCACCAAAACTTGTGCCAAACTTTACCAATTTTTTTCCATGCAGTCGTGAGAGCACGCGACACTGACATAATGCTTTTCGTCATTTCCTAGACTCTATATGCATTTCCTGAAATTAAAGTACCAACAAGGCCTATGCCTCTGGCTGCACCCTGCGGCCAAACTATTTGAAGTTTTTTTCCCGTTTCTCGCACAATGAATGAAAACTCTCAAAGCGACACACAAATGATCTTGCTAACATGCACGTGTAGTTGCGACTATATATATATAAATAAAAACAAGATCTTTTTTTTTCATATTCAAAGTTTGAGATTGCTAGCGAGGCCTGCCGTCTGGTAATATGTACCAGAAAATCAAACCATAGGGTACAATCGTGATTTGTTACCGTGGAAAAAAATTGGAGGCAAAACGATGAACTCATGTTTTCATTCGAACAAAAATATGATGTTAGGTAATGTAAAGGTTTTCAAATAGCACATGGTTCACTCACGAAAGCCGTGTGTCCACTAAACCATGGCTGATGCCCCCTCTCCTCTGCCATGCACGCGATCTGAGTCGTGCGTTCTGATTGGCCAGAACCCAAACCCCACGGATTGTACGTCTGCACCATTGCATTCTCCTTGATCGAACGACGGTCCTCGTCCCTTTTGGCAACACATGTAAATGTTTTCAAATAGCCCCTCCCAAAAAAATGTTTTCAAATAGAACACAGTTCACTCATGAAAGCCATGTGCCTAAGAAACAATGGTCGATGCCCCCTTTGCTGTGCCCGTGATTTGAGTCATGCGTTCTGATTGGCCAGAACCCAAACCCCATGGATCGTACGTCTGCACCGTTGGATGCTCCCAGATCGAATGGCAATCCTCATCCCTTTCGACAGGAAATGCAGTCCGGCTAGGAATTGATTTATATGCCAAAATGCATGATAAGTTCCAAAAAATGTCTTACATATAGCACACGAGACCTGAAATGTGCCAACAAATCAAAGAGAGAATTCCTTATTTAACACCGTGTCTAAAATTTATGCCCTATTTGACATTGACAAATAATTTGTTCCCTATCTAACAAGGAGTCTAAATTTTATGCCTTTTATAACACTTATGTCCATTTTAAGCCTAAATGACACCTGAAATGACCATTTTGCCCTCATGTGGTATGTTTGTGTGCGCGTGCCTCTGATGTTGCGTCTGTTTGTGTGCGCGTATGTATGTGCTACTGCTGCATATGTGTGTGTGTGTGTGTGCAGGCGCGCGTGTGCTGCTGTGTGTGAGTTTACTACTGTGTGTGTACGTGCATGCTGTTGTGTGCATGCGTGGTGCGTGCAGTGGCGGAGGCAGGAATATTTTTCTGGTGTGGCGGAGTTTATGAAGGAGAAAATCATGTATGATATAATTTTGAAAGAACTTACTACAATACTGGATGTATATTACTTCGCTCTATGTGTTGCTGCGTGTGTGTGTGTTGTTGATGCGTGCGTGTGTGCTGCTACCTGTGAGTGTGTTGTGTGTGTGTGTGCTGCGTGTGTGTGTGCTGCTGTGTGTGTGTTGTGTGTGCTACTGCCCTCGCGCTGATGTTGTGTGCGTGTGTTATTGCCCCGCACACACACATACCACATGAGGGGCAAAAGGATCTTTTCAGTTGTCATTTAGGCTCAAAATAGACGAAAGTGTTATAAAAGGCATAAAATTTAGACTCATTGTTACATAAGCAAGAAAAAGTTTTTGAGTGTCAAATAAGGAAACGAAATTTAAGATAGTTTTAAGTAAGGAATTGTTTCCAAATCAAACCCATGGTATAATTGTGATTACTTTATGAGGGAAAAATTTAGAGGCGAAATGATGAACTCACGTCTTCATTTCAAAATTTGTATGTCTTCATTTCAAATGAAATTATTCTGTTCGTGCATAGGAGTGCTTAGAGGCAACCGTTTGCATAGGCTTTTCCGCGCAGGCGGCGACCGGGGATATTTTTCACCCTTTTCACCTAGGCCGCCAACACCCCCCACTGTCCGCCCGTGTTTCACTCAACTAGTCCACCCAATCTCCATCTCCAGCATCCCCCTCCCCCAGATCCACAGCAGAACCCTCTCTGGTGCTGCCGTGCTCACCCCGGCCGTGTGCCCGCTCTTCGGCATCAAGCCAACCTCCACTGCCATTCCCAACACGCGGCGGCCCGCGCCTCTCCGTCTTCGTTTGCTCGCCAGCCACCCTCGAGCATATCGATCTTGTAACCCTCGCCTCTCTCGTGGTCCGGTCGGGTTTGCATTTAGAAGCCTGTTAGTTATTGCTCTCCATCACGGTGAGGCATATTTCCTCACAACCCCGCTTCCAATTTCATTCCATATGTTCCCAAATTGGCTATAAAATAACGGATAACATATATATGTTCATTATCTACCTTCCTTACTACATATAAGCGGTATTTGTTCCAATAAGTTACTGCCTATTTATAGACCGCGGGCGCCCGAGTCACACAAACTTAACAAATTAGCCATACATTTTCTAAATTATTGCATGCCATGTTTAGAAAGCTTGATACCAAGTTGTTAGTTTTATGCTTCTCATCCTTTCCTGAGTTTCGCATGTGTTCTCTGTAGATACCGAGTAGCAGCAACATCACTCATGCTTCGGGCGATGTATCTTCATATGATTTGGACAACCCTAGGTCTTTAGCAGATTGCGAGGGATCAAGTAATCTTGAACGGGATAGATCTGCAATAATTACCATTCTGGCCAGGACACGGAGGAACGCTCCAAGGAAGCCCACACACCAGCCTAAAGGTGTATATGAAGTAACCATGATTGATTTAACATCTTGGGCTCCAACTAAACCAGATAAAGAACGCACGGGGTTTAGGAGTGTGTGTGGATTTGTTGGCAGGGCAAGGCTCAACATTAATCTGCCGGGGTTTTGGAAGGCTGACACAGAAACACGGCGAAGGATAGTCCGGGAGATCATGGATCACTTCAACATTCCAGATCAGTGGAGAATGTAGGTGAAACACGCTGCACTGAAGAAGGCTAGGGATGCTTGGAGAAACTTGAAGCATGTGCTGTACAAGAAGTACTTGAGTGGAGGCAAGGACCCTATCCCTGCATACCCCCAAATTACAAAGGCAGAATGGGCAGAGTTCAAAAGGGTCAGGGAAACTAAAGATTTTGCTGAGAAGAGTGAGGGAGTCCTAGATTAGGGGGTCCTCAGACAGTCGGACTATATACTTTGGCTGGACTGTTGGACTATGAAGATACCAGATTGAAGACTTCGTCTCGTGTCCGAGTGGGACTCTCCTTTGCGTGGAAGGCAAGCTTGGCAATTCGGATATGTAGATCTCCTCCCTTGTAACTGACTCTGTGTAACCCTAGCCCCCTCCGGTGTCTATATAAACCGGAGGGTTTAGTCCGTAGGACAACAACAATCAGAATCGTAGGCTAGCTTCTAGGGTTTAGCCTCTACGATCTCGTGGTAGATCAACTCTTGTAATACTCATATCATCAAGATCAATCAAGCAGGACATAGGGTATTACCTCCATCGAGAGGGCCCGAACCTGGGTAAACATTGTGTCCCCTACCTCCTGTTAACATCCGCCTTAGACGCACAGTTCGGGACCCCCTACCTGAGATCCGCCGGTTTTGACACTGATATTGGTGCTTTCACTGAGAGTTCCACTGTGTCGTCACCATAAGGCTTGATGGCTCCTTCGATCATCGGCAATGATGCCATCCAGAGTGAGGTTTCCCCCCCAGACAGATCTTCGTATTCGGCGGATTTGTACTGCGGGCCAACTCGCTTGGCCACCTGGAGCAGATCGAGAGCTACACCCCCGGCCATCAGGTCAAGTTTGGAAGCTTAAACTACACTGCCGACATTCGCGGAGACTTGATCTTCGACAGATTCGAGCCCATGTCAGGTGCGCCACACAGTCTCGACAAGCATGACTTAGCTCTACCGTCGGACGGTGTTCGGGAGATCACACCTGTGGCTACTCCGTCCTTCGATCCGGAGTAGATCATGCCGTCCGAGGACGTGTGGATAGACCCCGCCACAGAGGCCACACACTCAACGACGATAGAGCCGAATACTGGCTTCACCCCCTATGAGACCTATGTTGCCGGACCCTTGGATTCATCCCTGGCCACAGGCTCTGAACCGCCTGCGTCCGTGCCTATCGAATCTGATTGGGCACCTATCATGGAGTTCACCTCCGGGATATCTTTCAGCACTCGCCCTTGGGCGACTTGCTAGATTCATTGAAATCTCTCTCCTTGTTAGTAGACCCTCGACCGAACTATGTCCGACTTGAGTGGGAAGTGGACGACGAAGAAATTCATTCCCCACCCACCACCCACTTAATAGCCACCGTTGATGACTTAACCGACATGCTTATTTTCGGCTCCGAAGACATCGACGGTATGGACGACGATGCAGGAGAGGAACATGAACCACCGCCCACAGGGCGCTAGATGACCACTTCATCACACGATATATACATGGTGGATACACCCAAAGAAAACAATGACAAGGAACGGAGGGATGCATTGGAGGGTAATCCCCTCGAGAAGCAGCCAAAGCGACGACGTAGGCGCCGCTCAAAATCCCACATCGGCAAAAACAGCGATAACAGCGTAGAAAAGAATAATACCCCGGACGACTCCAAAGCAAACGACGGCCACATGGACCTAGTGATAGAGCAGGATGAACCAGCGGACATCGAACGTAGTACAGGACCGTTGCCCAATCACAACGACGCCGAGGGCAAAGCTCATCGACATGTCTCCGGAGAGGAGAATAGTCCGGACGACGATGCACACATCATCCCGGAAAGGCACTTGGAGCAAGAGAACCTCCATAGAAGGCTTATTGCCACCGCGAGGAGTTTAAAGAAGCAGAAGCAAAGGCTTAAAGCCACACAAAATACACTCAACAGTAGATGGAACAAAGTGCTCGACACTAAAGAAAAGCACGGTGGCAGTTGCCACACAAAGAGCTATCCAAAGTGCAAGTTGTTGCCTGAATTCGATGATGAGGCATTAGAGCCTACACAGCCAAAAAATAAAATGGCCGATCAGCCGGATCGACCACCCCGTGGCCACGATAGGGCGGCTAACGATATCGAACATAAGTCAGTGCACAATTTACGTGAGGACTTGCACCAAAAAGCCTGTCTGACCAGATCCATCTACGGATCTAGGAAGCATGCTCCGGCATAGAATCAAAACAAAGCACTACAACCGTCAGAACACCATGGCACATCCAAACACAGGGGTGCCGCACACCTCCTATGCTTCACCGATGAGGTGCTGGATCATTAATTTCCCAAAGGATTCAAACCCGTGAACATAGAGGCATACGACGGAACAAGAGACCCTGGGGTATGGATTGAGGACTTTATCCTTCATATCCACATGGCTCGCGGAGATGATCTCCACGCCATCAAATACTTACCCCTCAAGTTGAAAGGACCAGCTCGGCACTGGCTGAAGAGCCTCCCCGAAAACTCAATTGGAAGTTGGAAGAGCTCAAAGATGCTTTTAGGGCTAATTTTCAAGGGACCTATGTCCGACCTCCGAATGCAGACGACCTCAGTCATATAATTCAACAGCCCGGAGAGTCAGCCCGAAAGCTTTGGAACATATTCCTCACTAAGAAGAATCAAATTGTCGACTGCCCGGACACCGAAGCCTTAGCGGCTTTCAAACACACTGTCTGGGACGAATGGCTCGCCAGACACCTCGGCCAGGAGAAACCGAGGACAATGGCAGCCCTAACAAACCTTATGACCCGCTTTTGCGCGGGCGCAGATAGTTGGCTGGCCCGTAGCGGCACCAGCGACCCAGACACATCCGAAGTTAGGGATGGCAATGGAAAACCACGACGCAATAAAAGCAAGTGTCATAACAAGGAAGACAGCCCAGACAACACGGCAGTAAATGCCGGATTCAGGAGCACTCGACCTGGTTAACGGAAAAAGGCATTTAAAGGCAGCAGAGATGGACCGTCCAGCCTAAACAAGATTCCAGACAGATTATGTCAGATTCATGGCACCTCCGAAAAACCGGCAGACCACACCAACAGGGAATGCTGGGTCTTTAAGCAGGCCGGAAGGCTAAATGCCGACCACAAGGGGAGGGAGACGCCAAGCGAAGAAGAGGATGAGCCTCGTCAACCAAACACTGGGGAATAGAAAAAATTCCCACCAGAGGTCAAAACAGTGAACATGATTCACGTAACGAAGAGGAGGAGCAAACACGCACTCCGAGAAACATGCGCCATAGAGCCCGTCACCCCCAAGTTCAACCCCTGGTCGGCCTGCTCGATCACCTTTGATCGTAGGGATCACCCAACTACTATCCGGCACGGAGGATCGGCCGCCTTGGTACTAGACCCAATAATTGACGGATACCATCTCACCGGAGTCCTTATGGACGACGGCAGTAGTCTTAATATGATATATCAGGACACAGTCCGCAAAATGGGGACAGACCCGACAAGAATCAGCCAAAGGAATACTACCTTTAAAGGAGTAATACCAGGCTCAGAGGCCCGTTGCATGGGCTCTCTCATACTAGAGGTTGTATTCGGTTCTCCCGACAACTTCCGAAGTGAAAGGTTAACCTTCGACATCGCTCCATTCCGAAGCGGCTATCAAGCGCTACTCGGAAGAACGGCCTTCGCTTGTTTTAATGCAATACCGCATTACGCTTACCTTAAGCTTAAGATGCCCGGTCCACGTGGCATCATCATAGTAAGCGGAAACATAGAACGTTCCTTACGCGGAAGAACATGCGGCGGCTTTAGTAGCCGAATACTGAACGCCCTCTCCAACCAGAATAAATGATCGGTCGTCAAGACCGCGGACACGGCTAGACGAGTCCGGCGAATCACTAGCTGTAACAGCTCAGATAAACTTAAAACTGGGTTGATGGATATACCCCTATAGGTGGTGCTAGGGGCTTCCCACATGTAAAAAGGACTATAGTTCAACTTGATCTTATTTCGATTGAATTTTAATGGTTTATTGAGAATAACCATTTTTTCGCACGAGAACTTTCACCTGGGCTTTCCTCTCTTACAGATGATCATCGTGCTACACCCTTCCAGGATACGGCACAACGGAGACATAGGCGCAGATGTGCAGCAGGTCCCCATTCAAAGGTTTCTTTTTAGATTAAGACCCTGTGTAAACCTTTTTACTGTCTCTTGTCGCTTCACACCCTCAGGATACTCAACATAACCAAGAGGGATGCTGGTGTTATTGACATTTTGTGACGTCAGACTAATGCACGTACCTGGAAATTTAGGGCTTATTATCAAGGGCGTTACTCAGCCTAGTATATGTTGTAAAGACCGAATACCTTAGGGAGTGTTCGGCGTCGCGAGTTTGGCCTTATATGCATCAGCTCCGAATCATGTCTTTGGTCACTAGTTGGGTTTGCCCGGCTCCCGTGTTTTGCTACCTTACGTTTCGCTCTATCGGCTAAGGTGGCACCGAGAGAACTACTGCGATTGTGCCCTGGTTCATCTAGATGAGCACCTCAGTAGAGAAAGCCGAAAACTGACTGCCATGATAAAGCGTGAGACTAGTCAACCACTCGAGGACTCAGTGGAATCTTTGCGATTCCTCCGCATTAATGAAGGACCGGTTTCCCGGTCATGTACGTACACGCGCCGTATCCGGATAAGCACAGACGTACCAGGGGCTACATAGTAGCCGCACTATCAAACTCCTATGGCTAAGTGAAAGTGTTAAAGAAATATAGTCTGATTGCCTTGTTCGCCGCGTTATCACCTCCTTAATGGACCATGATGTTGGATCAAGTGTGAATACACGCTTTTCCGAACACCCCTGCATTATATGCGTGGGGGCTGAAGCCGACGACTGCAAACTTTCAGGTTATATACATACATAAAACGGCCGCACAGGAGGCATCATAATACTTTCAGGCAAAAGTATAAACAAAGCCTTTTATAAGCAAAATAACATTGTTTTTACAAATTGGGATACATGTCACTCGAACATGATACTCTTCTAGCACTGAGCCTCTATTAGACGAGTGCCTTCTAGGACTTCTTCAAAATAGTGCTCGGACGAGACCTGGCCTACGGCTGGACCTCGGGTTGTAATAGCGGTGACGTCCATCTCTGCCCAATATGTCTTAACATGGGCAAGAGCCATCCGCGCACCCTCTATGCACGCCGACCTCTTTACGGCGTCAATATGCGGCACAACGCCAATGAATCTTTGCACTAACCCAAAATAACTATTCGGCCTTGGTCCTCCCGGCCAAAGATGATCCACAACAGACCTAATGGCAAGCCCGGACAACCTGTGGAGCTCAGCCCACTCGGCCATTTGCTCATTTAACAGCAGCAAACGCGTCGGAGCACTAAACTTTGACCAGAACAACTTTTCCACTTCGTGATCTTTTTCATATTTGAAGAACTCAGTCGCATCAGCAGCACTCATTGCCAGGTCAGAATACGCATCTGCAGCACTCCATAATTGATCCAGAGGGGCATACTTCGGATCCCCGAACTTCGTCCGCAACAAAAAGGGCTTCCCAGCCGTGATATATCCGGCCTGGCGAAGCTCCTCCTTAGCCGCTCTGATTTTAGAGCGGGTCTCCTTGGCTGCTACCATGGTTTTCTCCAAGTCCGCCATTTTTGCTTGGCTTTCCTTTTCAAGCAGCTCATACCGGTCGGCGGCATCCTTCAGTTCAATAGCCATCTTGGCTATTTTATCTTCGCTCTGGCGACGAGCAGCTCGTTCGGCTCTTAACTCTTCGACCGCCTTTAGGGCGGCCACATCACTCCTCCTGGCTTGTTCCTTGGCTTGGGCAAGTTCCGCCCGAAGGGTCTCCACGGCGGCAGCTCCATCTGCAGTCACAACATATTATATATACTAGCATCATGCTCCTCTTAATATTTGTTGACCACCCAAAAATACATATACTGTGCCTCGTCAAGCCGCTTGTTCACAAGCGCAATGTCAGCATCTGCCGCATCAAGTTGCCTGATAAATCCAGCAAATTCAGTAGTCCGGCCAGCCACTGGGCCGTCAGCCGCCTGCACATGAAAGCAGCGCAATAATTACCTAGGACTACGATCCTCTGATTGCCGCCTCTTGATAGCAACCAGATTGTCAGGGGCTACTATCTGTATAGAGCACACCTAGTGTGTGCGGTACCATCAAACAATTGTTATATATTACTCTGCATACCTCAAAACCTCTTAGCAGGCTCGTAAAAGCTTCATGCAACCCACTTGTGGCGGACGAGATCCTCTCAACCACTGTACTCATTAAAGTACGATGCTCCTCTAAAATAGCCGATTTCTCCAAAAGGCTCATCAGTGCGTCCGGTTGCCCACTGGACAGTCCCAGACTCTTTTTGTTGCTCTCCATAGGAGACGAATACTCCGGACTGTGGGTGGCCGAAGGGTTACCTTCAGGCCTTGGCGGATCAGGAGAAACCCTCCGTGATGACACCTCAGGGTCGTCCGCCCCAGGAGGCGGGGAGGCAGGGGGAGGCGTTTCGCTCTCCATCATCTCCGGGAGAAGATCCCTCGAAGACGAACTCTCCTGAGAAGGGCTACGGGCCGGACTGCAAGATATATGTCTCGGTTATTGTCCTCGGAGATAAAGCAGGATATACTTACCAAAAGCACTTTTGATTCACTTACAGCTCGATGGAGGGTTGGCCCCCTTGCGGGCACTTTGCGGTAAGGACGCCCTCCGGAGCAGTGCCTCCTGACGAAGATTTCCTACCTTGTTTGGAATTTTTTGTTTCCAAGTCGTCAGAGACAGTCCTTTTCCTTCTTAGGGGGGAGGGGATCCTAGATTCTTCTCCCCAATCATCCTCCTTCGTGGAGACACTAATTTCCCCGGTTTGGACGAGTGATGCGTGAGGCCCACTTTCGGCTTCTTTATCCCTCCCTTTATCTCCCCTGATGGCACTTGATAAGGTGCGTGCTCGAGCATCCTGGCTAGTACAGGATCCGGTGAGCCTTCGGGAAGGGGGGCCGAACACCTGATCATCTTCGCCTTTCTTATCTAGTCCTGGCCAAGATTGATTTTTTCAGAATAATGTTGTGAAAAATAAAAAGACAGCATGTTCAACCGTAGAATTACTCACCTGGGTATCAGGACGGTTGCAGTTGAGACCCGCATCCTCGGTGGTGTTCAGACACTTTATTCGTGATCCGAAGAACAATCCATACATCACTTCGAGCGTCATGCCGAAGAACTGCTGAATAGCTCGCGGTCCTTCCGGGTTGAACTCCCACATACAGAGAGATCGACGTTGGCACAGCAGGACCCGTGTGACGCCCCCGATTCAATCGTACACTAATCATGCACGCAAATGTGTACGATCAAGATCAGGGACTCACGGGAAGATATCACAACACAACTCTAACATAAATAAGTCATACAAGCATCATAATACAAGCCAGGGGCCTCGAGGGCTCGAATACAAGTACTCGATCATAGACGAGTCAGCGGAAGCAACAATATCTGAGTACAGACATAAGTTAAACAAGTTTGCCTTAAGAAGGCTAGCACAAACTGGGATACAGATCGAAAGAGGCGCAGGCCTCCTGCCTGGGATCCTCCTAACTACTCCAGGTCGTCGTCAGCGGGCAGCACGTAGTAGTAGGCACCTCCGGTGTAGTAGGGGTCGTCGTCGACGGTGGCGTCTGGCTCCTGGACTCCAGCATCTGGTTGCGACAACCAGAAAGAAGGAAGGGGGAAAAGGGGGGAGAAAGCAACCGTGAGTACTCATCCAAAGTACTCGCAAGCAAGGAGCTACACTACATATGCATGGGTATATGTGTAAGGGCCATATCAGTGGACTGAACTGCAGAATGCCAGAATAAGAGGGGGATAGCTAATCCTGTCGAAGACTACGCTTCTGGCAGCCTCCGTCTTGCAGCATGTAGAAGAGAGTAGATTGAAGTCCCCCAAGTAGCATCTCCAAGTAGCATCTCCAAGTAGCATCTCCAGTAGCATCGCAGTAGCATAATCCTACCCGGTGGTCCTCCCCTCGTCGCCCTGTGGAAAAGCGATCACCGGGTTGTCTGTGGAACTTGGAAGGGTGTGTTTTATTAAGTATCCGGTTCTAGTTGTCATAAGGTCAAGGTACAACTCCAAGTCGTCCTGTTACCGAAGATCACGGCTATTCGAATAGATTAACTTCCCTGCAGGGGTGCACCACATAACCCAACACGCTCGATCCCATTTGGCCGGACACACTTTCCTGGGTCATGCCCGGCCTCGGAAGATCAACACGTCGCAGCCCCACCTAGGCACGACAGAGAGGTCAGCACGCCGGTCTAAATCCTATGCGCGCAGGGGTCTGGGCCCATCGCCCATTGCACACCTGCACGTTGCGTACGCGGCCGGTGAGCAGACCTAGCAACCTCCATTACAAAGGAAGTTGCATTAACGCAGTCCAACCCGGCGCGCGCCACTCAGTCGCTGACGTCAAGAAGGCTTCGGCTGATACCACGACGCCGGGATACCCATAACTACTCCCGCGTAGATGGTTAGTGCGTATAGGCTCGTAGCCGACTCAGATCAAATACCAAGATCTCGTTAAGCGTGTTAAGTATCCGCGAACGCCGAACAGGACCAGGCCCACCTGTCTCCTAGGTGGTCTCAACCTGCCCTGTCGCTCCGCCACAAAGTAACAGTCGGGGGCCGTCGGGAACCCAGGCCCACCTCTACCGGGATGGAGCCACCTGCCCCTTCAGCCCCCAACTCCGAACAGTATCACAGATAATGTAACTGTGTAAAGTATATCGTATATGCCCGTGATCACCTCCCGAAGTGATCACGGCCCAGTAGTATAGCATGGCAGACGGACAAGAGTGTAGGGTCACTAATGGAACACTAGCATCCTATACTAAGCATTTAGTATTGCGGGTAAGGTATCAATGACTGTAGCAACAATGACAGGCTATGCATCAGAATAGGATTAACGGAAAGCAGTAACATGCTACACTACTCTAATGCAAGCAGTATAGAGTAGAATAGGCGATATCTGTTGATCAAAGGGGGGGCTTGCCTGGTTGCTCTGGCAAGAGAGAGGGGTCGTCAACTCCGTAGTCGAACTGGTCAGCAGCAGCGTCGGTCTCGTAGTCTACCGGAGAGAAGAGGGGGAAGAAATAATGAATACAGAGCAAACAAAGCATCACAAAATATAACAAGGCAATACGCGGTGTTCGGTGTGCCCTAACGCGGTAGTAGGTGATACCGGTGAAGGGGGAAAAACATCCGGGAAAGTATTCCCGGGGTTTCGTGTTTTCGGGCAGAGGAGCCGGAGGGGGAAAGTTGCGGGTTCGATAGGTTAGGGGTGTGTGGCGGACGAACGGACCGCGTATCCGGATTCGTCTCGTCGTTCTGAGCAACTTTCATGTAGAAAACATTTTCATCCGAGTTACGGATTATTTTCTATGAATTTTCTAAGGTTTAAACAATTTTCTAGAATTATCTTAATTATTTAAAACAACATTATCCCGAACAGTGCGGCGGTGACGTCAGCATAATGTCAAGATGAAGTCAGCAGGTCAACTAACCGATTGGCCAGGTCAAACCTGACATGTGGGGTCACCGGGACCCACATGTCAGCCTCTGTTAGTACTAAACGGAGTTAAAATTAATCTAACTACTCAATTAGATGGTGGGCCCTACTAGTCAGTGGTTACATAGTGTTTTAATTAGCTAATTAACTAATTAACATATTTTCTTTTTAAAATAAAATTCGTTTATTTAGGCGGGACCCACGTGTCATAGACAAAGGGCCTGCCCAATCAGCGTTGACCCTTGTTAAATGGTCAACTAGAGCCCTGGGGCCCGCAGGCAGTGGCACATAGGCGGGGCCCACGGTGCCAGGTCAGCGGCGCCACCGGAGTTGCTCCGGCGGGCCTGCGCGCGGCGGCTGAACCCCGGCGATCGCCGGAATCACGCTGTAGTGCCCTGTTTTGCGCGTTCTTGGTCACGTTCGAACGGGCAGGACGCGTCGCGTCGATCTGTGGCATCGGTTGGTGCGGGGGCAACCGGAATCGTGGTCGGCGACGAGGTCCGCGGTGGCGAGTTTTCGGGCGACGACGCAAACGGCGATGTAGCCCACAGTAGTTCAATCTAAAGCTTCGGGCATGCTCTACGCGCGTGCGAGGACAACGCACACGGGCCCTTGACCAAAAGGTCACCGGAGACGCGCCGGCGACCAAACGAGGCGGCGGTGGTTCGGGCTTCGTCGGGGTAGTGGCTACGGGCGGCTAGAGAGGGCAGGTGACGGCGCGTTCGACACAGAAGCTCACCGCGGGAGTGTGGGGTCTAGGCAGAGGGCTCGGGGAGGTCCGGTGGAGCAGCGGGATGAGGAGGACGGTAGCGAACGGCGCGGCGCCGGCGGCGTTCGCCAAGGTCGACGCAGAGGCAGGGGCGTCGCGGCGAGAGGGGCTCCGGGGAGGAGGGCGAGGGGCAGCGCCGAGATGGGCGTCTGCTTCCGAGCGCGGGCGGCACGGTCGCCGGGGTCTGTGCCCCTCGATCTGGATCGGGGGGGCAGAGGGACCGAGAGAGACGTGGGGGCGGAATCGTGGGAGGAGTGGGGTGGATCGGGGCTAGGGTTTGTGGGTGGTGGGGGGGATATGCGGGGAGAGATGGGCCGGCCGGGGTAGGCTGGCCGACTGGGCGGGCCAGTTGGCTAGCTGGGCCAGTTGGCTCAGTTGGCTAGGGGGGGTCTCTCTTTCATTTTACTTTCTATTTAAAACTTTGCTATTGTTTCTTTTATTATTTCTCTTTTCTGTTTTAATTCATTTTAAAATATTCAGGCACTTTCTAAAAATATGTTTTCTTTATTATAATTACCCTTGTAATATTCGGCACCCGCCGGACATTTTTGTTTCAACCTTTGAAAATGTTTGTTGTTTGACATATTTAGAATTTAAATTTTGAAATGGTTTCGAATCATCTCAAGGTTAGCAACAGTAACCGAGGTGACATGGCATTATTAGCGTGGGATTACTGTAGCATGATTATCCGGGCGTCACAATTCTCCTCCACTACAAGAAATCTCGTCCCGAGATTTAGGATCGGTTATAAGGGGGAAGGGGTCTGGTTACGAAATTCTAACGATTCTTCTCGATCATAGTAGCTCTTCTCGAAGAGGTCGACCCATTACATTGATGTCTTCAGTCCTCTCCTTCAGGTCATCATGATGCAGTTTGTCGTCCTTTCTTCGGGGTTCCATCGTACTTACGAAAGGATAAAGGGTGGGTACTCCGAGAGAATGGACCTCTGCAGGTTTGACTATCTGGTCGATAACATCGGGGAGGGTGGCGGAAGTAACTCTCGAATTGAAACTTAAGAAAATATCAAGAGCAGAGTAAGGAGGTATCCTGGGAAGTTTCGAGCGGGCAGGCAATCGTTCGATGTCTGATATGTGGCGTGAAAGGGGTTCGAAGCCACGAGAATAAGTATTTGTCTGATACCAGATTGAAGGTGGCTCATGAATTACATACGAGGCCACGCGCGAGGAACAACCTTGGGTACAGGGGGGTACAGGAGAGTCAGGTTTCGATCCTGTGGAACTGTGGGTTATGGGCCCACCATGTGGATTAAAAGTAGGAAGGACAGTGACATCTTGCACGATCATGTAAGCAAGGCATGCCAGAGGATAGTCTGTCGGTTATGTCGGCAACAACATCGGTACCAAGGGCGAGGGACGAAGAGAACCATTTTCCTGCTCGTTGAACGAGGCGGACCATTAGGCAAAGTTCTCGTCCATCGGTGGTTACCAAAATGTCATCAACAAAAGTAACAGGGTCTCACTGGCAGAGTTGTACACCGAGGTGTTTACATAAGAAGTAAATTATTACTGCTTAGGTTATATAGATCACAAGAAAGGTCAAACAAACCAATGGAAAGGAAAATGTGATCATCAGGTTAAACAGAACAATGGAAAGGAAAATGTGTTTAAACACATATTTCAGGGGTATATCCTTCCCAAGGATAAGCAGAGCATGATATCCATGACAGGATATAATGTAGAAAACTCTTTAGGTAGGGGAGAGAATTTTCATGACATTACCCATACATCGGTGTTTGGATAATTGAGCAAGAAACATTTAGCATTGGGCTTCAAATGTTCTTGTTGAAAATCGGAGTACCACAGACATGCTTCGAGATAGCATTGACATGGTGTTTGTTTCAATCAAGGCCAGACTTTGGATATAGGAAAGATCCATTAGGAACAACTTGTAGGATAAGTCTTACAATTTCCTCCAGGAAGAATGGTTATCTTGCAAAAGAAATTATAATGATAGGTCCTCCAGCCGGGGGGGGGGGGTGCTAGGCATGACATCATGTTACCGGGTCATCAAAGGATCAACATCATGACCCTTGGAGAGTTGTCCCAACCATCATAACTGACCGAGATTCATATCCAACTGGTGTCATGATACCTCAGACTCAGGGGGTCCGAGAGGAAAAGGTGCAACACAAATTGACGAAATGACATTGCAAGATTCTCGAGAAATGAACTATGGGAGCGGGTTTCTGAAGCAATAGTTCACCATTAAACCAAGGAGAGGACAAGGAGGTGTCTGGTGAACTCAACGGCAATTCACCGAGATTCCCAAAAGATGGATTTCCACCATTAAGTGAACAAGGAGATAACATTTGTCAGATCAAATGATATAAGGAAGTATGCTCGAGGAAAACATACACAATTAAACATTGGTTGAAGGGTGCGCCCGAAGTACGGGTTGGGTTGCACGACCAATGTTAGAATGGTGATTCAATTACCGAAGGACTTAGAATGAACTATCGATCATTAACTTCAAAGAAATAGGGTTGCTAGAAGGAAAGAATCCAAACAACACCGTTCACTTGTTAGAATTAACACGGGGACCAAGAAAGAATGGTGATGCTGAGAAGTATTTTATGTCAAGAATTCTCAAGAGGTGGAACAAATCTCAAAACATTCTTGACATAAAGGATGGTAATACTCCAAGGTAAAGAAGAACAATTGCTGGATAGCAAGGAACTCAAGGTATAACACCAAACATGAACAAGCTTGTGTTGGTGGGAAGGCAATAAAGTGGTCGACGATAATACAATTCATCGAGGGCAAGGATGTTATTTCTCATCTTGAATTCAATTGATATCCTGGATGAGCTCAGAATTTTGATGATCACGACACCGTTGTCGCGAGAGTTCATGAAGATGTAATCGATCGGCGACGACATCAAGTCAAAGTAATGATGCAGTGAAAGGTTATTGGAACCAAGGGTACAACACAAACTCGAAATCAAGCTTGATGTTCAAAGCGAAATGATATGACAAGGAAGATCGACGTAAGTCTAGCTCATCATCGAAAGTTGTGCTACGGAAGAAGGACCGGGTAGCACAGTTAAAATTAGCTCGATAATGATATAGCCGATCAGGCTAGGAACGACTTGAAGGATTAATAAATTTGTAAGCAGTGATGGGTTCAAATACTTGTTGAATCGCAATGCGAACTCGATTCAGTTATCGGTGTCTTTGAGTGTATAATAACTCAGAGCCCGTGAAAAATTGGAATCAGTGGAAAGGTAGCACTTGATGAAGAACTCATAAGAAGTTATGCAGTTCCAAGATAATCTTGAGATACCAGGGGGTAATACTCGACACAAGATCAAAGTAAAGATTGGACGGGTGTATCTATCCATAGAAGACAATTGTTTTAACTTGTCCGAGAAATGGAATCAAGGAAGAACAATCATGGTCGGAACCACGGTTGCAAGGGATCAATTCACAGATACCATATGTTAGTTATCAAGGAAATAGTTATTATTACAAGAAGCTTCCATGATAGGATATACATCACGTCCATGGGCATGAACACAAGGTTCGAGGTCGACTCCCACTTCTCCAAAGCATAACCTTACATTCACTTCTCATTTCGATAATGGCATTAGTGTTGAAAGTTATACCTGGTGAAATACCAGATGAGTATGACCCGTGAAAACTTCCGAGTTCACACATAGTAAGGAAGGCATAGGTTCAACCCATCGGGGCATCTTAGAATCCTATACCAGAATCTTTTAGAAGTAATTAACTCAAGCTTGAAGGCAGAGCATGGTTGAGGAAGCAGACGATACAATTTACCAAAGGCATTATGTATCCGAGAAAAGGCTCACAAGATTATTGAATATGAAGGGCATTGTCAGATAAAATCCAACAAAGGATCTGGTGGTCCACAAGGGATCTGACGTGAGCATCGGTACTCAACTAGAGGAAGCAAATTATAGAAACAACTGACTAACTCAATTGTCAAATGCAAAGGAATTATGATTTCCAAATCAAGGGATCAGAAGCAATGCTCTGATTAGGGGTGGATAAGTTGAATAGCCGTAGGGTACAATCAAAGACAATTGGGTTGGTCGAGAACCAATTCCAGTAAAAGAATGGCAGCTCAGCCGGAAAAGTAATTTATAAGGATCAATGATGATTGTGTGTATTCGCAAACATATTGAGTCAACAGACTCAAAATGGTAATGACAAGGAATGTCAATATGACTACGAGACTTATGGGATTATCCATAATGCAAGCAAGCAAGAATTTCAAGAGCCAAAGGCCCCAAAGGATTTTCGGAAGATCGAATATTATTTCGAAGACTCTTGTGAAACACATGAACAACTAGGGATGAGCGGATACTCGACAAGTGCGAGGATTTATTCGAAGGGGTATTCATGTGGCAAAGAACTGCTAGGCAGTAGGCACGAAGTATTCTCGAAACAATAGAGAAAACTTCGGGTATCTTGTAATAACAAGAACAATGGGGAATGATCGTAAGAATGGCAAGTGTAAGTAGTTATCCATAAGGATTTATCGGTGGTCGGGAATAGCAAAAGTGATGGGCACAAAGTCTCGAGAGAATATCAAAGAGTATCTCCGAAACCTTCTGTTGCAGTCGGTGACCATCTGGACTGAAGGGTCTCTCCGGGAGAAAGTATTTTCGAGAACCTAAAGTTAGTTTTTTAGCAAAATCATTTAACCCGAATAGAAGAGAGTTCAGAGTCCCAGAGTATAGGTCGAGGAATAAAAGATCCTACTACCACCTGATGGCGACGTGGGCCCGTAAGGCACACAGCCAAGTTAGTAAAAGTTGTTGCAATGTCTAGACTCGACTTCGGCCAAGGAGTGTGGAAGGGGGATTCCTACAGGCAGTCGGCTCTGATACCAACTTGTGACGCCCCCGATTCAATCGTACACTAATCATGCACGCAAATGTGTACGATCAAGATCAGGGACTCACGGGAAGATATCACAACACAACTCTAACAATAAATAAGTCATACAAGCATCATAATACAAGCCAGGGGCCTCGAGGGCTCGAATACAAGTGCTCGATCATAGACGAGTCAGCGGAAGCAACAATATCTGAGTACAGACATAAGTTAAACAAGTTTGCCTTAAGAAGGCTAGCACAAACTGGGATACAGATCGAAAGAGGCGCAGGCCTCCTGCCTGGGATCCTCCTAACTACTCCTGGTCGTCGTCAGCGGGCTGCACGTAGTAGTAGGCACCTCCGGTGTAGTAGGGGTCGTCGTCGACGGTGGCGTCTGGCTCCTGGACTCCAGCATCTGGTTGCGACAACCAGAAAGAAGGGAAAGGGGAAAAGGGGGGAGAAAGCAACCGTGAGTACTCATCCAAAGTACTCGCAAGCAAGGAACTACACTACATATGCATGGGTATATGTGTAAGGAGGCCATATCAGTGGACTGAACTGCAGAATGCCAGAATAAGAGGGGGATAGCTAATCCTGTCGAAGACTACGCTTCTGGCAGCCTCCGTCTTGCAGCATGTAGAAGAGAGTAGATTGAAGTCCTCCAAGTAGCATCTCCAAGTAGCATCTCCAAGTAGCATCTCCAGTAGCATCGCATAGCATAATCCTACCCGGCGATCCTCCCTCGTCGCCCTGTAGAAAAGCGATCACCGGGTTGTCTGTGGAACTTGGAAGGGTGTGTTTTATTAAGTATCCGGTTCTAGTTGTCATAAGGTCAAGGTACAACTCCAAGTCGTCCTGTTACCGAAGATCACGGCTATTCGAATAGATTAACTTCCCTGCAGGGGTGCACCACATAACCCAACACGCTTGATCCCATTTGGCCGGACACACTTTCCTGGGTCATGCCCGGCCTCGGAAGATCAACACGTCGCAGCCCCACCTAGGCAAAACAGAGAGGCCAGCACGCCGGTCTAAACCTAAGCGCACAGGGGTCTGGGCCCATCGCCCATAGCACACCTGCACGTTGCGAGGGCGGCCGGAAGCAGAACTAGCCCCCTTAATACAAGAGCAGGCTTACGTTCCAATCCGGCGCGCGCCGCTCCATCGCTGACGTCTGAAGTGCTTCGGCTGATACCACGACGTCGGGATACCCATAACTACTCCCACGTAGATGGTTAGTGCGTATAGGCTCGTAGCCGACTCAGATCAAATACCAAGATCTCGTTAAGCGTGTTAAGTATCCGCGAACGCCGAACAGGGCCAGGCCCACCTGTCTCCTAGGTGGTCTCAACCTGCCCTGTCGCTCCGCCACAAAGTAACAGTCGGGGGCCGTCGGGAACCCAGGCCCACCTCTACCGGGATGGAGCCACCTGCCCCTTCAGCCCCCAACTCCGAACAGTATCACAGGTAATGTAACAGTGTAAAGTATATAGTATATGCCCGTGATCACCTCCCGAAGTGATCACAGCCCAGTAGTATAGCATGGCAGACGGACAAGAGTGTAGGGTCACTGATGGAACACTAGCATCCTATACTAAGCATTTAGGATTGCGGGTAAGGTATCAATGACTGTAGCAACAATGACAGGCTATGCATCAGAATAGGATTAACGGAAAGCAGTAACATGCTACACTACTCTAATGCAAGCAGTATAGAGTAGAATAGGCGATATCTGTTGATCAAAGGGGGGGCTTGCCTGGTTGCTCTGGCAAGAGAGAGGGGTCGTCAACTCCGTAGTCGAACTGGTCAGCAGCAGCGTCGGTCTCGTAGTCTACCGGAGAGAAGAGGGGGAAGAAATAATGAATACAGAGCAAACAAAGCATCACAAAATATAACAAGGCAATACGCGGTGTTCGGTGTGCCCTAACGCGGTAGTAGGTGATACCGGTGAAGGGGGAAAAACATCCGGGAAAGTATTCCCGGGGTTTCGTGTTTTCGGGCAGAGGAGCCGGAGGGGGAAAGTTGCGGGTTCGATAGGTTAGGGGTGTGTGGCGGACGAACGGACCGCGTATCCGGATTCGTCTCGTCGTTCTGAGCAACTTTCATGTAGAAAACATTTTCATCCGAGTTACGGATTATTTTCTATGAATTTTCTAAGGTTTAAACAATTTTCTAGAATTATCTTAATTATTTAAAACAACATTATCCCGAACAGTGCGGCGGTGACGTCAGCATAATGTCAAGATGAAGTCAGCAGGTCAACTAACCGATTGGCCAGGTCAAACCTGACATGTGGGGTCACCGGGACCCACATGTCAGCCTCTGTTAGTACTAAACGGAGTTAAAATTAATCTAACTACTCAATTAGATGGTGGGCCCTACTAGTCAGTGGTTACATAGTGTTTTAATTAGCTAATTAACTAATTAACATATTTTCTTTTTAAAATAAAATTCGTTTATTTAGGCGGGACCCACGTGTCATAGACAAAGGGCCTGCCCAATCAGCGTTGACCCTTGTTAAATGGTCAACTAGAGCCCTGGGGCCCGCAGGCAGTGGCACATAGGCGGGGCCCACGGTGCCAGGTCAGCGGCGCCACCGGAGTTGCTCCGGCGGGCCTGCGCGCGGCGGCTGAACCCCGGCGATCGCCGGAATCACGCTGTAGTGCCCTGTTTTGCGCGTTCTTGGTCACGTTCGAACGGGCAGGACGCGTCGCGTCGATCTGTGGCATCGGTTGGTGCGGGGGCAACCGGAATCGTGGTCGGCGACGAGGTCCGCGGTGGCGAGTTTTCGGGCGACGACGCAAACGGCGATGTAGCCCACAGTAGTTCAATCTAAAGCTTCGGGCATGCTCTACGCGCGTGCGAGGACAACGCACACGGGCCCTTGACCAAAAGGTCACCGGAGACGCGCCGGCGACCAAACGAGGCGGCGGTGGTTCGGGCTTCGTCGGGGTAGTGGCTACGGGCGGCTAGAGAGGGCAGGTGACGGCGCGTTCGACACAGAAGCTCACCGCGGGAGTGTGGGGTCTAGGCAGAGGGCTCGGGGAGGTCCGGTGGAGCAGCGGGATGAGGAGGACGGTAGCGAACGGCGCGGCGCCGGCGGCGTTCGCCAAGGTCGACGCAGAGGCAGGGGCGTCGCGGCGAGAGGGGCTCCGGGGAGGAGGGCGAGGGGCAGCGCCGAGATGGGCGTCTGCTTCCGAGCGCGGGCGGCACGGTCGCCGGGGTCTGTGCCCCTCGATCTGGATCGGGGGGGGCAGAGGGACCGAGAGAGACGTGGGGGCGGAATCGTGGGAGGAGTGGGGTGGATCGGGGCTAGGGTTTGTGGGTGGTGGGGGGGATATGCGGGGAGAGATGGGCCGGCCGGGGTAGGCTGGCCGACTGGGCCGGCCAGTTGGCTAGCTGGGCCAGTTGGCTCAGTTGGCTAGGGGGGGTCTCTCTTTCATTTTACTTTCTATTTAAAACTTTGCTATTGTTTCTTTTATTATTTCTCCTTTCTGTTTTAATTCATTTTAAAATATTCAGGCACTTTTTAAAAATATGTTTTCTTTATTATAATTACCCTTGTAATATTCGGCACCCGCCGGACATTTTTGTTTCAACCTTTGAAAATGTTTGTTCTTTGACATATTTAGAATTTAAATTTTGAAATGGTTTCGAATCATCTCGAGGTTAGCAACAGTAACCGAGGTGACATGGCATGATTAGCGTGGGATTACTGTAGCATGATTATCCGGGCGTCACAACCCGGCGAACTAGCATGACTTGCATTACCTTGACAAGGCTGGCATATCTCCTGAGGAGATCCCGGATGCGACTCTGAAATGTCGGCACATCATTAACTGGCCCCCAGTCTAGCCCCTTGTTGACCCATGACGCTAGTTGCGGCGGGGGGCCCGAACGGAAGGCGGGGGGAGCTACCCACTTAGTACTTCAGGGAGCTGTGATGTAAAACCACTCATGCTGCCATAAGCTGGACATCTCCGGGAAGGAACCCTTTGGCCATGGGACATCGTCGCCTTTGCTTATTGTGGCGCCTCCGCATTCTACGTGTCGCCCATCGATCGTCTTCGGCTTCACATTGAAGGTCTTGAGCCATAAGCCGAAGTGTGGGGTGAAGCGGAGGAAGGCCTCACATACGATGATAAACGACAAGATGTGAAGGATGGAATCTGGGGATAGATCATGGAAATCGAGCCCGTAATAGAACATAAGCCCTCTAAAGAAGGGATCAAGACTAAAACCTAGCCCTCGGAGGAAGTGGGAAACAAATACGACGCTCTCGTTGGGTTCGGGAGTGGGGATGACCTGCCCTTGAGTAGGCAGCCTATGCGAGATTTCGGTGGTCAGATACCTGGCTTCTCTTAGCTTCCTGATGTCCTCCTCTATGATAGAAGAGGGGACCTACCGGCCTTGAAGGATGGATCCGGACATGGTTGAAGATCCGAAGCACCTAGCATGAGCCTTGGGTGTCGGAAGTCAAGGTGGGGGAAGGGAAGGATCGAGCACGAGAAGAAAAGGACAGGCCTTGGCCCCTTTATAAAGAGGGTGAATATCAAGCGTCTTCCGCATGCCCGTTTGGAACTTGCCTAAAATTGAGGAGTCATATTAACAAACACGGTTGGGTTACCCACATAAGTATTGATGAGAATCCCGTGATGGGGGGACACGATCTCTGCTTCGACAAGACGTGCCTAGAAAACTGCCTCGCAACACGTGCGATGGCAGGCAGGGAAAACGTTTCGTAATGACCGGGCCACGGCAGGACGTCACGTTATGAAAAGATTGTCAGTAGATTGGACTTGTGGAATAATATACTCTCTACGGTGGTATGTGGAATTTTTTTTGCAGAGCCGGACACGACCCTTGGGTTCAAAAATCTTCTATGGAGTATTCAGAGAAGGAACCCGCCTTGCAATGCCGAAAATAATCTGCACGCCGGACTCATCGTCATTGAAGCCTGGTTCAGGGGATACTGAGGGAGTCCTGGATTAGGGGTTCCTCGGACAGCCGGACTATATACTTTGGCCGGACTGTTGGTCTATGAAGATACCAGATTGAAGACTTCGTCTCGTGTCCGGGTGGGACTCTCATTTGCGTGGAAGGCAAGCTTGGCAATTCGGATATGTAGATCTCCTCCCTTGTAACCGACTCTGTGTAACCCTAGCCCCTCCGGTGTCTATATAAACCAAAGGGTTTAGTCCGTAGGACAACAACAATCAGAATCATAGGCTAGCTTCTAGGGTTTAGCCTCAATGATCTCGTGGTAGATCAACTCTTGTAATACTCATATCATCAAGATCAATCAAGCAGGAGGTAGGGTATTACCACCATCGAGAGGGCCCGAACCTGGGTAAACATTGTGTTCCCTGCCTCCTGTTACCATCCGCCTTAGATGCACAGTTTGGGACCCCCTACCCGAGATCCACCGGTTTTGACACCGACAAAGAGTTTCAAGCAATCGGAACTTGAGAAGAAGAACATATACCCCCGCCGTATGGGTGTGGCAGGATACTACGGCATGAAACTGATATGGGAACAGGAGGACAAAGAAGCAGTAGTGTAGCGATCCGACCTCAGATGGTCAAATCTCTGTGTATAAGTGTCATCCCTGGATCGGTAATTCTGACACACACAATACTTGAGGATTTATAACAGAGTTCAGTCACACACTTATTACATCAAATGTCTCAAAAGAGAACTTATTACAATAATATGGCTGAAGGCCATCAAAATAACATAACTGCAGAAGCTTTGAAGGTAAAAAATGAGTCCATCAACTCCAACAGCATAGCTGAGTGCAAGGCAACGACCTACCGCACCTTACTCTTCGTCTGAAAACTCTGCAACATAATACGTTCCAGCCTGTTTAGGTCAGCACATGGAATATGGTGGCAAAATAACATTGTAGAGCAATGAACATGTAACAGCTATAACTATATGCAAATTTGGCTGGTGGAGGCTCTAAGGTTATTTTTTGCAGAAAGCTAGTTTTTCCCTACAACAAAAGGAATACATTTTTTTAACTACAAAGTTTGTCGAAAATATTGAGAAGATTCCTCCAACTCAATCCAAAATTAATAATCATCAACCCAACAAATTAATTGAATAGAGTGATGAGATCGAATCAATAATTCTACTACAAGATACTCAAGATGTCCATAACCGGGGACACAGCTAATCATAATTACTTTATACACTCTGTAGAGGTTTGTGCACTTTTCCCCACAAGACTCGATCTCCTCCGTTGGTTTTCTCGCACTACATGGTGTTTGAGAAACGGATGACTGAGACACAGTCTTTTAGAAGCATTAACTCTTTACCCTGGGTAGACAGTACCACCTACATCCCGTACATCTGCTAGCCTACCACTGAAAGAGGTCACACAACTTACTCAACTATGCCAGAGCCCATAATGGCTTGAGGCAGCACACAGAAGTTTCCAGCATGTATAATCATATGATCCCTTTGAGCTTGGGTGGCTAACCTTAGGATGATCACACGGGTACTCTGGGATATCCCAGGATAACACTGGATTGCCCCATGTGCCCAGACAACCACTGAGTGCTCCAGGGTGCCTCAACCAATCCACCCAGATGTGTATTAAAGTAGCCACCTTAAGTTTAACCATTAATTAAAACTCTCACCTCTGTCATGGATCACTCAACCAAACCACGTCTACAAGCATAACATAGCGATATAAGCATCACGTAGAAGTAACACCAGGGTTTGAAATAAAGACAATAGGTTCTACCTCATCACTACGTCCGAAAACCCACAAGTATTCAAGTCGTAACCATGCAGTGTTTGAGTATTAAAACTAATGCATAAAAACTGGGTAATAAGGGGTATGATCAAAGTGTTACTTGCCTTGCTGACGATCTGAAAACACTAGTGACTCGTAGTAGCACACTTCGCACTACGGAAACTCTATCGTGAACAAACAATAACATACATAAGCAGTCAAGCATAAGATGCAAGGGTAAACCTCAAATGAAAATATCCTAACTGAAAGTTCAGCTGAAGAGCTTCGATTCGCAAAAAGAATCAATCGAATCGGAGCTACGAAAGTCAAACTACGATCAAAAGAAGTTCAAATTTAAATCTGCTTGAAACCAAATTTTAAACTTTTCAAAACCATGTTCAAGTTGTTTAACTGGAAAGAGGGGAACAAGACGAAGATTTTGGCATTGGTTTCACATGATTTGGATGAACGAGCAAAAAGTTGCGAGGGTTTGAAGATCAGGGACTAATTTGTGAGAAAACTAATCGCGGATAGGTCCCTGGCCAAAAAATAAAATAAAAGAAAAACTCTAACGAACGAACGTTCTCTAACAGAACCAATTGAACGAACGTGTTCGTTTAAATGAGCTAAACAGTAAACGCTCGCTAACAAGCGACCCTAAAAAACATATCTAAACCGCTGAACCGAAAAAAATCCGTAAACGAACTGGTGAACCAGGGCGGTTTTTATACCGGTTCATGACATCGGCGGAGTCAACGGCGGTGGCAGAACTCTGGCGAGGCGGCAGTTCCGGCGGCGCGTGGCGGGGCGGCGCTGTGGGGCGGCGGCAGCGGCAAGCGGCCCGGCGGCGCTGGGTGGCGGCGCGGGCGCTCGGCGACGGCGACGGCTAAAGGCGGTGCGGGCAACGGCTTGGTGCGGCGGCAAGAAGCGGCGGCGGCTTTGGTGGGGAGAGGGGGCGTCGGCGGCTACTTATAGGGGAGGGGGGCTCGGCGGCTTAGGGAAGGGGCCGAGGCCGAGGAGTCCGGCTCGGTCTCTCCGGCGACGGCGCTGCCGTGCGCGGGGCGGACTCGGGCGGAGTCGGCGCGCGCGTGGGCCGGCTGGGCCGTTGGCCCAGTTTGGTCCAACTCGTTTTTTTATATAAATAAAATTTCGCCCGAAGAAAAATCCTAATAAATTATAAAAAAATTCTAAAAATACCAGAAACAATTTTCACCGTCTAAACCTAATATTTAGAACAAAGTGAACATTTTTCTAGCCTAAAAATGTTATTTTAAAAAATGCATATTTTCTAATTCAAATAAAATAGCAAATAAAATATAAATTTGAATTTAAAATTTCTTCTCCAATATTCCTCTCATTCGAGAAGTCATAATATCTTCTATGTTTTATTTTTAAAATTGGAAATGATTGGAGAGAAAAAATATTAAAATCAAATTGATCCTCTTTTCAAATATGAGAAAATTTAAATATGAAAATTTATGCAATCCCCAACTCTCTCCTTGGGTCATTGAGTTGCTTAAGATTTCTAGGATCACAACCAAATATGCAAGTAAAATATGATATTCATATGATGACCTATGTATAACATCCAAATTGAAAATTGGGATGTTACAAACCTACCCCCCTTAAGATGATTGTCGCCCTCGAGATTCGGGTTGGCTAGAAAATAGGTGTGGGTGGTCTTTCCATAGGTCTTCTTATGGCTCCCAGGTGGCTTCATCCTCGGTATGGTGGCTCCACTGAACTTTGCAAAACTTGATAACCTTGATGCGGGTAACTCGAGTGGCAAACTCAAGAATCTTGACGGGTTTCTCCTCGTAGGTTTGATCACTCTCCAACAGAATTTCTTCCAGGGGCACTGTACCTCTTAGAGGAATATCGGCCATCTCAGCATGGCACTTCTTCAACTGGGAAACGTGAAACACATCGTGAACTCCTGACAATCCTTCGGGTAACTCCAACTTGTAGGCAACTTCTCCCATGCGTTCCAGAACTCGGTATGGTCCTACAAATCTCGGGGCTAACTTTCCATTAACTCCAAATTGTTTAACTCCTCGGAGTGGTGACACACGAATATATGCTCTGTCTCCAATTTCATAGACTACCTCCTTGCGTTTTGTATTGGCATAACTCTTCTGTCTGGACTGAGCTACCTTCAGTCTATCTCGAATCAACTTAACCTTCTCTTCGGATTCCTTGATTAAATCTGGTCCAAACAACTGACGGTCTCCGACTTTATCCCACATCAATGGTGTCCTGCACCTTCTTCCATACAAAGCTTCAAAAGGGGCCATCTTCAAACTAGCCTGATAACTGTTGTTGTATGAGAACTCTGCGTAAGGCAAATTTTCATCCCAACTAGATCCATAATCTAGCGCAGAAGCTCTCAACATATCCTCCAGAATCTGATTGACTTTCTCGGTCTGTTCATCTGTCTGCGGATGAAAGGCTATACTGAACTCTAGCCTAGTACCCAAAGTAAACCGATTCCAAAACTTCGAGGTAAACTGTGTCCCTCTATCTGATATGATGGTCGTCGGAACTCCATGCAAACAAATGATCCTGGTCATATATATCGGTGATAGCCTAGGTATGATAGACTACTCATATCAATAAGGGATTCCTTCTTTTCCTGAGGCCCATTCGGACAGAACTCCAAAGTTAAGCGTGCTCAGCTTGGAGTAATTTTAGGATGGGTGACCGACCGGGAAGTTGCTCCTGGGTGCGCACGAGTGAGGACAAAGTGCGCAAAAAAGACTAGTATTGATCTGTGCGGCCAGTCTAGATCCCGCCAGGAGTAACGACCACCGGCGGGTGTGTCCGGGGCGTTACAATATCTTGGCCAACTTCGCGCTTGTATAGATGGTTTTCACTGGGATAAAGTGAGCTACCTTGGTCAAGTGATCAACTACTACCCAGATAGAATCATATCCTGATCGGGTCCTGGGTAATCCGGTGAGGAAATTCATGCCAACTTTATCCCACTTCCATTTGGGTATTGGCATAGGTTGCACTAATCTTGCTGGCTTCTGATGTTCTGCCTTCACTCTCTGACATACATCATGTACTGCCACATACTCAGCAATATCCTTCGTCATACCTATCCACCAGAAACGTTCCTTCAAATCCAAATACATCTTAGTGTTTTCGGGGTGAATCGAGTATGGTGAGTCATGAGCTTCCTGAAGTATTAACTTCCTGATCTCCGCATTATTGGGCACAAATACATGATCCTCAAACCATAATGTCTCGTGCTCATCCTCACGAAAACCTTTGCGTTTTCCTTGCTCATTTTCTCCTTTATCTCAGCAATTTCCTTATCATCCTTCTGAGCTTCTCGAATCTTTCCCAATAATGTAGACTGAACCTCCATTGCTGCAACAAAACCTCTTGGCACTATCTCGAAACGAAGTTCCTTGAGATTGTTTACTAACTCCTGCGTAATTCCTCCGCTTACGAGGGTATTGGCATAAATCTTATGGCTCAAAGCGTCTGCTACGACATTGGCCTTTCCGGGATGATAATGCAACTTCATATCATAATCCTTTATGAGCTCCAACCATCTCCTCTGCCTGAGATTCAACTCCTTCTGCATGAAAATGTACTTCAAACTCTTGTGATCCATGTACACATCACATCTGTTTCCAATCAAAAATTGTCTCCAGATCTTGAGCGCATGCACTATGGCTGCTAACTCCAAATCATGCGTGGCATAATCAACTCGTGAGGTCGAAGCTGCCATGAGGCATATGAAACAACTCTTCCGTCTTGCATAAGTACACCTCCAAGTCCCAAACGAGAAGTGTCGCAATAAACTTGGAAATCCTTGCGTATATCTGGAAGAATCAGCACTGGGGCTGTAACCAAATGTTTCTTCAACTCCTGAAAACATGCCTCATAATCTTCAGTCCATTTGAACTTGATATCCTTCTTCAACAACTCTGTCATGGGTTTCGCAATCTTGGAGAAATTCTCAATGAACCTCCTGTAATATCCCGCGAGTCCCAGAAAACTACGGATCTCTCCAACTAAGGTGGGTGCCAACCACTCAGTGACATACCGAACCTTGGTAGGGTCTACGGCTATACCTTCTCCTGATATAACATGTCCAAGGAATCCAACTTCCTTCAACCTAAACTCACACTTGCTAAACTTGGCATACAACTGGTGTTCCCTGAGCTTCTCGAGAACTAAGCGAAGTGTTCCTTGTGTTCCTCTTCATTCTTCAAGTACACCAAAATATCATCAATGAATACCACAACAAACTTATCAAAAACTCCATGAATACCTTGTTCATCATAATCATAAAATAGGCAGGGGCATTAGTCAATCCAAATGACATGACCGTGTACTCATATAGCCCATACATTGTGGTAAAAGGTGTCATCATGTTCTCAAATCTTCAACTGGTGATATCCTAATTGAAGATCGATCATGGAGAATACTTTAGCTCCTTGCGACTGGTCAAACAGATCATTGATCATCGGTAGTGGCTACTTGTTCTTGATCGTCACTTCGTTTAAAGCCCGATAATCAACAACCATTCTCAAAGATCCATCCTTCTTCTCAACTAGGAGCGCTGGGGCTCCCCAAGGTGCTGAACTTGGTCCGACGTAACCTTTCTCCAATAACTCCTTAATCTGCTTCTTAATTTCCTCCAAATCATTTCTGGGCATCTGATACGGTCTCTTCGATATTGGTCCGGTGCCTAGCAACAGCTCTATCAAAAACTCTATTTATCGGTCGGGTGGCATGCCTGGTAATTCCTCTGGAAATACATCCAGGTAATCCTTCACAATAGGCACTTCTTCTTGAACCAGTCCCGAGAGAGAATTTACTTGGGTCCTCCTTGGCGCATGCCTGGATGCATACTTGATCCTTCTTCCCTCCGGGGTGGTGAGTAAAACTGACTTACTAGCACATTCGATGTTTCCTCCATACTTCGATAACCAATCCATGCCTAATATTATATCCAATCCTTGGGACTACAAAATTATTAGGTCTAAGGGGAAAACGTGGCTACCTATGGTTAGGGGTAACCGATCACACCATCGGATGGCCATATACTCTGCTCCTGGTGAGCCTACTAACATGGGTGACCTAAGGCCTAAGGTTGGCAACTTAAACTTGTCAACAAATCCCCTTGATATGTATGAATGCGATGCACCAGTGTCAAAAAGAATGAGTGCGGTAAATCACTTAATCAAAAACTTACCGATCACTGCGTCAGGCTGTTCTTCAACCTCCTCCACGTTGATGTGGTTCACCTGACCTCTGGTGAAAGGGTTTGGCTTCTTCCCTAAGCTTCTGTTGCTATTTCCATTCTTTGCTTCAGGACATTCAGTGGCGTAGTGTCCAGTCTTCCCGCACTTGAAACAAGTAATGTGACTTCCTGGAGGGTGTTGCTGGGATGGAACGGTTCTGTCCGTTGCTTCCTCCATTCCCATTCCCATTCTTGGGGCCACTGTGGTTATGCGAACTCCCTCCATTATGAGTATGGCCTCCATGGTTATGAGTGTATCCTCTCGAGTTCGGGGTAAAACAAGGCTTCTGCTGAGCTCCAGAATTGTACTTCCGTTGTCCATACTTCCTTTTGTGTCTTTCTATCTATTGCTGCTTGCCTTCAATCATAAGGGCCCTCTCTACCAAATCCTGGTAGTTATTGAATGTTGCCACTATGAACTGCATGCTCAGCTGATTATTCAGCCCTTCCATAAACTTCTCTTGCTTCGGGGCATCTACGGCCACATCATCCGGGGCATAACGAGCTAACTTACTAAACTCATCCATGTACTACCCCACGGTACGATTTCCCTGGCGTAAGTTGTGAAACTCACGTTTCATCATACTCATTGCTCCAGTTGAGACATGGATGTATGTAAAGTTTGCTGAAACTGATCCCATGTGAAATTGGCTATAGGAAAAGTGGATGTGTAATTCTCCCACCACAAGGCTACGGGTCCATCCAATTGATGTGCAACAAAATGCACCTTCTCAACATCTGTGCAACATGCGGTGGTCAGCTCCCTTCCAATCCTGCGAAGCCAATCATCAGCAACAATTGGCTTGGTGCCACTGGAAAACACTAGCGGATTCAACCTCAGAAAACGAGATAAGTTGTCAACTGGAGGTGGTGGCGGTCAGTTGTTATTGTTGTTTTTGTTGTTGTTGCCTTAGTTCTGGACTAGCAACTGCATCAAGACATTCTGCTGCTGGATCAACTAGATGAGCTCATGTGGGAAGACAAATTCGGGGTCACATCTCGGAGGCATCTGATAAGTTTAGAGGGGAGAGATTAGAATAGAGTGAGGTCTAGGGAGCAAATCACTACCCATATGCACATGAGAAAAACACATTCATATCACACCACTCAATTCAAACAAGGGCATACAATCGATCTAGCTACCATTACAAAATACTCGGACTACTACTATATACATGGGGCAATACTACTGATAATACGGTGGTCGACTAAAAAAATTTATCGGAAGAAGACTCCATGATATCTGCTCCAGCTTCATCTTCATAATCATCATCACTACCGGGGTCGGAGTCGGTGTCGTCGATGATGATGTAGTCTTCGGGATGGTCGTCACATCCTGGTGTAGGGTCTCCCATGAATATTCGTAGCTTCTTCTTCAGATCTTCATTCTTCTCCAGTAGTACTGCAATTTCCACTTCATATCCATCACATGTAGATTTTAGTTCCTCTTCTAGCTCCATGTTCCTGGTCATCACCTTCTCCAGGTCTATCATGCTGGCGCATATCTGGTTCTCCTGACGACGAATGTGTTGGTTTAACTCCTAGATGTAGGCTGCAATGGACTTGTTCTTCCTGGTGCAAATCATCTCCCATTGCTCATCTCGGTGTCCACATATTTGGTAGATGGTGTCCTTAAGATCCTTGTGGTAAACTTCGCCGATGCGTCCCATGGCGATGTGAGCTGCCATTCTCTTTCCTAGACACCAGGTTGGTGCATCAAAGGAAAACTATATGGGCTCCATAACTGGTGTGAATGTCCTTCCTAGAACATGTACTCGAATGGTCCAATGCTCTTCTTTCGGTAGAGTGGTGGTCTAGGTCCCGGTGAATCTTGGTATTCCGACGTTCAGGTACGTAGTGGCTTCCTTCAAGTGTCGTCCAAAAGGGGTGTCTTCATCTGGTTGAGCAAACTTGTTCCTTGGGTCCGCCATCGATAGAGTAGAAAGTGGAGAAGAGTTAGAAATGAGTAGAGAAGAGTGTCCTATGGCTTATCTTAGTGGTCGCGTATAACGCCCTCGATGCGGCTATATCTCCCACGTGTCGAAGCACGACTTAGAGGCATAACCGCATTGAAAGCAATGTCGCAAGTGAGGTAATCTTCACACAACCCATGTAATACATAAGGGAAAGAGATACATAGTTGGCTTACAATCGCCACTTCACACAATTACATGAATAAAGCATTACATCAGCCAAATACACTCAAGGTCCGACTACGGAACCAAAATAAAAGAAGATTACCCCAAATGCTACACAGATCCCCGGTCGACCCCAACTGGGCTCCACTACTGATCAATTGGAAACGAAACAACACAAAGGACAAGATCTTCATCGAGCTCCTCCTTGAGCTTGGTTGCATCATCTACACATGGTTCAACGACACCTGCAAGCTGGTTTTGGAAGTATCTGTGAGTCACGGGGACTCATCAATCTCACACCCTCGCAATCAAGACTATTTAAGCTTATAGGAAGGGTAAAAGGTATGAGGTGGAGCTGCAGCAAGCGACTAGCATATATGGTGGCTAACATATGCAAAAGAGAGCGAGAAGAGAAGGCAAAGCACGATCGAACAACTATGATCAAGAAGTGATCCTAGAACAACCTACGTCAAGCATAACTCCAACACCGTGTTCACTTCCCGGACTCCACCGAGAAGAGACCATCACGGTTACACACGCGGTTGATGTATTTTAAATTAAGATCAACTTCAGGTTTTCTACAACCGGACATTAACAAATTCCCATCTGCCCATAACCGCGGGCACGGCTTTCGAAAGTTCAAATCCCTGCAGGGGTGTCCCAACTTAGCCCATCACAAGCTCTCACGATCAACGAAGGATATTCCTTCTAGCGGGAAGACCCGATCAGGCTCAGAATCCCGGTTACAAGACATTTCGACAATGGTAAAACAAGTCCAGCAACACCGCTCGAATGTTCCAACAAATCCCGATAGGAGCTGCACATATCTCGTTCTTAGGGCACACTCAGATAGGTCAAGCTACGAGTAAAACCAACCCTCGAGTTGCCCCGAGGTGGCCCCGCAGGCTGCCCATTTCAGACCAACACTCAGAGGAGCACTGGCCCGGGGGGGGGTTAAAATAAAGATGACCCTTGAGTCTGCAGAACCCAAGGGAAAAAGAGGATAGGTGGCGAATGGTAAAACCAATGTTGGGCATTGCTGGAGGAGTTTTATTCAAGGCGAACTATCGAGGGTTCCCATTATAACCCAACCGCGTAAGGAACGCAAAATCCGGGAACATAACACCGATATGACGGAAACTAGGGTGGCAAGAGTGGAACAAAACATCAGGCATAAGGCCGAGCCTTCCACCCTTTACCAAGTATATAGATGCATTAATTAAATAAGAGATATTGTGACATCCCAACAAAATATCCATGTTCCAACATGGAACAAGCTCCAATCTTCACCTGCAACTAACAACGCTATAAGAGGGGCTGAGCAAAGCGGTAACATAGCCAACCAACGGTTTGCTAGGACAAGGTGGGTTAGAGGCTTGGTTCAACAATATGGGAGGCATGATAAGCAAGTGGTAGGTATCGCAGCATAGGCATAGCAAAAGAGCGAGAAACTAGCAAGCAAAGATAGAAGTGATTTCGAGGGTATGGTCATCTTGCCTGAGATCTCGCAAGGAAGAAGAACGAGTCCATGAAGAAGACAAATGGACATAGTCGAACGGGTCCTCACAAACACGACGTAATCGGAACCAACCCGAAGAAGCAACACCAGAAAGAAGCACACAACATAGTAAACAATCATCACCTAATCATGGCACGATGCACAAACAAGTATGATGCATGTCCGGTTTAAAGAGGCAGGGCATGGCAAAATGCACAAACAATCCTACAAATTAAGTGGAGCTCAATATGCAACTCCATTGCATATTGACGAAACACCACATTCAAGTTATTTAGTTCGATCTCGTTTACGTACCCAACAATATCAAATGTTGTTAAACATGGCAAGAGGGTGAAGCAAAGCAAAAGTACCTATCTAGTCAAGTTTAAATGAGGCCGGGAACAACAAACAACAAATCCGGAAACTCCTCATGAGCATATTTTGGTTATGGTACTGTTCTACCCTAAACCATATTTTATATTTGTTAAACATGCAAAGTGAGGCCACCATGTTAAACTAGGCATTTTCCACCCCATTTACATATAAAGTTTATTAAAAACCGAGTTACGGTTATTTAGTTATGAAATAAATCATTTTAACATGGCATAGGAGAAAATTTAACCAAACAACATTTTAAACATTTTAAACATAGATGAAAGTTGCATATTATTAAACTAGATGAAAATCTAAGCAAGTTTCATATTAAGTTTGTTTTAATCCGATGCACGGTTGGAGAGTTATAAAATGCATGATGTCTAGGGGGTTTCCTGCAAAACTGCTGTCTCTGGGAAAATAGACAAATCTCCAGACAATAAAAAAAACATTACGGGGCCAAAACTGGGGCGGACTGGGCCTCACCATGGGCCAAGCCCAGTCAGTGGAGGAGCTGGTAGGCCGCCAGCTGGGCCGAGGTGAGGCCGGCCCAGGCGTGTGCGGTCGATCTGGAATTGGTGAGCGCGAGCGGCCGAGGCACTCTGCTCGTTTCTGAAGCAGAACGACAGCGGCAGGTTCAGGCTGACACCGGTGGCACGATGGGCTTCGGCGACGTGGGTGCAAGGAACGGAGTGAGTGCGGCGAGGGAGATGGCCGCCGTTCTCAGGCGTGGAGAGGCGCGACTGGAAACAGGGGCGACTGGATCCGACCAACAGCGACGACGAGAAGATCCCGGCAGCAGCGGCATGCTCCTGCGCACAGAGAGAGAGAGAGGCTCGGGTGAGTGGGGAGGAGAGAAGGGAGAAGAAGGACGCGAGGAGAGCGCGGGGAAGGAATGGGCGGCCCCGCTGGAGCTCGTTTTGTCAGGTTCGGGCGGCGGACGGGGCATCTCCGGCGGTGGCGCTGGTCCATGGCGGCAGGTGGGCAAGGCAAGGCGTTGTTCGGTTCCTGCAGGGGAGGCGAGGTGATGGTGACTCCGGCAGTGCAGCTGCTACGGGATAGAACTAGGACCTCCACGGCGGCGCTGCGAGACAACAGAGGGAGAGAGAGAGAGAGAGAGAGAGAGAGAGAGTAGCGTGAGAGAGAGAGAGAGAAAAGAGAGAGCAGGGCATGGCGGGGAACTCATCTCCGGTGAGGTCCAATCTCCGGCGGGGATGAGAAGGCGTCGGGGTCCTCTCCCGCTTGGGATCGAGCGAGGAGGCAGAGGAGGCCCTCATGGCTGTTGGATGGATGGATTTGTGGATCTGGAGGTGAGCGCTAGTGGTTGGCTTGCTGGTGATCCCGAGGGAAATGGAGAGGGTGCCGGCGGCGTGGGAAATTGGAGGAGAAGGTGGACGAGGGTATCAGGGAGGATCCTGATGTGAGATTTGGTGGAGTGTGGCGGCGGCTGAAAGGGGACAAAAGACCTAGATTTTAGGGTTGCTTCCTAGGGGATATGTCTATATATATAGCGCTGGATTTTTGGGTAGGGGCTAATCCGTCCCTCCGATGGTAATCGGACGGTCGGGAAAAATAGGCTAGGGAGCCCAAATAAGAAAACGGAGACGTTTTGTAGACGTTTGGGGATGATCCGGACACAATGGTGACGACTGCTCGGGTCGGGTCCGGGACAACTTTTCGGACGCGCGCGTGAGGAGGGCCGCGGGCTGACGAGAGAGGTTAGGTTGGGCCTGGCGGTAGGTAGTGGACTGTGCAGAAGGCCTCAGACTGAGAGAAGAGAAAAGAGAGAGGCCCGGCGACTGTTTCCGGAGACCGAAAATGTCCGACGTGTGACCGGCTATACTGCCGCTATAGTTTAACGGTTGGGCTATCAAACGAACTCCGAATGCGATGAAACTTGACAAGCGGTCTATCTACACTATAATAAGACCGCACGCCAACTTTCAACCCATTCTGAGAACATTTTCCGGCCACTTATAAAATAATATTTCGGACGTGCCGCGGGCGCGTGCAAGTGTGCCTGGGCTTGGAACGGACAACGGAGAGAACTGGGAGAACCCGGGCGAATGCAAGTTTCGAAAACATGATGATGCAATGCACATGATGACATGACAAGATGCGACACGCAAGCAAATGACATGGCAACGACAGCGAATAACTGGAAGACACCTGGCGCAACGGTCTCGGGGTGTCAGAACACTCCACCACTACGAGAGGATCTCGTCCCAAGATCTAGAATGGCACCGGAGGAAAAAAGGAAGAGAAAGAGAAGAGGTAAAACTAAGTTGCTTCCTTGACAAACGAGTGAAACCAAAGAACCTTGCAAGGTTGAGCAAATTGAAAGAAAGAAAGCAACGGAGGTGAACGAAGTTGAAAGCACTCCGTTAGGAAAAAGGAATAAGGAAGAACAAATTCCGACAGCACTCCGATTGAAAAGAAAAGGAATTGAATAAGAACTTGATAAGATGAGCATATACTTGATGAAAACACAACACACTGCCTCCGGAACTATTGAATGAATGGAACAAGGGGTAAGAAAGATCTCATACAGCACTCCGGTTGAAAAGAGTTGCAAGGCTTGATAAGGCGAAAAGAACTTGAGCAAAAGGGCACAACACTCCGGTTAAATGGATAGGCATGAAAAGAAGATGATTTTTGACAAAACGAGATGATGGGTTGGAGAGAGCAATATCACAATGCCTCCGGAAGAAAAGAATAGAAGTTAGATCATTGTAATAAAAGAATGGAGTTGAAAAGGCCAACTTCTGCCACAAATGAGCTTGGAAAACACCCTTCCAAGAAAGAAATAAATAAGTTGTTGGAAAAACCAACAACGAAAAGAACAAGGTTGTAGTGGACTTAATGAAAACATCTCGAAATTATCAGGTGAAATTCTGCCACTCACGGGAAAAAAATTGGATTTGAATTGATATGAATAAGGAGGCGAGAAACTATTTCACCGGAAGGATAAAGAAGAACTTCGGTCAATTATAAACACCATGATAGCAACAATCCTCAGGGAAGGCTTTAGGTGAAATATAACCCAAGATAACTCCAAAGAAGAGATTGATGGATTTAAAATACCTCATTCCTAACAACATGTGAATCACGAAACATGAACCCAAATTATCAAGAATGACATAATACCACCTCCAATAATATGGTAGAAAGAATTGCACTCCGGATTTCAAGATGAAGAATGCTTGAGCTCCTCTGAAAAGAATCACGATGAACACTTCGAGAAGGAATTAAATCCCTGATGAACCATCATGTAGAACCTCCATGAAGAACTCCGGTAAACAAAGGAATGAAAAGGAAGAGAAATTTAAAACACAAGGTGAATCCTTGCAATGATTAGATGGATCTCCGTGGTGATATAATTGAAAGAGGTAGGAACTCCGGGAAAAAGATAGGATGAACAATTGACAACGAGAATTAGTTATTGTGAACAAACTCCGGAGGAACGAATCCATCATTTGGGTGAAGCAAGAATAAGAATTATGATACGCGTATCCTTCACCAATTCAAATTGATGACAAACAACGGATTTGGCATACTACTTATTCCAGTTGCAAAGGATTAAGAAAGATATAGCATAAACTCAATGGACCACTGGTAGGATTTAACCAATGAATAAATTGATATGATAATGAAGGAATAGAAATCTTGAATGAACCACCATAAGAACTGAAAAACGATTGAAGAAAAGGTAAAGAAACACCGGGAGGAATTATGAAATGAACGAAGAAACTTGAGAGAATTTAGATGCAAGTGAATGAAAATATCACGAGCTGACTAGAGGATATTTGAATGATGCACCGGTAAGATTTGGAGAATGATAGCTGAAGGCTGAGAATGAATAAGTCTTAGATGATGGGCTCCGGATGAACAAACTGAAAAGGCTCCTGAATTGCTCCGGATGGATGAAAAGAATTCTCACAATCAAACAATTATGAGAGGATGGCCTCGAACTAGAACCACGAATCTCTGAGAGAACGGATAAGATATGGAGGTAAAACTCTTCTTCGGTCTTCAAATGATGATGAGGAACACCACCAAGAATTATTGAGGCACACCGGAATGAAGAATGGAAAGATTGAGCCATAGATGAAAAGAATTGTGAAAGATCTAGGAGAAGGCATTTGACTGATGACAATTCATTCTTACATCAAACTTTGAAAGAATTTGAGGATAGCTCCGGAAAAATAAGAAGAGTCAGGTAAGATCCTGGGAAAAGACCTGTGGGTTAGGGCCCACTCAAAAGAAAACACTGTTGAACGATTTAAAATAGAGAATGCACCGGTTGAATTAAATGGCTTGAATGAGATAACATCCTTGACAGAGCTTGAATGAAAGCAGAGTGGAAACATGAATCTTCGAGATATCTTCAGCACTCCGGAATAATTGGATAGCGAGGAGTGGATGATTAAGAGGTGCACCGGCATGAAAAAAACATTTGAACCGAGGAAAGGATATGATCGACAAAGCTTGAATTTGGTCCACCAGAGAAGAAAAGAATGACGAATAATGAACTTGAAGCTTCGTTAGAATCTTCATGAGAATCACTGGATAAGAACATTGAAAGAAAAGAATGAAGAGACTTCACCTGAATAAGATGGACACTTGATCAAGAAATCTGAATCCTTGAAGAAAAAGGGTGGGTGGGCGGGAAAAACAAAGGCAACTTGGAGACGGATGAAACAAACATCATTGAGAGGAACTGATAATTGATCTTGCCAATGTTGAAGTGATCGGATCCACTTGAAGAGAAACACACCGGTTGAGAAGAGGATTGACATGACAATATCGATTATCATCAAGGATTGGTATTCACATCGGAGTATGAGAAAACCACTCAGGAAAAGGTATGGAATCAACATTTGACTTCGAAGCAACTCGAATACCACAACTCAAATCAAAACAAGGATTGACTTGCAAAATAAGCCAGAACAAACATATGATAGAGATTTCGTCCAAAGTTTTCATGGTGGGGCCTACACGGGCTCGATCGTACAACACCATCATGTACAAGGCAGTGCACATGACATACGAAGCGTCCCCGACTCAGCATAGCCAAGGACTCTTTAAGACACAACGAGACCACTGTAAAACCAACCGTGGATAGGCGGACCACTAGACGTCGAACCCCAATTTCGTATCATACATCTGTCGGAAAGATATCCTAAGAGCTACTTGAATTCCCACTTATAAACTCTCGAAATTTTCCAGTTATGCAATCAGGTGTTGGGGATACAGGGGAAGCATAATATCTCACCCAAAACTAACAAATCCTACATCCAGCTGTATCCATCCTTCAACACATAACCAAGAAACCTTCGGAAATCGTTTACCTCAACCTTCGAAAAGCATCCGTTATACAAGTTATGGCAATACTCCTGAACTCTCGCCCCAGTACTGGGTGGCGTCGAGGTTATCTCACCAACAACTGCATAAAATAGATTTTCGATGTCGGCGAAACTAACTCAGGTATTCCAGAACTACAACGATAAAATTGTGACGACAACACCTCGGAGCTCAACTCCCCGGGACACTGCCACAACCCCTAAATGACAGGAGGCACCAAGAACAATGTTCTCATCACAAAACCATTGGAACGATTCCAAGATACCCGCGTGATCCTAAATTTTTTTAGTGACATTTGAGAAGAGAAGAGTCAAAACTCTACGTCAGGATGCCTCACCAGAGCGATGACGGGACTGAGGAGTAAAAAGAAGTCCTAACTCTCCGATATATATAATTCCTAAATAACTCAAAACATTTCTAGACTCAATACCGCCAGCGATTCGATCAAGCAGGGGGCTCCTAAGGTCGGGGAAGGCTCTGATTACCAACTTATAACGCCCTCGATGCGGCTATATCTCCCACGTGTCGAAGCACGACTTAGAGGCATAACCGCATTGAAAGCAATGTCGCAAGTGAGGAAATCTTCACACAACCCATGTAATACATAAGGGAAAGAGATACATAGTTGGCTTACAATCGCCACTTCACACAATTACATTAATAAAGCATTACATCAGCCAGATACACTCAAGGTCTGACTACGGAACCAAAATAAAAGAAGACTACCCCAAATGCTACACACATCCCCGATCGACCCCAACTGGGCTCCACTACTGATCAACTGGAAATGGAACAACACAAAGGACAAGATCTTCATCGAGCTCCTCCTTGAGCTTGGTTGCGTCATCTGCACGGTTCAACGACACCTGCAAGCTGGTTTTGGAAGTATCTATGATTCACGGGGACTCAGCAATCTCACACCCTCGTGATCAAGACTATTTAAGCTTATAGGAAGGGTAAAAGGTATGAGGTGGAGCTGCAGCAAGCGACTAGCATATATGGTGGCTAACATACGCAAAAGAGAGCGAGAAGAGAAGGCAAAGCGCGATCGAACAACTATGATCAAGAAGTGATCCTAGAACAACCTACGTCAAGCATAACTCCAACACCGTGTTCACTTCCCGGACTCCACCGAGAAGAGACCATCACGGTTACACACGCGGTTGATGTATTTTAAATTAAGATCAACTTCAGGTTTTCTACAACCGGACATTAACAAATTCCCATCTGCCCATAACTGCGGGCACGGCTTTCGAAAGTTTAAATCCCTGCAGGGGTGTCCGAACTTAGCCCATCACAAGCTCTCACGGTCAATGAAGGATATTCCTTCTAGTGGGAACACCCGATCAGGCTCGGAATCCCGGTTACAAGACATTTCGACAATGGTAAAACAAGTCCAGCAACACCGCTCGAATGTGCCGACAAATCCCGATAGGAGCTGCACATATCTCGTTCTCAGGGCACACTCCGATAGGTCAAGCTACGAGTAAAACCAACCCTCGAGTTGCCCCGAGGTGGCCCCGCAGGCTGCCCATTTCAGACCAACACTCAGAGGAGCACGGGCCGGGGGGGTTAAAATAAAGATGACCCTTGAGTCTGCAGAACCCAAGGGAAAAAGAGGCTAGGTGGCGAATGGTAAAACCAATGTTGGGCATTGGTGGAGGAGTTTTATTCAAGGCGAACTGTCGAGGGGTTCCCATTATAACCCAACCGCGTAAGGAACGCAAAATCCGGGAACATAACACCGATATGACAAAAACTAGGGCGGCAAGAGTGGAACAAAACATCAGGCATAAGGCCGAGCCTTCCACCCTTTACCAAGTATATAGATGGATTAATTAAATAAGAGATATTGTGATATCCCAACAAAATATCCATGTTCCAACATGGAACAAGCTCCAATCTTCACCTGCAACTAACAATGCTATAAGAGGGACTGAGCAAAGCGGTAACATAGCCAAACAATGGTTTGCCAGGACAAGGTGGGTTAGAGGCTTGGTTCAACAATATGGGAGGCATGATAAGCAAGTGGTAGGTATCGCAGCATAGGCATAGCAAAAGAGCTAGCAACTAGCTAGCAAAGATAGAAGTGATTTCGAGGGTATGGTCATCTTGCCTGAGATCCCGCAAGGAAGAAGAACGAGTCAATGAAGAAGACAAACAGACGTAGTCGAACGGGTCCTCACAAACGCAATGTAATCGGAACCAACCCGAAGAAGCAACATCGGAAAGAAGCACACAACATAGTAAACAATCATCACCTAATCGTGGCACGATGTGCAAACAAGTATGATGCATGTCCGGTTTTAAGAGGCATGGCATGGCAAAATGCACAAACAATCCTACAAATTAAGTGGAGCTCAATATGCAACTCCGTTGCATATTGACGAAACACCACGTTCAAGTTATTTAGTTCGATCTCGTTTATGTACTGAACAATATTAAATGTTGTTAAACATGGCAAGAGGGTGAAGCAAAGCGAACTACCTATCTAGTCAAGTTTAAATGAGGCTGGGAACAACAAACAACAAATCCGGAAACTCCTCACGAGCATATTTTGGTTATGGTACTGTTCTGCCCTAAACCATATTTTATTGTTTTTAAACATGCAAAGTGAGGCCACCATGTTAAACTAGGCATATTTCCACCCCATTTACATATTAAGTTTATTAAAAACCGAGTTACGGTTAATTAGTTATGAAATAAATCATTTTAACATGGCATAGGAGCAAATTTAACCAAACAGCATTTTAAACATTTTAAACATAGATGAAAGTTGCATATTATTAAAATAGATGAAAATCTAAGCAAGTTTCATATTAAGTTTGTTTTAATCCGATGCACGGTTGGAGAGTTATAAAATGCATGATGTCTAGGGGGTTTCTTGCAAAATTGTTGACTCTGGGAAAATAGACAAATCTCCAGACAATAAAAAAACATTACGGGGCCAAAACTGGGGCGGATTGGGCCTCACCATGGGCCAAGCCCAGTCAGTGGAGGAGCTGGTAGGCCGCCAGCTGGGCCGAGGTGAGGCCGGCCCAGGCGTGTGCGGTTGATCTGGAATCGGTCAGCGCGAGCGGCCGAGGCACTATGCTCTTTCTGAAGCAGAACGACAGCGGCAGGCTCAGGCTGACGCTGGTGGCATGATGGACTTCGGTGATGTGGGCGCAAGGAACGAAGGGAGTGCGGCGAGGGAGATGGCGGCCGTTCTCAGGCGTGGAGAGGCGCGGCTGGAAACAGGGGCGGCTGGATCCGACCAACAGCGACGACGAGAAGATCCTTATGGCAGCGGCATGCTCCTGCGGACAGAGAGAGAGAGAGAGAGAGAGAGAGAGAGAGAGAGGCTCGGGTGAGTGGGGAGCAGAGAAGGGAGAAGAAGGATGCGAGGAGAGCGCGGGGAAGGAAAGGGCGGCCCTGCTGGAGCTCGTTTTGTTAGGTTCGGGTGGCGGACGGGGCATCTCCGGTAGTGGCGCTGGTCCATGGCGGCAGGTGGGCGAGGCAAGGCGTTGTTCGGTTCCTACAGGGGAGGCGAGGTGATGGTGACTCCGGCAGTGCAGCTGCTACGGGTTGGAGGTAGGACCTCCATGGCGGTGCTGCGAGACAACAGAGAGAGAGAGAGTAGCGTGAGAGAGAGAGAGAAAAGAGAGAGCAGGGCACGGCGGGGAACTCATCTCCGGAGAGGTCCGATCTCCGGCGGGGATGAGAAGGCGTCGGGGTCCTCTCCCGCTTGGGATCAAGCCAGGAGGCAGAGGAGGCCCTCATGGCTGTTGGATGGATGGATTTGTGGATCTGGAGGTGAGCGGTAGTGGTTGGCTTGCTGGTGATCCCGAGGGAAATGGAGAGGGTGCCGGCGGCGTGGGAAATTGGAGGAGAAGGTGGACGAGGGGATCAGGGAGGATCCCGATGTGGGATTTGGTGGAGTGTGGCGGCGGCTGAAAGGGGACAAAAGACCTAGATTTTAGGGTTGCTGCCTAGGGGATAGGTCTATATATATAGCGCTGGATTTTTGGGTAGGGGCTAATCCGACCCTCCGATTGGCAAAATAGGCTAGGGAGCCCAAATAAGAAAACGGAGACGTTTTGTAGACGTTTGGGGATGATCCGGACACAACGGTGACGACTGCTCGGGCCGGGTCCGGGATAGCTTTTCAGACGCGCGCGCGAGGAGGGCCGCGGGCTGACGAGAGAGGTTAGGCTGGGCCTGGCGGTAGGTAGTGGACCTTGCAGAAGGCCTCAGACTGAGAGAAGAGAAAAGAGAGAGGCCCGGCGACTGTTTTCGGAGACCGAAAACATCCGACGTGTGATCGGCTATACTGCCGCTATAGTTTAACGGTTGGGCTATTAAACGAACTCCGAATGCGATGAAACTTGACAGGCGGTCTATCTACACTATAATAAGACCGCACGCCAACTTTCAACCCATTTTGAGAACATTTTCCGGCCACTTATAAAATAATATTTCGGACGTTCCGCGGGCGCGTGCAAGTGTGTCTGGGCTCAGAACAGACAACAGAGAGAACTAGGAGAACCCGGGCGAATGCAAGTTCCAAAAACATGATGATGCAATGCACATGATGACATGACAAGATGCGACACGCAAGCAAATGACATGGCAACGACATCGAATAACTGGAAGACACTTGGCGCAACGGTCTCGGGGCGTCACATCGCGTCCTACAGTCAGCATGTGCTCTGATACCATCTTGTAGCGATCCGACCTTAGATGGTCAAATCTCTATGTATAAGTGTCATCCCTAGATCGGTAATGCTGACACATACAGTACTCGAGGATTTATAATAGAGTTCAATCACACATTTATTACATCGAATGTCTCAAAAGAGAACTTTTTACAATAATATTGCTGAAGGCCATCTAAATAAGATAACTCATGAAGGTTCGAAGGTAAAAAATGAGTCCATCAACTCCAACGGCATAGCTGAGTGCACGACAACGACCTAGCGCACCTTACTCTTCGACTGAAAACTCTGCAAATAATACGTTGCAGCCTGTGTAGGTCAGCACATGGAATATGCTGGCAAAATAACACTATAGAGCAATGAACATGTAAGAACTATAACTATATGCAAATTTGGCTATTGGAGCCTCTAAGGTTATTTTTTTACAGAAAGCTAGTTTTTCCCTACAACAAAGGAATACATTTTTTAACTACAAAGTTTGTTGAAAACACTGAGAAGGTTCCTCCAACTCAATCCCAAATTAATAATCATCAACAACTACAAATCTACCAATCTAGGCGACTCCCTCTCCTAGGCGACCACCGCAGGTGGCCACTCCGGCCCCGGCAGCCACCCTTCCTGCCACTGGCTACTCCGGCAGTGGCATCCACCACACAGGCATGGAGAGTCTCCTCCATTGGGACTTCTCTTCGGGCTCGGCGATTGAATCTCAGGTACGTGACAAGTTTGGGTCCACGGTGCACTTCTCTTCGGCCAACCCCAGATCCTCCAAGGAATTCTTCCTTGTCGTCTCGTTCTCTTCGGCATCATTCACTTTGATAGAGGAATTAGTGGCCCTCGCGCTCCAATCTTGCATTGGTGGTCTCAGTTTGAGTTTTAGGGTTTTGCGGCTAAGTGATCGCCATTTTCGGTTCTCGGTAGCCTCAAATCGTGTGGTACACTTTATCTATGGGCTTAAGGATCGGTTCTGGCCAGATTTCATTTGTCATTTTCATCTCTTTCATGGAGAAATTGAATCAGGTTTTGATCGCTCGGAAATTGGTTGGCACACGGATAGGTTTCTTCTGAGGTGGGTTTTCGTTCGATAGCTGTTAAATCTAAATGGCTTCAAGATCAACAAAGAAACATTGATCAGCAGAGACTGGGTGTTCAACTCCCTGTGCCTATGCGATGTGATGATCAAAATTCCTTGCCGGAGTTGAGCCCAAGTCCGGCCGCTGAAGGCATCTCTTTTGGAAAGTTCAATTTTCTGATCATTTCGGATCCGGAGCTGAATATCCAGCTGGGTGATTTTATTTGTATTCACAAGGATAATTTGCACTCAGTTATGCCTTCTTTCAAGGGATTTCGTTTCAGGGAGTCTTATTGGAATTCCATCTCGGATGACAAGCTATATCATATTATGGATGGTTGCCAAGCTAACTATTCTGATGCTGATATTTCATCTATGGTCCAGATCAAGGATGTGCCAACTCAGGAATATTTTGATTTTCGTTTGCTGAAATGCTTAAATTGCACATGCCATGGTCATCTTGCTTCAGACTGCCCAGGTATCTTTTGCCGACGTTGCATTCGTCCCATCGATCAATGTTTATGACCTGAATACTAGTATGATCAGATAGATACATGCATATTGGGCCGTAAGTTACCTACCTGCCTAGCATGTAAACAACGTGACCATCCTACCGCTAGTTGTCCTAGATTTAAGAGGTGTAGATTCTGTAGCCTATTGGGTCATATATATTGCCATGGTGGTTGGAATGGGCCAATTTATTGTTGGCGTTTTTTTGGGGAACAGAAGGGTATCAGCCACCCAGGATGGTGGGATATACATGGTAAAAATCAGGATCGGGTCTAGAAAGTGAAACAGAAAATCCAGAGTACAAGTGACGTGGCTAGCCCTCATTGCTTGTCAATACGCCTCCCTCTCCACGCAGCTGTCAACTCCACCGCCTTGGGGACCCAATCAGATGCAGTCCTCCTTGTTTCCTGCACCTCCCCTTCCTCCCTTGTTCTTGCCTCGCCCTCCCCTGCCCCAAACCCTGAGCCCTCGAAATACGCTAATGGTGCCGCCATGGCGAACTTTCCGGTTTGCCCTTTCGCCTTCACCCCCGTCGGAGCACACATTGAGCGCGGGCCAGATCACCGGCTGCAAAGGATCACTATGGTTGTGGATGAGCCGCCGCTGAACCACGAAAGGTATGCTCTGATTGACATCACCCCCCAGTGCCAGGTCATCAGAAGAGATATTGGTTAGAGGAAGTTTGTCGGATCATTAGGGAGGATCTGGAGTATCAGATTGAGGATGAGTTTGTCTATCCGACTTCAGTAGGCTGTGTTGCTTTTCTTGATGTTCAGAGTAGAGATGACGCTATTGGAGAGGGGCCGCATGCTTTAACTGAGGATTCTTATTTCACTTTAATCCCCCATGTTGAAGGGATTAACATGAGAATGCCTGCTTTTCAGTATGAAGTTTGGATTTTGATGCTTGCTTTCCCTATGGATGACAGGACTGAACATTATGTTCATAAGGCGGTTTCTAGGTTTGGTAAGCTACTGGCTTGGCCAAGACCGAACGAGAACAAAGCTAGAGTTCTTGTTAAATGCCACATCAAGGATGTTGCGGAAGTTCCTCATAGTCTGCTTGTCACCAAAGTTGGAATGCTGTCGGGAATGGGTCATTCTTGGTCCATCCCTGTATATGTGATGAATGGCAGAAACATAGTGCCGGGTCTGCAAGGGAATGAAGATACTGCACCACTCCTGAATGCATCTCCGCATCTGTACACTCTGCCATACTATACTATCATGCAACAAGCTAGGATTAATGAGATGGAGGCCCAGCAAGCGGCTAACGAAGCTGCTTGGAATGGCAATGAGCAAGCCCAGGATCAGGTGCAAGACAATGGCTGGAGTGCCTGGCCAGTTTTACCCCCTCCGTAGACAGGTTTCAGCTTCAGAACTTACTTTGAGTACGATGGACCGTCTCTGATGGATGGTGTGCCACAAGAGCACAATCTGGTGGACAATCTGTCTGATGCTTGGTCTGAATACTCTTATGTGGAAGAGTTAGCTGACAGTTTCATCAATGGGGCTCCTTCTGCTGTTCATGCTTTTGTCAGAGCTGGAGGCTCTATAACTGCCATGTTCATTGCTACTGACAACGAATTGCTTTCGTGGATGGGTGGCATGCTCAAGAGGATCTATACCCGCTCTATATTACCAACTCTGTCTCCCAGGACAACATGTTTCCCACGCAACCCCTTCGCTGTTATTCAGTTTCAGCTTGACCATGTATGCATGGCTCTGCTCGCCCAAGTGAGGCCGGAAACTGATGTATTTGGCCACGTCATCAATTCAACTTTTAGTGTGGGCAAGGTGTTTGTTCTGTCTGCCTCGTTGGAAGGTTTAAACTCTGGGATTTCAGTTCTGGAGGAACCACTACCTGTCCCCCCGGCGATTCTAGATGTGCCTGACTGTGTGGATCATGCTGTGGACCCGATTGGTCGTATGATGCTCAAGGAGCTAGGCCATGTGGACATTGTTCTTCTTCGTCGAAGTGCACGTTAAAACAAATACGATGTGTTCAGGGTCCCACCCATTACTGACAAGAGAGCTACAACGTCCAAGGTCAAGCCTAGGAAGGATCCATCTCCTCCTGGCCTCTAAATTGGTGGCACACCTAGCATTGGGAGACATGAAAAGGTATTTGATGCTATCCCACCTCCTACTTCTATCCATGTTATTCAGTCCATTGGGGCTAATATGTGCGGTGTTCATCTAAGCCAGTTAAGTGCAAGGAAGCTGCTTGCTATCCAAGGTGGGCAGAAGAGCGAGACCGCTGATCCCGATGTAGCTTAAAGCGTGGAAAGTTCTCTGCTGGAATGTCCGAGGGATTAACTCGGATAAGAAACAGTTGGTGTTGCGTAATGCTATCAGTAGTAGTGGTTGTTCAGTTATCTGTTTACAAGAAACTAAGCGTGCTACCTTTGATGCTGCTTTTGTTAAACTTTTATGTCCTAAAATATTTGATAAGTTTGAGGTGGTGCCCTCTCAGGGGGGCTCTCGTGGTTTAATTGTGCTGTGGGACAGCTCTGTGTTCTCTGGCAATGTGTTTTGCTCCGAATTTTTTGCTTTGGGCATTCAGTTTACTTCTATGTAAACAACCAGATCTTGGAAACTTATTAATGTGTATGGGCCATGCGCTAGGCCAGGAAGAGTTGCTTTCACCTCATGGCTGTTTGATCTGGATATACGTGATGATGGGGACTGGTTAATTTGTGGTGATTTCAATTACATTAGAGCGCATGATAATCGCAACAAACCGGGGGGTGATGCTAATGATATGCTTACTTTTAATGATTTCATTCACTCACATGCGCTTGTTGAGCTACCGATTAAGGGTAGACCGTACACTTGGAGTAACATGCAGACTGATCCTTTGCTTGAACAAATTGATTGGTTTTTCACCTAGTCCAACTGGACTTCTAATTATCCTAACACCACAGTGGGCCCCCTTCCCAAGCCTGTGTCTGATCACACTCCATGTATGATTTCGATTGAAACCTTGGTCCCTAAGAGTAAGGTGTTTAGGTTTGAAAACTTCTGGATATCCCACCCAGGATTCTTTGATCTGGTACAATCCACCTGGGAGAAATACTGCTATGCACCCTACTCGGCTAAATTTTTGTGCAAGAAGTTTAAGAACTTAAGATATGCTCTTAAACATGGGAGTAAGCAGATTTCTCAGTTGAACCTGTGTATCGATAACTCCAACTGGGCTCTTCTGGAACTTGGTAACATCGAGGATAAAAGACCTCTCACAATACGTGAAGCCAACTTTAGGTTGATTCTCAAAAACCATCTGATTACCTTTCTCAGTTACAAACGAGAATATTGGAAAAAGAGGTACACTGTCTGCTGGTTTACTTATGGAGGTGATAACACCAAATATTTTCACTCTGCAGCGTCTGAAAGATACCATAAAAATTCCATAGCTTCTCTTAAACTTCAGGATGGTACGTTGGTGACTGACCATATGGGTAAAGCAAAAGAACTTTTTGACACTTACAGGGAGAGATTCGGCAAGAAAGGAGAGTATGAAATGAAGTTTGATTTGTATAGAATCATTAAAAAAGTGGAGGGCCCAGAGGAGCTAACCACACCCTTCACACATGATGAGATTGACAGGGTCGTTCGTGAGATGCCATGTGATAGAGCCCCAGGTCCCGATGGATTGAATGGCTGCTTTCTGAAATCATGTTGGCACATCATCAAAGAAGATTTCTATAGGTTGTGCAAAGACTTCTATGAAGGTGTCATTGATCTTCAGAGCTTAAACTCGGGATTTATAACACTCATCCCAAAAACCCAGTCACCGGAGATTGCTAATGATTTCAGGCTCATCACGCTACTTAATTGTTGTTTGAAGCTGATAACTAAGTTGTTCGCTAACCACTTACAGAAACTTGTGCTCAAGATCATTCATCGGAACCAATACTGATTCCTCAAAGGGAGATCGATCCAGGATTGCTTGTCTTGGGCATTTGAGTACATTCACCAATGCTAAGCATTGGGAAGAGCTTGTTGTATTCTGAAGCTAGACTTCGTGAATGCATTCGATACCATCCAACATGAACCGATGATTGAGATCATGCGTCATACGGGCTTTGATGAGAAGTGGTTGGGGTGGATCAAATGTGTTTTTTCCTCCGGAAGCTCTTCGGTGCTACTTAATGGCACCCCAGGAAAGCAGTTTGATCGCCTCTGTGGGGTGTGATAGGGAGATCCTCTATCGCCTTTGATCGTTGTTCTTGCAGTGGATCTATTACAGTCAGCGATTAATGATGCCAGTCGGACAGGTTTGCTTCAGTTGCCCCTGCCCACTTTTGATAGTAACTATCCTGTAATTCAGTATGCTGACGACACAATCGCTATCCTTCCTGCTTGTACCTCAGAAGCGCAAGTGTTGAAATCTATTCTGGTTGACTACGCGAAGTCGGTGGGCCTTAAGATCAACTTTCACAAGTCAACCTTGGTTCCCATAAATTTTTGGTTGCTCTATTGGCAACATGCTGTTTACATACCTAGGCCTGCCCATGGGCACCACATGCCCGAGTATGACCGACCTGATGCCGCTGGTGACCTCGGTTCCGAGGAGAGTCCGGGCAGCAGCTTCGCTCCTGGATTACGGCTCCAATCTAACACTGCTCAACTCGGTGGTCACCTCCCTATCCATTTACGCCATGTGCTCCATCAAGATACACCCTAAGATCATCGAGCACCTTGATAAGTTGTGCATGTCATGTATTTGGGTGAGAAAATCAAATGATGGGTATAAGGGCAGCTCGCTGGCAGCATGGGGTATGGTATGCAAACCTAAGAGCAAGGGTGGGCTGGGGATCATTGATCTTAAGACCCAAAACCAAGGGCTGCTGTTGAAACAGCTTCACAAATTCCATAAAAACTGTCATGTTCCTTGGGTGAGCTTGATCTGGGACACCTACTATGTGGGCAAAATACCGCAATGCCTCTGATCCGTGTGGATCTTTCTGGTGGAAAGACCCCATGCAACTATCTGATATATATAGAGGGGTCACAAAATGGGAGGTAGTGGTAGGGGACACGATCCTGTTTTGGAAAGATAATTGGAACACTGAGATTTTTCAAGAAAAGTACCCGAGAGCTTTTTCCTTTGCCAAGGAGCCTGATATCTCAGTGAGGCATCTATTATCTTCAGAGCGATTGGGTGATGTGTTCCACCTGCCTCTATCTTTGGAGGCTATGAGTGAGGTTGCTGGGCTCCAGTCAGAAACCTTGGATACTTCACTGGCTGATGGCAAGGATGTGTGGTCTTGTGTTTGGGGGGGGGGGTAGATGCGTTTCGATCCTCACAATACTATGCCCATTGTTTCAGCCAGATACAAGTTGATGAGGCGTTCGGCTGGATCTGGAAAACCAAATGTACAATGCAGTGGAAGGTATTCTTCTGGTTGCTGATGGCTAATAGATTGAACACTAGAAATATGTTGCGGACAAGACATTACAAAGTCCAGAATGATGACTATACCTGCCTTCTTTGCCACCACCCACCTGAGGAAGACTTGGTTCACCTCTTCTTTACTTGCCCCTTTAGTCAGAGATGTTGGGACGCTTTGGGGATTCAATGGCCAAATGACACTGAAAGGTTCAGAATGCTGCATGAGGGCAAGGCAAGATGGGCTCAGCCGATGTTCTTGGAAGTTTTTGCAGTGGCAGCTTGGGGGATCTGGAAGAAGAGGAATGATAAACACTTCAGAGGAATCCAACCTTCATTTGAATCTTGGAGGAACAGATTCAAGCTAGACTTTGCCATGCTGGTTCATAGATCAAAGCAAGAGCAAGGCCCTTACATTTTATCCAAAGCTAGCTCGCTTTGATTTACTTTCTGTTTGTGTTAGTCACTTTACCTAACCCCCCCCTCTCACTATGTAAATTATAAACTATTGGACACTCTAACCCCCCTAATTTTGTTTTATTAATATAAAAGGCAGTGAGAGAATCTCACTGTCATCAGTTCTCAAAAAATTAATAATCATCAACCCAACAAATTAATTAAATAGAGTGATGAGATCAAATCGATAATTCAAGTACCAGATACTCAAGATGTTCATAACCGGGGACACGGCTAATCATGATTAGTTTATACACTCTGCAGAGGTTTGCGCACTTTTCCCCACAAGACTCGATCTCCTCCGTTGGTTTTCTCGCACTACATGGTGTTTGAGAAACAGATGACCGAGACACAGTCTTTCAGAAGCATTTACTCTTTACTCTGGGTAGACAGTACCACCTACATCCCCTACATCTGCTAGCCTACCACTGAAAGAGGTCACACAACTTACTCAACTTTGCCAGAGCCCATAATGGCTTGTGGCTGCACACAGAAGTTTCTAGCATGAATAATCATATGATCCCTTTAAGCTTGGGTGGCTAACCTTAGGATGATCACACGGGTACTCCGGGATATCCCAGGACAACACTGGATTGCTCCAGGTGCCTCGACAAGCATTGGGTGCTCCAGGGTGCCTCAACCAATCCACCCAGATGTGTATTAAAGTAGCCACCTTAAGTTTAACCATTAATTAAAACTCTCACCTCAGTCATGGGTCACTCAACCAAACCACGTCTACGAGCATAGCATAGCAATCTAAGCATCATGAAGAAGTAACTCCCAGGGTTTGAAATAAAGACAATAGGTTCTACCTCATCACTACTTCCCAAAACCCACAAGTATTCAAGTCCTAACCATGCAGTATTTGAGGATTGAAACTAATTCATAAAAACTGGGTAATAAGGGGTACAATCAAAGTGTTACTTTCCTTGCTGACAATCTGAAAACCCTAGTGATTCGTAGTAGCACGCTTCGCACTCCGGAAACCCTATTGTGAACAAACAATAACATACATAAGCAATCAAGCATAAGATGCAAGGATAAAACTCAAATGAAAAGATCCAAACTGAAAGTTCAACTGAATAGCTTCGATTTGCAAAAAGAATCAATAGATCGGAGCTATAAAAGTCAAACTACGATCAAAAGAAGTTCGAATACAAATATGCTTGAAACCAAATTTTAAATTTGTCAAAACCATGTTCAAGTTGTTTAACTAGAAAGAGGCAAACAAGACGAAGATTTTGGCATTGGTTTCACTGGATTTGGATGAACGAGCAAAAAGTTGTGAGGGTTTGAAGATCAGGGACTGATATGTGAGAAAACTAATCACAAATAGGTCCCTGGCCGAAAAATAAAAGAACAGAAAAACCCCAACGAACGAACGTTCGCTAATAGAACCAAACGAATGAACGTGTTCATTTAAACAAGCTAAATAGTAAACGTTCGCTAACAAGCGAACCCTAAAAAAACCGATCTAAACCGTTGAACCGAAAAAACCGTAAATGAACCGGCGAATCAGGGCAGTTTTTATACCGGTTCACCACGTCGGCAGGGTCAACAACGGCGGCAGAACTCTGGCGAGGCGGCGGTTCAGGCGGCACGGGGCGGCGACACGGGCGCTCGGCGACGGCGGCGGCTAAAGGCGGCGCGGGCGGCAGCTTGGTGCGGCGGCAAGAAGCGGCGGGGGCGGCGACTTTGGTGGGGAGAGGGGGCGGCGGCAGTGGCTACTGATAGGTGGGGGTCTCAGCGGCTTGGGGAAGGGGCCGAGGCCGAGGAGTCCGGATTGGTCTCTCTGGCGGCGGCGCTGCCGTGTGCGAGGCGGACTTGGGCGGAGGCGGCGCGCGCGTGGGCCGGCTGGGCCGTTGGCCAAGTTCGGTCCAACACCTTTTTTATATAAATAAAATTTTGCACAAAGAAAAATCCTAATAAATTATAAAAAAATTCTAAAAATACCAGAAATGATTTTAACCGTCTAAACCTAATGTTTAGAACAAAGTGAACATTTTTCTGGCCTAAAAATGCAATTTCTAAAAATGCATATTTTTCTAATTCAAATAAAATAGCAAATAAAATACATATAAAATATAAAATTGATTTTAAATTTTCTTCTCCAATATTCCTCTCATTCGAAGAAGTCATATTATCTTCTCTCTTTTATTTTTAAAATTGCAAATAATTGGAGAAAAATATTAAAATCAAATTGATCCCCTTTTCAAATTTGAGAAAGTTCAAATATGAAAATTTATGAAATCCCCAACTCTCACCTTGGGTCCTTGAGTTGCTTAAGATTTCTAGGATCATAACCAAATATGCAAATAAAATATGATATGCATATGATGACCTATGTAAACATCCAAGTTGAAAATTGGGATGTTACAAGTAGCAGTGGGTGGGAATCCGGCCTTTAGTGAAATCAGGGGCGAACGCGCCAGAGACTACTTGTGGGCACGTGCAAAGAGGCGTGATGACAAAACTTATTACTTTGAACACACACATGACGTCGAGCTGTATCAAGTGATGTTAGAGGCTTCCAAGATCCCTAGAAGATTCTACAGGAACTCGGGGCCATGTGACATTCTGTCCATTGCTCTGGAAACAAAAAAGCCCCCTGGCCGTGCAAGGGGTATAGGTGCTAATGTCCTGCACAAGAGGGCTTTCACACTCAGCAAAGAATAGAGGCTTAGCATGAAAAAATTAAGGAGTGAAATGAAGCAGAATGCATTGTATGAAAGGTTGAGGAAGGAGATTTATCCGGCTGTTCGAAAGGATGTTGAGGAGTCAATGATGATGCATAAGACTCTAACATTGACAGATAGCCAGTAGATGGGAGGGGAGGCGGGCATGGAGGATACTGCTTATAGCGTGACAACACTACACAAGATTAGTTGTGCATCAGCTCACCCCAGCGACACTGAGACTGCATCTGCTCATGATGATGCTATATCTGATCTATCTGGAATGAAAGACAGACTAAAGGCCATGCTTACACATTGTGGAGGTACATTAAAATGTGCAACAACCTGTATTTGCCCACCTTATTGGAAGATGGCCTCTTGTTGGACAATGTGCCATTGAAGCCGGGCTGTGTGAAGTGCTATGTGACTGAAGTAAAGCCTGGATTCAATGAATTTGGCCTGAAAAATGTCCTAGGAGACTTCAATGAGCAAAGGACCTTGGCAGAAACATTTCAGACTAAAGGCCGTGCTTACATCCAGTGGCCACGAAAGGAAATAGAGTTCATCGATGAGATCCCTGAAGCCCCGCCAAGAGCAACCACTGTCACCCCTCTACCAGTGATGCTCTCCTTGCCACAACAGCTCTCATGGGCTGATGCATCAACCTGTGATCAGTTGGCCTAACTTTGTGGCATACAGGCCATGTCATCCTCAGCCCCAAAGCAGCTAGTGGCAAGGCCTACAACTGCTGAAGACGCACCACCGGTTTAGATGCCAGCCCCTGAAGCAGCGGGGGGAGACCCAGCTTCAACACATGCTTAGTAGACCAACCTGGTGGAATGGACTGCTAAGCAGTCTGATGCTTCGGAACTCCCTGCTAAGTAGTCTGTAGGTCCAGAACCGATAGCTCATCACTCCATCCGTGCGCAGTCACGTGATCAGCATACCAATGCATCAGCACTTCCTGCTCAGCAAACCAACGCGTTGGCACGGCCTCCTCAGCACACCGACAAGTTGGCACCACCTGCACAGAAACCAGACATAGCTTCAACGCATGGTCAGCAGTCTGATGCCTCTACTCCTACAACCTAGCAGTCCGTCACAGCAGCACCGCTAGCTCAGCGGTCCGGCATAGATAAACCGTCTGCTAACCAGTTCGTCCAAGCTTCACCGTCTGCTCGGCAGTCTACCTTGTAGGCAACCAGACATTCTGCCAGAAATGCTTCAAGTACCAAGAAGGAAGTCACCAAAAATGCTACACCCCAGAGGAAGCGCGGAGGGAAAGTGAAGAGGAAAGAGAACGATTGCCTCTTACTTAAAGCACTCATCGCCCAGAACCAAATTAACAACAGCTTGTTCGAATCAGGGAGTAATATTATTTCTGACACCATGGATGATGAAGAAGTACATTTGTTGCTTGCTAAAAGTAAAGCAGACATACTTCAAGCACACTATTACGTCCATGGCCAGCCATTTCTTATTGGCGAATACTTTGATGAGTGCAGCTCCAGTTGCCGTGAGTTACATGAATATTGCATGGATCAAATGTCAGCAGGTCATCATGGTTTGTTAGTCCACTACAACAAAGAACATTTCCGACACAATGCTAGTTCCATCAATGTGAGTTTCGAGGACTTACATCTCTTCTTCAACTTCAATGTGCTCAATGCCACTCTTGTTAGATGCCTGATTTTGTAAGTACTTAACAAACTCTGATCAACTTCTCCATACAAGGCTATAAATGATAAACAGCTAACTACATTTTATTCCTCTCAGGGGATTCAATGTGCAGAGAAGAAAAAGGGAGAGTGTGTATTTTATAGATCCTGAATTAGCAAATGGCACAACAATACATGGTAAGGACCTACGGCACTGGGCCGTTAACACGGTCGTCCATCCCTTTGAAAACACGTCCCATGCAAAATCATTTCTCTCGCCATATCATGAACGGTAAGTCAAGTAAACAACCACACATAAACTTAGTGTCTTTCAGATTTTGACATAATTTGTAAGTTCATGGCTTCCTTAATATGTAACAATCACTGAATATTGGTATTCATTGTTCCAAACAAGGACACAATTTACTACATCGATTCTCTGAGAGAGTCAACAAACGCTCAAGATCTGACACATCTTCAGCAATTCATGGATATGTATTGAATTCTATGATGTTGAAATTGATTTGCATTCATATCTGGTTCAATAATTGATGTTGTCAAAATTCATCATCATTTGCAATGTGCTCGCACTGTGGAAAACTAAACCTAGGAACCTGTTCAAGAGGGAACTACGTCTACAACACGAGATCGTTTCTCAAGTAACACACCGAAATCCATTATTTTTGGAAAATTTATCCAACGGTCTGCAAATACCTTTCCTTACGCTAGTCAAATGTTCAAGCTTCTAAATAAACCTCTTTCTATTTTGTCCAAAGAAAAAGTAATGCATCTAACACCGGTTAGGTTGTTCCTAACAAGACAAATACATGACTAATTCTATAAAAAATGTAGTGTCCTCAGCAAGAAGCAGGAACCAACCTTTGTGGATACTATGTTTGCAAACGCATGATCTCCATCTGCAAATCTGTTGATAGTTGTGACGGTCCTCGCAAATTAGTACCAGTAAGTCTGTCTTAATTAATATCTTCTATTCCACTCATATGACACATTCTGATCTTAAAAATATTGCAGGTCATCTTAAAACCGAGGATCCATGCACCGCTCTTGGCTGGTGAATTGTTGATGGTTCAGAGACTTATTGGTGACTTCTTCCTGGATCACTACATCAATCCCACTGGTGATAATGAAGATTTCAGCATGCCTTCTCCTGAAACATTGAGTAAGAGTTAGCCGCTAAACATATACGCATGAATCCATTGTTTTCCATCGGATGAGGTCTTCGTATTTCATACACCATGATTAATTATGTAATGCATATATGTGTGGACAAATCATTGAAATTTAGCTACCATATGTTCAATTGTAATTGTTGCAAAATCTAATGAATCTTCTTCCTGTGGACACTATTTGTCCAATTGAATATTGTGGCAAATTTGGTTTTTGCATGCTGATTCAAAATGGTTTTTTTGTTTATTTGTTCAATTGAATATTGTGGCAAATTTTCTTTTTTCGTGCCGATTCAAAATGTGATATTTTTGTTGACTTGTTCAATTGAATATTGTGGCGAATTTGCTTTTTGCAGGCCGATTCAAAATGGGACATTTTTGTTTTAACCTGGCAATTGCTCTGCACTCGGTTCAACTAAATGAGTGTGTGCGATCCACATCGGAAAACATAAGTCAATCATAGCAAAACTGTCGGTGATACACAGCAGATCGCAAACGATTTGCAGCGCTACTACGTGTGCGTAGGGTGTCCGGAACCGTTTGTGATATTGCGTTGTCGCACATGAGAACTCGGAGTAAACCGTGCCCAATGTAAAATACAATCCTAGTCATAATTTTTCAAGAAACGTGTGGGATCGCAAATGAAAAGCACACGTCACTCTTGCGGTAACCGTCGGTGATACCCAACAATTCACAAACGGTCTGCAGCACTTGTTTGTGTGCGAAGGGGCTCCTAAACCATTTGTGATAGAACATTATCACAGACGATAATTGTTGGGAAATGTGTGGAATGGAGTCTTGCATGGCATACGGGTTACGCAGAAAACTCGTGTGCGATGGGGCACAAATTGCACAAAGTTCATATGTTGGCCCGTGTGCCTTACATACTGTTTCCCAAACAGTTGATTACGACAGACCGTATGGTTTCACTGCGTCATTGGAAACATTTAATCACCGATACCACATGTGCAAGAGAATTTAGTGTGTGCTGCATCGCACACGATGACATTTTGGAAGGCCTTTGGTTCACTACTCCATATCCCCGACGGTTTCTGGATCGTGTGGGAAGGACACCCTATCGCCCACACTCACTTGGCGATGGGCCCAAATGCCGTCACGCAAAGGGGTTAAAAACCGTTTGTATAGCACCGACACACACCAGTGAAGGCTTGAAATTTGGTTGGGTTTGCTTCAATTCCTCTATTGGAGATGATGAACCCTAGTAGCTTTCCGGCTGGGACGCTGAAAACGCATTTTTCTGGATAGAGCCATATGTTGTATGTTCGGAGGTTGTCAAATGTGTGGCGGAGATTGTCCACCAATGATTCGACGTGTTTAATCTTGATGATCAAGTCGTCCACATATGCTTCAACCGTCTTGTCGATTTATATTTCCAAGCATGTTTGAATCATGCGTTGGTAAGTGGCACCGTCGTTTTTGACCCCAAAAGGCATGGTGTTAAAACAGAAAGGCCCATACGGGGTGATGAACACCGTTGTAGCCTGGTCAGACTCCTTCATTTTAATCTGATGGTATCCGGAGTAAGCATCGAGGAAGCACAACGAATCATGTCATGTAGTCGCATTGATAATCTAGTCAATGTGGGGCAAAGGGAAGGGGTCTTTAGGGCAAGCCTTATTAAGGTCCTTGAAATTGATGCAAAGGCGCCAAGATTTATCCTTCTTTGGTACCATGACCAGGTTGGCTAGCCAATCCGGGTGTTTGATTTCTCTAATGAACCCGGCTTCAATTAGTTTGGCTAGCTCCTCCCCCATAGCTTGTCGTTTGGGTTCGGAAAATCGCGACAGCATTTGCTTGAATGGCCTGAACCCCTTGATTATGTTGAGGTTGTGTTCGGCCAGTCTACGTGGGATCCTGGGCATGTCAGAAGGGTTCCAGGCGAAGATATCCTAATTTCCGCGTTGGAACGCGCATAGGGCGGCGTCTATCGTCGGATCCAGCTGTGCTCCAATGGATGTTGTTTTATTTGGATCTGCCGACTGTACTTGAAATTTAACTATTTCATCTGCTGGCTTGAAAGGGGTGGATTTAGGTCTCTTATCAAGAATCACATCATCCTTGTCCATCGTGGATCATAGGGTGGTTAGTTCTTTGGCCGCAAGGGCTTTGAATAGTGCCTCAAGGGCCAAGGACGAGGGTTTTTTCGGCGCGGAGTGCTTTATCCAGATCGCTCGTAACTGTGATTATTCTGTTGGGCCCTAGCATTTTAAGCTTCATGTACCCGTAATGGGGTATGGCTTGGGAGAAGAAGCATTTTCTGTTTGTTCCTTGACGAACATAGCTTGGGAGAAGAAGCTAGTTCTTAGCTTGGGAGAAGAAGCATTTTATGTTTGTTCCTTGATGACCGCCCCCAGGGGAGTGACCGGCGGAGAATTGGTTTCCCTCTGGTCAGCTTTAAGCCCGATCTGATCATAATCCGTTGAAAGCCCCAAGGCGGTGATGCGGTCTATCAGCTCGTTTAAGGACGAGATGTCTAACAGATCCAACTTTTTGGAGTGCTCGAGAATGATGCGGAGGTGATGTTTGGCGATCACGGGGTACACCGTCGGCATGATGGCCGCGTGGGCACCCACGGTGAAACTGCCGAGCTAGAGGACCTACCCTGAAGTCAGGCTCCTTCCAGAAGTGTTATCATTGTTGGTGGTGCAACAAACCCTGGGTGTCGAAGGCTCCGCTGTCGCCGTCCTGGGAGCGGGGGTACCCAGACTTGCCTTCCTGCGGCCCAGGGCGTGGCTCCACCAACAGCCTGGTACGGCCCATATTCACCAGAAACCACTCAAGACCCTCGCGAGGGGCCAAGCCTCGCGAGGCGGATGACACCAAGACGTCCTCCGAGGCGGCCTTGCTAGGCTGGCTCCTGAGGAGTAGAGATATCTATTCAAGGGGCACCTCGCGAGGTCCGCATGACATGAGCCATGACGACCATGGCCAGGCGGGCGCCAGCAAGCGAACGGTGCCGGTTTCCTCTTTGGTGCGAAAGAAGCAGACGAAGGCGAGGAGTCCTGAGGCATCAGGCAAAGGTTTCCATATCGGTGCACCAAGACCAAGAGCAGAAGGACGGCAGGACGATGGTCACCACAGAGCCCACGGCGGCATCACCACCAAAGCCTTTGGCAGGCGAAGACCACCTTTTGTCAGGATAACTTGTACTAGTTTTCTCCCTTCGAAATTGTCCGTTGTGGGATCCCTTCCTGTAACATCCCAAATTTTCAATTTGGAATGTTATACATTTGATCATCATGCATATCTTATTTTCTTGCTTTTTGGTCGATCCTAGAAATTTCACGCAACTCAAGGACATTCGGAGAGAGTTGGAGATTTCGTTATTTTCATATTTGAGAGTTTTCTCGAATTTGAAAAGAGGATCATTTGATTTATTTATTTCATCTTCAATAATTTTTCCGATATCAAAAAAAATATGAGAGAGGGAATAATATGACTTTCCCAAATTTAGGAAAAATGAAGATTTAATAAATAGATCAATTTTGGTTTTGCCGGAGTTTTGTTTGCTTTTTTTTGGATAGGGAAAAATGCGCGTTTTCGAAAATTGCATTCTAGGCCCGGAGAAAAGTTCATTTTGTTCGACTCATTTTTAGGAGTCGGGGAAAATTTACTTTAGTAATTTTGGAGCTCGTTTAGATTTTCTTTCTTTTGTTTTTCTGCGCGCGTAACTGATTAAAAAAAAAGGAGCCAGGCCAGCCGGGCCAAAGGCCCAGCCAGCCGGCCGCCCAGCCCCAGCTGCGCGCGTGCGCCAGCACCAGGCGCAGGCAGCCGCCAGCCCCGCCGCCCCTCTAGGCCGAGTCCTAGTAGGACTTTAGCCCCCCCCCCCTTTCCTTGTTTCGTTTTTCCTTTTTCCTAGTCTATTTCTTGTCCCCTACCCCAAGTAACCCCCTCCCTTCACCTATATAAATACCCCCACACCCCCCCCTCCAACACATCAAATCAAACCCCAAGCCCCTCTCCTCACATCAATCCCAAGCCCCACACCACCCCGCGCCTCCCCAAGCCGCGCCCTACGCCGCCGCCCCTCACCCTACGCCGCCGCCCTTGTGCATCACCGCCGCCGCCCAACGCCGCCGTTCACCGGAGCCCCTCGCCGGAGCCTCGCCGAGGTAGCCGCGCCTCCCTTTTATCCCCTCGGTTCGGTTCTTCTTATAAACCGTTCCGATTCTTTTCTTCTCTTCCGATTCGTTTTCTTTCCGGTTCTTTTCTAAACCGTTATGGTTTCTAGATCTGTTTTTCGTTTCGGTTCTTTTCCGAAAACCCTAGATTGGTTTTCATTCTTCTTTCGGACCGTTCGTCTCAATGAACGTGATCACTGGATTCTTCTAGGATAACGAACGTCCGTTCGTTTAACCGTTCATCTCTTTCTTTTCGTCGGATTTATTTCGCAATCGCGATCTCAGATCCGATCTTCGTTCTAGTTTATCTTCTCGCCCGCTAATCGGAATCAGGTGATTCAAGCGCCTGGAGTTTCGTCTCGAAACCGCCGTTCCATCTAATCAACTTGAACAAGTTTTTGCTATGGAAAAATTTGACCTAGTTTCAACTTGCTAGAACCGAGTTGTTTTCTTCCGTCGTTTGTTTTCCGTCGTTTATTCGGTTCGTTCTTTCTTTGCAACCGCAGTTCTTAAGTTGAACTTTTTGGTTCATCCTCTCATTCGAGTTTTACTTGTGCATTAGATGAGTACTTATTGTGTGGTTACTATTGTTTGCTTACGATAGATTGACCGGAGTGAGACAAGTAGATCTATCAAGAGTTTTAAGTACGAATCATCTTCATCTACATTGCAGGCAAGTTCACACTTTGATCATACCTTTTCTACAACCCAGTTTTATTGCATTAGATCAATCCTCACACATTGCATGATTAGGATCTAATTAAATTGTGGGATGGGAAGTAGATGAGGTAGTACCTATCACCTGTATTATTATGAAACCTTTGGGAGTTACTTCTACGTTTGCTTATTATGCCATGCTATGCTAGTAGACGTGGATTGGGTGAGTGATATCCATGACAGATGTGAGTTGATAATTTTAATGGTTTATCTAAGGTGGCAACTTAAACACACATCTGGGTGGATTGAGGCACCTGATGTCTATCAGGACTTGCCTGTTTTTTTTGGACCGCCACCCAGGCTCAAAGGGATCATAAGATAATTCATGCTAGAAACTTCCGTGTGCAGCCACATGCTACTATGGGCTCTGGCATAGTTGACTAAGTTGTGTGAACTCTTACGGGGTGGACTAGCAGATGTAGGGGTTGTAGGTGGTACGGTCTACCCCACATGTAAGGTGCTAGCGCTTCTGAAAGACTATGTCTCGGTCATCCGTTTCTCAAACACCATGTAGTGCGAGAAAACAAACGGAGGCGATCGAGTCATGTGGGGAAAAGTGCGCAAACCTCTGCAGAGTGTACAAACTAATCATGATTAGCCGTGTCCTCGGTTATAGACAACTTGAGTATCTAGTACTTGAATATCATGTGAATCTCATCATGTTACCCCTAATTAATGTTGTTGGGTTTAATTATTTTTAATTGGGATTGAGAATGCTGTCAACCATTCTCAATGTTTCACAACCACCATGATAGCTAAATAAATTTATTCCTTTGCAGTAGGGAAAAATTGGCTTTTCGCAAAAACCTTATAACCATAGAGCTTTTCCACCAGCCATATATGCATATAGTGATAGCCATTGTTCATCATTTTCTCTATGGTGTGAATTTGCCAGTACATTCAATGTATTGACCCGTTTCGGGCTGCAACGTCTCATGTTGCAGGATTATCCTATGACGAGTAAGTGATACGTTAGGGTTACGGATTCTACACTCAACTTTGCCGTTGGTATTGATGGGAATCCACAACCTTGTTGCTTCCGCTATATGGATTGAGGTAATAGTATTTATGTTACTTTATACATGTGATTTACCTCTGTTATAAATCCTTCGAGTACTGTGTGTGTCAGCATACCGATCCAGGGATGACACTTAAGCACAGAGACTTGACCCATTCGGGTCGGGTCGCTACAAGATGGTATCAGAGCACATGTTGACTGTAGGACGTGACCCTAGAAACTGGCAAGCCCATAGCAAATATTTTTCTCTACAACTTTCCCTTTCAAAAAGATCTTTTACCTCTCTTCTCTTCTGAGCTTATTCAAATATTCCCTTTTAGTTAGACCATACCCCTTTCCCCTTTTTGACCACTCGAAGATTCCACTGATGAGACCACTCCAAGAAGTACAAGATATCGGACAACTACGACCACTACGGAATGAAGAGTATTTTCTGTGCATCTGAATAATGGAAACTACAACGGTTGAAGACTCCGAAGACTAGGAGAATTGAAGGCTCTGTAGAATTTCCAGATTGAGTATGACCTAGGAAGGCTACCCTTATGGAACTTGGCAGACTATGGAAGTTGTCAATACCCGAGATCAAGGTGTATCGGAGAAAGACTGAAACAAGGAGCATGAGAACTCAAAGTTTTGTCGAGAAAACCCTAAGGCAGGAGATATCAACTATGGAATGATAGCTCATGGAAATGACAAGAGCAGAAACACAGCTATCCAAGAAGTTATCTCGCGCTGATGCTATTGTCACCATGCTGAGTTAAGGATGCATGTCATCAGAATGGATTTGATGGAAGAAGGCTGATGGAGCACCTATTAGTAAGATGAAGTTTTAACCTTAGCCGGTGTATCACCAGGATCTGGAGTAGTACATAAAGAAGTTTAAGGTGGAGCTCCATGAAAGCATATTAGACAAGGAAGCATTTCGTGAAGAACTCAGGAACCAAAAGCTGAAAGTAGCCAAGATGGAGGAGCTACAACCTCGAGATACCGGAGATTTGTCAGGAACTGAAGGACAGTATGACCATGGCTCATGCCAAGGATGTTGAAACCTAGAAGTTTGGAATGCAATTCCAGAATATTCAAGGATGTCACGAGAGACTTCGCGTCAACCGAGTTGATCTGGCAAAAGAACTTGAGAAGACAAGCACGATGGCAAGAAGCCATCAGAGACATGACCAAGACTTGAAGAGTTGGAGACATTGAAGATTTATTGACCTTTAGAGGACCAAACCCCTGTTATATACCTACGTTAGATGCGACGTTTGTGAGCTGTCATTTGTTTGATGTTTTTCCCGACAGGCACAAATAAAATCTGTCTTTTCAAAACTGTTGTTTGCATTGTGTGCATCCCTCTCTATTTCTCTTATCTCACCCCAAACCCATGGACCCAATAGATGATGAATGGAGATGAGCTTGTATTTTCTGGACCGATGAGTCAATTGGAGACAGACCGATGGATTCGGAACATGGAGGATCATATGGAGAACAACCCTATCGTCGGAAAGGATATGGCCCAACATGCTCTTCAATGCTTTGAAAGAGGTGCTGCTACTTGGTGGAGGATGTACCAAACCATGAATGGATGGCAAGGAGTAACCACTTGGAGAGAATTAAAGTTGACTCTACAAAGATATCACCTTGTGTCCCAGAAGTTGAAGTCTTATGGAAAGGATATAAGGAAACCTTGTGCATGCAAGATTTGTGGAGAAATAGGCTACACCCATAAAGCAGACAAGGATGAATGCATTAACTGTGAAGGAAGTCACCCAGTTGAAGAATGCCCAACCAGGAAGATTACTTGTTTCTTGTGTGAAGGGACTACCCACTATCCTGCTCAGTGTCACATTTACCCCATGGTACAACGAACCATCCAGCAGAAGAACGAAGTAATGAAAGGAGCCCTCATGGAAATTTTAGAAGAACCCGTGATGAAGGAAGATGTGGAAGACACACCTAAAGAGGACCCGAGTAAACCCTGCACTAAATCTTGCTATTCATGTGGAGAAGAAGGACACATCTCCCAAAATTGTATAAAGGGGGATCTAGTAGAATTCCCAACGGAGGAAGTAGCGTATGACCCACAGGAAATAGAAGCTCTGATTGGAATGGAAAAGACCAGGAAGAGAAACCGATTGGAGCCCAGGAGGAACCTGAGTCATATCACCTGTTACAGGTGCAAGGAGTCAGGGCACTACCTCAGCAGTTGCCCAAAAAGGAAACCTCGATACTTGTCAGAAGTAATATGTTTTAGTTGTAATAAAGCAGGGCACTTTGCCAGAGATTGTCCGAAGGAGAAGGAGACTTGTGATAAGTAGTTGAGTTTGTAACAGAAGAAATATAGTCGTAGTAGTGAGAACATTTTCCTTTATATTGAGGTGTTGAGTTGAGGCATGTAATGGAAAAACAGGAGATTGTAATAAATTGAGAATCAATAAAGATAGCAGTGTTGGTACTGATTTGGATTTTATGAGTTACTCTATGAGGAAAGATGTTGACCATTTTCAAGGATATGAGAAATATGGTCTATGGAATATTGGAGCATTTTAAGGGTGGTAGTACCCTGTAAGAACCGTTGACCCCTGGAAAAGATAAGGATACTCCACTGAGTGGATTTCGGACAAAATGAATACGAGTTTTGTCTCGATATGTGTGATGCCCCAAGAGTATGTGGGATGATGTTGGAGACCGTCGGTTGTTTGGACCAAATGTGATCAGGGAGTCAGAAGAGAATGTTAAGTTGATTCGAGATAGACTGAAGGTAGCTCAGTCCAGGCAGAAGAGTTATGCAGACTCAAAAACTCAAGGAGGTAGTCTATGAAATTGGAGATAGAGCATGTCTTCGTGTGACCCTCTGCGAGGAGTTAAACGTATTGGAGTTAAGGGACAGTTAGCCCCGAGATTTGTAGGACCATACCGAGTTTTGGAGCGTATGGGAGAAGTGGCCTACAAGTTGGAGTTACCCGAAGGACTGTCAGGAGTTCAAGATGTGTTTCATGTTTCCCAGTTGAAGAAGTGCCATGCAGAGATGGCCAATATTCCCATGTAAGGACGCTTGACCCTGGAAAGGATAATGATGTTCCACGAAGTGAATATGGAATTCATTTTATCTCAATATGAGGGATATTCCACGAGGATGAAGAGATGAATTACTATTGGATATGAAGGAGATATGATGTCAGAAATATGGATCAATGGAAAACTCCATGATGAGTCTGAGTAATCATGTCCTAGTTTGGTGCCAATAGAAGGAAGGAAGACAATACAATTGGATGGATTTAAGAATACTAGGAAGTTGGAAGTTGGACTAATGATCAGTTGCCCGAAGATGAGTTCAAGGATTACAAGTGAGGAGATGGGCTATAACCCACAGGCTCCAGACCCTGCCAAGAAGCAAGCACATACTTGCTGAAGGAAGGACCCTGGAAGAGGATATACCTTTGCCGATAGACGATCTTATAGGAGTTACGCAAAACCTGAGAGTTGTGAAGGAACGATAGATGTTTGTTTGGCTTGCAGAATCTATGGATATATCCGAACTTGGTTCGTCGACAAGAGAAATTCTGCAATGCTTGTGAGGATGACCAAGTGTTAGTATGCGAGATTCGCTAAACTGTATACATGGTAATGATTTGGGTGCGGGATGGATTGATCACCATACCGACTTACTCTTATTATTCGCCTTGCTATATGGGATGGTAAATCTGAGTGACTTACCTATAGTAGAGAGACGGCGATATTAAACCTTGTTTAAACCTTAGAATGGTATAAGTATTTTTCCCTTGTACACGACAGTTGTGCCAACCGTAGGTTATACGGTGAGGATCAACCAAGACCCATTTCCTGCAGGAGAAACCATACATTGTTGACCACCATGAGATATCGATAGTTGTTTAGTTTTGGCGCTAGACCCGTCAGCTAAGAAGACCCAATCTCGGAATAACCTTACTAAGAGGAAATGACAGAAGAATTGAGTAAAAGGTTATGCCACTACCTGAAGAGCCTAGAGAAGGAATTATCCTTACGATCTGAGAAGACGGCACTGTCAAGAATAAGGATGGAGTATATGAGTTTTGATGAAACCGTAACAATGATTCTAAGGGTGGTAGCACCCCAGACACCATGTGATGATCGATGGATTTTGAGAAGACCCCCAAACTCTAACCTTTTTCTTGCTAGCCTCTCCGAATCTCGAGGACGAGATTCCTTTTAAGGGTGGTAGGTTTGTAACATCCCAAATTTTCAATTTGGAATGTTATACATTAGATCATCATGCATATCTTATTTTCTTGCTTTTGGTCGATCCTAGAAATTTCACGCAACTCAAGGACCTTCGGAGAGAGTTGGAGATTTCGTTATTTTCATATTTGAGAGTTTTCTCGAATTTGAAAAGAGGATCATTTGATTTATTTATTTCATCTTCAATAATTTTTCCGATATCAAAAAATATGAGAGAGGGAATAATATGACTTTCCCAAATTTAGGAAAAATGAAGATTTAATAAATAGATCAATTTTGGTTTTGCCGGAGTTTTGTTTGCTTTTTTTTGGATAGGGAAAAATGCGCGTTTTCGAAAATTGCATTCTAGGCCCGGAGAAAAGTTCATTTTGTTCGACTCATTTTTAGGAGTCGGGGAAAATTTACTTTAGAATTTTTGGAGTTCGTTTAGATAGTTTTTCTTTTGTTTTTCTGCGTGCGAAACCGATTTAAAAAAAGGCGAGCCAGGCCAGCCGGGCCAAGGCCCAGGCCAGCCGCCGCCCCAGTTCCCTGTGCGCTAGCGCCAGGGGCTTCGCTCGCCGAGTCCCAGCGGGACTCCAGGAGCCGGCCGCCCCTCCCTTGCCCCTTGGCCAAGTCTTTAGCCCCCCTTTTCCTTGTTTCGTTTTTCCTTTTTCCTACTCTATTTCTTGTCCCCTACCCCAAGTAATCTCTCCCCTCTCCTATATAAATACCCCCATAGACCCCCCCCCCTCTCCTCACACCAAGAAACCCAAACCCCCTCACCTCCCCAAGCCGCGCCCCACCCCGCGCCCCTCACCCGCCGCCGCCGCCCCTATAGCGTCGCCGCTGCCGCCCTAGCACGCCGCCGTCGCCACCGTTCACCCCGCCGCCTCGCCGGAGGTAGCCCCGCGCCTCTCTTTTTCTTCCCCGCGGTTCGGTTCTTTTAAAAGAAACCGTTCCGGTTTTCTTTTCCGGTTTTTCTCTCCGATTCTTCGTTTTGGTTTCTTTTCCGAAACCCTAGATCGGTTTTCCGTTCTCTTTTTCGGTTTTTTTTCGAAAACCCTAGATTGGTTTTCATTCTTCTTTCAGACCGTTTGTCTCAACGAACGTGATCACCGATTATTCCCGGTTAACGACGCCCGTTCGTTTAACTGTTCGTCTCTTTCTTTTCGTCGGATTTATTCCGCGATCGCGATCTCAGATCCGATCTTCGTTCTAGTTTATCTTCTCGCCCGTTTATCGGAATCAGATGATTCAAGCGCCTGGAGTTTCGTCTCGAAACCGCCGTTCCGTCTAATCAACTTGAACAAGTTTTTTCTATGGAAAAATTTGACCTAGTTTCAACTTGCTAGAACCGAGTTGTTTTCTTCCGCCGTTTGTTTTCCGTCGTTTGTTCGGTTCGTTCTTTCTTTGCAACCGGAGTTCTTAAGTTGAACTTTCTGGTTCGTCCTCTCATTCGAGTTTTACTTGTGCATTAGATGAGTACTTATTGTGTGGTTACTATTGTTTGCTTACGATAGATTGACCGGAGTGTGACGAGTAGATCTATCAAGAGTTTTAAGTACGAATCATCTTCATCTACATTGCAGGCAAGTTCACACTTTGATCATACCTTTTCTACAACCCAGTTTTATTGCATTAGATCAATCCTCACACATTGCATGATTAGGATCTAATTAAATTGTGGGATGGGAAGTAGATGAGGTAGTACCTATCACCTGTATTATTATGAAACCTTTGGGAGTTACTTCTACGTTTGCTTATTATGCCATGCTATGCTAGTAGACGTGGATTGGGTGAGTGATATCCATGACAGATGTGAGTTGATAATTTTAATGGTTTATCTAAGGTGGCAACTTAAACACACATCTGGGTGGATTGAGGCACCTGATGTCTATCAGGACTTGCCTGTTTTTTTTGGACCGCCACCCAGGCTCAAAGGGATCATAAGATAATTCATGCTAGAAACTTCCGTGTGCAGCCACATGCTACTATGGGCTCTGGCATAGTTGACTAAGTTGTGCGAACTCTTACGGGGTGGACTAGCAGATGTAGGGGTTGTAGGTGGTACGGTCTACCCCACATGTAAGGTGCTAGCGCTTCTGAAAGACTATGTCTCGGTCATCCGTTTCTCAAACACCATGTAGTGCGAGAAAACAAACGGAGGCGATCGAGTCATGTGGGGAAAAGTGCGCAAACCTCTGCAGAGTGTACAAACTAATCATGATTAGCCGTGTCCTCGGTTATGGACAACTTGAGTATCTAGTACTTGAATATCATGTGAATCTCATCACGTTACCTCTAATTAATGTTGTTGGGTTTAATTATTTTTAATTGGGATTGAGAATGCTGTCAACCATTCTCAATGTTTCACAACCACCATGATAGCTAAATAAATTTATTCCTTTGCAGTAGGGAAAAATTGGCTTTTTGCAAAAACCTTATAACCATAGAGCTTTTCCACCAGCCATATATGCATATAGTGATAGCCATTGTTCATCATTTTCTCTATGGTGTGAATTTGCCAGTACATTCAATGTACTGACCCATTTCGGGCTGCAACGTCTCATGTTGCAGGATTATCTTACGACGAGTAAGTGATATGTTAGGGTTATGAATTCTACACTCAACTTTGCCGTTGGTGTTGATGGGAATCCACAACCTTGTTGCTTCCGCTATATGGATTGAGGTAATAGTATTTATGTTACTTTATACATGTGATTTACCTCTATTATAAATCCTTCGAGTACTGCGTGTGTCAGCATACCGATCCAGGGATGACACTTAAGCACAGAGACTTGACCCATTCGAGTCGGGTCGCTACACTTCCCGTCTAAACATTTGGGAAGAGGACCAGGGACTCTATAAATAGGGCTAGCCACCACCGAAGTCAAGGATCGGCTGATCTTGGATCGGATCCACTCCACCAAGGCCATGTCACCAGCTCATCGAGCTCAACAACACCTCTCCTCAGGAAGTAATTCATCCACTGTACTAGTTCATCCTCAGCCCACGAGGCGATCCACCACACCACACTGGAGTAGGGTATTACACCACAATGGTGGCCAGAACCAGTATAAACTCTCGTGTCACTTGTTCCTTGGGTTCGGCGAGCTAGGCCTAAAGATCATTGCGAGAGTGAGCAGGAGAGAGAGTGAGATCTTCGTGTGCACCCCAGTTTCGAACCACAAGGGTTTGCCAGATCCCACAATCCGACATTTGGCGCGCCAGGTAGGGGTGCGCTAAAGCTTTTCTTCCGCTGATTCGCACTCCACCGCCCCATTGCATCCATGTCTCATGCTCGTTGAGCTCGTGCTTAGCGCCGGGCCACCCTCGCCACCCACGTCGCTCAGACGGCGCCCGTTGGCGGACCTCCCCGTCGTTCTCCATCATCCGCTGCCAACGCCACCACCGGCCTCGCAGCAAACGAGCAGCAGGCCTCATCGCTACACCCCTTCGTGCGGCGGGACAGACGCACCGCCATCCCAACGCTGACTCCGGCCGGTTCGTCGTCCCATGCTTGTCGCATGCCCACGGATGCGCAGGCCCCGCTGCTCATGGCACGTTGATACATCTCCATCGTATCTATAATTTTTTATTGTTCCATGCCAATATTCTACAACTTTCATATACTTTTGGGAACTTTTTGTACTATTTTTGGGAATAACATATTGATCTAGTGCCCAGTGCCAGTTCCTGTTTGTTGCATGTTTTTTGTTTAGCAGAAAATCCATATCAAACGGAGTCCAAATGGGATAAAAACTAACGGATATTTTTTTGGAATATATGTGATTTTTGGGAAGAAGAATCAACGCGAGACAATGCCCGAGGGGGCCACGAGGCAGGGGGTGCGCCCAGGGGGTCAGGTGCGCACTGGGCCCTCATGGCCACCTCGTATGGCGGTTGATGCCCTTCTTTCGCCGCAAGAAATCTAATATGCGGATAAAGATCGTGTCCAAATTTCAGCCCAATCGGAATTAAAGATCTCCGGGAATATAAGAAACTATGAAAGGGCAGAATCAGGAACGCAGAAACAGATAGAGACAGAGAGACAGGTCCAATCTCGGAGGGGCTCTCGCCCCTCCGCCACCATGGAGGCAAATGGACCAGAGGGGAAACCCTTCTACCATCTAGGGGGGAGGTCAAGGAAGAAGAAGAAGAAGAAGGGGGGCTCTCTCCCCCTCTCTCCCGGTGGGGCCGGAACGCCGTCGGGGCCATCATCGCGACAACGATCTACAACAACAACTTCACCACCATTAGCACCAACTCTTCCCCCCCCCCCTCTATGCAGATGTGTAACCCCTCTTTTACCTGTTGTAATATCTACTTAAACATGGTGCTCAACGCTATATATTATTTCCCAATGATGTATGGCTATCCTATGATGTTTGAGTAGATTCATTTTGTCCTATGGATTAATTGATGATCATGATTGGTTTGAGTTGCATGTTTTATTATTGGTGCTGTCCTATGGTGCTCTCCGTGTCGCGCAAGCGTAAGAGATCCCCGTTGTAGGGTTTGCAATATGTTCATGATTTGCTTATGGTGGGTGGTGTGAGTGACAGAATCACATACCCGAGTAAGTAGGTTGTTTGCGTATGGCAGTAAAGAGGACTTGATGCCTTACAATGCTATGGTTGGGCTTTACCTTAATGATCTTTAGTAGTTGCGGATGCTTGCTAGAGTTCCAATCATAAGTGCATATGATCCAAGAAGAGAAAGTATTGTAGCTTGTGCCTATCCCTCAAATAAAATTGCAATAATGATTACCGGTCTAGTTATCGATTGCCTAGGGACAAATAACTTCCCATGACAAAAAGCTCTCTACTAAAACTAATTTAGTTGTGTCTTTATCTAAACAACCCCTAGCTATTATTTACATGCTCTTTATTATCTTGAAAACCTAGCCTACAACACCTACGAAGTACTTCTAGTTTCATACTTGTTCTAGGTAAGGAGAACGTTAAGCATGCCTAGAGTTGTATCAGTGGTCGATAGAACTTGAGGGAATATTTGTTCTACCTTTAGCTCCTCATTGGGTTTGACACTCTTACTTATCGAAAGAGGCTACAATTGATCCCCTATACTTCTGGGTTATCCAGAGCTTTTTCTGGCGCTGTTGCCAGGGAGTAATAGAATGGGGTGAATATTCTTGTGTGTGCTTGTTTGCTTTATCGCTAAGTAATTTTTATTTTTGTGCTCTTGTTTTCCATCTTTAGTTATGGGTAGGAAACGCAAAATAACAAAAAAAAATTAGTGGTACCTACTGAACAAATGGTTGAAGAACCACTCAAAATCTATCACATTGCTGAAGCTTTTTACTTGGATCATCTTTGATCCCTATGTGCTCGGGCTGAAACCCCAACTAGCTTAGTTGAGGGCAAATCTTTAGATGAGCATTCTTGTTATGTGCGACACCGCATATCTGAAAAAGGGAAACTTTTACTGGATCAAATTCATCGTTTGCAATGCTATGCTTGGAATTTATGTGAAATATATGATTTTACTTGTTGTTCTGAAGACCCTAAGAAACACCTTCCCTACCAATGTGAGTTTAGTGATAATGGAATCGTATCTTCGTATACTAAGGGTGTTTATAATTACTATGATGTTCACCAAATGGAAGAACTTGTTCCTTTTAGGGGTACTTGTGAAATTGCTTCTTTTATTGAAGAGTGTGATACTTTTCTCTACAAATCTGAAAATTTGGCCATACTTAAATATTGCTATGACAACTATGCTTCTAATCCTTATATTAAACCATATATTGAGGACTCCTCCGTTGTCCAAGAAGAGACTAATATTTTGCAGGAGTCTATGGAAGAAGAAATTAATGACATTGTGAGCTCATTGGATGAAGAAGATGAGGAGGAGAGCGAAGAACAAAAGGAGGAAGAGCGGATTGATCACCCGTTCCCACCTTCTAATGAGAGTAACTCTTCAACTCATACATTGTTTAATTTTCCTTCGTGCTTACCGAAGGACGATTGCTATGATGATTGTTATAATCCCGTTGATTCTTTTGAAATATCCCTTTTTGATGATGCTTGCTATGCTTGTGGCCAAGATGCCAATATGAATTATGCTTATGGAGATGAACTTTCTATAGTTCCTTATGTTAAATATGAAATTGTTGCTATTTTCACCCACGCATGATGGTCCTATTATCTTTTTGAATTCTCCCGGCTACACTATACCGGAAAAGTTTGCCCTTATTAAGGATTATATTGATGGGTTGCGTTTCCCGACTACACATGATGATTTTGATAGATATAATATGCATGTGCTTTCTGCTCCTACTTGCAATTATTATCAGAGAGTAACTACATCTCCCCCTCTCCATGTTTCCAACATGATAAAATTGCAAGAAACTGTTTATATTATGCATTGGCCTTTACTATGTGTGCATGAATTATTCTTTTGTGACATGCCGATGCATAGTAAGAGAGTTAGACTTTGTTGTTGCATGATATGTGTCATCTGTGCTCACTACTAAATCACAAATCATTGTTAATTAAAAATGGCTTTAATATACCTTGGGATCCGGGTGGATCCATTACTTGAGCACTATATGCCTAGCTTAATGGCTATAAAGAAAGCGCTACCAGGGAGATAACCCGGAAGTTTTAGAGAATCCTTTATTTCTATTGAGTGATTTTATATAGTTTAAAAACAAAAACAAAAATAAAGAGGGGAACCCAAAACTTCTCAAAAAGGATAGTGAAAGTGAGAGAGACGAGCATTGTTGAAGTGCGGGAGCTCCTTGAACTTCGTTCATGCTTATGGAAACTTTGTGAATCTTGATTACAGAAACTTTTCAACAAAAATAATTATCCCCTTGTACAGTTCCACTGTATTATAAAAATAATGTGCCAAGATTTGCCTTTAGGATGTTTACATTGCTTGTTGGTTTGTGCGGTGCAAGACAGAAACTTTGGTTGTAGTGCGCGATTTTACATTTTTTACTGGAATGTCAAACGAATCTGAAACATTTTGCACTGTCTTTATATACAAATAGTTTATTTTTCCTAATTGTTTCAGAATTTGTGGAGTACCATAAGTATGGTGAATGTTTAGATTACTACAGATTGTCCTGTTTAAGACATATTCTGTTTTTGATGCATAGTTTTGTTGTTTTGATGATACTATCGATTTCTATCAGTGGATTAAGCAATGGAAAAGTTATATTTCAGTAGCTGCAATGCAAAAACAAAATATGAATTGGTTTGCAACAGTACTTTGAGTAGTGATTTGCTTTATTATACTAACGGATCTTACCGAGTTTTCTGTTGTGTTTTGTGTGGATGAAGTGTTCGAAGATCGAGGAGGTCTCGATGTGAGTAGAAGGAGGAGAGGCAAGAGCTCAAGCTTGGGGATGGCCAAGGAACCCCAAGTAAATATTCAAGAAGACTCAAGCGTCTATGCTTTGGGATGCCCCAGAAGGCATCCCATCTTTCTTCAACAAGTATCGGTATGTTTTCGGATTCGTTTCGTTCATGTGATATGTGCAAATCTTGGAGTGTCTTTTGCATTTATTTTTCACTTTTATTTTATGCACCATGCTGGTATCAGATAGTCCATGGTTGATTTATAGAATGATCTTTGCACTTCACTTATATCTTTTGAGTATGGCTTCATAGAATGCTTCAAGTGCTTCACTTATATCATTTGAAGTTTGGATTGCCTGTTTCTCTTCTCATAGAAAACCACCATTTGTAGAATGCTCTTTTGCTTCACTTATATTTGTTAGATCATGGGCATATCTTTTGTATAAAGAATTAAACTCTCTTGCTTCACTTATATCTATTTAGAGAGATGGCAGGAATTGGTCATTCACATGGTTAGTCATAAAATCCTACATACAACTTGTAGATCACTGAATATGATATGTTTGATTCCTTGCAATAGTTTTGCGATATAAAGATGGTGATATTAGATTCATGCTAGTGGGTAGTTGTGGATTGTAGAAATACTTGTGTTGAAGTTTGTGATTCCCGTAGCATGCACGTATGGTGAACCGTTATGTGATGAAGTTGGAACATGATTTATTTATTGGTTGTCTTCCTTATGAGTGGCGGTCGGGGATGAGCGATGGTCTTCTCCTACCAATCTATCCCCCTAGGAGCATGTGTGTAGTACTTTGTTTCGATAGCTAATAGACTTTTGCAATAAGTATGTGAGTTCTTTATAACTAATGTTGAGTCCATGGATTATACGCACTCTCACCCTTCCATCATTGCTAGCCTCTTCGGTACCGTGCATTGCCCTTTCTCACCTTGAGAGTCGGTGCAAACTTTACCGGTGCATCCAAACCCCGTGATATGATATGCTCTATCACACATAAGCCTCCTTATATCTTCCTCAAAACAGCCACCATACCTACCTATTATGGCATTTCCATAGCCATTCCGAGATATATTGTCATGCAACTTCCATCATCATCATATACATGACTTGAGCATTCATTGTCATATTGCTTTGCATGATCTTAAGATAGCTAGCAAGATGTTTTCATGGCTGGTCCATTTTTTGATGTCATTGCTACACTAGATCATTTCACATCCTGGTACACCACTGGAGGCATTCATAGAGAGTCATATTTTTGTTCTAGTATCGAGTTGTAATATTGATTTGTAAGTAAATAAAAGTGTGATGATCATCATTATTAGAACATTGTCCCATGTGAGGTTATCAAAATAAAAGAGTCCAAAGAAGCCCAAATAAAAAAAGAGGCCAAAGAAGCCCACCAAAAAAACAACAAAACAAAACAAAATGATGAGAGAAAAAGAGAGAAGGGGCAATGTTATTATCCTTTTACCACACTTGTGCTTCAGAGTAGCACCATGTTCTTCATATAGAGATTCCCTTGAGTTATCACTTTCATATACTAGTGGGAATTTTTCATTATAGAACTTGGCTTGTATATTTCGATGATGGGCTTCCTCAAATGCCCGAGATCTTCATGAGCAAGCAAGTTGGATGCACAGCCACTTAGTTTCAGTTTGAGCTTCCATACACTTATAGCTCTAGTGCATCTGTTGCATGGCAATCCCTACTCCTCACATTGGCATCAATTGATGGGCATCACCATAGCCCATTCATTAGCCACGTCGATGTGAGACTTTCTTCCTTGTTGTCTCCTCCACACAACCTCCATCATCATATTCTATTCCACCCATAGTGCTATATCCATGGCTCATGCTCATGTATTGCGTGAAAGTTGAAAAGGTTTGAGAACATCAAAAGTATGAAACAATTGCTTGGCTTGTCATCGGGGTTGTGCATGATTTGAATATTTTGTGAGGTGAAGATGGAGCATAGCCAGACCATATGATTTTGTAGGGATAACTTTCTTTATCCATGTTATTTTGAAAATACATGATTGCTTTATTAATATGCTTGAAGTATTATTGTCTTAATGTCAAATGATAGAATATTTCTTTGAATCACTCGTGTCTTAATATTCATGCCATTATTAGATTACATGATCAGGATTATGCTAGGTAGCATTCCACATCAAAAATTATCTTTTTTGTCATTTACCTACTCGAGGACGAGCAGGAATTAAGTTTGGGGATGCTGATACGTCTCCGTCGTATCTATAATTTTTTATTATTCCATGCCAATATTCTACAACTTTCATACACTTTTGGAAACTTTTTATACTATTTTTGGGACTAACATACTGATCCAGTGCCCAGTGCGAGTTCCTGTTTTTTTTTTGTTTCACAGAAAATCCATATCAAACGGAGTCCAAATGGGATAAAAACTGACGGAGATTTGTTTTGGAATATATGTGATTTTTGGGAAGAAGAATCAACGCGAGACGATGCCTGAGGGGGCCACGAGGCAGGGGGGTGCATCCTGGGCCCTCATGGCCACCCCGTAAGGCGGTTGATGCCCTTCTTTCGCCGCAAGAAAGCTAATATCGGGATAAAGTCCGTGTCCAAATTTCAGCCCAATCGGAGTTACGGATCTCCGGCAATATAAGAAACGGTGAAAGGGCAGATTCAGGAACGCAGAAACAGAGAGAGAGACAGAGAGACAGGTCCAATCTCGGAGAGGCTCTCGCCCCTCCACTGTCATGGAGGCCATGGACCAGAGGGGAAACCCTTCTCCCATCGAGGGGGAAGGTCAAGGAAGAAGAAGAAGAAGAAGAAGGGGGGCTCTTTCCCCCTCTCTCCCGTCTGGGCCATCATCGTGACAACGATCTACACCAACAACTTCACCACCGTCATCACCAACTCTTCCCCCCTATATGTAGTGGTGTAACCCCTCTTTTACCCGCTGTAATCTCTACTTAAACATGGTGCTCAAAGCTATATATTATTTCCCAATGATGTATGGCTATCCAATGATGTTTGAGTAGATCAGTTTTGTCCTATGGGTTAATTGATGATCGTGATTGGTTTGAGTTGCATGTTTTATTATTAGTGCTATCCTATGGTGCTCTCCGTGTTGCGCAAGCGTGAGGGATCCCCGTTGTATGTTTTGCAATATGTTCATGATTTGCTTATGGTGGGTGGCGTGAGTGATAGAAGCACATACCCGAGTAAGTAGGTTGTTTGCGCATGGGAGTAAAGAGGATTTGATGCCTTATAATGCTATGGTTGGGTTTTACCTTAATGATCTTTAGTAGTTGCGGGAACCTTGCTAGAGTTCAAATCATAAGTTAATATGATCCAAGACGAGAAAGTATGTTAGCTTGTGCCTCTCCCTCAAATTAAATTGCAATAATAATTACCGGTCTAGTTATCGATTACCTAGGGACAAATAACTTTCTTGTGACAAAAAGCTCTCTACTAAAACTAATTTATTTGTGTCTTTATCTAAACAGCCCCTAGCTTTTATTTACATGCTCTTAATTATCTTCCAAACCTAGCCTACAACACCTACAAAGTACTTCTAGTTTCATACTTGTTATAGGTAAGGCGAACGTTAAGCATGCGTAGAGTTGTATCGGTGGTCGATAGAACTTGAGGGAATATTTCTTCTACCTTTAGCTCCTTGTTGGGTTCGACACTCTTACTTCTCGAAAGAGGATACAATTGATCCCCTATACTTGTGGGTTATCACACGCGAGCTCCTGCGTTACCGCCCGGTCGACGACCTCTATGACGACTGGCTGGACCGCATCACCAAGCTCATCAGCGCTGCCGGGGGCTCTCCTGCACCATCCCTCTCGCTACCTCGCCCACCTCCAGCCGCGGGCGACGTAGCTCACGGAGCGCCTCCGCCGCCTCCGCATCAAGACGGCGCCCTTGCATCGAGATGCATGGCTCACAGAGCGCCTCCGCATCAAGACGGCGTCCTCGCACCAAGACGCGCGGTCCCGCGATGTGAACCGCCATGCCGAATGCCCGCGCACGAAGAAGGAAGCTGCCAAGACGCTGCGAGGCCGCAAGAAAACGCTCCTGCACTCCCAGCACCATTACGTCAAGACCGCGCGCTGCCTGCGGTGGAGGTGCCTGGATATAAAGATCAGGCTCCACCACCGCGACGGGCTCCGGTGACCACGACAGGCTACGAAGCCTTTACTCCTAAGCTGCGCACCATCGTCTGGCCAGGCAAGTTCAAACCGGACCTGCCTCCGCGCTACAACGGCACCCCGGACCCCACGGAGTTCTTGCTGCTCTACGAGCTGAGCATCGAGGCAGCCAATGGAGACGAGAAGGTCATGGTGAACTGGTTTCCCACGGCCCTCAAGGGTAGCGCGCGCTCGTGGCTCCTGAAGTTGCCCGCGGGATCGATCTCCTCCTGGGGCGAGATGCACGAGCGTTTCGTCGCCAACTTCCAGGGCACTCGCGACTGCCCGCCGGCCGCGGCGACCTGCGGCGCATCAAGCAGCAACCAGGGGAAACCCTGCAAAAGTACATCAATCGCTTCAACAGCGTCCGCCTCTAGATCTCCAAGGTGACGGATGAGGCCATCATCTCTGCGTTCTCCAATGGCGTCCGCGACATCAAGATGAAGGAGGAGATCGCCATCCACGAGGATCTATGCTTGGCCCTGGAGATGTTCAACATGGCAACCAAGTGCGCAAGAGCTGAGGAAGGGCGCCTCTCCCTCCTCGAGCTCCCTTCTACTGACCAAGAGAACAAGAAGGCAAAGATCAAGGACGTGAAGAGCAAGGGGGCTGCCATGCTCGCAGCAGAGCCAGAGATAAAGCGCGGCCGCGACCACCCCGAGTCATCCAGAGCCTACCGCTTGTTCTGCGCCATCCACAATGTTCACAGCCACAACACCAGCGACCATCAGGAGCTCAGGGCCATCCGAGATGGGCGATTCGGTCGACGCCCCGAGCGCAATGACCGAGGCTACGTCCAAGGATCGGGATAAAGTGGGGGATGCTGGGATGACCGCGGCCCCCGCTAGGAGTGGCGTGACCGGCCTCGCGAGGACCACTGGCAGGACCAGCCTCGCGAGGGCCCTTGGAGGGAGCAGCCTCATGAGGACCGCCCTCAGGGAAACACTGTCCTCCCTCTGTTGCCACCACCACCAGGGAGAAACGACGACCACCATCAGGACAACGGGGCTGGGGGCTTCCAGGAGCCATATGACATCGCTTGTATCTTGGGTGGTGCTCAAGCCCCAGCATCTCAGCGTATCTTCAAGCAGTTTGCTCGCGAGGTGACCGCGGCCCTTCCCAGGCTCAAGGCCACGCGCCCGCTCAGGTGGTCCAAGTGCGCCATCACATTTAGCTCGGCGGACCAGCTCAAGTGTGCAGCGACTGCCGGCGCACTCCCAATGCTCTGCTCACCCATCATCAGCAATGTTCAAGTCACCAAGACCCTCATCGACGGCGGCGCAGGGCTTAATGTCCTATCCGTCAAGACATTCGACAACCTTCAGGTGCCATACAATCAGCTACAGCCTACCAAGCCTTTCTCAGGAGTGACCGATGGCTCCACCATCCCAATAGGGCACGTCCGCCTCCCTGTCACCTTCGGCCAGCGTGACAACTACCACACCAAGCTCATCGACTTCGATGTGACCCACATCCGCCTGCCGTACAATGCTATCCTTGGATATCCAGCCTTGGCCAAGTTTGTGGCGGTAACCCACCACGGCTACAACATCCTCAAGATGGCAGGGAGTGGTGGCATCATTTCGGTCGCCTGTGAGGAAAGAGATGTCGTGTGCTCCCTTGAGCGCGCTTACCAGGATGCGGCGGGCGAAGAACCTGACAACGAAGGCACCCCGTACCCTCCTGAGGCCAATCCCAAGAAGAAGAAGCAGCTACTCCGCCAAGGACCTCAGGAGGGCGGCGTCTCTAGCAGCACCACCTCAAGACTTGCTATCACAACGCTAGAATTGATTGTAATTATTTGCATCAGCATCCATGCTTCATGTCTAAATTTATGTGAAAATTGGAATGGGGATTGTTCAAACCCAAGCACCCCTCTGAAAATACCAGGCTCAACTTAATATCTTTTCAATGAACCCAAAATGCCCTTCACAAAAGTTCCTAATTTTTGGATTGGTCTCGAACCTCTTTAAAAAATGGTGCACTTTTTCTGGGTCACTTTGGATTTTTGAGTTAAATCATATAGCATTTGAATTGGAGCATTAAAATCCCATAAATATTTTAAACGCTCTAATAATCCATAAACTAGTTGAGGGTTGTTGGGAATAACTTCAACAATGCCCACAATTATTTTCAGGAGTTTTAAAAATGGTTAATATTTTATACTGAATTAAAATATAGAAAATAATTAGAAAACATAAAGAAAATAGGAAGTGAGAGAGAGGGCACTATACCTGGCAGCCCATTTACCTGGCCAGCTGGCGGCCCGGTAAGACAGTCCAGCCCACCAGGGGCAGAGGCGTCTTCCTCCCCGCGCCAGTAGGACGCCGCACGCATGGTCGCCGCACGCCGGCACGCGCCAGGCCACCTCCTGCTTCCAGTTGCCTCCCCGACGTCGCTTTGGACGACATGCAGTCCCCTGCTTCCCCTTGACCTCTGCCCTCCATGCATCTCTCTCTTTCCCCCTCCTCTGCTCTCTTCCCGAACGGAGCTCGTCGACGCCGATCGCCGTTCCCGTGGCCAGCGGCCACCTCTCGCCTTGGCGCTGAGCCCAGAAGCACCGTCGCGTTTTCCTCGTCCTATCCACCAAGCTACACGATGCCAGAGGCCCTGCTTCATCGCCACCATCGTCGTCTTTGGCCTCGACCGTCGTGCATCGCCGCCGTCGAATTCGCGGCAACCAACGCTTCCCCGACCCTGCCGTCTGCACCATCCCCCTCTCTATGAGCCCGCAGCTCTCCCCCCCTTTCTCGCTGTTGTTCCCACACCCTAGCACCTAGACCGTGCTAGCCGAGCTCGAACCACCACCCGTCTTGTCACCGCTGTGGCCTGAGCTCGAATGGGTCGCGCCTGTGCATCGCACCGAGCTCCTGGTGACCCCAAGAGGCTGCCCAGCGCTTCACTTTGCTCACACGCGCTCCACAATGCCGTTGTGCCGATGTCCGAGCTCCGACCACCGCCGCCAGCTCCATTCCGGCGAGCTCCGGCCACCCCAGTTCTAGCCGCTTCCACGAGTGGATGCGGGCGAGTTCCAGCTCCACATAGATGCATCGTCCACCCTTTTGGTCGTCGAAGATGCAAACCCGAACATCTCTGTCGTCTCTGGCTTCGCATACGACGAGCCGTGGGTCAACTCCGGTTGGTTTGGCCCCGGTTGACCATGGTTTGACTGGCTGAGCCTATGACAGGTGGGCCCATGCCCCTGTTTGTTTAGCATTAGGATTTAATTAGTGTTAACTAATTTAGTTAGGTCGATGTGATACTGACATATGGGTCCCGCTGTTCAGGTTTGACCTGGACCGACCCGTTGACCTGCTGACATCACTCAGACGTCATGCTGATGCAGTAAAGGATTTTCTGGATTTAAAATAATTCAGGAAATTTCAGGAAATAGCTAAAACTTCTAAAATTCATAGAAATTAATCTATAACTCCAAATGAAATAAGTTATATATGAAAAATTATCAAAAAAATGCAATCTATCCATATGTACCATTTTAATGCATGTTAGAACAACTTATGGCTGCTGTTTAGGACAAATCATATAAAGGGCATGTAAACCTTCACATATGGAGTTTAATTTTGAACCTTGCGTTCAAACCAACTCGATTTAAATCATTGCTTGCTGCATTAGCTCAAATCATAGCACGTTGCCATGGCATGATCATACATCATAGTGTTGCATTAAATTGATTGTGTTTCCTCTCTATTGCCGATATTTGTCCCCCCCCTCTTTGTAGACTTGGTTCCGACAATGAGGTTGATGACACCGATGAAGAACTATACTATCTTCGGAAGTGCCAGGCAAGCAAAAAAACCCTTGTTCATTCAGATACAATCCCACTCTCTCGCTCTGCTCTCTTTTACTACATTAGGACAACAACTCTTCAACTATTACATGTTGCGATAGTTGACCCCTTTCCTCTGCATGACCTATCATTGCCACAGTAAATTGATGAAACCCACTAGCATGAGTAGGAGTTGTTTGAGACCTGATGTGCCTACTCATTCATGCTTGTTGTCATGCCTGCTACTGCTTAGAGTTGACTCAGGTCTGATTCATCAGGGATGAATTGGAAAGTTGTGAACATGTCCTACTGTTGAGAGCTAAGTGTGTGAAACGATTTGGTAAAGGTAGCGGTGAGAGGCCATGTAGGAGTACATGGTGGGTTGTCTCATTGAAATCGTCCTCAGGAACCGAGTTCTGTGTTTGTGATCCATGAACAGCTACTACCACACATTGGGATCCTTAATTGACTCTCTGGACTTATTAACCGCCCCTGTCCTCTGTCCAGGAGTTGCAAGTAGTTTCTGGTGTTTGTAGTTGCCTGGAGGCCGTGCACAGCGCTGACCCCAGGGGTGGGCTATGATGTGGTAGGCACATGGCATGGTGTACTGGGACGCCCGTTTGGTGCCTCGGGAACCCTACACACATTGTTTGGGGCCGTATGTGGAAACTTCAGCCGGACTCCCTGCGGATGGAACCTGAATAGGCGATAAACCTAGACTAGGAACTTATGTGGTTAGTCAGGTCGTGGTCTACAGCCATGTCGTCTTTTGCTTGAAGTCTGCCAAGCAAATGTCGTGTGCAGATGCTAATTGGTGGAAACATGTGTGAAGAACTGCTGCAGGGTTATAAATGATCTATTCGAATAACCGCGTCCACTATAAAGGACTTCTGGGTTGCCTATACAGTTCATAGACAAGTTAATGTGGATAATCTAAAATGCGCAAGATAAGCGTGAGTGCTATGGATGGCGTTCTCGTAGGGAGATGGGAGCGGATCCATAGTCGTGTATTGATTGGTGAATATGTGGACTCGTGTGCGCCACCCCAAAAGAGTTACTTGGAGTCGTAGTTCAGGATAGCCACCGAGTCAAAGCTGGCTTGCTGCAGTTAAACTCCACCACCCCCTTTGTTGATACTAATGCATATGTAGCTAGTTCTGATGTAAGTCTTGCTGGGTACATTTGTACTCACGTTTTCTTAATTTATGTTTTTGTAGAGAGACTTCAGTCTCACTAGTAGTTCAGCGTGGACTTCGACGTTTAGCTTACTACCTCAGCTACGATCTTGTGCCCTCGACAGGGTCTTTTAGATAGGTAGACATCTCAGCCTTTTCATTTGTAGTTGTCTATACTCAGACAAGTTAAGCTTATGCATGCGCTTATTGCATGTATGACTTGAATTCTGGGTCATCAGACCCATGTTTGTAATATCTGGCTCCTCGGAGCCTAATGAATAAATACTTTGAGTCGTAGAGTTTTGTTGTGATGCCATGTTGTATTTGCACATATCGAGCATATCGTATGTATGTTAATGAAATGCTTGGTATGTGTGGGATCCGACAACCTAGTTCTTTATTCTTGGTAGCCTCTCTTACCAGGAAATGTCTCATAGTGCTTCCTCTGTGCCATGGTAGCTTGATACTACTCCGAAACACTTAGGTTGGCCGACACGTGTCCTTCTTCGTTCATGTGTCTGTCCCTTCGGGGAAATGTCATGCGTTGTTCCTTTAAGACCTTGTAGCTTGCTACGACTTGGGTTCATACGTTGATAACCGACACGTTCGTTGTTGGGTCATGTATGTCTGTCCCTGTAAGTTAGTGCCACTTTGGATTCATGACTAATCATGTCGGCCCGGGTTCTCTGTCATATGGATGCTAGCGACACTATCATATACGTGAGCCAAAAGGCGCAAACGGTCCCGGGCTAGGTAAGGTGGCACCCGTGGGAATACCGTGCGTGAGGCCGCAAAGTGATATGATGTGTTACATGCTAGATCGGTGTGACTTAGGATCGGGGTCCTGACACATGCGCCCGAAGATGGGTGCCTCCTTCCCTCGCATAGGAAGTTGCGCACAGTGCCCTCCTAGGGCTGGGCTTGGGAGCTCTCTTCTGGAGGGCCTCGGACCTAGCCGTTGTCACAAGGGAGGCGCTCAGGCACCATGTGGAGGCGTGCTTCGCTGCATGTTTCCCTCAAGAGGGCACGAGGCATGGAATGCCTTGTGGTCAGGAGTTCATCATCAAGGCGATCCAGGAGCTTCAAGAGGAAAGGACCATATGTGGCGGCCGTCGCCCACCATCTAGTGCAGCTCTCCACCCCGGCAAGGCCACGATTTTGGCCTTCGCCCATTGGGCGATGCGAGGGTCCCCCTCACATGTACATTCGCATGCCTCTTGGCCTGCCGAACGCGGCTGTCACCTTCTAGTGCCACTTGTGGAGCGTTCTGGCGGATCAGGAGGCCAGCCATCACGCTATCCTGGCAGAGATCCTGACAGTTCCTCAGGAGCCACCTGGGCCTGCAGAGCCTCCTGAGGCTCAGGACCCTGGCGGCTCGTGAAGGGCAACCTCTCCAGTGCATGTCTTCAGCTTCCCCGACAACACTCCAGCACGGTATCAGGTGACTCTTTCCAGTTCATTAAATGAGGGGCGCCCTTCGGGCAGCATTATCCCCAAGTCGCATGGGCCATTCCCTGCGGCGTGTATCCTTTTGCATCTCTAGCTTACTTTGTTGGGGGCGCCTCACGGGCCGCATCATCCCAAGGCCGCTCGGGTCCATCCCAGTGGCATGTATCGTTCCAGCATCTATCTAAACTAATTTGCCTCCTTGCAAGAATTGCCTTATGACTATCACCTGCCTGCCCGGTACTTCGATACCATGAACGTTGCACGCCCTTGCAAGCCCGCCAATGACCGCCCCATGATTAAGGACTGGCACGGCGTCTGTGCTCGGGTCCATCCTTGCAGCGTCGCCAAACCCAAGAGGTTGAGCTCTGGCTTGAGGGCCCGCTCCCGTGTACGTCACCTCCCATGGCCCTTGGTGCCTTGTTCTCGCATGGGCTAATCGCGGACGAACAAGCCAGGGCGTGTGACCCGGTGCCCCGCCACCATGGGAGCCGGGCGCCAGCCGTCTTTCTTTAGGATTTTCGCATTAGAAGACTAGGTACGGCGTCTATGCTCGGATCCATCCCTACAGCATTGATAAACCCAACGATTGAGCTTTGTTTGGCGGGCTAGCCCCGTTCACGTAACCTCCTGGGGTCATTGGTGTTTAGCCTTCTCATGTGATCGCCTCAGGAGATTCGTCCAGTGTAGGTTGCCTAACCATCTCGCAGGGCCACCGCAGCCATCAAGAATCAAGATCAGGCGCAACCCACCTTCAGGTAGGGCCTCATGAATCCCGCGATGGCTCACAAGTGCCCAGACACACCTCGTCTAGCTCTACCGTGCAAGCCACGTGTCAGGGCGGGGTTGTACACGCCCCAGGGGCTCCACTCAGAGGGAGCCCTCACCCACGTACTAGTGGAAGCACGATGCTCTGCGCTGGCAGTAGACACGGTCGAGGAGCAGCTATGCCCGTGCAAGTGCGGAAGTGCTATGTTCCGCGCTGGTGATAAACAACTGAGGGCGGCACCTTGGCTGCATTAACCTCAGGGAGCCATCCGGCTCAGTGTCTAGCCTCACCGCAACGCTTTCCCCTCGGGAGAGTCACGCAAGGGGGCTGGGCACGGGGGCTACGCTCAGGTCATGCCTAGCATACGCCATCCTGCCAAATCCCTTGGACCTGTTCGTCGCGTGCCCCTCCCGAGCGGGACCTCGGTGAGGACAGGTATGAAGGTCTATTTGCGCGTCAAGGGGGACTCCTGAGCATTGGGACTAAGGAGCCTAACTAGCCACGTAGCCCCTCACCCCTTGGTCCCATCCTGGTGATCCATACGGTCCAACGGCGGCTGAGGTATGCACGGGGTCGGGCTCTACCGACATAGAACACTAAGGCCTACTTTCGCATCTCCTCTTCGTGGGCTGTTTGCGCGTCAAGGGGGACTCCTGAGCATTGCGACTCAGGAGCCTAACTGGTCACGTATCCCCTCATCCCTTGGTCCTGTCCTGGTGATCGGATGGTCCAATGGTGGCTGAGGTATGCGTGCGGTCGGGCCCTATCGACGTAGAACATCAAGAAAACAAGAAGGAGGTCGCAGAATCTTAATGAGATACTACTAAAACATATTGTCCCTTAAACATCAAACAAGAGTTTTAACGTCTCCATGAGGCACGTCACATGTCGTAGGAAAGATCGCAAGAAGGTAAAAGCGGGAAGGAGCACCAGCAAGCCTCCTCTTCAGCCTTGAACGCCGTCGTCCGGATGCGCCCGCTCATCGGCAGCACCGACATCACCCATGCTGTCGGCCTTGGTCGAGGGATCGGTGGCACCATCGGCAGGAGGCGCGGAGTCGATGGGAAAGAACTTCTTCAGCAAGGCCTCCACCTGGCCCTTCACGGCCTTTGTAGCAGCTTTGTGGTGCCCCTCATCCACAGGCTTGAGCAGGACACCAAGGTTGGCGTTGGGGTCGCGAAGGTGAAGGTGGTTGAGGACGCGCGTTAGGGCCGATGCGCGTTCTTCCCCCTCCACCATGGGGCCGATCCCGTCAGCAACGTCCTCGAGCGTTGTAACGAGCTGAGGAAGCAGTTGGGTGGGGTCATCGTCATCAGTCACCAGAGGCTTCTCCAGACCCTTCTCTAGAGACCTTGCAGCGCCTTGCGGGACCTCTCCTCAAGAGACTTAAAGGCCTCGCGATCCTTGGCAAGAACCTTCGCCTTGGCCTCCAGCAGGACCTTCTATGCCTCCATCCTTTTCTCCAGTTCCTCTAGGCGGCTGTGTTCTGCAGCCTACGCCTGAGCCAGCTGCTCCAGCTCAGCTCACCACCCGCGACCGCGTGCTACCGGGCCTTCATCTTCTCCTCCTTAGCTTTGCAATGGTGAACCTTGGCCGCGCGCTCATTGCGCATGGTCTCCAGCTCGGCCTCCATCACCCGGCAGCGCTCCTCGGCGGCTTCGGCATCCTTTAACAACCCCTCGCGGGCGACCATGGCCTGGTCGACGGCCTCCTTTCCCTCCTCGGAAGCCGCCGTGGCTTGATCCCAGGCCACCCTCACGGACGCGTTGGACTGCAGCCACCCTGAGATCACCTCCAGGCGCCCTGACGCCAAACAACGGTCGACGCCTCGAAGATCACCCCGAAGCTGAGTCATCACGACAAGAGCCTCCTCCAGAGCGTCTGGTGAAGTAGCTGGATCACGGACGAGCGCAACAACAGGAGGAGGAGGAGGCAGAATCACCGCATGCGCTTCGACGGCAACAGAAGAAGGGGTCGGGGGCTCCTGAGCCTTTGGCAACTCGGCTAGCGAGCTGGGGGCAAATGCCTCCGGAGTTGGCCGAGTGGGAGAGGCCGTTTTCTCCTGAGGACAATCCTCTACGCCTCGTGAAGACGACCGGGCCGGAGAGGCGCGGGTACCGTCACTACCTATCCGCACTAGAGGTGGTGCGGTCGCCCCCTCTCTCTTCTTCTTTGCTGCCAGCGTTGGCCTGATGGCGCAAAAGGAGAGCGTCAAGAAACAACGGCAGAAGTAGAAACGAAATCACGGCATGGTGCTTACTGGTCCACGGCGGTGTAGCCCCTCGGCCTCTTCATAAGCCCGGAGCCCGAAGGCCTTGCCGCCCGGTCCACCGGCCCGCGAGTCCTTTGAGCGGACGAGGTCATTACAGCCAGCCCTACGGCAACACGGGACAACGTCAAAACAGGAGCGCTACCTCGGGAGACTAGCGCCGTCCTGCTCTTCGTCGGGACCCCGGCCTACGGCTTCTTTGGGGGTGCCCCTGGACCTCGTAGTAACTCCAACGGGGGCCTGGGACTCCCCCACCGGATGGTCGTCGGCCTCGTCATCGTCGGGGAGGGCTGAGAGGAGATCTGCCGCAAGGGGAGAAGTCTCCCCTTCCCCCTCCAGGGTCGCCTCTGAGTTAGGCCTCTCCTCCGCGTTAGAATCATCAGAAGACACCAGTACGAGGGTCTCCTCCTCCGTGGTCTCAGAAGGCGCTGGCGGCACGAGCCTGCGTCCATCGAAGACATGCATGGCAGCTGCTACCTTCTCCCCATCTGGGCAATGGTACAGAGGAAGATGGGAGTCCCGTGGGTAGCCCAGGTCGTCCCCGACCAGGAGACGAATGGCCGCCCTCAGCCCCTCTTCAGACAAGGCATCCTGGCACAAATGAAGATCATCCCCCTCGCCCCTAAGCATCCACAGGGGGCGTAAGCGTGCCTGGAGAGGAGCAACGCGCTGTGCCAGGAACTCCTTCACGAGCATGGCCCCCATCACTTTCTCTGCCCTCGGGTCGTCAGGCTTTAGGTCAGCGGTCATCTTCTCCAGCACCTGCTTCGCCCGAGGATCGGTAAGCTTTGCACAGAGCCAACTGTCATGAGGAAAGGGCATCACGTCGACAGCACCAACCACGGGTGGACGCACTTGGCGTCTGTCATGACCCACTTGCTCCTGAAGCCCTTGGCCTTCTTCCCGGCCTTCGAGATCGCGTTGGTCCCGCTAGCCATGACGAAGTAGCCGCACCCTGAGCAATGGCCCTCCTTGAGCCGGAGGTAGAAGAAGTGGTGAAGCAACACCACAGACGGCATCACCCCCACGAATGCCTTGCAATAGAAGGCGAAGATCGACAGGAGGAGGACGGAGTTTGGATGGAGATGAAGGGCATGCAGCTTGTAGTGGCTGAGGACGACATAGAAGAAGTCAGAGAAAGGAGGGACCAGCCTCGCGACAATGTTGTTCATGAAGAAGGGATAGAAGGTACTTCCTGAAGGCTCCGCCTTGTCAGAGCTAGCCCGAAGCACGGTCTTTCCCCCTTGTTGGTGATGTCCGCTATCATCAGGCGCGTGGCGGCGAGGTTCTTCTCCGAGACGCTAGGCGCACTAAAGGCTGGCTCGAACCAGGAAGGCGAGCCCGTGGACTTCGCCTTGTCGGACACCATTGGCTACAAGTTCGGAGAGGGGTTCGCGTGGATCTGGAGTCTCTCGGGGCAAGAAAGAGAAAGGGGATCTGGAGCAAGGGGAAGGAAGGCAATGAAAGCCCTGCGGCGCGCGCCAGCATTTTGTCAGCCAAGGACAGTTGCCAAGGCAGTGTGGGGAAGCAGAGACGCCCATGACTTATCAATCGCCACACGTCAATCGAGGCAGTAGGTGGTTGGGGCCCACGGCGCTCCGCACTTGCCCTTTGGCTTCGCCTTGAAGACAAGTCCGAGCGCGCCTTGGGCCCGGGGGCTACTGTCAGCATCCTGGGAATGGGGGTACCCAGACTTTCCTACCTGCGGCCCAGGGCATGGCTCCACCAACGGCCTGGTACGGCCCATCTTCACCAGCAACCACTGAAGACCCTCGCGAGGGGCCAAGCCTCGCGAGGTGGATGACACCAAGGTCTCCTTCGGGGCGGCCTTGCTAGGATGGCTCCTGAGGAGCGAAGATAATTATGCAAGTGGCACCTCGCGAGGTCTGCATGTCATGAGCCATGATGACCAAGGCCAGGCGGGCGCCGGCGGGCACAGGGTGCCACTTTCCTCTTTGGTGCTAACGAAGCAGGCATAGGCGAGGAGTCACGAGGCATCAGGCAAAGGTTTCCATATCGGTGCAACGAGACCAAGACCAGCAGGACGGTAGGACAGAGGTCACCACGGAGCCCACGGCGACGTCACCACCAGAGCCTTTGGCAGTTGAAGATCACCTTTTGTTAGGATAACTTGTACTAGTTGTCTCCCTTCGGAATTGGCTGCTGTGGGATCCCTTCCCACCTAAACATTTGGGAAGAGGACCACGACCTCTATAAATAGGGCTAGCCACCACCGTAGTCAAGGATTGACTGATCTTCGATTGGATCCACTCCACCAAGGCCATCTCACCAGCTCATCAAGCTCAAGAACACCTCTCCTCAGGAGGCAGTGTGCCCACTGTACTAGTTCATCCTCAGCCCACGAGGCAATCCATCACACCACACTGGAGTGGGGTATTACACCACAACGGTGGCCCGAACCAGTATAAACTCTCGTTTCACTTGTTTCTTGGGTTCGGCGAGCTAGGCCTACAGATCGTTGCGAGAGTGAGCAGGAGAGAGAGTGATCTTCGTGCGCACCCTAGTGTTTGAACCTCAATGGTTTGCCGGCACCCTCAATCCGACATCCGCCGCCTGCGGCCTCTAACGCTGCGGGAGGTGTGGAGACACGCAAGGACGTGGACGCTGCTAGGGATGTGGTCGGAGCAGGCGGCACCGTCACCACATCCCCCGCGGCCGACGCGAGAGTAGGAGACATCGGAGGAGAGCAGCATCAGCAACACCCCGACGGCCATGCTCCCCAAGGTATAGGTGAAGGGGTTTCTCCATCTGTGCCCCTCTCTCCTGCCAACGGGCACAACCGCAGCAACAGCACGCAGACCGAGGCGAATCGCCGCCCTCCGGCCGCTCCCACCATGGGTGCGGCTGCAGCGCATGCACCTCCCCCGGGAAATGTCGACCAAGCCGTTGCGCCCGATGGAGCCACTGCCCCTCGAGCGCCTTCACCAAACCAGATCCATGTGGTCGCCCCGCAGCAGTGATATGGGTGCAGTGCTGCCGCTGCTGGCACCGTCAGGAGCTGAGCGATGGTGCGATCGACTTCATCATCATCCATGCCAAGTACAGCTTTGGAGGCCATGGCGCGGGCTCAACTGCTGTTGAGGTTTCCGCCAGCGGCCGAGCAGATAGACGAATGGCGTGCCACCATCCAAAGTCTGCTCGTTTTCGCCGAAGCTGGGGGCTCACGATGAGCTGGCCCACCGCGACCTTCCCAAGCAACAGCAATAGCTCATGCTGCTGACCGTACGGAAGGGGCCACACCCACGATGTAGTCCCCACCACTGCAGCCAATGCGAGCGCAATAGAATCAAGACCCGACGACGTCTCGATGGCCTCTTCTAACCCTCGACTACGTCTAGGCCAACGGCAAGCCCCGGAGGATAGTCGGAGAGGAGACACGTGCGTCGTTGTCGAACAACACCGTGACGACCTCTGTCAGACCAATGGGTGCGACAGCCCCAACGTCGACGAACCCGCGCTCGGTATTGGCAAGTGCCTACCTTTCGTGGTTGGCTACCCTGCCTTTACTCGCGAGCTGCGGCAAGTCCGTTGGCCGTCCGTTCGCATGTTCAAGCCAGAGATACCTGAGAAGTATGATGGGAGGCTGAACCCGGCAGTGTTCTTGAGCATCTACACCATCGATGTTCAGGCTGCCGGGGGAAGAGATGAGAAGGTGTTTGCCAACTACTTCCCTTTGGCCCTCAAGTCCAATGTGAGGTCTTGGCTAATGCACCTACCGGAGAACTCCATTTCATCATGGGCTGACCTGTGCCACGAATTCATTGGCGCCTTCACTGGTGGTCATCAAGAATCCGGCAGGCCCAACGACTTGCAGCTTCTCCAACAAAAAGAAGAAGAAACCCTACGTAAGTATTTACAGAGATTCAGCAAAGTTCATCGAAACATCCCAAATATCCACCCGGCAGCCATAATAGCTACCTTCCAGTCCAGTGTGCACAACCGCCGGATTCGTTCCAAGATGAACGTGTGGTTGCCCCAGACTGTGAAGGAGCTCTACACCCTAGTGGATAACTATGCTCGGATGGAGGAGGGGAGGAATTAGCCCAGAGAGGAAGATTGCACCAAGTTGAGTCAGTGGATGATGATGAATCAACCAGTCAGAAAAAGAGCAAGAAATGCAGTAAGAAGCGGAGGGATAAGGCAGTGATGACTGTTGAAGGATCGGGTATGCCTTGTACCGGCAAGAAGGCCAAAGCTGAGGCCACCGGCAAGGAAGCTATCGTGTGCACTGACTGCCGGGAAGCCGCTGCTACCGAGAAGGCTGGGAAAAATGATGGGCCGTACTGCAAGATTCATCGGACCAAGGGCCAACACCTTCAAGATTGTTATCAGGTTGAGCAGCTTGTCAAGAGATAGAGAGTAGAGTATGAGAAGCGTGTCAAGGAAAAGGGTCAGAATATTGCTGGCGGTAAGGGCCGAGGCAGTGAAGTAAATCCCCCGGAAAAACACTTCGGAACCAAGGAAAGCCTGCCAGAGGCCGAGAGAAGGAAGCTTGTGATGATGATAGTGATGGAGGGGATGAAGAGGAAACCAGTGAGCAAGAGTTTCAGAAGGCCACTGACGCCATGTGCATTGATGGGAGTGCATCTCTGCACACCTCTCACTGCCAACTCAAGCGGTGGGCGCGAGAAGTTAATGTCGTGTAACCAGCGCTAGAGGCCCGGAAGCCGCTCAAGTGGTCACGTGCGCCCATCATCTTTGACTAGGAGGATCACCCTCGCCATACCATGATGGTAGGGTGTTTGCCATTGTTTATCACCCCAACAAGAGCAACCCCAAGGACGCGGCAAGGAAGAAGGTGGTGCAGCGCCCAGTGTACATCGTCAGCTCCCTGTTACAGGGGGCTAGATCGAGGTACTCCAGCGTGCAAAAGTTGATCTTTAGTCTCATCATGGCCTCAAGGAAACCGCTACACTACTTCCAAGCCCATGAGATCATGGTTGTCACTCGTTTCCCGTTGCAGAGGATACTCTGAAACCCAGAGGCTACCGGCAGAATAGTGGAGTGGGCTTTGGAGTTATCCAGTTTTGGTTTGAAGTTTGAGAGCAAATCAACTATTCAGAGCAGGGCATTGGCAGAGTTTATTGCAGAATGGACGCCAATCCCTGATGAGGAAATGATAGAGACAATTATTCCCGGCAAGGAATTGCCTATTTTGATGGTGCTTTTTCCCTACAAGGTGCAGGAGCTGGCGTGCTTCTTGTCGCCCCCTTCGGGGAGCACTTGAAGTACGTCATCCAAATGCATTTTACCCAGGAAGAAGCAACCAACAATACTGCTGAGTATGAAGGGCTCCTTGCCAGGCTCAGGATTGTAGATGAAATGGGAATTAAGAAGCTGATCATTCGAGGAGATTCATAGCTTGTGATGAGACAAGTCAAGAAGGATTACCAAAGTCCATTGATGCAGGCATATGTCGAGGAAGTGAGGAGATTGGAGGAGCGCTTTGACAGATTGCAAATAGAGCACGTACCCCGTGCGGAAAACAGCATAGCTGATCATCTATCGAAGTGTGCTGCGCAAAAGCTTCATGTGGAGCCAGGGACTTTTGTTCTCCATCTCACTCAGCCCTCCGTATCTCCAACAGCAATGGCCCAGAAAAGGAGAAAGTTGGACTCCGATAAGCCTCACCCTGTAGGGCTGTCTGCTCCTGCCAGAGACCCTGCCAGAAACAACTGCTCACAGCCCGTCGGACCACACCCTCCAGCCGGGTCCATGGACCCCGCAAACGAGGCATGTGCTCCCGCGACAGAGGAGGTGCCGCTAGTTCTTGTTGCCGAGCCCCAGGCTCCAACTTGGGCAAGGCACATTGTCCACTTCCTCCAAACTGGAGAGCTTCCCAACGACCAAGATGAAGCTAAAAAAAGTAGCCCAGAGGGCTAGTATGTACCAGTTATATGATGACACTCTGTATAAAAGGAGGCCTAACGGTGTCAAGTTGAAGTGTGTCTGCCGGGAAGAAGGAAAGGAACTGCTGTCTGAGATACACAAAGGAATGTGCGGCTCCCACATTGGATCAAGGGAATTAGTTGTTTAAGCATTCCATCAAGGATTCTATTGGCCCACAACCCTCCAAGATGCGGTCAAGCTAGTCACCAAATGAGAACCCTGCCAGTTCCATTCCAAGAAAATCCACCTGCCTGCCCAAGCTCTTCAAACAATCCCTGTATCATGGTCATTTTTGGTCTAGGGGCTCGAAATTCTCTGCACCTTTCCCCGAGCAATCGAGGGCTTTGAATTCTTGTTCGTTGCTATTGAAAAGTTTACAAACTTGCCGGATGTGACTGCCTTGAGAAAGGTGACTGCTCAGTCAGCTATCAAGTTCTTGAAAGAACTGTTGTGTCATTTTGGAGTTCTGGCAAGGATCATTGCCGACAACGACACCCAGTTAACGAGCCGTGCCTTCATGCAATATGTTCATGCCCTCAGATGCAAGGTCTCTGTCAGTGTAAAAACCGGCGGATCTCGGGTAGGGGTCCCGAACTGTGCGTCTAAGGCGGATGGTAACAGGAGGCAGGGGACACGATGTTTTACCCAGGTTCGGGCCCTCTTGATGGAGGTAAAACCCTACGTCCTGCTTGATTATTCTTGATAATATGAGATCTACCACGGGATCGGAGAGGCTAAACCCTAGAAGCTAGCCTATGGTATGATTGTATGTTCTCCTACGGACTAAAACCCTCCGGTTTATATAGACACCGGAGGGGGCTAGGGTTACACAAGGTCGGTTACAAAGGAGGAGATATACTTATCCGTATTGCCTAGCTTGCCTTCCACGCCAAGTAGAGTCCCATCCGGACACGGGACGAAGTCTTCAATCTCGTATCTTCATAGTCCAACGGCCCGGCCAAAGGATATAGTCCGGCTGTCTGGAGACCCCCTAATCCAGGACTCCCTCGGTCTCATTTGCCTCTGTGGCACACCCCCGAAGCAATGGGCAAGCTAAGAGGGCGAACACTGAAGTGCCGGTAGTTCTCTAATCCCCAAGAACGACACCAAACCAAGCTACCGGGCATCACCTCGAGTTCTTGCCTACGATGAAGTAGCGCAAGATCAGCACCTGTGTGACAACATTGTGCTACTCGAGGAGAACCGTCTACGGGCTACTACGCGTCCTGCACGCTATCTGCAAGCCATGCGTCACTATCATAGCTGCAGGGTTCACGCCCGGTGTTTTGAGGAAGGTGGCCTTGTCCTTTGGCGCGTTCAGTCCGCCAAGGGTACAAACAAGTTGTCACCGAAGTGGGAAGGCCCTTACCAGGTAGTACAAGTCACTAGACCTAGCACAGTCCGTATGGAGACCGGGGATGGCATTCAGTTGCAAAACTCATGGAATATTGAGCATCTCTGGAAGTTCTACCCGTAATGCGCGGCTGTAGGGCCCTACCCGGCAGCCACCCTTTTGTGCAGGCCTTGCCTCAGCCGCATGTAACCCCTTATACAAAGCCAGGGCGATGACCCTATCCAAGAGAAAATAAAGAAGCGTTGTGGGGGGCCCCCACCAAGATTGCATGCATGCATGACATTCCAAGATCACTGCATAAGCATTTCGTGAGCATTTGCATATGCATATAGATAGGATCACATCTTGCATTCATTCTCATCTGCATGAAGCTACAAGTTCCTTCCGCAAACTTGGCTCTGACAAGGAGTTGAGAAGATTGCCCAGCACTGTGGTCCCCGACAAGCCAAACAGATAAGTTCTACCTCCTGTTCGTTAGTGTTCAGTAAGCTATAAGTTGTGCATAAGAAAACCTCACCACTCTGTGAGGCTTAGGTGCTCCCATCCCTGACTCGCATGTTGTTTCAGTCAGGATGGTCGCAGTGGCCTTTGGTAAAAAGAAGTTGGCAGGGAGCTGGTCCCTTTGTCTATCACCCGGTAGATGTAGCTCTCCGGCAAATAAAAAGGGTGCCGGCAGGATAGCCTGTCGGGGAAAACTCGTTTATTTACATTAAAGGGGTATCTCACCTCTGCATGGACATACACATGCACGGGTTCTCGGTAAGGTTCATCTTTTTCATTAATATGATGATACAAGTACAAGCATTACAGAATGCAAACACAGACTCGAGAGATTACATTATATAAATTAAAATTTGGCAAATGCCGACAGATTTAAGAAAAAAAGAAGCAAGAGGCGGACTCGGCTTGGATTCGGCACCTCTCCAGGATCAAGACGATGCCATCCTCTAGTAAGGAGGGAGGAACCGAAGGGCAGGAGGGAAGGTGGCGCTGGAGGGAGCCCAGAAGGGGGTAGCGGAGCCACCGGCAAATGCGAGCCGTCAGAGTGGTTGCCCCCGTTCTTGGCACGTCGTGGGTTGCTGCTACCTCCCGTACCGCTGTCGTTCGATGATCCCGTCGTGGAAGCTGTACCGGACACCATGATTTCCGAGGGACTCCCCACAAAGAGCATGGTTTTCCCCAGCGGCCCTGATATCGGGAGTCGGCATGCGCCCGAAGACATGAATAGGAGCAAAGAGCCATCCTGTACAGTGAAAGAACGGCACCCAGGAGGAGTCAGGGTCGCCTTCGCCAACGGGGACTTCCTTCCATGACCCTTCCCCGGTGCCACAAAGGGAAGAAGAATGGGGAGCGATTGAGGGAGTCCAGGATTAGGTGGTCCTCGGGAGTCCGGGCTGCGTGTTATGGGTCAGACTGATGGGACGTAAAGATATAAGTAGAAGGCCTTCCCCCGTGTCTGGATGGGACTCTCCTTTGCGTGGATGGCAAGATTGGCATTCGGATGTATAGTTTCCTTCCACTGTAAACCGACTCTCTACAACCCTATGCCCTTCTGGTGAGTATATAAACCAAAGGGTTTAGTCCGTAGAAGCTATCAGAACTTATATAGGCTAGACATCTAGGGTTTAGCCATTACCATCTCGAGGTAGAATGACTCTTGTAACCCCCATACTCATCAAATACAATCAAGCAGGACATAATGTTTAGCTCCATTAAGAGGGCCCGAACCTGGGTAAACATCGTGTCCCCTTTGTCTCTTGTTACCTTCGACCCTCAGATGCACAGTTCGGGACCCCCTAGCCAAGCTCGGACGGTTTTGACACTAACATTGGTGCTTTCATTAAGAGTTCCTTTGTGTCATCGATGGAAGGATCGATGGCTCACCTTGTCATCAATGAAAGCATCACCTCTGGAAGGGCCCTAGCTATAGGACAGGTCCTCCAGCTTGGCGGTTTCACCATGGGTGCCCGCTTGGCCGTTAAACCAAAGGCAGCCCCCGCAATCATCAAACATCATCTCCACATCGGCCTTGAACACTCCAAAAAGTTGGATCCGACTGATGTCTCGTCCTTGAACGAACTGCTAGATCGCATCGCCGCCCTGGGGGTTGTAACAGACTATGATCGGATAGGGCTTAAACCTGATCAGAGGGAAATCAAGTCCCCGCCGATCACCCATCTGGTAGAGGCCGTGGAGGAACAAGCCAAGAATACTTCTCCCCTAAGTTAAGAACAAGCTATGTTCGGATTTTCAAGCCCTGCATGCCGGATACCCATCTTCGGGAAGAAACTGTATGTCCTCCGAACATAGAATCAGGCATCGAGCCTGAAAGTCCCTAGGACCCTCCGGATCCTGGACTAGTGACCTCGGAGATTCTTCAGACTCCAGATCCAATAATGGGTCAGGGTTCGGATTTCAGCCCGCCCACCCACCACAAGCAATATTCCCCAAGCAATTCAGGTCCGCCAGATGTACGTGACCAATGTACATATGACAGCAACCTCAGGAAATGGTGCATCACTTCTGGGCCAGATTCCACCTTATTAAAAACAAGATTGAAGATTGCTGCGACAACGACGCGGTTTCAGTTCCTTGCCGCAACTGTACGGACGAGGGAATCCTCAATGCCCTCAAACGCCACCGCATACTGCACTTTGCAGATTTGGCACACACAGTACAAAAGTATTGCGCAATGGAAAGCGCCTGGAAAGCCGAGACAGCCCGATGGGATCCTCCTGACTATAAGCAGCCCACCGGATGGGAAAAAAGGATGCACCCTTACGGGACACCCAATCATCATCTCATTGACAAGAGAATCAAATCCTTCACGGGACGTAGAACTGTCGTCCATGAATTGCTCAAGAATCTCTGTCAGATACACACTACGCCGAATACTAAACCAACAGATAGCCTTCCAGCATGTTGGGTACTCCAGCAAGTGACTAAGACCAGCGAGGCCATCCTCACCAACACTACCACGAAGAAGCACTCTTCGGAGGATGACGACGTCAATGTCTATATGGTCTTCGAGACCTTTTCTTCAAATAATCGGCACAAAAGGGTGCTCCGCGACCTTGCAAAAGTCAACCAGGTAGCCGCAATAAATCCTTGGAATGATACGGCAATAACTTTTACTGTCGACAATGAACCAAGGGCCAGATCAGTCTGAGCACCAGCCGCCTTGGTCTTAAACCCAATTGTGGATGGCTTTCGACTCACCAAAGTGCTCATGGACGGCAACAGCGGACTGAACCTCATCTATGAAGACACGCTCAATAAAATGCAAATGGACAAGAGCCACATCGAGCAAAGTAGCACCACCTTTCGAGGCATTATCCCTAGTCGATAAGCACGATGCTCGGGGAAAATTAAACTTGACATAGTATTCGGCACGACGGAGAACTAAATGTCTGAAGAATTTCTCTTTCACGTGGCACCTTTCAACAGCGAATATCACGCCCTGTTGTGGCGAGACGCCTTCACACGCTTTCAAGCCATACCCCATTACGGGTACATGAAGCTCAAAATGCCAGGGCCCAACGGAGTTATCACCATCACCAGTGATCTGGATATAGCACTCCACGCCGAAAACAAATTTCATCCTTGACCCTCGAGGCACTATCTGAAGCCCTCACGGCTGAGGAGCTAACCACTCTGCGTTCCACGGTGGACAAAAATGACGTGATCCTCTATATAAGGTCCAAGTCCACTTCTTTTAAACCAGCAGATGAAATAGTCAAATTTCAAGTGTACCCGACGGATCCTAACAAGGCAACCTCCATCAGAGCACAGCTGGATCCGACAGTCGACGTCGCCTTATGAGCATTCCTATGCTAAAATTGGGACATCTTTGCCTAGCATCCTTTGGATATGCCAGGAATCCCATGTAGATGGGCCGAACATAGCCTCAACATAATAAAGGGGTTCAAACCAGTCAAGCAAACGATGCGACGATTTTCCGAACCCAAACGACAAGCTATGGGGGAGGAGCTAGCCAAGCTACTTGAAGCCGGGTTCATCAGAGAGATCGAACACCTAGACTGGCTAGCAAACCTGGTCATGGTGCCGAAGAAGGATAAATCCGGACGCCTTTGTGTCGATTTCAAGGACTTTAAACAAATCATTGATGCGACCACTGGACACGACTCACTGTGTTTCCTCGACGCATACTCCGAATACCATCAAATTAAGATGAAGGAATCCGACCAGGCCGCAACGGCATTCATCACCCCGTTTGGGCCTTTCTGCTTCAACACTATGCCTTTTGGACTCAAAAACTCTGGCGCCACTTACCAACGCATGATTCAAACATGTCTGGAAAAGCAAATTGGCAAGACAGTGGAGGCTTACGTAGATGATGTAGTCATCAAGACTAAACACGTTGAATCATTGGTGGATGATCTACGCCTCACATTCGACAACCTCCGAACATATGACATACGGCTCAATCCGGAAAAATGTGTTTTCGGTGTTCCAGCGGGAAAACTACTCGGGTTCATTGTTTCCAATAGAGGAATCGAAGCGAATCCTGCCAAAATCTGAGCCTTGTCACAATTGTCAATGCCAACAGACTTAAAGCAGGTCCAAAAACTAGCTGGGTGTGTGGCAGCCTTGAGCCGCTTTATCTCCAGATTAGGAGAAAAGGTGCTACCACTCTATCGACTGCTCCAACACACCGACCACTTTGAACGGATGGATGCAGCTAGAACCAGATTGGAAGAAATAAGGACATTGTTAGCAAGCAACCCAATCCTTGCCGCCCCAAGCGTTGGCGAGCCTATGTTGCTCCACATATCTACAACTCACCAGGTGGTGAGTGCGGTACTCGTCGTCGAACGAGAGGAAGAGGGACACAAATTCCCACTCCAGAAACCAGTGTACTATGTATCGACAGTCCTTACACCATGCAAATCTCGATACCCACACTATCGAAAAATAGCATATGCGGTCTTCATGGCATCCTGGAAGCTATGACACTGGTTTAAAGATTGTTCGATCACGGTGGCGTCCGAAGTACCGCTCAATGACATGATAAACAATCGGAGCGACACCGGCCAAATAGCAAAATGGGCCATCAAGCTCTTGCCATTTGAAATAACCTACAAGCCACGCCAAGCTATTAAATCGCAAGTGTTGGCCGACTTTGTCGCCAAATGGACAGAAGCCGAAGTCGCCAAAGAGTACATCACATACTCCAAATTGGTGATGTACTTCGACCTCTCTAAAATGTTAGCCGGATTGGGGGCTGGTGTCATCCTAACATCCCCTATAGGGGACACAGTCTGTTATGTATTACAAATCTTGTATACGGACTCCAACAACGCGGCTGAATACGAGGCACAACTACATGGCCTCCGAAGGGCTGTTTCTATGGGCATACAACGCCTCGAGGTGTGTGGAGATTTGAACCTCGCAATATCCCAAATAAATGGAGATTCTGATGCCAAAGATCCAAAGATGGTGGCATACCACAATGTTGTACTCAAAATATCAACTCGGTTGTGGGGCTCGAGTTTCATCACATTGCTCGAGACAATAATCAGGCAACAGACATCCTCACTGGAATGGGGACTAAACGCGACCCCGGCCCACCTAACACCTTTGTGGAAAGGATCTTCAAGGAATCTGTGGTATTGGAGGATGTGAGCGGCAATACTAGTCTGGAGCCGATCATACCCCCAGATGCCGAACAAAATTTTGATATCATCGGGGGCTCGGACACCGAAATGACACCTTCCGCCCATGTAATCATGGCTGTCATTACTCCATGGACCGAACCCTTCCTAGCCTACCTTAATAGGTGGGATCTCCCTAATGACCAGAACGAGGCTCGTCACATAGTTCGACGCTCGAAAGCCTACTATGATTCCCCCACAAGCCAAGCAATTGTTTCATACTGTTAATGTTCTCAAACTTTTTCAATCTTCACGCAATATATGAGCATGAGCCATGGACATAACACTATAGGTGGAATAGAATGGTGGTTGTGGAGAAGACAAAAAGGAGAAGATAGTCTCACATCAACAAGGAGTATCAACGGGCTATGGAGATGCCCATCAATAGATATCAATGTGAGTGAGTAGGGATTGCCATGCAATGGATGCACTAGAGCTACAAGTGTATGAAAGCTCAACAAAAGAAACTAGTGGGTGTGCATCCAACTTGCTTGCTCATGAAGACCTAGGGCATTTTGAGGAAGCCCATCATTGGAATATACAAGACAAGTTATAAAGTGAAAGATTCCCACTAGTATATGAAAGTGACAACATAGGAGACTCTCTATCATGAAGATCATGGTGCTACTTTGAAGCACAAGTGTGGTAAAAGGATAGTAGCATCGCCCCTTCTCTCGTTTTCTCTCATTTTTTATTTTTTTATTTGGGCCTTTTCTCTTTTTTTATGGCGTCTTTTCTCTTCTTTTTATTTGGGCTTGTTTGGCCTCTTTTATTTATTTTTCTTCCGGAGTCTCATCCCGACTTGTGGGGGAATCATAGTCTCCATCATCCTTTCCTCACTGGGACAATGCTCTAATAATGATGATCATTACACTTTTATTTTTCTTACAACTCAAGAATTACAACTCGATACTTAGAACAAAATATGACTCTATATGAATGCCTCCGGCGGTGTACCGGGATGTGCAATGATGCATGAGTGACATGTATGGGAGAATTATGAAGGGTGGCTTTGCCACAAATACAATGTCAACTACATGATCATGCTAAGCAATATGACAATGACGAAGTGTGTCATAATAAACGGAATGGTGGAAAGTTGCATGGCAATATATCTCAGAATGGCTATGGAAATGCCATAATAGGTAGGTATGGTGGCTGTTTTGAGGAAGGTATATGGTGGGTTTATGGTACCGGCAAAAGTTGCGTGGTACTAGAGAGGCTAGCAATGGTGGAAGGGTGAGAGTGCATATAATCCATGGACTCAACATTAGTCATAAAGAACTCACATACTTATTGCAAAAATCTATTAGTTATCGAAACAAAGTACTACCCGCATGCCCCTAGGGGGATAGATTGGTAGGAAAAGACCATTGCTCGTCCCCGACCGCCACTCATAAGGAAGGCAATCAATAAATAAATCATGCTCCGACTTCATCACATAACGGTTCACCAAACGTGCATGCTACGGGAACCACAAACTTTAACACAAGTATTTCTTAAATTCACAACTACTCAACTAGCATGACTCTAATATTACCATCCTCATATCTCAAAACAATCATCAAGCATCAAACTTCTCTTAGTATTCAACACACTCATAAGAGAATTTTATTATTCTTGAATACCTAGCATATTAGGATTTTAAGCAAATTACCATGCTATTTAAGACTCTCAAAATAATCTAAGTGAAGCATGAGAGTTCATCTATTTCTTCAAAATAAAACTACCACCATGCTCTAAAAGATATAAGTGAAGCACTAGAGCAAATGACAAACTACTCCGAAAGATATAAGTGAAGATCAATGAGTAGTCGAATAATTATGCAACTATGTGAAGACTTTCTAACATTTAAGAGTTTCAGATCTTGATATTTTATTCAAACAGCAAGCTAAACTAAATAAAATAAAATGACACTCCAAGCAAAACACATATCAGGTGGCGAATAAAAATATAGCTCCAAGTAAAGTTACCGATGAATGAAGATGAAAGAGGGGGTGCCTTCCGGGGCATACCCAAGTTAGGCTCTTGGCTATCCTTGAATATTACCTTGGGGTGCCTTGGGAATCCTCAAGCTTAGGCTCTTGACACTCTTTATTCCATAGTCCATTGAATCCTTACCCAAAACTTTAAAACTTCACAACACAAAACTTAACAGAAAACTCGTAAGCTCTGTTAGTATAAGAAAATAAATCACCACTTCAAGGTACTGTAATTAACTCATTCTTTATTTATATTGGTGTTAAAATTACTGTATTCCAACTTCTCTATGGTTTATAAACTATTTTACTAGCCGTAGATTCATCAAAATAAGCAAACAACACACGGAAAACAGAATCTGTCAAAAACAGAACAGTCTGTAGTAATCTGGATCAAACGTATACTTCTGTAACTCATACAATTCTCAAATAAATTTCTGGACCTGCGTAATTTATCTATTAATCATCGGCAAAAATAATTAACTAAATATCCCTTTCCAAATAAAAATGGCAGCAATTCTCGTGAGCGCTAAAGTTTCTGTTTTTTACAGCATGATCAACAAGACTTTCCCAAAGTCTTCCCAAAGGTTCCACTTGGCACAAACACTAATTAAAAGCATAAAACCACATCTAAGTAGAGTCTAGATGAATTATTTATTACTAAACAGGAACAAAAATCATGTAATTAAAGTAAAATTAGGTTGCCTCCCAACAAGTGCTATCGTTTAACGCCCCTAGCTAGGCATGATGATTTCAATGCTCACGTATGAGATAAGAATTGAAACATAAAGAGAGCATCATGAAGAATATGACTAGAACATTTAAGTCTAACATACTTCCTATGCATAGGCATTTTGTGAGCAAACAACTTGTGGGGACAAGAATCAACTTGCATAGGAAGGTAAAACAAGTATAACTTCGAAACTTTAAGCACATAGAGAGGAAACTTGGTATTATTGCAATTCCTACAAGCATATATTCCTCCCTCATAATAACTTTCAGTAGCATCATGAATGAATTCAACAATATAACCAGCACCTAAAGCATTCTTTTCATGATCTACAAGCATAGAAATTTTATTACTCTCCACATAAGCAAAATTCTTCTCATTCGGGATAGTGGGAGTATCATAAGAGACTTGGATACTATAAATTGGTTCCACATTAAAAGAGTAATGTTCAGAAAAGGGGTAACCATAATCATGACAAGTTTTATAAATATAATCCTCACTACTTTTTATAGCATATGTATCATCACAATAATTATCATAAGTAGGGGGCATGCTATTATCATTATAAATTTGCAAATCAAAACTTGGGATACTAAAAATATCATTTTCATTAAGCATAGCATCCCCAAGCTTGGGACAAACATTAATTGCAGAAAAAATATTCTCCAAAAAATCATCTTCATCAAACATAGCATCCCCAAGCTTGGGCCTTTTCATATCATAAGCATAGTCACTCTCATAATTAATAGTACGGATAGCACCAATAGTATATCAATTATCATATTCTTCCAAGCAAGTGCCAAAAAGATTTTCAAGATCATAAGAAGTATCATTATCTTCCACAATTATATTTTCATGAGGCACAATAGTAATAGGGGCAGCATTATTTTGGAGAGACATCTTTTTACCTCTCTTCCTTTTTCTTTTCTTCTTCTTCTTCACCACATCATGTGTGGGTTCAATCCTCTTTTTGGAGCTCCTTATTAATGAGATTGGTTGAATAGGAGGCTCCTCCTCGTTACCTGATTCATCATAAGAAATAATAGGAGGATATTGGGAGGTCTCTTCCCTTTCATTAGTATTCTCTTCATCTTCTATTTGTTTTCTTTTCTTTATGTAATTGGCAATATAAGGATTTTCAATGCAATTCACCGCACAATACATATAAATTTCCTCTAGGTCAAAATGAAGAACTTTATCAAGGGCAAATTTTCGAATATTCTTAGTTATACATTTCATTTCTTTATAACCCAAGAGCAAACTAAGTTCATTATAATGTGCAAGGGAAATCAAGTCATCACAATTTTTGGACACAATACGATCATGAAACAATTTGCATTGGGTATTGAAATGATCATGTTCATTGCAAAGCTCACAAGTATGGCCAATATAATTTAAATTTTCAGCACATTCATCTAGCTCTTCTTGCAATAATTTGGTTTCTAAATACATATGCCTCTTGCAGTATCTATCTTCCCTATTTGGTGTATACTTGCAAACTCAATGCACTCCACAAAAATTGACATGTTTATAAGAGACATTTTCATCATAACTAGTGCAATCATCATTAGTATCATGGATATTCAAAGAATTCATACTAACAACATTGCAATCTTGCTCATCATTCAAATATTTAGTGCCAAACATTCTGATGCATTCTTCTTCTAGCACTTGAGCACAATTTTCCTTTCCATCATACTCACGAAAGATACTAAAAAGATGAAGCGTATGAGGCAAACTTAATTCCATTTTTTTAATTTCCTTTTATAGACTAAACTAGTGATAAAACAAGAAACTAAACGACTCGATTGCAAGATCTAAAGATATACCTTCAAGCACTCACCTCCCGGCAACGGCGCCAGAAAAGAGCTTGATGTCTACTACACAACCTTCTTCTTACAGATGTTTTTGGGCCTCCAAGTGCAAAGGTTTGAAGGACAGTGCAAATTTCCCTCAAGTGGATGACCTAAGGTTTATCAATCCGTAGGAGGTGTAGGATGAAGATGGTCTCTCTCAAGCAACCCTGCAACCAAATAACAAAGAGTCTCTTGTGTCCCCAACACACCCAATACAATGGTCAATTGTATAAGTGCACTAGTTCGGCAAAGAGATAGTGATACAAGTGCAATATGGATGGTAGATAATAGTTTTTGTAATCTGAAAATATAAAAACAGCAAGGTAACTAATGATAAAAGTGAGCGTAAACGGTATTGCAATGCGTTGAAACAAGGCCTAGGGTTCATAATTTATCTAGTGTAAGTTCCCTCAACAATACTAACATAATTGCATCACATAACTATCCCTCAACATGCAACAAAGAGTCACTCCAAAGTCACTAATAGCAGAGAACGAACGAAGAGATTATGGTAGGGTACGAAACCACCTCAAAGTTATTCTTTCCAATCAATCCGTTGGGCTATTCCTATAAGTGTCACAAACAGCCCTAGAGTTCGTACTAGAATGACACCTTAAGACACAAATCAACCAAAACTCTAATGTCACATAGATACTCCAATGTCACCTCAAGTATCCGTGGGCATGATTATACGATATGCATCACACAATCTCAGATTCATATATTCAACCAACACAAAGGACCTCAAAGAGTGCCCCAAAGTTCTACCAGAGAATCACGACGAAAATGTGTGCCAACCCCTATGCATAGGTTCATGGGCGGAACCCGCAAGTTGATCACCAAAACATACATCAAGTGAATCACGTGATATCCCATTGTCACCATAGATATCCACGGCAAGACATACATCAAGTGTTCTCAAATCTTTAAAGACTCCATCCGATAAGATTACTTCAAAGGGGAAACTCAATTCATTACAAGAGAGAAGAGGGGGGAAGAAACATCATAGGATCCAAATATAATAGCAAAGCTTGCGATACATCAAGATCGTATCATCTCAAGAACACGAGAGAGAGAGAGATCAAACACATAGCTACTGGTACATACCCTCATCCCCGAGGGAGAACTACTCCCTCCTCGTCATGGAGAGCACCGGGATGATGAAGATGGCCACCGGAGAGGGATTGCCCCCTCTGGCAGGGTGCCGGAACGGGTCTAGATTGGCTTTCGGTGGCTACGGAGGCTTCTGGCGGCGAAACTCCCGATCTATTGTGCGCCTCGACGTTTTTAGGGTATATGGGGATATATAGGCGGAAGAAGTATGCCAGGGGGGCCACGAGGGGCTCACGAGGGTGGAGGGCGCGCCCAGGGGGTGGGCACGCCGCCCTGCCTCGTGACCTCCTCGCAGATCCCTCGACGTGCACTCCAAGTCTTCTGGGCTTCTTTCCTTCGAAAAATGAGTTCCGTGAAGTTTCAGGTCAATTGGACTCCGTTTGGTTTTCCTTTTCTTCGAAACCCTAAAATAGGGTAAAAACAGAAACTGGCACTGGGCTCTGGGTTAATAGGTTAGTCCCAAAAATGATATAAAAGTGTATAATAAAGCCCGTAAACATTCAAAACAGTAGATAATATAGCATGGAGCAATCAAAAATTATAGATACTTTGGAGATGTATCATGCCCTCTAACGTTCTGGTAGGTCAGTCGCCCTATATGTTTGACTTGCACACACACAATTTTGATGGCTATCTTCATCGATCTCGCACCCACCCACTTGATCCTCTCTTCGACTCTATCGATATCTATGACCCCTCCCTCTCTTCTCATGGATCGCCCCCTCTATATATGATGTAGATAGGCCTCTATTTCACATACATTGCATGTGTCAAATTTTTGTTTGAGATATCATCGACACATATTCCCACAAATACATTCACGAAAGCAGACACCCCCAACAAAAAATACTCAATAATGCACAAGCCATCTATCTAGGTTTGTATCTCTATCACACGCACCCATGAAGGTGGGGGACGTGCACGAAGAGAAGAGGTGCATGCATGGCGCACGTACTCTCATCTCTTTCCTAACCACACCCGCACGGCTACATACTGGAGCTCATTTCTGTAGGAAAAGGCAGCCCACGTGGTAATTTGACACGTGTACTGGTTGTCCACTTGATGGAGGATCGTGTACCACAAGTGAAAAAACAAATTGCGACTTCACGCGTTATGTTAAAAAAGAGGCAAACCATGTGGGGCCTACCTTAGAGGCAAGGCTCTGTACACTGGAGATGCTTTCTACATATTACTTTTGATGTGTCCCATCAACTCGTAGAATGAGGAGAAGCTTGCTTAGTACACCGTCTCCCCCACCCATGGGCGTGGTGGCTCGTAGAATGAGGTGAAGCTTGCTTACTATGCCTTATGCCCGCTCCCTCGCCCATGTGCGCAGTGGCTCGCAGGACGAGGAGAAAATTTTACTGGTCCCTCTATTTAATCCTTGTCCCTACCTTGGTTAGAGAGATTTTCATATTGTTTGAAATATATATCTTTTAGTAGATTTCAATATGAACTACTAGTACATACTCCAAACACTGATGTATATAGACGTATTTTAGATTGTAGATTCACTCATTTTGCTCCGTATGTAGTCCATATTCAAATGGACGTAATAGCAAGCACTCTCTCTCGATCATCATCCCTCGACCCTCGCCCACGTGGTGGATGTGCAGTAGATCATTCGGTCTCAGATAGCCAGAACGATATATACTGCATTACCATTATTGCTCGACTTCCCGAAGTGGCGAAGAGCCAAGCGCAAGGTTAATATTTTGGAGATGCCAAGTGCAAGGTTTATAGGAGAACGAGTAGTAGTACTAGTAGTATGTACCAGTGGTACGTACTGTATGAGGAAGAAGGCAACATGATGTATGTTTTGCGTGACAGTCTCTTCTTACAGGACGTGCTAGACCTAGTGGACCTCATTGTTGCAATGGGAGTACTATCATAGATGGCACGATTCAGAGTGGTGGGCAGCGGGAATAATTCGGAGCTGCTTAGTCTTAAACCCCACGAAGAAGTCCCATCGAAAGGAATAGCCATCCTCTACACGTGCTCCTATGTAAAATGAGTAAATGAGACAAAAAGAGAAAGAGACAAAGTAAAAAAATAACCAGCCTTAGATCCAGCCCTATTGTATAAGTGAATGATATTTCTATGTCACAATTGACATGGCTACATTATTAACCATGCTACAGAGGTAGAAGTGGATTTTTATTTATTTGCGGAGGTAGCAGCGGATGGATATTCAACGAGGAGTGAAATCATGGCTGCTTCCTTGGTCAAACATAGAGAAGTTGGGCCTCGTGATTTGACGGCTTATTAGTCATTATTACTACCTATACTCTTTTCCCATATATAATAATCGCGTGGTAGAGTAGTGGGCTATACCTTTAATAACCATTCTCGAAGAGAATAGGTGCACGCACCCACGCATGTAGTACTAGTAGCACTCTTTGCGTATTTTGCGTGTTCCCCAACCACACACGTGACAAGGTGGAGCTCATTTCTGTAAGATGATGCATCCCACGTGATAATTTGATGCGTCTAGTAGTAGTTACTGACTTATAAAAAATGGAGGGTCATCAAGCATGCATAAACGGTGCCGCGTCATTTATAAGTAAAGTTTTTTGTTCAGTGGCATGTACGCAATATAAATAGGTTCATATGGAGAGAAAATGAAACCGCTCCACTATATACATAGTCAGGATGAGCCTACATGGTGGCTTGTTGGGGTTGCTCTCTTCACACTCTCTTGCATAAAACGAATATGGCCACATTTCGAACATCCGGGCGGATCACGTCCGCCGGGGGAAGGGGTGGATGCTTTGTGTAGATGTGGTCGCCGTCGCCGATGGTGAAAACCCACTATCGGCACGTCCTGATCAGGGCCCCCGCCGTTCTCTCACACAAAGCCAGTGATGTTACCTTCCTCCCTTGCTCACTGCCGCGACGTGGGAAGTTGCCGCCTCCCGCCGTCCTCCTCTAGGTTGAGCTATGTCCCGACATCCCTCAGGTACGACTTCCTTACAGCCGGCTTGCAGCACTGCCCCAGCTACCCACATCGCTCCATGTGGATATTTCTCTACTGCTTTGCCCCGCACATACATCTACTGGCTTCTACTATCCTAGTAATCTTATTATAATCACGCTTCTTCAATTTCTTTGCCACAGGGATGCTCAGCTCGATTTTAGTGAAACTGCAGGAAATGATCCAATGGTCAAAGGGTTGCAAACTTCATTTCTTCTGAAGCTTCAACGTTGCTAGCAAATTAAAGCCTGGTTAGGGTTTAGGGTTCAAGGGCTAGGGACTGCATGGATTGTTTTTTCTTTAGTTGTCTCTGTTCCAAAATAAGTGTTAACTTTAGTAGTAGTACAACTTTGTACTAAAGTTTGCATAAAGTTGAGACACTTATATTGGAACGGAGGGAGTACATATTGGCTATGATATGTCAATCATTGAGGTGCAATAGCATGCATGTTAGTCTCCTTTGAATTTGATGAAATGTTGCAATGGGCCAACCTTGGACGCAAAATACATGAAACAGAAGCTGGAAGCTTCATAGCATTGTACAAATTTATCTTGCCGAGAAATTACAGTACGCACTATACTACACTATGTAAAGAGTTAGGTCTCGCACGGTGTCCAAAAAATGAGGTGATACTGTGAGGTGGGCCATGTAATCACTGAGCCTGCATGTTTTCACTGCTTTCGCACTCTTGTGTTGTAAGAATGGAGAAAATTGTAATCTAGTACCTCCTTTCGCCGAAACGTGGGACATGCAGTAGTCGTACCAACTCAGTAATAATGACCAACGAGCCAACAAATCACATAGACCCGGCAGTAAGTTGGACGGACGAAGCAACCATCACTCTTGAATCCGCTTCTCCCTTCAACGCAGGCGCCAGTGAGAGGTCAAGTCCGCTCTTCCCGGGCATGAATGCGGCACTAATTTTCTGGAGCGGCACTAACCGTCTTAGGCGGGAAGTGCGCGAGGGCGATGGAGGGGCTTCGGGTGGGCCAAGCTGATCAGGAGAGGGCATGGCAGTTGTCCCGACCAGACGGCCAGAAACGAGAGGATGCACCGACTCTCGCGGCTAAATCGTACACTACACACCATCTCTCTGTAGGAGTAGGTTGATGTGTCGCTCTCTCTAACACACACACGCTGTTAAAACACACACACACACACATGCACACAGGTTCATAAAATAGGAATATCGTGCGAGTGGGAAGCCACAGGAAATGAGATAAATGGAGTACATACAAGAAGAGAAGAGGTGATGAATATTCCATCAAACCTGGACTAAGGAGTAGTACTCCCTTCATCTAGGTGTTAAGTCTTCTTACGAAAATCAAATATTCCTAAAATGTTTAGGCATCGTCCTTTAACTTCGCATCTCAATCCCCTCCTAGCATCGTTGCTAGCGAGCGTTGTTAATTACTCTGCCTTGTTATCTCCCCTAGAAACCAAGTTGGCTTGCATGCGAGTTAATACATGGCCATGCATGGTAGCTAAAACGGCATCTCTTAATTGTTGTGATTAATTGTTGCGTTTAGAGACAGAAAGCAAGGCTTTAATTGGAGGAAGGACTGGTCAAGTTTCACCATCTCCTCCAATCTGCTCGGACTTACACCTTGACGGAGGGAGTAGTATGAGATACGGCGGCACACTAACTTAGGTCGAATACAAGTGCCAAAAATTATTAGAAGAGAGCAAAGTGTACAAACTAAATAATTAAAATTGAATTTCTTGAGGGTTTTTTTTTGAAACGGAGGCAAAAGATTTGCCTCATCCACTAAATAAGTGGATAATAGAGTTTGACAATTTGCAAGTGACCCTAAAAATAAACGGCATGTCAATTACTCTCAATACGCCCTAGTTTCTTAGCACCCGTTGTAACCCTTTGTACATACAGTGGCACACTGACTTAGGCGGAATACAAGTGCCCAAAATATTTAAAATTGGAGGATGGTGCAGCCCACCTTTCCGATATTTTGACCGTGTGTGGTTCAGTTGTTGTTCACTTCAGAGGGTCGTGTACCATAGGTGAACGTTAGTAAGCGCGACCGGGAGGCGTGCAGAGTTAATTGCGAGTTGACTCCTTCGAGCGTTAAATTTTCTTCACGTATTAGCATTGCCCCTAGTATTTTTCTTCACTGTGTTAAATAGAGTTCCGTTTCATGCACAATTTAAAGCGATTTTTATGGAGAGAGAAAAAACCACTCCATCTATATACACTGGAGCCTCGGTGCTTGTTTTCTAGGGTTTGCTCTCTTCACACTCTCTCCACTATGTACACACACGCTAGAGCCTCAGTGCATGTAGCTGCTCTCTTGACACTCTCTGACCCTCTCCAGATCTAAACAAGACTTCATTGGCCTCTGTCTCTCTCCCCTCACTGTTGGTCAAAGAGCCGGCAAGATCCGTCTGCCGGGAAGGGAAGGAGGCTTAACACTGTCGCTGTCAGCTAGGGATGGAATCCAATACTGGTGCAGCTATTATCTTTCCCAACGGAGGCGCGGGAGGGCCTCTGACCCCTTCTTCCTCGCTTTCGTACATAGTGTCAGAAGATCGGCCTCCCGCCACCCACTGAGCCAGACCCCGAGAACCTTAAAGTATAATTTACTTATTCCACATGCATTGCTCTAGCTGCATGTGGGATTTTTCCGCTTCTGCACTTGAATCTAGGTGTTGGTTCAAACAGGAAAGTAGTGGGGAAAGTTGTATATCATGAATCTATGACATGGTTCAAAGAGGAAAGGAAGGGGGAAAGTAATATAGACTGGCTATCCAGCACCTACATTGGTCGAAAAGGGAAAACAATGACAAACATAGTACGCACATCTGTAATGAACTGATCTTTCTATTTTTGGGGACATTGCTATAGAGTTTGAGTAGGACTTGATTTGCTGCCCTCGCATAGGGAAAGGTGTCAAAAGATAACAAAACTGGGACCAACACAAATATGTTCCTTGGTTGTTTGTTATTTATTGCAATAAACTATGCATCGCCCCTTTATACATCGGTAGATGCACATGGTGTTGGTGCGTCCACTGTCCCGTACAAATCTTTAGCTATTGTTAATCTAAGGCCCTATTTGGTTAAAAGGTCCTAGGAATTTTTTTAGTCCAAACTAAAAAGTCCCTAGTCCCCACCTGTTTGGTTCTAGGGAACAAACATGGACTAGAGGTTATTAAATGACATTCTAAAATACCATGTTACCCCTAGTAATGAACTAATAGAGATAAGGTGCGATGCGGGGCAGGGGCAACTGTTGGAAAAAGTCCCAAAAAGACTCTCCCTCAGGGTCTTTTTTCTTTAGTCTCAAATACCCACTTTTAGTCCCTAAATATCCCTCCTGTTTGGTTTAGATGGGACAAAAAGGGACATTTTTTAGTCCCTACACCAAAAAGTCCATGTAAACAAACACCCTCTAATAATGCCACTGGAAAATTCAAGCAATGCCACAGTTAAAAGCTAATTACATGTTTAACGAATTTTATTGTTATTATAATCTCTCTCTTAATATGAATCAATGCCCCTGTTTGAGAAATACTAATATCTTTCTTTCTTTCCCATTTAGATAAGTTAGATGCTTCTTTTTTTGGCTTCTCTGTCATCCACCGTTATTGACCACTAGTTGTTTCCTTTGCACCTCTATGTAAACAGGGTTATCTACTTCATCTCGTTGCTACTATGACCTTTTGTTGTATTGCACAAAACACTTTTGTTTTAAGAGTGTTTTGTGTAGTTCAACCAAAATGTCACACCGAGAACATTGCTTGATTGCTTGATCTTTGTGGAACTGCACAAGAGGAGATCTGACTTCCTATCCGTGTTGGCAAATTTGTTTCAGATATTCTTCTTGTGAGTTGTTTGAATTCCGCGTTGTTAGAGGTCAGTACTAGCCTTCTTTCACATGATTGTGCGGTGTGCTTTCATATGTTGTGCTACTTATACGACAATGTTGCTTGATTTTAGTGAACTACACAAATGTAGACAAGACTTTCAATCTATATGTGCACCGTAATATCCCATTGAGGTAAGATAATGATATTTCACAAATGTTGGCTTGTATCTTGCCACTTACATCAGAAAATTAATGTCGTTGTTTAGTGTTGTACTTGTGCTCCCTAATTGACATGCCAAATCTTACATTGAAGGGGAAGCTTGTCTGTTATTGAACCAAGTGATGAAGAGGAAGGACAAGCGGAAGAAAAACAAAAAACAACTCCCGGTGCTGTAATGAAGCACTGGAACTGTGATGACACAAGTAATGATATAGTTTTGCATCTTAATTTATTGCTATGGATGGAACGAGAAATTGTTTTGCCACTGATTTGATGCCACTCTTAATGTAATATGTAATTATCTCTACTTGTGCAAACAGGGATCTTCCTTGCACATATAACTTATATTTTAGCGGAACTGCACAAGAAGATGTTGGAAACATTAAAATAATCGAGGAGTATATAGTAAGCATGGAAACCATAGTAGATAACAATAGATGGTTCCGGAGAAGTGCTTGATATGTATGCTCTACACAATAAGCCTCCTAACAAAGGTTGGTACTCGCCCATGGATTTCATCCATATGATTGAGCTTTGTCATCTCTATTGGTGTTGTGCTACTATTTATATACTATCATGTGAAAGTGGTATTGTCCTTGAGAAGTGCTTCATCTGTGTTGTTTTAAATATTTCCTTTCCTTTTTTCGAGCAAACAGGGATGCTAGCATTTAGTTGTCCTGTTGTCTTTGCACAACAGGATCATCCTCCTACGAAGAAGAATATGGAGTACGTGAAGTGCCTAGGTCCGATTATGCCAGGATAAAGAAGCCAAGCTTCTCTTCTTAAGAAGGGAGCAGTTGAGATGGTTATATTATTGTCCACAAGAACAAGCTAACTTTAGCTCAGAAGGACTCACGGATCTCCATCTTTGTTGAAGTGATGGCCAATACAATGTTGTTTTAGGATTCCTTCTGGTGAGTTCCATTTTTTTAAATGTGTGCTCTGCATGGATCATGTAGGTTGCCTATTTAAACTATCAATTCATAGTATAGTTTGCTTTATACTAATCACTTTTTGTTATTTAAGCAAATAGGGGTGTTTAGCTTGATTTCATGGGAACTGCACAAAATGTTCACGAGTACATCGAATATTCTCGAATCATTCATTTCCACTAGAAGAAAGGAGGTGCCGATATGTTCAAGGTGTTGCAACATAAAAAGAAGAAATCATAGAAGCTACACGGGAATTTGATTGATTTTCTGGAACTGCACAAAAAGAACAGCTGATTTATTTAGCACGAGGTGCCATGTCAATGTCCGAACTAATGGCAAATCTTGCCCATTCCACAATCGTAGGCATTTGATATTTTGGAATGGGAAAACCTTGCAAAAGTTTGCTCATTGATGTACGCAAAACACGCCGCATTTGACATTTTGGAATGGGACAACCTTGTAAAATTTTGCTCATTGATGTTAGCAAGAAGACATGCATTTGATATTTCCGGGACACCCTTAGCTGTCTGCCGCATCAATCGAGTTTTCTTTATTCTTTAGTTATGAAGTAAATATTGGCTCTGACATGTGAATCGCTGAGATGCATAATCATCGATTGTTTTGAATGTTCTCCATGAATTGCCAGGCCTATGTGTTCGATTGCAATGTATAGGAATGCTAAAAAGCTGCTCAAGCTTTTTGTACTCCCTCTATTCCTTTTTACTTCGCATATTAGATTTCTTTCAAGTCAGTTGATTTTACATTGTGAATGTTGATACTATTTTCCATCAGATTGGTCAAAGTAGAGATACTTTGACTTTAGATAAAACTTATATGTAGACTAAAAAGGACTGGAGGGAGTACACGTGAAACTGCTGTGTAACGCCCTCGATGCGACTATATCTCCCACATGTCGAAGCACGACTTTGAGGCATAACCGCATTGAAAGCAATGTTGCAAGTGAGGTAATCTTCACACAACCCATGTAATACATAAGGGAAAGAGATACATAGTTGGCTTACAATCGCCACTTCACACAATTACATGAATAAAGCATTACATCATCCAGATACAATCAAGGTCCGACTACGGAACCAAAATAAAAGAAGACTACCGCAAATGCTACACAGATCCCCGATCGTCCCAACTGGGCTCCATTGCTGATCACTGGAAAACGGAACAACTTAACGAACACGAACTTCATCGCGCTCCTCATTGAGCTTGGCTGTGTCACCTGCACGATATCGTCGGCACCTGCAAGCTTGTTTTGGAAGTATCTGTGAGTCACGGGGACTCAGCAATCTCAGACCCTCGCGATCAAGACTATTTAAGCTTATAGAAAGGGTAAAGGTATAAGGTGGATCTGCAGCAAGCGACTAACATATTTGGTGGCTAACATACACAAATGAGAGCGAGAAGAGAAGGCAAAAGCACGGTCGAACAACTATGATCAAGAAGTGATCCTAGAACAACCTATGTCAAGCATAACTCCAACACCGTGTTCACTCCCAAGACTCCGTCGAAAAGAGACCATAACGGTAACACACGCGGTTGATGTGTTTTAATTAAGATCAACTTCAGGTTTTCTACAATCGGACATTAACAAATTCCCATATGCCCATAACCGCGGGCACGGCTTTCGAAAGTTCAAATCCCTGCAGGGGTGTCCCAACTTATCCCATCACAAGCTCTCACGGTCAACGAAGGATATTCCTTCTCCCAAGACATTCCGATCAGACTCGGCATCCAGGTTACAAGACATCCTTGACAATGGTAAAACAAGTCCAGCAACACTGCCCGAATGTGCCGACAAATCCCGATAGGAGCTGCACATATCTCGTTCTCAGGGCACACCGGATAAGCAATCCGTACAACTAAAACTAGCCCTCGAGTTTCCCCGAGGTGGCGCTACAAGGTGCTCTAGTTTGGACCAACACTCAGAGGAGCACTGGCCCGGGGGGGGGGCTTAAATAAAGATGACCCTTGAGTCTGCAGAACCCAAGGGAAAGAAAAGGCTAGGTGGCAAATGGTAAAACCAAGGCTGGACATTGCTGGAGGAGTTTTATTCAAGGCGAACTGTCAAGGGTTCCCATTATAACCCAACCGCGTAAGGAACGCAAAATCCGGGAAACATAACACCGATATGACGGAAACTAGGGCGGCAAGAGTGGAACAAAACACCAGGCATAAGGCCGAGCCTTCCACCCTTTACCAAGTATATAGATGCATTAATTAAATAAGAGATATTGTGATATCCCAACAAGTAAACATGTTCCAACAAGGAACAACATCTCCATGTTCCAACAAGGAACAAACTTCATCTTCACTTGCAACTAACAATGCTATAAGAGCGGCTGAGCAAAGCGGTAACATAGCCAAACAACGGTTTGCTAGGACAAGGTGGGTTAGAGGCTTGGTTCAACAATATGGGAGGCATGATAAGCAAGTGGTACGTATCGCAGCATAGGCATAGCAAAAGAGCGAGCAACTAGCAAGCAAAGATAGAAGTGATTTCGAGGGTATGGTCATCTTGCCTGAAATCCCGCAAGGAAGAAGAACGAGTCCATGAAGAAGATAAATGGACGTAGATGAACGGATCCTCACAACTTCGGAACGAAATCGAAGCTAACGCGAGAAGTAACCCGGAAAGAAGCAAACAACATAGTAAACAACCATCACATAATCATGGCATGATGCACAACCAAGTATGATGCATGTCCGGTTTAATGATACATGGCATGGCAAAGTGGACAAGCAATCCTAAAAAATAAGTGGAGCTCAATATGCAACGAGTTGCATATTGACGGAACACCACATTCAAGTTATTTAGTTTGATCTCGTTTAGGTACTTAACAATATTAAATGTTGATAAGCATGGCAAGAGGTGGAGTATAAGTAAACTAAACATTTGGGCAAGTTTAAATGAGGCCGAAACAACAAGCAACAATAACGATAAAACCTCATATGCATTTATCAATTTGGTGCAACAACAATTTTAAACATTTAAATGTTATTATCATGATGCAAATGACATGTGTAAGTTTTATGCAAGTTTTTATGAAAATACTGATAAGAGCATTAAGAAGCATTTGTCACCGTGGCGGAAAGAAAGGGGTGCCACGGCGACGAAACAGAAATGATGCCACGGCAACAATCCGGTGATCCGGTAGCTCACGGGGATACCGGTGCAAAAGGAAATTGGTGCGTGTGTGTCATGCAAGAAGAAGGGGTGATCCCGAATACTGGGTTCCCACATGTTGACGGCATGGCAACGAGGAGGAACAACTAAGGTCGACGGGTGGATTACAACAACTAACATGCATCTCAAACAACACGTCACATGCATATGGTCCACGGCATCGTTCCGGCGGATATACCTTCGAAGCATGCCTTTTCGGAACGGATCAAGTTCGTAGCGAAAGTAGGCGTTCTCGCCACGTTCGTAAAGGTAGTAGTTGTACTCATGCCGTAGTGGAAGTAGTGGTTCAAAAGTCGAAGAGGAAGTAGTCGTTCATGTCCGTAGATGTTCGGGGTCACGATACGGAACTTGGCGTCCACGGGGTCTTCAGCGACGGTCGTGGTACATGTTTTGAAGGGGAAGTAGAGGTTTTCGCGATCACGGTGATGGTAGTCAAACTTGACGCTCCGAAGGGGTAGTTGGCGGACAACGGTCGTCGTGTGACTTGTCGGTCCATGAAGTCGTTCTCCCGCGTCTTGTCGTACACGTATCAGAGAAGAACTTGGTGTATCCATGTACTTGGCGTTCCGGTGTAGTAGTCGTTCTCGGGATCAGGGTCCTCATGCACTTGACGACTCCGGAAGGGGAACTTGGCACCCACGGTTGTTGTGTCCACGGTCTTGACGTCAATGGCGCTAGGCAGATGCGGCATGCGGGCTGTGAAGAGGTCAGGAAGCCATGGTGGCGACGACGGCCGGAGGCAAACAAGAGGTTGACGCAGCCATCTCCTCGGGCTAGAACACGATTGGACAGGGGCACGACGACGTGATTTGGCGACACAGCGAGGCTCCACGGCCACCGGATGCAGAGGCAGAGGCGATGCGCGATGGCTGGAGGCAGGGGTCGGCGGACGAAGCAGCAGCGGGCAACGACGGCGGCCGGACGGCGGCAACTCATGGCATGCCTCTACAGCCATGGCAGAGGACGAGGCAAGGGGCGGCCTCCATGGGGGACTTCCTGTCCCAGGCGCAGCAGTGGGGGCTTCGGCCTAGGTGGTCGGGGATGCGCTGCAGGATATGAAGGAGGGAGGCGACGACGTGCTTGAGGGAGGGGACGAGGCCGGCGCTGGATTCCGGCGGGATCGAGGGAGGAGCGGGCGGCGTCCTCTTGACGCGCGGCTGCGCAGGCACCAAGCGGACGAGACGGGCGGAGCTTGGCGACGGCGAACTTGGAGACGGGGCGGCGTCAGGCGCGCAGGGCTCCTGGCATGGCGACAGCGAGGTGGGTCGAGGGCGGCAGGCGTGCGGCTCCCGGCGGAGCTTGGGGCTCCCGGTGAGGAAGACGAATGGGGTGGAGGAGAGATGGGGATCGGGAAGCGGCGGCGCTGAATGGGCATCGAGGGAGAGAGCGAGGCTGCGAGGGAGAGAAGGGGTGCCGCGCGTGTGATCTATTCCCCTCTGGCGGCGGAACGAGGAAGAGAGGGATCGGGACGAGGGAGAGATCGAGAGGAGTGGTTCGGTCGCACGCTCTCCTGGCGGCGGGGTGGATACGAGGGAGAGGGACTCGCTAGGGTTACGGGGGAGCGTGACTGGGCCTTAAGGAGGCCGGCCCAGGGAGAGGGAAGGCTGCGCCTAGGGGAGATTTGGGCCGGAAGTGGATGGGCCCTAGAGAGGCCTGGGTCTCTCTTCTCCCATAAGTTTTTTTTTAAAAAAAACCCTGCTAGAAATCAGAAAACCGCAAAGAAAGAAGGGAGAGAAAAGAAAAAAAATGAGGAAGGATTTGGGCATGCGGAATATTTTCCCGGACTCGCAAAATATGCTTGTTCCAAGAAAATAGAAAAAGGCCATGATAGAAAGATTTAAATCCAAACTCATTTGATTTAAATTCAAATGATTTGAAAAGGAAGTGGGTGATAGGAGGTCCAAAAATGTTCGGATTTTGGTGGAGCTCCGGAAAAGCGATGAAAGAAATAATGGGCAAAGTTTGGGGACCAAACTTGAAGCGAGAAAAGGCATGTGATTATTTTTGCAAGTGTGTTTGCGGTAAATCCAAATAATTGGAATATTAACTATAGCTCTCTAAATATCGAGAGGATATGTTGTAAAGAGAATCACCATGTGAATTCCCTCGGTTTAAATGGATCTAAGATCCATGCCATTTATTTTATTGAGTTGCAAAAGATTTATGAGATGATGGCATGATGACATGATGCAATGCAAAAATAAAAGGGCAGGCACAAATGAAACACAAGGCGAAACCCAGAACATAAGGAAGTCTTCTCGAGTATCGGTCTAGGGGCGTCACAACACTCCAACACTATGAGAGGATCTCGTCCCGAGATCTAGAATGACACCGGAGGGAAAAACGGAAGAGAAAGAGCAGAGGTAAAACTAAGTTGCTTCTTTGACAAACGAGTGAAACCACGAACCTTGCGAGGTTGAGCAAAATTTAAGGAAAGAAAGCAACGGATATGAACGAAGTTGAAAACACTTCGTTAAGACAGAGGAAAAGAAAGAACCGATTCGGGTAGCACTCCGGTTGAAAAGTAAAATGCAAGTTGATAAGATGAAAGAATTTGAGCAGAGGACACAACGCTCCGGTTAAATGGAAAAACCAAGAAAAGAACACGATCCTGACAAAACAAGAAGATGGGTTGAAGAGAGCAACATCACAATGCCTTCGAAACAAAAGTAAGAATGGAATGGAATGAACGAAGGGAAACATGATCTTGAGAGAGCACACTTACAACAAATGCTAGAACGGAGTTGTTGGAAAAACCAACAACGAAAAGAATAATCTTGATATGGTCTTATGGAATACATCTCAAAACTATGAGGTGAAATTCTGCCACTCACGGAAAAGATTTGATTGGATTTATATGACAAGGAGACGAGAAACTAATTCACCGGGAGGATAAATAAAGAACTTGGGTCATTTATAAGCACCATAGATAGCAACAGTTCTTAGGGAATGCTTTAGGTGAAATATAACCCAAGGTAACTCCAAAGAAGAGATTGATGGATTAAATATCTCATTCTTAACAATATGTGGATCATGAAACATGAGCTCAAATTATCAAGAATGACATAATACCACCTCCAATGATACGGAAGAAAGAATTGCACTCCGGATAGCAAGATGAAGAATACTTGAGCTCCCTAGAAAAGAATCTCGATGAAAACTTCGAGAAGAAATTAAATCCTTTAAGAACCATCATGTAGAGTCTCCATGAAGAACTTCGGAAATAAAAGAATAACGAAAGAAAGAGAAGTTGACAAACACAAGGTGAAGCCTTGCGATGATTTAGATGGAGCTTCGCGATGAGATAAAGCGGAAATTTGGAACTCCGGAAGAAAAGATAAAGCATCTCGAACCGAGAATTTGATGAGCCTCCGAAATAAGGAATTGAATTCACTCGATGAAACAAGAATAAGAATTACATTATGCTTATCCTTTACCAATTAAATTGATGACAATTAACGGATTTGACATATTACTTATTCTCGTAGAAAAGATTAAGAGAGATATAACATAAGCTTGAGAATGTCTTCAACGAACCACCGGTGGAATCGAAAGAACGAATGAATTGACATGATAACCGAGGAAGACAACTCTTGAACGAATCATCGTAAGAATTAAAAAAGAACGAATAAAACATGAAGAAACACCAGGAAGGATTAGCAAATAAATGAAAATGCTTGAGAGAATTTAGATCCCTGAGAACGAAGAGATTACGAGCTGACTAGAGAATCCTTGATTTAAGCTCCGGTATGATTATAGCTGAAAGCTGAGAATGAATAAACCTGAATTGATGGACTCCGGAGAATCAAACTGAAAAGAATCTTGAATAGCTCCTGATGGGTGAAAAGGATTCTCACAATGGAAAACAAATATGAGAGGACGGCAGTAAGCTAGCATCATGAATCTTCGAGAGAATGGATAAGATTGAATAGAAACTCTTCTTCGGTCTTCAAATTCTGAGAATTACGATGGGACACACCACGAAGAATTGTTGAAGCACTTCGGAATGAAGAAGAATGGAAAAGTTGAGCCAACGATGAAAAGAATTTGAAAGATCTTGGAGAAAAACATAAGACTGATGATAATTCATTCTTACATCAAACTTTAAAAGATTTGAGAATAGCTCCGGTAAAATTAGAAGAGTCAGGTAAGATCCTGGGAAAAGACCTGTGGGTTAGGGCCCACTGAAAAGATACACCGTGGAATGATTTTGAAGAGAGATTGCACCGGTTGAATTAAATGACTTGAATGAGATAACACCCTCGAAAGAGCTTGAACGAAAGCATAGTGGAAACACGAATCATCAAGATATCTTGAGCACTCCGGAACAAATGATTAGCGAGAAATGGATGATTGAGATGTGCACCGGCATGAGAAGGTATTTGAAATGAGGAAAAAGGATATGATCAACAAAGCTTAAATTGAAACCACCGGAGAAGAAAAAGAACGAATAATGATAACTTGAAGCTCCGTTAGAATCTTCTTGAGAATCACCGAATAATTACATTGACGGAAAGAATGGAGAGGCTTCCCATCAATAAAAAGGATACTTGAATAAGAAATCTGAGTCCTTGAAGAAACAAGGGTGGGAGGGTGGGAAAACAAAGGCAACTTGGGATGGATGAAACAAACAACGTTGAGAGCTTAGATTTAATCTTGCGGATGTTGAAAATGGATGGATCTGCTTGAAGAGAAGCACACCGGTTGAAAAGGATTTGACAACACAAACTCGATGATCAAGAAGGATTAGTATTCACATAGGAATATGAGAACACCGCTTAGGAAAGATATGGAATCAACACTTGACTTCGAAGCAACTCGAATACCACAACTCAAAACAAAACAAGGATTGGCTTGCAGAATAAGCCGGAACAAACATATGATAGAGATTTTGTCCGAAGTTTTCGTGGTGGGGCCTACACGGGCTCGATTGTACAACACCATCATGTACAAGGCAGTGCACATGACATACGAAGCGTTCCCGAGTCGGCATAGACAAGGACTCTTTAAGACACAACGAGACCACTATAAAACCAACTGTGAATAGGCGGACCACTAGACGTCGAACCCCAATTTCATATCATACCTCTGTCGGAAAGATATCCTAAGAGCTACTTGAATTCCCACTTATAAACTCCCGAAATTTTCCGGTTATGCAATCAGGTGTTGGGGATACAGGGGAAGCATAATATCTCACCCAAACTAGCAAATCCTACATCCAGCTGTATCCATCCTTCAACACATAATCAAGAAACCTTCGGAAATTGTTTACCTCAACCTTCGAAAAGCATCCGTTATACGAGTTATGGCAATACTCCCGAACTCCCGCCCCAGTACTGGGTGGTGTCGAGGTTATCTCACCAACAACTGCATAAAATAGATTTTCGATGTCGGCGAAACTCAGGTATTCCAGAATCTCAATGAAAAAATTGTGACGACAACACCTCGGAGATCAACTCCCCGGGACACTGCCACAACCCCTAAATGTCAGGAGGCACCAAGAACAATGTTCTCGTCACAAAACCATCGGAACGATTCCAAGATACCCGCGTGATCCTAATTTTTTTTAGTGAAATTTGAGAAGAGAAGAGTCAAAACTCTACGTCAGGATGCCTCACCAGAGCGATGAAGGGACTGGGAAGTAAAAAGAATTCCTAACTCTCCAATATATATAATCCTAAATGACTCAAAACATTTTCCTAGACTCAACAACGCCAGCGATTCGATCAAGCAGGGGGCTCCTAAGTCGGGGAAGGCTCTGATTACCAACTTGTAACATCCTCGATGCGGCTATATCTCCTACGTGTCGAAGCACGACTTAGAGGCATAACCGCATTGAAAGCAATGTCACAAGTGAGGTAATCTTCACACAACCCATGTAATACATAAGGGAAAGAGATACATAGTTGGCTTACAATCGCCACTTCACACAATTACATGAATAAAGCATTACATCATACAGATACAATCAAGGTCCGACTACGGAACCAAAATAAAAGAAGACTACCCCAAATGCTACACAGATCCCCGATCGTCCCAACTGGGATCCACTACTGATCACTGGAAAATGGAACAACTTAACGAACACGAACTTCATCGCGCTCCTCCTTGAGCTCGGTTGTGTCACCTGCACGATATCATCGGCACCTGCAAGCTGGTTTTAGAAGTATCTGTGAGTCACGGGGACTCAACAATCTCACACCCTCGCGATCAAGACTATTTAAGCTTATAGAAAGGGTAAAGGTATAAGGTGGATCTGCAGCAAGCGACTAACATATTTGGTGGCTAACATACACAAATGAGAGCGAGAAGAGAAGGCAAAAGCACGGTCGAACAACTATGATCAAGAAGTGATCCTAGAACAACCTATGTCAAGCATAACTCCAACACCGTGTTCACTCCCAAGACTCCGTCGAAAAGAGACCATAACGGTAACACACGCGGTTGATGTGTTTTAATTAAGATCAACTTCAGGTTTTCTACAATCGGACATTAACAAATTCCCATATGCCCATAACCGCGGGCACGGCTTTCGAAAGTTCAAATCCCTGCAGGGGTGTCCCAACTTATCCCATCACAAGCTCTCACGGTCAACGAAGGATATTCCTTCTCCCAAGACATTCCGATCAGACTCGGCATCCAGGTTACAAGACATCCTTGACAATGGTAAAACAAGTCCAGCAACACTGCCCGAATGTGCCGACAAATCCCGATAGGAGCTGCACATATCTCGTTCTCAGGGCACACCGGATAAGCAATCCGTACAACTAAAACTAGCCCTCGAGTTTCCCCGAGGTGGCGCTACAAGGTGCTCTAGTTTGGACCAACACTCAGAGGAGCACTGGCCCGGGGGGGGGGGGCTTAAATAAAGATGACCCTTGAGTCTGCAGAACCCAAGGGAAAGAAAAGGCTAGGTGGCAAATGGTAAAACCAAGGCTGGACATTGCTGGAGGAGTTTTATTCAAGGCGAACTGTCAAGGGGTTCCCATTATCACCCAACCGCGTAAGGAACGCAAAATCCGGAAACATAACACCGATATGACGGAAACTAGGCGGCAAGAGTGGAACAAAACACCAGGCATAAGGCCGAGCCTTCCACCCTTTACCAAGTATATAGATGCATTAATTAAATAAGAGATATTGTGATATCCCAACAAGTAAACATATTCCAACAAAGAACAACACCTCCATGCTCCAACAAGGAACAAACTTCATCTTCACCTGCAACTAACAACGCTATAAGAGGGGCTGAGCAAAGCGGTAACATAGCCAAACAACGGTTCGCTAGGACAAGGTGGGTTAGAGGCTTGGTTCAACAATATGGGAGGCGTGATAAGCAAGTGGTAGGTATCGCAGCATAGGCATAGCAAAAGAGCGAGCAACTAGCAAGCAAAGATAGAAGTGAATTCGAGGGTATGGTCATCTTGCCTGAAATCCCGCAAGGAAGAAGAACGAGTCCATGAAGAAGATAAATGAACGTAGATGAACGGATCCTCACAACTTCGGAACGAAATCGAAGCTAACGCGAGAAGTAACCCGGAAAGAAGCAAACAACATAGTAAACAACCATCACATAATCATGGCATGATGCACAACCAAGTATGATGCATGTCCGGTTTAATGATACATGGCATGGCAAAGTGGACAAGCAATCCTAAAAAATAAGTGGAGCTCAATATGCAACGAGTTGCATATTGACGGAACACCACATTCAAGTTATTTAGTTTGATCTCGTTTAGGTACTTAACAATATTAAATGTTGATAAGCATGGCAAGAGGTGGAGTATAAGTAAACTAAACATTTAGGCAAGTTTAAATGAGGCCGAAACAACAAGCAACAATAACGATAAAACCTCATATGCATTTATCAATTTGGTGCAACAACAATTTTAAACATTTAAATGTTATTATCATGATGCAAATGACATGTGTAAGTTTTATGCAAGTTTTTATGAAAATACTGATAAGAGCATTAAGAAGCATTTGTCACCGTGGCGGAAAGAAAGGGGTGCCACGGCGACGAAACAGAAATGATGCCACGGCAACAATCCGGTGATCCGGTAGCTCACGGGGATACCGGTGCAAAAGGAAATTGGTGCGTGTGTGTCATGCAAGAAGAAGGGGTGCTCCCGAATACTGGGTTCCCACATGTTGACGGCATGGCAACGAGGAGGAACAACTAAGGTCGACGGGTGGATTACAACAACTAACATGCATCTCAAACAACACGTCACATGCATATGGTCCACGGCATCGTTCCGGCGGATATACCTTCAAAGCATGCCTTTTCGGAACGGATCAAGTTCGTAGCGAAAGTAGGCGTTCTCGCCACGTTCGTAAAGGTAGTAGTTGTACTCATGCCGTAGTGGAAGTAGTGGTTCAAGAGTCGAAGAGGAAGTAGTCGTTCATGTCCGTAGATGTTCGGGGTCACGATACGGAACTTGGCGTCCACGGGGTCTTCAGCGACGGTCGTGGTATATGTTTTGAAGGGGAAGTAGAGGTTCTCGCGATCACGGCGATGGTAGTCAAACTTGACGCTCCAAAGGGGTACTTGGAGGACAACGGTCGTCGTGTGACTTGTCGGTCTCCCGCGTCTTGTCGTACAAGTATCGGAGAAGAACTTGGTGTATCCATGTACTTGGTGTTCCTGTGTAGTAGTCGTTCTCAGGTTTGGGGTCCTCATGCACTTGACGACTCCGGAAGGGGAACTTGGCACCCATGGTTGTTGTGTCCACGGTCTTGACGTCAACAGCGCTAGGCAGATGCGGCATGCAGGCTGTGAAGAGGTCAGGAAGCCATGGTGGCGACGACGGCCGGAGGTAAACAAGAGGTTGACGCAGCCATCTCCTCGGGCTAGAACACGATTGGACAGGGGCACGACGACGTGATTTGGCAACACAGCGAGGCGCCACGGCCACCAGATGCAGAGGCAGAGACGATGCGCGATGGCTGGAGGCAGGGGTCGGCGGACGAAGCAACAGCGGGCAACGACGGCGGCCGGACGGCGAAGCAGCACGGCGGCAACTCACGGCACGCCTCCACAGCCATGGCAGAGGACGAAGCAAGGCGCGGCCTCCATGGGGGACATCCTGTCCCAGGCGCAGCAGCGCGGGGCTTCGGCCTAGGTGGTCGGGGACGCGCTGCAGGTTAGGAAGGAGGGAGGCGACGACGTGCTTGAGGGAGGGGACGACGTGCTTGAGGGAGGGGACGAGGCCGGCGCTGGATTCCGGCGGGATTGAGGGAGGAGCGGGTGGCGTCCTCTTGACGCGCGGCTGCGCAGGCACCAGGCGGAGGAGATGGGCGGAGCTTGGCGACGGCGAACTTGGAGACGGGGCGGCGTCGGGCGCACAGGGCTCCTGGCATGGCAACAGCGAGGTGGGTTGAGGGCGGCGGGCGTGCGGCTCCCGGCGGAGCTCGGGCTCCCGGTGAGGAAGACGAATGGGGAGGAGGAGAGATGGGGATCGGGAAGCGGCGGCGCTGAATGGGCATTGAGGGAGAGAGCGAGGCTGCGAGGGAGAGAAGGGGTGCCGCGCGTGTGATCTGTTCCCCTCTGGCGGCGGAACAAGGAAGAGAGGGATCGGGACAAGGGAGATATCGAGAGGAGTGGTTCGGTCGCACGCTCTCCTGGCGGCGGGGTGGATACGAGGGAGAGGGACTCGCTAGGGTTACGGGGGAGCGTGACTGGGCCTTAGGGAGGCAGGCCCAGGGAGACGGAAAGCTGCACCTAGGGGAGGTTTGGGCCGGAAGTGGATGGGCCCTAGAGAGGCCTGGGTCTCTCTTCTCCCATAAGTTTTTTTTAAAAAAAACCCTGCTAGAAATCAGAAAACCGCAAAGAAAGAAAGGAGAGAAAAGAAAAAATTAGAGGAAGGATTTGGGCATGCGGAATATTTTCCCGGACTCGCAAAATATGCTTGTTCCAAGAAAATAGAAAAAGGCCATGATAGAAAGATTTAAATCCATACTCATTTGATTTAAATTCAAATGATTTGAAAAGGAAGTGGGTGATAGGAGGTCCAAAAATGTTTGGATTTTGGTGGAGCTCCGTAAAAGCGATGAAAGAAATAATGGGCAAAGTTTGGGGACCAAACTTGAAGCGAGAAAAGGCATGTGATTATTTTTGCAAGTGTGTTTGCGGTAAATCCAAATAATTGGAATATTAACTATAGCTCTCTAAATATCGAGAGGATATGTTGTAAAGAGAATCACCATGTGAATTCCCTCGGTTGAAATGGATCCAAGATCCATGCCATTTATTTTGTTGAGTTGCAAAAGATTTATGAGATGATGGCATGATGACATGATGCAATGCAAAAATAAAAGGGCAGGCACAAATGTAACACACGGCGAAACCCGAAACATAAGGAAGTCTTCTCGAGCATCGGTCTCGGGGCGTCACATGCTGCAAACGAGGTGATCACCCTGGGAATAATGCTAGTACGTATTGTTTGGCATGTTCATCCAATGCCAGTGATACAAGAATTCGAACTAATCGAACTAAATTCATTCATACACGGTCGGATTTCATATAAACATGCCGGATATCATTACATTTCATACATTTTTCAACTAAAAAGGGGTGCCATGGAGGTATAATTAATTGATCGAAGCACCCATGTCCGGCTGAGCTGAATAGAAGTTTCTTCTCGAGTGGACAGAGCTTCAGTGAGTTAACTGCAGGTGCAGGTGCGTCACTGAGATGTGGGCCAGATGCCTCTTGGGCCCACATGTCAGTGACCCAACATCACCTGCAGTTAAGTAACTGAAGCAACGTCCTTCTCCAACATAGCTCTCCGACTCCATGTTGCCTCCAAGAAGCTAATCGGCTGCCAATGGTCAACCCGCCTAGCTTGGCTTCAATCGAAGGGTAGCAATTGTGGCCTTACTTGGACCCGAGCGACGACAACCTACCATGTCCTACTCTTCCTCGTTTTCTGTGTGGTGCGGCCTCGTTGGCAGCGGGGAGGGGCCTCGACGGAGTCGGCAATGTTGTGTCTCATTGTCGGCGGGGCTGCGCCTTGGCGGAGCGGGGGAAATTCTCCCCATCGTTGCCAGCAGGGAGGGGCCTCGTGCGGAGGCGGCTATGTCCTCTGCGTCGTTCTTGGCTGGGCGGGGGTACGGCATAGCTGGGCCTCGACGAAGCCGGTGAAGTCCTCCGGCTCTGTGCCGGTGGGGCAAGGCCTCGGCAGAGCCGACGATGTCCTCTGCCTCGTTGTTGGCAGGGCGGGGCCTCGGTGGAGCAGGGCCAAGCCGAAGCCGGCGAAGTCCTCCGCCTCGGTGCCGGCGAGACGGGGCCTCGGTGGAGTCGGCGATGTCCTCTGCCTCGTTGTTGGCGGGGCGGGGCATTGCGAAGCAGGGCCTTGCTGAACCCGGCAAAGTGCTCCGCCTCGGTGCTGGCAGGGCGGGGCCTCGGCAGAGCCGACATTGTCCTCTCCTCTTCGTCGGTCTCGCCATGCAGCACCTTGCCCGCTTCATCGTCCTCTTTGTAGGCGGCCGCAACCTCCGCCACCTGCATGATGTACCGCTAGCACGCGATGCGGCTCTCACAGGCGGAGTGGGATGACTCGAGCAGCGCCTCCTGCTCCGCTCGCTCTGCGGTGATTTGCTCCTCCGCCTGCAGGTGCTCCTAAAGGAGATGGTGGTTGTAGGCATCATCGTCCAGCGCCTCCTAGAACTTCTCCTGACGTTTCTACCTCACCGTGTCCATGTATTGGGCACGGGTCTTGCCGATGGCCATGGTGCAATGCACCAGCGAGGATGGCGCGGAGAAGGGGGTTGTCGCCGGATCGTCGACTACCACGTTCTCTATTGGGACGTCGTCGTTCTCCAGCTGACTGCGGGCCCGTCAGTCGGCAGCAATGGCTGCCATCTCCTTTTGATCCATCGTCTGCCCGTTCTAAAGAGCGATGGAGCGCGAGGAACCCATGGTGGGAGTGGTGTGGACAGGAGAAAGGGAACGGAGGCAGATGACTACGACTATGGCAGGCGCAACAGTTTATATAACAATGATGGGTGGCAGAGGGACGGACGGGTGGTGCCGGAGTACCCACATCGGCAATCGTGTATCATTAATGTGGGCGGCAGACAGATGTATGAATGACACTTATCTCATTTGAACACGGAGAAATCGCCTGCACCAGGAAGCGGTGCGGGCGGCGCTGACCGTTTCGAGCGAAAAGCGTGCGTGGGCGAGGGAGGCGGTCTTGGTGGGCCAGGACGGTCAGAGTCCTGCTTGGCAGCAGTCCAGTCCATCAGCCAGACATGATGGCTCGCTAGCGAGCTCGCCGAGCTGAGCAACTACAATCAGACGATGGATGTGGCTTCTGACTAGGAGCCGGCGGCACCGCACAAGCCGGTTCATGTCATTTTCTCCATAGAGCAGGTGCGGCTACACTTCCATGCCCTACCAGCGCAGGAGGACCTGGTGTTTTGTTCCACTCTTGCCGCCCTAGTTTCCGTCATACCGGTGTTATGTTCCTTGATTTTGCGTTCCTTACACGGTTGGGTGTTATGGGGACCCCTTGACAGTTCACTTTAAATAAAACTCCTCCAGCAAGGCCCAACCTTGGTTTTACCATTTGCCTCACCACCACCTACCCTTCCGTCGGGTTGGCCAACCCGAGAGTCATCTTTATTTTAACCCCCCGGGCCAGTGCTTCTCTAAGTGTTGGTCCGAACCGAGTAGACTGCGGGGTCACCTCGGGGAAACTTGAGGTTTGGTTTTACTCGTAGGATGTCTCATCCGGTGTTTCCCTGAGAACGAGATATGTGCAGCTCCTATCGGGATGTCGGCGCATCGGGCGGTCCTGCTGGTCTTGTTTTACCATTGTCGAAATGTCTTGTAACCAGGATTCCGAGTCTGATCGGGTCTTCCTGGGAGAAGGAATATCCTTCGTTGACCGTGAGAGCTTGTGATGGGCTAAGTTGGGACACCCCTGCAGGGTTTTGAACTTTTGAAAGCCGTGCCCATGGTTATGGGCAGATGAGAATTTGTTAATATCCGCTTGTAGAGAACTTGACACTTAACTTAATTAAAATGAATCAACCGTGTGTGTAGCCGTGATGGTCTCTTTTCGGCGGAGTCCAGGAAGAGAACACGGTCTCGTGTTACGCTCGAACATAAGTAGCTTCAGGATCACTTGTTGATCATTATTAGCTTCTAGACCGTGCTTTGCTTCTCTTCTCGCTCTCATTTGCGTAAGTTAGTCACCATATATGCTAGTGCTTGCTGCAGCTCCACCTCACTACCCTTTCCTAGCCATAAGCTTAAATAGTCTTGATCTCGCAGGTGTGAGATTGCTGAGTCCTTGTGGCTCACAGATACTTCCAAACAGTTGCAGGTGCCGATGATACCAGTGCAGATGACGCAACCCAGCTCAAGTGGGAGCTTGATGAAGCTCGTGTTCGTTGTGTTGTTTCATTTCCAGTTGATCAGTAGTGGAGCCCAGTTGGGACGATCGGGGATCTAGCATTTGGGGTTGTCTTCTTTTATTTTGGTTCCGTAGTCGGACCTTGATTGTATTCTGGATGATGTATGTTTAACTTGTATTTGTGTGAAGTGGCGATTGTAAGCCAATTCTTTATCCCTTTCTTATTCAGTACATGGGATGTGTGAAGATTACCCCTCTTGCGACATGCCTACCATGCGGCTATGCCTCTAAGTCATGCCTCGACACGTGGGAGATATAGCCGCATTGTGGGTGTTACAAGTTGGTAATCAGAGCCATCCCCGACTTAGGAGCCCCCTGATTGATCGAATCGCTGACGTTGTTGAGTCTAATAAAATGTTTTAAGTCTTAGGATTATATATATCGGAGAGTAGGATTCTTTTTACTCCCCAGTCCCTTCGTCGCTCTGGTGAGGCCTCCTGACGTAGAGTTTTGACTCTTCTCTCCTCAAATTTCACTAAAAAAATTTAGGATCACACATGTATCTTGGAATCGTTCCGATGGTTTTGTTACGAGAACATTGTTCTCGATGCCTCCTGACACTTAGGGGTTGTGGCAGTGTCCCGGGGAGTTGAGCTCCGAGGTGTTGTCGTCACAATTTTATTGTTGCAGTTCTGGAATACCTGAGTTCGCCGACATCGAAAATCTCTTTTATGCAGTTGTTGGTGAGATAACCTCGATGCCACCCAGTAATGGGGCGGGAGTTCGGGAGTATTGCCATAACTCGTATAACGGATGCTTTTTCGAAGGTTGAGGTACATGATTTCCGAAGGTTTCTTGGTTATGTGTTGAAATATGGATACAGCTGGATGTAGGAATTGTTAGTTTGGGTGAGATATTATGCTTCCCCTGTATCCCCAACACCTGATTGCATAACCAGAAACTTTTGGGAGTTTTATAAGTGGGAATTCAAGTATCACGTAGGATATCCTTCCAACAGACACATGATACGATATGGGGTCTATCATATGTTTGTTTCCGGCTTATTCTGCAAGCCAATCCTTTGTTTTGTTTTTAGTTGTGGTATTCGAGTTGCTTCAATGTCAAGTGTTGATTCCATACCTTTACTAAGCGGTGTTCTCATATTTCTAAGTGAATACTAATCCTTCTTGATCATCGAGAATGTCATGTCAATCCTTTTCAACCGGCGTGTTTCTCTTGAAGTGGATCCGATCATTTTCAACATCCGCAAGATCAACTCTAAGTTTTTCTCAATGGTATCCTTTCCATCTACCCAAGTTGCCTTTGTTTTCCTGTCCTCTCACCCTTTTTGTTCAAGGACTAAGATTTCTTAATCAAGTATCCATCTTATTGATGTGAAGTCTCTCAATTCTTTTCCATCAATATTCTTATCCGGTGATTCTCAGGAAGATACTAACGAAACTTCGAGTTCATCATTCTTCGTTCTTCGGTGGATTCAAGTCAAGCTTTGTTGATCATATCTTTTCCTCGTTTCAATGCTTTCTCATACCGGTGCACCTCTTAATCATCCACTTCTCTCTATTCAATTGTTCCAGAGTGCTAAAGATATCCTAGAAGATTCAAGTTTCCATTCCTAGACCCATTCAACCTATTTCGAAGTTGTTATCTCATTCAAGCCATTAAATTCATCCAGCACAATCTCTCTTTTAAATCGTTCAACGTTGTTTCTTTTGAGTGGGCCCTAACCCATAGGTCTTTTCCCAGGATGTTACGTGACTCTTCTAATTTTCTCGGAATTACTCTCAAATTCTTTCCCATGTTTGACATAAGAATGAGTTATCATCAGTCAAATGCCTTCTCCAAGATCTTTCACATTTTTTTCATCAATGGTTCAACCATTCTAATTTCCATTCTGGAGTGCCGCAATAATTCATGGTGGTGTTTCGTTTCGTCATTCTCAACATTTGAAGACTGAAGAAGAGTTTTTACTTGAAATCCTATCCGTTCTCTCAAAGATGTGTACTTCAAGCTTGATGCCATCCTCTCATAATTGTTTTCAATTGTGAGAATTCTTTTCACCCATCCGGAGCATTTCAGTAGTCTTTTCAGTTTGTTTCTCCGAAGGCCATCATTTCGGGTTTATTCATTCCAACTTTCAGCTCTCGTTCTCCAAATCTTACTGCTGCATCGCTCAAACATCTTCTAATCAGTTCATGATTATAATTCCTTCCATTTACAGTCAGAGTGCTGTCCAAATTACATCATTCTTATTCCTTCTCTACCTTGTTTTAACCAGAGTGTTGTGGCTGTCATTCCTCTTCTAACCAGAGTCTCATCCAAGTGCTTTCATTTTGCCAAGCTCATATTCTTTACCTTCCATTTCCATCCGGAGTGTTGTCGTATGTGACCTTTATTGTTTCGTGTTCCTCTTTTCTAACAGAGTGTTTCAACTTTGTTAATCTTCATTGTATTCTTTCTTTCAATTTGTTAAACCTCGCAAGGTTCTTTGGTTTCACTCATTTGTCAAAGAAGCAACTTAGTTTTACCTCTTCTCTTCCTCTTACGTTTCTCTCCGGTGCCATCCTAGATCTCGGAACGAGATCCTCTCGTAGTGGTGGAGTGTTGTGACGCCCCGAGACCGATGTGCCAGCTGTCTTCCAGTTATTCGCTGTCTTTGCCATGTCATTCGCTTGCGTGTTGCATCTTTCCATGTCATCGTGTGCATTGCATCTCTCATGTTCTCAAAACTGGCATTTGTCCGGGTTCCCCAGTTCCTTTTGTTGTCCGTTCTGAGCCCAGACACACTCGCACGCCCCCGCGGCACCTCCGAAATATTATTTTATAAGTGGCCGGAAAATGTTCTCGGAATGGGTTGAAAGTTGGCGTGTGGTCTTGTTATGTTGTAGGTAGGCCGCCTGCCAAGTTTCATCGCATTCGGAGCTCATTCGATAGCCCAACCATTAAACTTATAGTGGCAATATAACCGGTCTACCGTCGGACGTTTTCGGCCTCCGGAAACAGTCGCCGGGCTGCATTCATCCTCTTTCCTGTCAGCCCAACCCATCTGCACATCCCTCTAACCCCACCAAGCTCCAACCTACCCCTCCTCGCGTCCGGAGCCATCGGGTCGCGATCGGAGGCTCCGAAAACCCCTCCTAACCCCAAACCCTAGCAAATTTGCTATATATGGACACCCATAGTCCATTTTGGGAAACCTAGACCCCTTCCCCTACCTCTAGCCTGCCCCTCCTCAGATTCCGTGCCGCAGCGCTCCCATCTCGCCACTTGGCGCCGTCCAACGGACCAGCCGCCGCCGGTCAGACGCTTCCCACCAACCCGCTCGTGCCACCTCAAGAACCAGCGCCGCCCTTCTCCACTCCGCGTGCGCCACGTTGCCCCTGCCCACTCCCCGCTGCCGCGGCACGTGGAGCCCACCGCAGGCCCGCGCCGGGCCAAATCTGGGCCGCGTCCAGCGCCCGTCTGCCCTAGCGCTCGTGCAGCGGAACCCGTCGTCGACCGCAGCTCTCCTCGCATCCCCGCGCCAGCGCCGAACTTCCTCGTTGTCCGCCTCTCGCCGGAGTTGAGGACCCCACCTCCCTGTCTCTGCTGTCCCGTGCCTTCTCATTTTCCTCTCCTTCTCCCTCTCTCTCTCTCAAGGTCTCTCTCCCCGCAGGAACCCCGGCATGGCGTCGTTCCTAGCTCGATGAGCTCCACCACTTTCGGACGGATCCGCCGCCGGGAGGGCGGATCTGGCTGTTCCCGCCGTCCCTGACCTCTTCCTTCACCGACCCTGGCCACCGAGCTTCGCAGCACGGCCACCCCTGGCTTCCCTCGATCCAGCGGGATTGGGGATGAGGACGACATGCCTCAGGGCCTCGTGGACCGTGAACCACCTGAGGCCTAGCTGTAACGCCCCAGACTTACTTTCCATATTTGTATCCAACTCTTGCCGTCTCCGGCGCTAAGTTATATTTATTTCTCGGGTTCGGGTCTTTGTCTCCGTGTGTTGTTTTTCTTTTTCGTGCATCTCTTATCAGGCCATCTCGTGCATTGCATTTGCATACATGTTCATCTCATGCATTCGAGCATTTTCCCCGTTGTCCGTTTTGCATTCCGGCGCTTCGTTCTCCTCCGGTGGTCATTTCTAGTCTTCTTTTGTGTGTGGGGTTTAAACATTTCCGGATTGGACCGAGACTTGTCATGCGGCCTTGGTTTGCTACCGGTAGACCGCCTGTCAAGTTTCGGGTCATTTGGACTTCGTTTGATACTCCAACGGTTAACCGAGGGACCGAAAAGGCCTCGTGTGTGTTGCAGCCCAACACCCCCAAATTTGGCCCAAAACCCACCAAACTCTGCTCCATGTCCTAGAGCGTTCGATCACGATCGTGTGGGCGAAAACCGCACCTCATTTGGACTCTCCTAGCTCCCTCTATGCCTATATATACACCCCTCCGTTTTCGGATCTCTCCCTCTCCCCGAAACCCTAAAAAAAATCATCCCCGCCAGATCCGCGCCGACGGACGTGTCCGCCCCCGGCCGGACGCGTCCGCCGCCGCCCGCCTCCGCCATCCACGTCGCGCCACGTGGCAGGACCACATCGCCGCGGCCGCCGGCCCGCAGGCCCACGCGGGGCCCTCCGCGCCGCCTCCCGGCCCACGTCGCCCGCCACCCGCGTCCCGGCGCCCGCCGCTCCCTTCTCCGGCTCCGGCAGCCCGCGCCGCCACGAGCGCCATCGCCGGAGCTCGCCGCTCCACCGCGCCCGACCTCGCCTCCGGCAGCCGCGCCGCCCCGCCTCGGCTTCCGCGGCTCCGCCACCGACCACGCCGTCCCTCGGCGTCCGCGCCACCGACCACGCCGCCCCTCGCCACTCCGGCCACCCGGCCTCCTCCTCCCGCCTCGAGCTCCGATGAGCTTCAAGCCCGACTCCGGTGAACCTCGGCGTCCGTGCCCCGGCGAGCCCCGATCCAGATCTGAACGTGAACAGTAAACCCTAGGGTTGACTTTTGCCTCTCTCCGATTAAGTTTTTATGCAATCTTTGACTGCTTGTATCTTCGCAACCGTAGCTCCGTTTTGGGCGTATGATATATCAAAATCTTCGTCTCGACATGTACATCATTTCATTCCATCGCATCATTTGCATTTGAGGTCATCTTGTTGCCCAAAATGCTGTTAGAAGGAGGCTTCGTGAGTTAAATTGCAGATCCGTTAGTTCATCATGCACTTTTGTCATTTTTGCTATGTTTAATTCGTGCATGATATGCCTGTGCCCCTTTGGGATGAATTGTTAAGCATTTTGTCTTCTTTCCAGAGGTGTCACCCATGCATTTTTAGGATGTGTGTGTTGTCTTGTGCAAGCTTGCGAAGAGAGGTACCTGAGATTGCTGATTTCAGGGACTTAGTGATTTTCACTAAGTCTGGGATATTTTAGTTCATGATGCTATATGTCCAGCTTGTTTCCTAGTGATCCGTGCCTCTTTTGAGGATGATCAGTAAGGGAGTTTTGATATTTATGTTATGCTCTTTCCATCCATGTCTTTGTTTGCATATGTGGAGTGCTCTAGGTTGACTCAATCGAGCTCAACTTTTGCTTCGTTGTTAATCTGGGCAGATCGGCAACTCGTTTGCGATTTCGCCGATGCTACCGTTAGTGTTCCATGCATGCTATGCCTTCGTTCTTGCCATGTGTAGCTAGCACTTTGTGCCTTCTTGCTGGTTATATGCTTTCCTTGCCATGACTTGCACCGTAGTGAGTGCATCGAGCTCGTTTACATGCCTTCGTGAGTTATATTTCAGCATGTCTCAGTTTTCACTAAGTCTGAAAACTGATTGTGTTCGAGCGATGTTCGTGAGCTCGGTAGAGTATTTTGTGAACCCTTTTGGCCCCAGGTCACTTTGGGTGTTTTTTTAAGCTTGTTGGGTAGCTCCATGCCATGTTCTTACTTGTCATGTTCAGGTTTTCTATCATGTTGTTTTGCTGCTCCGAAGAGAGCATCGTGATCTGAAATTTCAGACTAGTGTTAATTTCACTAAGTCTGAAATCTGTTTTGCATTTGCGTTTTAGCCATGCTTGTTTGAACCTCTTAATGGATGAATTTGCCTATGGCTCAGTGCTAGTGTTTTGTCAACCATCTTGAGTACATCACTGCCATGTATTTTTTTTTCATGTTTGGTGGCTGTAGCATGTTCATTTCGTTGCATTTAGATGCCTACTTGCTGTTAATCGCAGACCGGTGTCATATCTTAAAACGCTTGCCATTTCCAAACCGTAGCTCCGATTCCAATGATCTTTATATCGTTTTCAAGCGATTTCATCCCCTCTATCCAGTGGCACACTTGGTTTTCCAAGTTGATGCCAGGTTCATGCATTTCCTGTCATATCTTGCATTTTGCATCCCGCATCGCATCCCGCATAGCATATCGTCATTTCATCATATTGCTTGGTCTTGCCCGTGGTTGATTGTACCCTTGTTGTTTGTTTGTCTTGTTGGGTAGAGCCGGGAGACGAGTTCGCTACCGAGGAGCCCGTTGAGTTTGCTTGCGAGGATCCAGTCAACTCTGACAACTGTGCAGGCAAGATGATCATACCCTCGAAATCACTACTATCTTTGCTATGCTAGTTTGCTCGCTCTTTTGCTTTGCCAATGCTACGATGCCTACCTTTTGCTTGTCAGCCTCCCAATTGCCATGTTGAACCTCTAACCCACCATTGTCCTAGCAAACCGTTGATTGGCTATGTTACCGCTTTGCTCAGCCCTTCTTATAGCGTTGTTAGCTGCAGGTGAAGATTGGAGCCGTTCCTTGTTGGAACATTTATTTACTTGTTGGGATATCATTATATTGCTATGTTATCTTAATGCATCTATATACTTGGTAAAGGGTGGAAGGCTCGGCCTCTCGCCTAGTGTTTTGTTCCACTCTTGCCGCCCTAGTTTCCGTCATATCGGTGTTATGTTCCCGGATTGTTGCGTCCCTTACGCGGTTGGGTTATAATGGGAACCCCTTGATAGTTCGCCTTGATTAAAGCTTTTCCAGCAATGCCCAACATTGGTTTTACCATTTGCCACCTAGCCTCTTTTTCCCTTGGGTTTCCGGAGCCCGGGGGTCATCTTATTTTAGCCCCCCTTGGGCCAGTGCTCCCTCTGAGTGTTGGTCCGAACTGAGCTGCCTGCGGGGCCACCTCGGGGAAACTTGAGGGTTGGTTTTACTCGTAGCTAGTCTCATCTGAGTGTGCCCTGAGAAAGAGATATGTGCAGCTCCTATCGGGATTTGTCGGCACATTCGGGCGGTGTTGCTGGACTTGTTTTAACCTGTCGAATCATCTTGTTGTACCAAGATACCGAGTCTGATCGGTGTGACTTGGGTGGAGGTCTATTCCTTCGTTGACCGTGAGAGCTTGTCATGGGCTAAGTTGGGACTCCCCTGCAGGGATTGATCTTTCGAAAGCCGTGCCCGCGGTTATGGGCAGATGGGAATTTGTTAATGTCCGGTTGTAGATGACTTGAACTAAACTTAATTAAAATGAATCAACCGTGTGTGTTACCGTGATGGCCCCTTCTCGGCGGAGTCCGGGAAGTGGACACGGTGTTGGAGTTATGCTTGCGCAGGATGTTCCTTTAGCTTCTCGCTCGTGCTTCGCCTTCTCTTCTCGCTCTCTTTTGCGTATAAGTTAGCCACCACATATGCTAGTCGCTTGCTGCAGCTCCACATACATTTGCCTTATCCATTCCTAAGAGCTTAAATAGTTTTGATCGCGCGGGTGTGAGATTGCTGAGTCCCTGTGGCTCACAGATTCTACAACTCCAGATGCAGGTCCAGGTGTTTCTGCTCCAGTTGACGATTACGAGCTCAAGTGGGAGTTCGACGAGGACTCTCAGCGATACTATGTGTCTTTTCCGGATGATCAGTAGTGGTGCCTAGTTGGGGTTATCGATTCAGGACCTTGTCGCATGTTGGGGGGTCTTTTCTATTTTGGCACCGTAGTCGGGCCATGAGTGATTTGTATGATGGATGTTATTTATGTACTCTGATGTGACGTGGCGAGTGTAAGCCAACTATGTTATCTCCCCCTTTTATTATATATTACATGGGATGTTGTAATGACTGCCTGACTTGCGACATTGCTTTCAATGCGGTTATGCCTCTAAGTCGTGCCTCGACACGTGGGAGCTATAGCCGCATCGAGGGCGTTACAAGTTGGTAATCAGAGCCTTCCCCGACCTTAGGAGCCCCCATTGCTTGATCGTTTTAGCAGCCGAGTTGTGTCTAGAAAAATGTTTTGAGTCCTTAGGAATTATATATCGGAGAGTTAGGAATTCTTTTTACTTCCCAGTCTCCACATCGCTCTGGTAAGGCATCCTGACGTAGAGTTTTGACTCTTCTCTTCTCAAATTTCACAAATTTTTTTTTAGGATCACGCGAGTATTTTGGTTTTGTTCCGATGGTTTTGTGACGAGAACATTGTTCTTGGTGCCTCCTGTCTTTAGGGGTTGTGGCAGTGTCCCGGGGAGTTGAGCTCCGAGGTGTTGTCGTCACAATTTTATCGTTGCAATTCTGGTATACTTGAGATATGTGCGCGACATCGGAAATCTCCTTTATGCAGTTCGTTGGTGAGATAACCTCGACGCCACCCAGTACTGGGGCGGGAGTTCGGGAGTATCGCCATAACTTGTATAACGGATGCTTTTCGAAGGTTGAGGTAGATGGTTTCCGAAGTTTTCCTGGTTATGTGTTGAAGGATGGATACAGCTGGATGTAGGATTTGCTAGTTTGGGTGAGATATTGTGCTTCCCCTGTATCCCCAACACCTGATTGCATAACCGGAAAGGTTCGGGAGTTTCATAGGTGGGAATTCTAGTAGCTCTAGTTCTTCTCCCACGGATATTGGTTTGAGATTGGGATTTCTTACCGATTATTCGTTCTTGATCCGTACCTTGTTGAATTATTTTCTCTTCCTTAATTCTTCGTGGCTTCTCAATTTATGGATATGTGACCATTTGAAGAGGAATGCATTCGTTCATTTTGTTCGGATGTGAAGACTATATGTTGCAATTTTCATTCCGTTGGATTCAGCTTCTATATTGTTGTCTATCAATGTGCTAATGGTGGTCAACCTGTTCAGGATGGCTCCTCCAACGCGCACGACTCCGAATCCTAATCCGCCTCCGCCTCCGCCTCCTCCGGAAGCATGGCAAGCTGTGATGGCCGCAACCAATGCAAACACACAGTTGATCATGCAAATTCTCCAAGAGCGCAATCAAGGCAGTCAAGGGAATCAAGGCCATAATCAGCACCACTTTGCTACACTGAACCAGTTCCTTGCTAATGGCCCAAAGACGTTCAGCGGTTGTGTTGAGGCTACCGATGCTGACGATTGGCTAGTGGATCTGGGCAAGCATTTTGAATGTAGCAACGTCAGGCCTGAAGATTTCGTCAAGTTCGCTTCTTTCCAGCTCAAAGATCAGGCTGCAGAGTGGTTCCAGCAGTACAAGGATTCCAGAGGTGGACGTCTGATCACTTGGGACGATTTTCCGTCAAGATTTCCGCGCTCATCACATCCCTCAAAGTGTGGTTGAGAGTAAGCGTCAGGAATTCCGCAATCTGAAGCAAGGCTCTTTGTCTGTCTATGACTACAACAAGTTGTTCCAGAAGCTCGCCCGTTTTGCCAAGCAGGATGTTCCTGATGAGAAGAGCATGATCTATCAGTTCAGGGGTGGTCTTCGTGAGGAAATTCAGCTCGCTCTTGTCCTCTTTGAGCCGTTGAGATACGATGAGTTCTACAACATGGCACTGAAGCAAGAAGCTGCTCAGATGAGGTGTGATGCTTCCAGGAAGCGTGCCAGAGATGTTACTCCGTCTTCCTCTACTCAAGTGGTCAAGCAGCAGAAGTATTGGCTTCCTCCTCCTCCGTTTCGTCAGCCGTATCAGCAGAAGAGCAAAGGTGGCAGTGGTTTCTCCCACCCACCCAACCCAGGCTTTCAGAACAAGTCCTCGTCTCAAGCGCCAAGATCGAGTGCTCCGTATCAACGTCCGCTTTCAGAGGTCACCTGCAACAAGTGCCAACAGAAGGGTCACTATGCCAACAAGTGTACCAACCAGAGGCGTCTTCCTCCTCCTCCTCCTGTCAGATCGGCAAGTACAGCTGTGGTCAAGCATAATCCCAAGTACGCCAAGGTCAATTTGATGAATGCAGCCCAGGCAGAGGACTCGTCAGATGTGATCATGGGTAACCTTCTTGTTAATGATATTCCTGCAAAAGTTCTTTTTGACTCTGGTGCATCACATTCCTTCATGTCATTTCCATTTGCATCGGAGAACAATTTTAGCACTAAGGCATTACCTAGAGCTATGCAAGTCGTCTCTCCAGCTAAGCGACTGAGTTCTAGTATGGAGGTGCCGGATATTTCAATCTTGATGGGTGATTTCAAGTTTCTTGCTTCTCCAATGGTTCTTGGAAACTCGGATATCGATCTTATTCTCGGGATGGACTGGCTCTCTAAGCATAAAGCTCAGCTTGATTGTGCAGCCAGGCAGATTCAACTGACTCATTCGTCTGAGGATGTCATTGTCTTTGCCGCTCGGGATAATTCCATCCGGTTGTTTTCTCTCAATGAGAAGGGTGAATTGGATGCTATTTCGCAAATTCCGGTTGTTTGTGAGTATCAAGACGTTTTTCCAGAAGAGCTCCCGGGAATGCCTCCAAACCGGCCGGTTGAATTTGTTATTGAACTTGAGCCTGGCACGGAACCTGTGTGCAAACGTCCTTACAAGCTCGGCCCCGAAGAGTTGAAGGAGTTGAAGAAACAACTCGATGAGCAAGAAAGATTGGGTCTCATTCGGCCTAGTACTTCTCCGTGGGGTTGTGGTGTTCTTTTTGTGAAGAAGAAGGATGGATCGAGTCGACTTTGTGTTGATTACCGTCCAGTAAACAAGAAGACCATCAAGAACAAATACCCACTTCCCAACATCAATGAGCTGTTCGAACAACTCAAGGGTGCTCAAGTATTCTCCAAGCTCGATCTCCGTATGGGTTATCATCAGATTCGTATTCGTGAGCAAGATATTCCCAAGACGGCGTTCAGAACAAGCTTTGGTTCATATGAATACACCGTCATGTCTTTTGGCCTCGCCAACGCTCCTCCGACGTTCTCTCGCATGATGAACTTCATCTTCAACCCCTACACCAATGAATTCGTTTTGGTCTATCTCGACGACATTCTGGTTTTCTCGAAGAACAAGGAAGATCATGCCAAGCACTTGCGTTTGGTTCTTGACAAGCTCAGAGAACATCAGTTCTACGCCAAGTTCTCCAAGTGTGAATTTTGGCTCGATGAGGTTCTTTATCTTGGTCATATCATCTCTGCCAAGGGCATTTCCGTGAATCCTGAGAAGGTGTCTGCAATTGTGAATTGGGAACCTCCTCAGAACATGAAGCAACCCCGCAGTTTCCTCGGTCTCGCAAGCTATTGCAGAAGATTCGTTGAAAACTTTTCTAAGATCGCCAAGCCTCTCTCAAATCTTCTTCAGAAGCACGTCAAGTACGTTTGGTCTCCGGAGTGTGATATTGCTTTCAACACTTTGAAAGAGAAATTGATCACTGCTCCAGTTCTGACTCCGCCTGATGAAACCAAGCCGTACGAGGTCTTTTGTGATGCCTCTCTCCAAGGTCTCGGTGCTGTACTGATGCAAGAGAAGAAAGTTGTTGCTTATACCTCTCGCCAGTTGAAACCTAATGAGAAGAACTACCCCACTCATGATCTCGAGTTGGTGGCAGTTGTGCACGCTTTGTTGACTTGGAGACATCTTCTATTGGGAAGAAAAGTTGATATTTTCACTGATCACAAGAGTCTCAAGTACATCTTCACTCAGCCGAATCTCAACCTCAGGCAGACTCGATGGGTCGAAATGATTCAAGAGTACAATCCGAGTATCGAGTATACTCCAGGCAAGGCTAATGTGATTGCTGACGCTTTGAGCAGAAAAGCATATTGCAACAGTCTGATTCTCAAGCCTTATCAACCCGAGCTTTGTGAAGCTTTCCGCAAACTTAATCTGCAAATTGTTCCTCAAGGTTTCCTCGCCAACCTTCAAGTTTCTCCTACCTTAGAAGACCAGATTCGCCAAGCCCAACTTCTTGATGCTATGGTGAAGAAGGTGAAGATTGGTATTGCAAAGAGTCAGTCCAAGTACAAGTGCTACCGACTTGATGACAAGGACACTCTCTTCTTCGAGGATCGAATTGTTGTGCCCAAAGGTGAACTTCGTAAGGTGATCATGAACGAGGCTCACAACTCTCTCCTCTCCATCCACCCTGGTAGTACGAAGATGTATCAGGACCTCAAGCAAGCTTATTGGTGGACTCGAATGAAGCGCGAGATCGCTCAATTCGTGAACGAATGTGATGTCTGCAGAAGAGTGAAGGCAGAACACCAAAGGCCAGCAGGTCTCCTCCAACCTCTTGCCATTCCAGAATGGAAGTTTGACCACATTGAAATGGACTTCGTGACTGGGTTTCCAAAGTCCAAGCGTGGCAATGATGCTATCTTCGTTGTCATCGACAAGCTCACCAAAGTGGCTCACTTTCTGCCTATCAAAGAGTCAATCACTGCAGCTCAATTGGCGGAACTCTATACCTCTCGCATTGTCTCTCTGCACGGTATTCCTCAAGTGATATCTTCAGACCGTGGCAGCATCTTTACCTCCAAGTTTTGGGATTCTTTTCAGAAGGCCATGGGCACCAACATCCGTTTCAGCACAGCTTTCCATCCTCAAACGAGCGGTCAAGTCGAGCGTGTCAATCAGATTCTCGAAGACATGCTCAGGGCTTGTGTGATTTCTTTCGGCATGAAGTGGGAGGATTGTCTTCCTTATGCTGAATTCTCATACAACAACAGCTTTCAAGCAAGTTCGGGCAAAGCCCCTTTTGAAATTCTATATGGCAGGAAGTGCCGTACCCCTCTCAACTGGTCTGAAACCGGTGAACGTCAGCTGCTGGGTAATGACTTAATCACATAAGCAGAAGAAATGTGCAAAGTCATTCGTGATAACCTCAAAGCAGCCCAGTCCCGCCAGAAGAGCTACTATGATAGTAAGCACCGTGATCTGGCTTTCGAGATCGAAGATCATGTTTACCTCCGCATCTCTCCCATGAAAGGTACTCGTCGCTTCGGTATCAAAGGGAAGCTTGCCCCTAGATACGTGGGACCTTTCAAGATTGTCAGCAAGAGAGGCGACCTCGCCTATCAACTCGAGCTTCCTTCAAACTTTGCAAATGTTCATGATGTGTTCCATGTCTCTCAGCTTCGAAAGTGCTTCAAGACTCCTGACCGCACCGTCAACTTCGAGGACATTGAGCTCCAAGAAGATCTCTCTTATCGTGAGCACCCAGTTGCTATTCTTGAAGAGACTGAACGCAAGACTCGCAACAAGTCAATTAAATTTCTCAAAGTCAAGTGGTCACACCATTCCGACCGTGAAGCTACCTGGGAACGCGAGGATCACCTCCGTTCTGAGTACCCGGAGTTCATTCAGTCCTAGATCTCGGGACGAGATCTTTTCGTAGTGGTGGAGTGTTGTAACGCCCCAGACTTACTTTCCATATTTGTATCCAACTCTTGCCGTCTCCGGCGCTAAGTTATATTTATTTCTCGGGTTCGGGTCTTTGTCTCCGTGTGTTGTTTTTCTTTTTCGTGCATCTCTTATCATGCCATCTCGTGCATTGCATTTGCATACATGTTCATCTCATGCATTCGAGCATTTTCCCCGTTGTCCGTTTTGCATTCCGGCGCTTCGTTCTCCTCCGGTGGTCATTTCTAGTCTTCTTTCGTGTGTGGGGTTTAAACATTTCCGGATTGGACCGAGACTTGTCATGCGGCCTTGGTTTACTACCGGTAGACCGCCTGTCAAGTTTCGGGTCATTTGGACTTCGTTTGATACTCCAACGGTTAACCGAGGGACCGAAAAGGCCTCGTGTGTGTTGCAGCCCAACACCCCCAAATTTGGCCCAAAACCCACCAAACTCTGCTCCATGTCCTAGAGCGTTCGATCACGATCGTGTGGGCGAAAACCGCACCTCATTTGGACTCTCCTAGCTCCCTCTATGCCTATATATACACCCCTCCGTTTTCGGATCTCTCCCTCTCCCCGAAACCCTAAAAAAAATCATCCCCGCCAGATCCGCGCCGACGGACGTGTCCGCCCCCGGCCGGACGCGTCCGCCGCCGCCCGCCTCCGCCATCCACGTCGCGCCACGTGGCAGGACCACATCGCCGCGGCCGCCGGCCCGCAGGCCCACGCGGGGCCCTCCGCGCCGCCTCCCGGCCCACGTCGCCCGCCACCCGCGTCCCGGCGCCCGCCGCTCCCTTCTCCGGCTCCGGCAGCCCGCGCCGCCACGAGCGCCATCGCCGGAGCTCGCCGCTCCACCGCGCCCGACCTCGCCTCCGGCAGCCGCGCCGCCCCGCCTCGGCTTCCGCGGCTCCGCCACCGACCACGCCGTCCCTCGGCGTCCGCGCCACCGACCACGCCGCCCCTCGCCACTCCGGCCACCCGGCCTCCTCCTCCCGCCTCGAGCTCCGACGAGCTTCAAGCCCGACTCCGGTGAACCTCGGCGTCCGTGCCCCGGCGAGCCCCGATCCAGATCTGAACGTGAACAGTAAACCCTAGGGTTGACTTTTGCCTCTCTCCGATAGGTTTTTATGCAACTTTTGACTGCTTGTATCTTCGCAACCGTAGCTCCGTTTTGGGCGTATGATATATCAAAATCTTCGCCTCGACATGTACATCATTTCATTCCATTGCATCATTTGCATTTGAGGTCATCTTGATGCCCAAAATGCTGTTAGAAGGAGGCTTCGTGAGTTAAATTGCAGATCCGTTAGTTCATCATGCACTTTTGTCATTTTTGCTATGTTTAATTCGTGCATGATATGCCTGTGCCCCTTTGGGATGAATTGTTAAGCATTTTGTCTTCTTTCCAGAGGTGTCACCCATGCATTTTTAGGATGTGTGTGTTGTCTTGTGCAAGCTTGCGAAGAGAGGTACCTGAGATTGCTGATTTCAGGGACTTAGTGATTTTCACTAAGTCTGGGATATTTTAGTTCATGATGCTATATGTCCAGCTTGTTTCCTAGTGATCCGTGCCTCTTTTGAGGATGATCAGTAAGGGAGTTTTGATATTTATGTTATGCTCTTTCCATCCATGTCTTTGTTTGCATATGTGGAGTGCTCTAGGTTGACTCAATCGAGCTCAACTTTTGCTTCGTTGTTAATCTGGGCAGATCGGCAACTCGTTTGCGATTTCGCCGATGCTACCGTTAGTGTTCCATGCATGCTATGCCTTCGTTCTTGCCATGTGTAGCTAGCACTTTGTGCCTTCTTGCTGGTTATATGCTTTCCTTGCCATGACTTGCACCGTAGTGAGTGCATCGAGCTCGTTTACATGCCTTCGTGAGTTATATTTCAGCATGTCTCAGTTTTCACTAAGTCTGAAAACTGATTGTGTTCGAGCGATGTTCGTGAGCTCGGTAGAGTATTTTGTGAACCCTTTTGGCCCCAGGTCACTTTGGGTGTTTTTTTAAGCTTGTTGGGTAGCTCCATGCCATGTTCTTACTTGTCATGTTCAGGTTTTCTATCATGTTGTTTTGCTGCTCCGAAGAGAGCATCGTGATCTGAAATTTCAGACTAGTGTTAATTTCACTAAGTCTGAAATCTGTTTTGCATTTGCGTTTTAGCCATGCTTGTTTGAACCTCTTAATGGATGAATTTGCCTATGGCTCAGTGCTAGTGTTTTGTCAACCATCTTGAGTACATCACTGCCATGTATTTTGTTTTCATGTTTGGTGGCTGTAGCATGTTCATTTCGTTGCATTTAGATGCCTACTTGCTGTTAATCGCAGACCGGTGTCATATCTTAAAACGCTTGCCATTTCCAAACCGTAGCTCCGATTCCAATGATCTTTATATCGTTTTCAAGCGATTTCATCCCCTCTATCCAGTGGCACACTTGGTTTTCCAAGTTGATGCCAGGTTCATGCATTTCCTGTCATATCTTGCATTTTGCATCCCGCATCGCATCCCGCATAGCATATCGTCATTTCATCATATTGCTTGGTCTTGCCCGTGGTTGATTGTATCCTTGTTGCTTGTTTGTCTTGTTGGGTAGAGCCGGGAGACGAGTTCGCTACCGAGGAGCCCGTTGAGTTTGCTTGTGAGGATCCAGTCAACTCTGACAACTGTGCAGGCAAGATGATCATACCCTCGAAATCACTACTATCTTTGCTATGCTAGTTTGCTCGCTCTTTTGCTTTGCCAATGCTACGATGCCTACCTTTTGCTTGTCAGCCTCCCAATTGCCATGTTGAACCTCTAACCCACCATTGTCCTAGCAAACCGTTGATTGGCTATGTTACCGCTTTGCTCAGCCCTTCTTATAGCGTTGTTAGCTGCAGGTGAAGATTGGAGCCGTTCCTTGTTGGAACATTTATTTACTTGTTGGGATATCATTATATTGCTATGTTATCTTAATGCATCTATATACTTGGTAAAGGGTGGAAGGCTCGGCCTCTCGCCTAGTGTTTTGTTCCACTCTTGCCGCCCTAGTTTCCGTCATATCGGTGTTATGTTCCCGGATTGTTGCGTCCCTTACGCGGTTGGGTTATAATGGGAACCCCTTGATAGTTCGCCTTGATTAAAGCTTTTCCAGCAATGCCCAACATTGGTTTTACCATTTGCCACCTAGCCTCTTTTTCCCTTGGGTTTCCGGAGCCCGGGGGTCATCTTATTTTAGCCCCCCTTGGGCCAGTGCTCCCTCTGAGTGTTGGTCCGAACTGAGCTGCCTGCGGGGCCACCTCGGGGAAACTTGAGGGTTGGTTTTACTCGTAGCTAGTCTCATCTGAGTGTGCCCTGAGAAAGAGATATGTGCAGCTCCTATCGGGATTTGTCGGCACATTCGGGCGGTGTTGCTGGACTTGTTTTAACCTGTCGAATCATCTTGTTGTACCAAGATACCGAGTCTGATCGGTGTGACTTGGGTGGAGGTCTATTCCTTCGTTGACCGTGAGAGCTTGTCATGGGCTAAGTTGGGACTCCCCTGCAGGGATTGATCTTTCGAAAGCCGTGCCCGCGGTTATGGGCAGATGGGAATTTGTTAATGTCCGGTTGTAGATGACTTGAACTAAACTTAATTAAAATGAATCAACCGTGTGTGTTACCGTGATGGCCCCTTCTCGGCGGAGTCCGGGAAGTGGACACGGTGTTGGAGTTATGCTTGCGCAGGATGTTCCTTTAGCTTCTCGCTCGTGCTTCGCCTTCTCTTCTCGCTCTCTTTTGCGTATAAGTTAGCCACCACATATGCTAGTCGCTTGCTGCAGCTCCACATACATTTGCCTTATCCATTCCTAAGAGCTTAAATAGTTTGATCGCGCGGGTGTGAGATTGCTGAGTCCCTGTGGCTCACAGATACTACAACTCCAGATGCAGGTCCAGGTGTTTCTGCTCCAGTTGACGATTACGAGCTCAAGTGGGAGTTCGACGAGGACTCTCAGCGATACTATGTGTCTTTTCCGGATGATCAGTAGTGGTGCCTAGTTGGGGTTATCGATTCAGGACCTTGTCGCATGTTGGGGGGTCTTTTCTATTTTGGCACCGTAGTCGGGCCATGAGTGATTTGTATGATGGATGTTATTTATGTACTCTGATGTGACGTGGCGAGTGTAAGCCAACTATGTTATCTCCCCCTTTTATTATATATTACATGGGATGTTGTAATGACTGCCTGACTTGCGACATTGCTTTCAATGCGGTTATGCCTCTAAGTCGTGCCTCGACACGTGGGAGCTATAGCCGCATCGAGGGCGTTACACTAGCGCACTGGCCTCCCGCCCAGCCTGCCTCTCCCACCTACCTGGGCCATAGCCCATGGTGATAACCCCCCCCCCCATCGCTCATGTTCTGTTTCAGCCCAGTGCATGGATTTGGCCCATAGGTTTTTTTCCTTTCTACGAATTTCCTATTTATCCAGAGGCTGCCAGTTTTACAGAATAGTCCCTCTAGTTCATGCATATCGTAACTCACAAACCATGCATCACATGTAAATAACTTATATATGAAATATGACTAGAATTTCATCTAGTTTAATAATATCCAACTTTCAATCATGTTTGACATGTTTAAAATGATGTTTGCTTTATTTTGCTTAATGCCATGCTAAAATGCTTTATTTCATAACTAAATAACCGTAGCTCCAAACTTAACAAGCTTTATATGTAAATGGGGTAGAAAAATGCCTAGTTTAACATGGTGTACTTGCTTTGCATGTTTAACAACTCTAAAATATGGTTTAGGGAAGAACAGTTCCAAATCCATAATTTGCATACGAGGATTTTCCAGAATTGTTGTTTGTTGTTCTGGCCTCATTTAAACTTGCCTAGATAGGTAGTTTTCATATGCTTCACCTCTTGCCATGTTTAACAACATTTAATATTGTTGGGTACATAAACGAGATCGAACTAAATAACTTGAATGTGGTTTTCCATTAATATATAACTCATTGCATATTGAGCTCCACTTAATTTGTAGTATTGTTTGTGCATATTGCCATGCCATGCTTATTTAAACCGGACATGCATCATACTTGGTTGTGCATCATGCCATGTTTATGTGATGGTTGTTTACTATGTTGTTTGCTTCTTTCCAGGTTGCTTCTCTCGTTAGCTTTGGTTTTGTTCCGGAGTCGTGAGGATCCGTTCGACTACATTCATTTGTATTCTTCATGGACTCATTCTTCTTCCTTGCGGGATTTCAGGCAAGATGACCATACCCTCGAAATCACTTCTATCTTTGCTTGCTAATTGTTCGCTCTATTGCTATGCAGCGCTACCTACCACTTGCTATATCATGCCTCCCATATTTCCATGTCATGCCTCTAACCCACCTTCCTAGCAAATCATTGTTTGGCTATGTTACCGCTTTGCTCAGCCCCTCTTATAGCGTTGTTAGTTGCAGGTGAAGATGAAGTTTGTTCCATGTTGGAACATGGATATGTTGGGATATCACAATATCTATTATGTTAATTAATGCATCTATATACTTGGTAAAGGGTGGAAGGCTCGGCCTTATGCCTAATGTTTTGTTCCACTCTTGTCGCCCTAGTTTCCGTCATACCGGTGTTATGTTCCTTGATTTTGCGTTCCTTACATGGTTGGGTGTTATGGGGACCCCTTGATAGATCGCTTTGAATAAAACTCCTCCAGCAAGGCCCAACCTTGGTTTTACCATTTGCCTCACCACCACCTACCCTTCCCTCGGGTCAGCCAACCCGAGGGTCATCTTTATTTTAACCCCCCCGGGCTAGTGCTTCTCTAAGTGTTGGTCCGAACCGAGTAGACTGCGGGGCCACCTCGGGGAAACTTGAGGTTTGGCTTTACTCGTATGATGTCTCATCCGGTGTTGCCCTGAGAACGAGATAAGTGCAGCTCCTATCGGGATGTCGGTGCATCGGGCGGTCTTGCTGGTCTTGTTTTACCATTGTCGAAATGTCTTGTAACCAGGATTCCGAGTCTGATCGGGTCTTCCTAGGAGAATGAATGTCCTTCGTTGACCGTGAGAGCTTGTGATGGGCTAAGTTGGGACACCCCTACAGGATTTTGAACTTTCGAAAGCCGTGCCCACGGTTATGGGGAGACGGGAATTTGTTAATATCCGGTTGTAGAGAACTTGACACTTAACTTAATTAAAATGAATCAACTGCGTGTGAGTCCGGGAAGAGAACATGGTCTCGTGTTATGCTTGAACGTAAGTAGCTTCAGGATCACTTGTTGATCATTATTAGCTTCTCGACCGTGCTTTGCTTCTCTTCTCGCTCTCATTTGCGTAAGTTATTCACCATATATGCTAGTGCTTGCTGCAGCTCCACCTCACTACCCTTTCCTACCCATAAGCTTAAATAGTCTTAATCTCGCGAGCATGAGATTGTTGAGTCCTCGTGGCTCACAGATATTTACAGTTGCAGGTGCCGATGATACCAGTGTAGATGACGCAATCCAGCTCAAGTGGGAGCTTGATGAAGCTCGTGTTCGTTGTGTTGTTTCGTTTCGAGTTGATCAGTAGTGGAGCCCATTTGGGACGATTGGGGATCTAGCATTTGGGGTTGTCTTCTTTTATTTTGGTTCCGTAGTCGGACCTTGATTGTATTCTGGATGATGTATGTTTAACTTGTATTTGTGTGAAGTTGCGATTGTAAACCAATTCTTTATCCCTTTCTTATTCAGTACATGGGATGTGTGAAGATTACCCCTCTTGCGACATGCCTACCATGCGGCTATGCCTCTAAGTCGTGCCTCGACACGTGGGAGATATAGCCGCATTGTGGGTGTTACATATTGTTGGGTATGAACCATGGAAAAATTGGAATACAGTAGATGTTACACCAATATAAATAAAGAATGAGTTCACAACAGTACCAAAAGTGGTGATTTATTTTCTTATACAAACAGAGCTTAAGAGATTTTTTCTCTTGGGTTTTTTGTTGTGAAGTTTTCAAGTTTTGGGTCAGGATTTGATGGACTATGCAATAAGGACTGGCAAGAGCCTAAGCTCGGGGATGCCTAAGGCACCCTATGGTAATATTCAAGTACAACCTAGAGCCTAAGCTCGGGGAAGCCCCGGAAGGCATCCCCTCGTTCGTCTTCGTCTATCGGTAACTTTACTTGAGGTTATATTTTTGTTCACCACATCATATGTGTTTTGCTTGGAGCGTCTTGTATGATTTGATTCTTTGCTTTTTAGTTTGCCACAATCATTCTTGTTGTACACACCTTTTGAGAGAGACACGCATGAATCGTGATTTATTAGAATACTCTATGTGCTTCACTTATATCTTTTGAGATAGGGAATATTGCTCTAGTGCTTCACTTATATCTTTTTAGAGCACGGCAGTGGTTTTATTTTTTAGAAATTAATGAACTCTCGTGCTTCACTTATATTAGTTTGAGAGTCTCTAAACAGCATGGTAATTTTATTTGGTTATAAAGTTTATAGAAATTTTCTTTGGTTATAAATTTAGTCCTAATATGCTAGGAATCCAAGAGGGATATAATAAAAACTTTCATATAAAGTGCATTAAATACTATGAGAAGTTTGATTCTTTATGATTGTATTGAGATATGAAGATGGTGATATTAGAGTCATGCTAGTAAGTAATTATGAATTTGAGAAATACTTGTGTTAAAGTTTGTGATTCCCGTAGCATGCACATATGGTGAACCATTATGTGATGAAGTCGGAGCATGATTTATTTATTGATTGTCTTCCTTATGAGTGGCGGTCGGGGACGAGCGATGGTATTTTCCTACCAATCTACCCCCCGGGAGCATGCACGTAGTACTTTGTTTCGATAACTAATAGATTTTTGCAATAAGTATATGAGTTGTTTGTGAATAATGTTGAGTCCATGGATTATACGCACTCTCACCCTTCCACCATTTCTAGCCTCTCAAGTGGCACACAACTTTTGCTGGTACCATAAACCCACCATATACCTTCCTCAAAGCAGCAACCATACCTACCTATTATGGCATTTCCATAGTGTAACATCCCAAATTTTCAATTTGGAATGTTATACATAGATCATTCTTGCATATCATATTTTATTGCATTTCGTCTCATGATCCTCAAAATCCTAGGTAACTCAAGGACCCTTGGAGAGAGTTGGGGATTTCCCAGATTTCATATTTGATTTTTATCAAATATTGAAACAAGGACTTTTGGTTTTAATTATTTTTCTCTCCAAATATATTTCATATTAAAATATATGAGAGAACATAATATGAATTCTCCAAAATAATTGAAATATTGGAGGAAAAATATTAAAATCAAATATTTGATTTTATTTGGATTTTATTTGCATTAGAAAAATTGCACGTTTTCAAAATTGCATTTTAGGGCCAAGAAAATGTTCATCTCGTTCTAAATATTTTATTTAGACGGAGAAAATTTGTTTTGGCATTTTTAGATTTTTATTTTATTTTCTAGAATTTTTCTTAGTTTCGGTGGAAATATTTTTTTTAAAAGGTTTCCGGACCTAGCTGGGCCGAAGCCCAGCCGGCCCGTCCTGGCTGTCTCCCTCGCGTGCGCGCCATCGTGCATAGTTCGGACACCGAGGGGAGTCCGAGCCGGACTCCTCCCCCGGCGCCCCCTCGCCCAAGCAAGTGTTGGGACGCCGATTCTAAGTCACACCGATCTAGCATGTAACACCTCATATCACTTTGCGGCCTCATGGACGGTATTCCCACGGGTGTCGCCTTACCATGGCCCGGGACTGTTTGCGCCTTTTGGCTCACGTATATGACAATATCGCTAGCATCCATATGTCAGAGAACCCGGGCCGACATAACTAGTCGTGAACCCAAAGTGGCACTAACTTACGGGGACAGGCATACATGAATCAACATCGAGCATGTCGGTCAGCAGCGTGCGAATCCGTGTTGTAGCACTAGGCTAACAGGACTCCGGTGAACCGGGCTGTAGCAGGCTAGGCAGGACTCCGGATGTCACCGCGTGACATTTCCCCTAAGGGACAGATACAGGAACGAAGTGAATCACATGCCGGCCAGTCTAAGTGTTCCGGAGCAGTAGTGCTGGGCTAGCAGGACTCGGGTAAACCGGGCAGTAGCGGACTACCATGGCTCGATGGAAGCACTAGACTACATTTCCCCATAAGAGAGGCTACCAAGGATAGACAACTAGGTTGTCGGATCCCACACATAGCAATACACGTTACACGTACGCATAACATGCAAGTATGTGCTATACAACATGGCATCACAACATAACGCAAACTCATATAGATAAAGGCCCAGAAGAGCCACATAGCATTAAATACAAACAGGGGTCACATGACCCATCATTCAGAGCATACAAGCAACGGAAGCATTACATGTCTGAGTGCAGCCAACTACAAAAGAAAAAGGCTGAGAAGCCTGACTATCTACAAGTCCCTCCCAAGGGTACAAGATCGTAGCTGAGGTAACAAGCTACTCGTCGAAGTCCAAGCGGTACTACTAGTGATACACATGTCTCACCTGCAAAACATAAATAAAGCAAACATGAGTACAAAGGTACTCAGCAAGAATTACATCAGATCCTATCATACATGCATTAGTATCAAGAAGGTAATGTGGGGTTTAGTTGCAGCAAGCCAGCTTTGACTGAGTGGCTATCATGTTCTACGACTACGAGAAACTTCTTTGAGGTGAGGCAGCGCACACGAGTCCACTAATCACCACATCAATACACTACTATGGATTCATTTCCGTCTCCCTACGAGAAGGCCATCCATAGCTGTCACAGCCCCAGATCAGCCCTTGTTTGTTTTTGTTTTAGCATCTATGCAACATGTTTAAATTTAATGAAATTTGAATTGAGGAATTTTCAAAGCCTCAGAAACCTTCTAAAAATGATCAACATTAAAATCTCCTCAAAGAAGTCCAAGAAAATGTTCCTCTTAGTCTCTGAAAATATTGCAAAGAGGTAAAACTCAAAACAATATTTTTGGTATCTCAGAGTTAATTATTTTGGGCCTTTGAATTAAATAAATAGCTATTTGCATTGGATATATATTTGATATATAAATAATATATGTCCAATAATTACTGGAACATTTTATGTGGTTTGGTATATTTTAACTCTAGCCACATAACTATTTTCAGGATTTTGTAAAATGGTTTAGTATTTTTACTAAACCAAAACAAAACAGAACAAAATAGAAAACAATAAATAAAAACAGAAATAAGAGAGAGAAGGACTACCTGGCACTCACCTGGTAGCCCACCTGGCCCAGCAGCACGGCCCAGCCCATCTCCACCCCCCCTGTCGTCTTCCTCCCTGCCAGGAGGACAGACACCGTGACGCCGCCGCGCGCGCCACCTCCTGCTTCCCCTGGCCACCTCCTGCTTCCTCCCCGAGCCCTCTAGCGACGCCACGGAGTCGTCCCCGACCGCTATCCCTCTCTCTGCTCGCTCTGGCTCTCTCCCTCTCTCGATTTGGAGCACCACCGAGAGCCACCGGAGGGCGCCGCCGTCGCATCCATAGCCACCGGCCACCCCTCGCCCTTTCGATGAGCTCAGGAGCTTCGTCCCGACCCCATGAAGCTCTACCATGACGCATGCGACGCCGGGTGCCCTGTAGCCACGCCATCACCGCCATCTTCATCGCCACGGCCGGCAATCGCCGCCGTTCGATTCGCCGCCGACAGGAAGTCCCCGAGCCCACTTAGCGTCTCGTCCGACTCCCCGTGAGCTCCTCTTCTCTTCCCCTCACTCCGCGCACTTGATTTCGTCCCCTAGCTCCATCTTCCACCACGGCCGAAGCTCGCCGCCGCCGTGCCTCGTCGCCGTCGTGGCCAGAGCCACTGTGGCTCGAAGCCGGGCACACCATCGTGCTCCACGCCTCACCAGGAGCACGTAGCACGCACCAACGCCTCCCCTAGCGCCCTGCATCGCCTAAACCGCCGTTGGCCGAACTCCGGCCGCCGCTGACCTCGTCGCCGCCGTCACTGCAGCCACTGGAGCTCCCACCCGAGTGCACCATCGTGCTCAGAACGTCTCCACGAGCCCGTTGCCTGCCGCAGCTCGCCCTCTCGTGCCCCCTAGTGGTCGCCCGTGTCTCACCCGAGCTCCGGCGGCCGCAACCGAGCTCGCCGCCATCGACTCCGGCCACCCCAGGCCCGGAGACCACGACCATCCGACGCGCCATCGCGCCAGCTCTCCGTAGAGCCAAAGGCGCACCGAACGGTGCAGTATAGACGAAACCCGAGCCACCCCGGTGTGTCTCCGCCGCGTTTTGGGTCGTCGCCGGCGAAACTCCGGCGACTGCCGACGTGGCACGCTTAATTAGTGTTAATGACCCAACTATTTAAACCCACAGCCACTGACAGTGGGCCCCACCCCTGGTCAAACCCCAGTCAGCGCTGGGTTTGACCGGGATTAAGTCCTGTGTCACTGACGTGTGGCCCCCACACGTCAGGTTTGACCCGAGCCAGCCCAGTTGACTCTGCTGACGTCACAGTGACGTGGTGCTGACGCCATAATTCATTTCTGGATTTATTATTATTCAGGAAATTTCAGAAAATGCCTAAAACTTCTAAAAAAATCATAGAAATTCAACCGTAACTCCAAATTAAATAATTTATATATGAAAAATTATCAGAAAAATTCAAGGAATCCATCTGTACCAATTTTATGCATGTTAGAACAACTTATAGCTGCTGTATAGCACAAATCAATTAAATGGCATTTGAATAATCACATATGGAGTTTGAATTTGAATCTTGTATTCAAACCAACTTCATTTAATTTGTTGCTAGTTGCATTAGCTCAAAACACATTCATATTGCCATGTCATAGCATGCATCATTTTGTGCATTGCATTGATTGTGTTCCCTTCTATGTTGCCGGTATTTGTCCCCTCTCGATAGACGTGATACCGATGATGTGATCGTTTACACTGATGAAGACTCAATGTTATCTTCAGAAGTGCCAGGCAAGCAAAACCCCCTTGTTCATTCCGATACAATCCCACTCTCTCGCTCCTGCTCTCTTTTACTGCATTAGGACAACAACGATTCATCTGTTACTTGCTGCGGTAGCTGAACCCCTTTATCCTTTGCATGACCTGTCATTGCCACAGTAAATAGATGAAACCCACTAGCATGAGTAGGAGTTGTTTGAGCCCTGTTGTGCCTACTCATTCATGCTTGTTTGTCATGCCTGCTACTGCTTAGAGTCGAGTCAGGTCTGATTCATCCGGGATGAATCAGAGGCGTGTGAACATGTCCTACTGTGTGTGAGCTAAGTGTGTGAACACGTTTTGGTAAAGGTAGCGGTGAGAGGCCATGTAGGAGTACATGGTGGGTTGTCTCATTGCAGCCGTCCTCAGGAACTGAGTTCTGTGTTTGTGATCCATGATTCAGCTACTACCACGCATTGGGCCCGAAACCAATGGACCCTCTCGGCTTCTTGATCACCCTTGTCCTCTGTCCAGGAGTTGCAAGTAGTTTCTGGTGTTTGTAGTATGCTGGAGGCCGTGGGCAGCGCTGACCGGAGGGGTGGGCTGTGATGCGGTAGGCACGTGGCCGGGTATACCGGGCGCCCGTTTGGTGTCACGGAACCCTGTTCACATCGTTTGGGGCTGTGAGCGAAACTCCGGCCGGATCTCCTCATGGATGGAACCCGAATAGGCGATAAACCTGGACTAGAGACTTGAGTGTTTAGGTAGGCCGTGGCCGACACCCACGTTGGGCTTCCGCTTGAAGGTTGCCGAGTACATGTCGTGTAAACGGCGGTAAGTGGTGAGAGCGTGTGTGAAGAAGTACACCCCTGCAGGGTTAACATCATCTATTCGAATAGCCGTGTCCGCGGAAAAGGACTTCTGGGTTGCTTATATCAGTTCATAGACAAGTGAAAGTGGATACTCTAAAATACGCAAGATAAGCGTGAGTGCTATGGATGGCGTTCTCGTAGGGAGACGGGAGCGGATCCATAGTGGTGTATTGATATGGTGAATATGTGGACTCGTGTGCGCCACCTCAAAAGAGTTACTTGCAGTCGTAGTTCAGGATAGCCACCGAGTCAAAGCTGGCTTGCTGCAGTTAAACCCCACCATCCCCTTTGTTGATAATGATGCATATGTAGATAGTTCTGATGTAAGTCTTGCTGGGTACATTTGTACTCACATTTGCCTATTTTATGTTTTTGCAGAGAGACTTCGGTCTCGCTAGTAGTTCCGCATGGACTTCGACGTTTAGCTTGTTACCTCAGCTACGATCTTGTGCCTCGGCAGGATTGGTAGATAGTCAGGCTTCTCAGCCTTTTTCATTTATAGATGTCTGTACTCAGACATGTAAGCTTCCGCATGTGCTTTGATTTGTATGCTCTGATTGTTGGGTCATGAGACCCATGTTTGTAATATCTCGCTCCTCGGAGCCTATTGAATAAATTACTTGAGTCGTAGAGTCATGTTGTGATGCCATGTTGTATTTGCACATATCGAGCATATTGTGTGTATGTTATTGAAATGCTTGGTATGTGTGGGATCTGACCATCTAGTTGTTTATCTTTAGTAGCCTCTCTTACGGGGAAATGTCTCCTAGTGTTTCCACTGAGCCATGGTAGCTTGCTACTGCTCCGGAACACTTAGGCTGGCCGGCATGTGTCCTTCTTCGTTCCTGTGTCTGTCCCTTCGGGGAAATGTCACGCGATGAATACCGGAGTCCTGTTAGCCCGCTACAGCCCGGTTCACCGGAGTCCTGCTAGCCCAGTGCTACAGCCTGGATTCACTCGCTGATGACCGACACGTTCGATGCTGGGTCATGGATGCCTGTCCCTGTAAGTCTGTGCCACTTTGGGTTTACGACTAGCCATGTCAGCCCGGGCTCCTTATCATATGGATGCTAGCGACACTGTCATATACGTGTGCCAAAAGGCGCAAACGGTCCCGGGCAAAGGTAAGGCGACACCCGTGGGAATACCGTGCGTGAGGCCGCAAAGTGATATGAGGTGTTACATGCTAGATCGATGTGGCATTGAGTCGGGGTCCTGACAGCGTTGGTATCAGAGCTTGACTGCCTGTAGGATTACCAAGCCAAACTGGTCGAAGTTGAGTCTAGAAATTCTTTAGTTATATAAGGGAATTGATTGTGGGATGGAACGTAAGGCTCTTTTTACTCCTTATACCTCATGGCCTTCTGATCTGAGTCATCATCTTCTCTTCTACGGGGATTAAGAACTAGGCTATCTCTTCTTTCTATTAGGATCACGTGTTACTAATCAGTGGACTTATAAGATTGTTGGATTTAAGTCTCAGTTCAGTTCCTACTACTTCCGTATGTTAATTGTTGATCTCGAAACCTTGATATTGTGCTTCTGAGTGGTTATGCCACCATTTTTGTGAATGTCTCAAATCTTTTCTGAGCATTTACAGCCGTTATGCTGTCCGAGTCATCCCAGGTTTCTAAGTAGTCTGATGCATTTGCAAATCCTTTCTTCCCGTTTCAATGTTCCCATGGGCCAGATTAACCACACTAATCAGTGAGTTGAGGTACTCCGTTACCTTGACATATATGTTGGAGATATTATTATGACCCTAGGTGTCTTAGGGGATCATCTAGTAATTTAGCCATGATTTGTGTTCCCAGTGTGATGATTCTGGCCATCATTCTCGAAAGCATCCCGTGATGCTACTTAGTAATAGGTATTCTGTTCCTGGGTTCTTGAACCCGAGATTCACTCTACCTACTTCATGTTGATAGTAATTGCTAGTGCCTTTAGGATATTAGTAACCTTTGCGATAGTCCTTGAAGTCCGTGGTATCTTCTTCTTCCAAATACCATGAACTACTTATGGCAGAAGTTCCTCGTTGAACTGAAATATCACAACAGGATTATTCTTGATGAGTTCTCCATTATATATTGTGGCTCTGACAGTTCTACCTTTCTGCATGGGTTATCCGGAAGAAATATGTTGAACTTCGTTCGACATGCTAATCCATGCATCCACAACTCAGAAAATCATATGTTCTTTTGAGTTGTCCCATCTTAGTTGTTTCCGACCCTCGCCTATCAATTGATAGTCAAGAGTATGCGTGCATTCGTTCGTCGATGCCTATTACCCTTGTGGTCCGCCAAGCCATTCTATTTCAGAATGAATAGGAGAAACAAACTCCAGAATCTCATCCATATCTAGGATGGGTCAAAGCAATTGTATTCCGCAGATCAAAATGCCAATCCAGCTTCTGGTCTGTTCTACCTTGAAGTATTACCATCTTTATATCAGGAATATCATGGGAATTGCACACCATCTTATGAATTCTTGACGCAGTAATACTTCTGATCATCATTGATAATTTCTCGGTTTCCATGTTATTGTAACCGGAATGCCGACAAATGAATCATGGCGTGTGAAATCAATACAGCTAGCAACTCCATTGCTTGGTAGTTAAATGGACGATAACCTCATTCTTAGCGTGTTGATTATTGAATCGTCACCCTAAGGTTGATTGTGCTACCTAGTCCTTATTTCTGGTGCACTCTCCGATCAGTGAGTTAGGATAGTGCCAATCCTTGCTTATTTGATCATATCGTCTTGCCCTGAAAAGTAAGATTGTTCTCGAGCTTAGTAACAAACCGGTGGTTCATGATGTTCCAAATTTCTTCTCGGAAGTATCACCAGGTTGTCGCCTGACCGCTATGTTGATCTCGTGATCAAGTTGGGTTCTTGTGAACCACCTTCTCTCCAAAAATTGGTGTTAGATATCCCTGAGCTAGTTGGTTAAGCTAGACAACAACTTGGAGAGTTGGAAGATAAAAGCTTGCCTGACTTAGTTCGTTCCAAAGGGATATTCTTGTGTAGGGTGTGCTGAAGAAATATGATATCTTCATCGATTGGTCCTTGTGATCAGTTGCTGGACCTATTGTCTTATCAATCTTTTGATTTGAGTGTGGGCTATCGTCAAATCAAATCAGTACCAACGATGCTCGTAATGTTGTCTTATTCGTGGTTGATCCCTCGAGCATACACCATTACATCTTTGGTCTGACCAATGCTATCACCGTGTTCACTTAACTATGGAATTCCTTTTAAAAGGAAACCTAGATGAATTGTTGTTGAGCCCATTGGCAACATCCTTATCTCCTCCATGATGTTGTTGAACCTTAAGCTAGTGTTGGAAACTTTTGAAAGCATTTTCTTCATGCTAGCTCATGAAGTATTTGTTTGATGAAAGGAGTGACTTCCTCTTATACACGTGCATTTGGTGAAAGTTGCCGCCGTGAATTTGAGAAAGATTGTTTTGTTTCCTTTGGAATCATCCCAAATCAGTCATGCACACGTGCGAAGTATTCTGTAGTCTGGAGACTTGCAACCTTCATTCTATATGTGTCCCTAGCACACTAAGCCACTGATTGACTTGTTCAAGGAAAAGAAGTCTATGCTTGGGATCTAATCCATGGACTTGCGTAAAGACTTCGATATCCTCGATGATGGTTCTCCACCCGAACTCGGTAGTGTTTGATTATAAGACTACTACGTGGCCATGCTTGTCTGGGACAACGTGTTCACATGTTTGTAGCAGAACCAGCTCATGTTTTGGAGCTTACTATCGTAGCTCACTCCCCGAGAATCCCGCAACATTATCTCGTCGATTTGTGTTGCAAACTTTCATTTTTCTTTCTAGACTTGATGAGTCTGGGATATCCTGACACCAACCAGATCTGAATCTCAGGCAGATGTGATGGTTGGAACATTTCCCAAGAATTATAATATTGGTCGCGCGATAACCGGTAAAGTGGATGTCGTGGCCAACACACCCAGCCGGAAGACCTGTTATTATAATATCTTGATTGATGAAGTTGGCCACCTCCCCATAGGGATTTCGTAGGGATTACTCCTTAGTTGCCCCTATGGATTTTGAGATCCCGAAGTCCGACCTTTTTACTTGATGTTCTAGATATCAAACCATATCTATGAATGGGTTACACTAGCACATCAAGGAGAACATTAGAAGCGGAGTGCTAAATGTCTCTCGGTCGATCATCCAGATTTTATTTCCTTGGCCCCGCCAAGGGTGAAATCTAAGAAAGTGTTATCTTCCTTTGCCTCTGCATCATCCATCATCATTCATCATGGTAGCAAGTTGTGTTGCCAGGATCCTTGACACGGATATTGGTAAAACCTTGATGATTGTGGAAATGCTCAAGTTCTTGAGAGCACGCACAAGCGCTACGTGTTATCATCGGCTCTAATTGGGATGCTCTCAGTTCCCTCGGCAATGCTATGACCTTTTCAAACAGTGAACTCACTCTCTATTGTTGGGTTCTACCCCAGTTACCAGAATCATTCCCAGCATTTGCATTTTGTTCCCAGCTTGCACCGTCAATGTGCCATTCTACCATGGGTCTCTTCCATTTCCGGTGATAAGCAAATTCATCCATTACGTTGTCTTCAACAAGGTAATCCACATCATCCAAGTCCGAGTATGCCATTCTACCGACCCCCGCCAATCGATTGCTGTGATTTTCCTTAGGCTGATATAGAGAGTCTCAATGATCTCTATATCAAAGGTAATTCTTTTTGCCACTTAAGGGGATATTTCTACGAGTCACCATCCCTAAGGTGCCTCGTTGTGGTATCATGGCAACTCAACTCCTCGCTACGTTGACAATCGTTTACCACCTTCTTAGGTGTGGAATCGTTGTCTACCTAGTGAACCTTCGTCATCTGCTCCACTCCATTCCTCTAGAGGTGTGCTTCATCTCTCAGCTCGAGAGATGTTGCTATGTCCCATTCCGTGAGTTAATCCTGAGTTGTTCGACCTTCGAGAAGAATGATTCTTTTAGGGTCTTTCCTTTCCTCTCGTTGTCATGTTAGTTGGAGTTCTCAAGGCAAGACTTCGAGACAATGATGGTGATCGAAACAACGTTCCTATGAAGTGCAACCTGGATCGTGAAGATTGTGCTAGTTTGCGCTCCCCCTTCACCTTACCCTACGCTTGAATCTTGGGACGAGATTTTTGTTTAGTGGGGGTGAGCTGTCACAGCCCCAGATCAGCCCTTGTTTGTTTTTGTTTTAGCATCTATGCAACATGTTTAAATTTAATGAAATTTGAATTGAGGAATTTTCAAAGCCTCAGAAACCTTCTAAAAATGATCAACATTAAAATCTCCTCAAAGAAGTCCAAGAAAATGTTCCTCTTAGTCTCTGAAAATATTGCAAAGAGGTAAAACTCAAAACAATATTTTTGGTATCTCAGAGTTAATTATTTTGGGCCTTTGAATTAAATAAATAGCTATTTGCATTGGATATATATTTGATATATAAATAATATATGTCCAATAATTACTGGAACATTTTATGTGGTTTGGTATATTTTAACTCTAGCCACATAACTATTTTCAGGATTTTGTAAAATGGTTTAGTATTTTTACTAAACCAAAACAAAACAGAACAAAATAGAAAACAATAACTAAAAATAGAAATAAGAGAGAGAAGGACTACCTGGCACTCACCTGGTAGCCCACCTGGCCCAGCAGCACGGCCCAGCCCATCTCCACCCCCCCTGTCGTCTTCCTCCCTGCCAGGAGGACAGACACCGCGACGCCGCCGCGCGCGCCACCTCCTGCTTCCCCTGGCCACCTCCTGCTTCCTCCCCGAGCCCTCTAGCGACGCCACGGAGTCGTCCCCGACCGCTATCCCTCTCTATGCTCGCTCTGGCTCTCTCCCTCTCTCGATTTGGAGCACCACCGAGAGCCACCGGAGGGCGCCGCCGTCGCATCCATAGCCACCGGCCACCCCTCGCCCTTCCGATGAGCTCAGGAGCTCCGTCCCGACCCCATGAAGCTCTACCACGACGCATGCAACGCCGGGTGCCCTGTAGCCACGCCATCACCGCCATCTTCATCGCCACGGCCGGCAATCGCCGCCGTTCGATTCGCCGCCGACAGGACGTCCCCGAGCCCACTTAGCGTCTCGTCCGACTCCCCGTGAGCTCCTCTTCTCTTCCCCTCACTCCGCGCACTTGATTTCGTCCCCTAGCTCCATCTTCCACCACAGTCGAAGCTCGCCGCCGCCGTGCCTCGTCGCCGTCGTGGCCAGAGCCACTGTGGCTTGAAGCCGGGCACACCACCGTGCTCCACGCCTCACCAGGAGCACGTAGCACGCACCAACGCCTCCCCTAGCGCCCTGCATCGCCTAACCCGCCGTTGGCCAAACTCCGGCCGCCGCTGACCTCGTCGCCGCCGTCACTGCAGCCACTGGAGCTCCCACCCGAGTGCACCATCGTGCTCAAAACGTCTCCACGAGCCCGTTGCCTGCCGCAGCTCGCCCTCTCGTGCCCCCTAGTGGTCGCCCGTGTCTCACCCGAGCTCCGGCGGCCGCAACCGAGCTCGCCGCCGTCGACTCCGGCCACCCCAGGCCCGGAGACCACGACCATCCGACTCGCCATCGCGCCAGCTCTCCGTAGAGCCAAAGGGCGCACCGAACGGTGCAGTATAGACGAAACCCGAGCCACCCTGGTGTGTCTCCGCCGCGTTTTGGGTCGTCGCCGGCGAAACTCCGGTGACTGCCGACGTGGCACGCTTAATTAGTGTTAATGACCCAACTATTTAAACCCACAGCCACTGACAGTGGGCCCCACCCCTGGTCAAACCCCAGTCAGCGCTGGGTTTGACCGGGATTAAGTCCTGTGTCACTGACGTGTGGCCCCCACACGTCAGGTTTGACCCGAGCCAGCCCAGTTGACTCTGCTGACGTCACAGTGACGTGGTGCTGACGCCATAATTCATTTCTGGATTTATTATTATTCAGGAAATTTCAAAAAATGCCTAAAACTTCTAAAAAATCATAGAAATTCAACCATAACTCCAAATTAAATAATTTATATATGAAAAATTATCAGAAAAATTCAAGGAATCCATCTGTACCATTTTTATGCATGTTAGAACAACTTATAGCTGCTGTATAGCACAAATCAATTAAATGGCATTTGAATAATCACATATGGAGTTTGAATTTGAGTCTTGTATTCAAACCAACTTCATTTAATCTGTTGCTAGTTGCATTAGCTCAAAACACATTCATATTGCCATGTCATAGCATGCATCATTTTGTGCATTGCATTGATTGTGTTCCCTTCTATGTTGCCGGTATTTGTCCCCTCTCGATAGACGTGATACCGATGATGTGATCGTTGACACTGATGAAGACTCAATGTTATCTTCAGAAGTGCCAGGCAAGCAAAACCCCCTTGTTCATTCCGATACAATCCCACTCTCTCGCTCCTGCTCTCTTTTACTGCATTAGGACAACAACGATTCATCTGTTACTTGCTGCGGTAGCTGAACCCCTTTATCCTTTGCATGACCTGTCATTGCCACAGTAAATAGATGAAACCCACTAGCATGAGTAGGAGTTGTTTGAGCCCTATTGTGCCTACTCATTCATGCTTGTTTGTCATGCCTGCTACTGCTTAGAGTCGAGTCAGGTCTGATTCATCCGGGATGAATCAGAGGCGTGTGAACATGTCCTACTGTGTGTGAGCTAAGTGTGTGAACATGTTTTGGTAAAGGTAGCGGTGAGAGGCCATGTAGGAGTACATGGTGGGTTGTCTCATTGCAGCCGTCCTCAGGAAGTGAGTTCTGTGTTTGTGATCCATGATTCAGCTACTACCACGCATTGGGCCCGAAACCAATGGACCCTCTCGGCTTCTTGATCACCCTTGTCCTCTGTCCAGGAGTTGCAAGTAGTTTCTGGTGTTTGTAGTATGCTGGAGGCCGTGGGCAGCGCTGACCGGAGGGGTGGGCTGTGATGCGGTAGGCACGTGGCCGGGTATACCGGGCGCCCGTTTGGTGTCACGGAACCCTGTTCACATCGTTTGGGGCTGTGAGCGAAACTCCGGCCGGATCTCCTCATGGATGGAACCCGAATAGGCGATAAACCTGGACTAGAGACTCGAGTGTTTAGGTAGGCCGTGGCCGACACCCACGTTGGGCTTCCGCTTGAAGGTTGCCGAGTACATGTCGTGTAAACGACGGTAAGTGGTGAGAGCGTGTGTGAAGAAGTACACCCCTGTAGGGTTATCATCATCTATTCGAATAGCCGTGTCCGTGGAAAAGGACTTCTGGGTTGCTTATATCAGTTCATAGACAAGTGAAAGTGGATACTCTAAAATACGCAAGATAAGCGTGAGTGCCATGGATGGCGTTCTCGTAGGGAGACGAGAGCGGATCCATAGTGGTGTATTGATATGGTGAATATGTGGACTCGTGTGCGCCACCTCAAAAGAGTTACTTGCAGTCGTAGTTCAGGATAGCCACCGAGTCAAAGCTGGCTTGCTGCAGTTAAACCCCACCACCCCCTTTGTTGATAATGATGCATATGTAGATAGTTCTGATGTAAGTCTTGCTGGGTACATTTGTACTCACGTTTGCCTATTTATGTTTTTGCAGAGAGACTTCGGTCTCGCTAGTAGTTCCGCATGGACTTCGACGTTTAGCTTGTTACCTCAGCTACGATCTTGTGCCTCGGCAGGATTGGTAGATAGTCAGGCTTCTCAGCCTTTTTCATTTATAGATGTCTGTACTCAGACATGTTAAGCTTCCGCATGTGCTTTGATTTGTATGCTCTGATTGTTGGGTCATGGGACCCATGTTTGTAATATCTCACTCCTCGGAGCCTATTGAATAAATTACTTGAGTCGTAGAGTCATGTTGTGATGCCATGTTGTATTTGCACATATCGAGCATATTGTGTGTATGTTATTGAAATGCTTGGTATGTGTGGGATCTGACCATCTAGTTGTTTATCTTTAGTAGCCTCTCTTACGGGGAAATGTCTCCTAGTGTTTCACTGAGCCATGGTAGCTTGCTACTGCTCTGGAACACTTAGGCTGGCCGGCATGTGTCCTTCTTCGTTCCTGTGTCTGTCCCTTCGGGGAAATGTCACGCGATGAATACCGGAGTCCTGTTAGCCTGCTACAGCCCGGTTCACCGGAGTCCTGCTAGCCCAGTGCTACAGCCTGGATTCACTTGCTGATGACCGACACGTTCGATGCTGGGTCATGGATGCCTGTCCCTGTAAGTCTGTGCCACTTTGGGTTTACGACTAGCCATGTCAGCCCGGGCTCCTTATCATATGGATGCTAGCGACACTGTCATATACGTGTGCCAAAAGGCGCAAACGGTCCCGGGCAAAGGTAAGGCGACACCCGTGGGAATACCGTGCGTGAGGCCGCAAAGTGATATGAGGTGTTACATGCTAGATCGATGTGGCATTGAGTCGGGGTCCTGACAATAGCACTCACACTTGTCTTGAGCATTTTAGAGTATCCACTGTAAGTTGTCTATGTACCACGTAAGCATCCTAGAAGTCCATAACTGAGGACACGGCTATTCGAATATACCATGATAACCCTGCAAGGGTGTACTTCTTCACACATGCTCTCGCCACTTACCGCCATGTACCTGTCATGTACCTCGGCAACCTTCAAGCGGAAGCCTGGCGAGGGTGTCGGCCATGACCTGACTAACCACACATGTCTCTCATCCAAGTTTATCGCCTATTTGGATTCCATCCGCAAGGAGATCCGGCCGGGGTGTCGCTCACGGCCCCAAACGATGTGAGCAGGATTCCCAAGCCCACCATCCGGGTGCCACTTTGTACACCATGCCACTGTGCCTAGTCTGTCCCAAGCCCACCTGGTCGGGTGCCACTTGGTAGACTACTAACACTACCTACAAACACCAGAAACTATTTGCAACTCCTGGACAGGGATCAAGTTGGCTAATAAGTCAAGAGAGCTTGGAGCGCCCAGAACCCAATGTGTGGTAGTAACTAGTCATTGGACAACTTACACAGAACTCAGTTCTTAAGGACGGTCCCAATGAGACAACCCACCATGTACTCCTACATGGCCTCTCACCGCTACCTTTACCAAATCATGTTCACACGCTTAACTCTCAACATCAGAACATAGCACTATACTCCAATTCATTCCCAATGAATCAGACCTAACATACTCTAAGCAATAGCAGGCAATGCATGGTAGGAACACAACATGGCTCAATCAACTCCTACACATGCTAGTGGGTTTTAACTATTTCCTGTGGCAATGACAGGTCATGCAGAGGAATGGGTTCAACTACCGAAGCATAAAGTACCAGTTGAATCGTTGTTGTCCTAATGCAATAAATGAGAGCAGGAGCGAGAGTGTAGGATTGTATTAGAATGAACAAGGGTGTTTGCTTGCCTGGTAGATCAACAGGGGGTCACTGCTCCTCAGACAGGTACTCTGGAGCACTCTCCGGAGCGGGACATATCGAGAGGGAACGGTGTCGAAAATCAATACACAAGCATATGCAACAATATGATGCATGAACATGGCATGAAGATGTGATGTTGTTTGAGTTAATGCATTTAGCATTCAACTTGGAAGAGGTCCATTTGAACCAAAGGATCAAATGCAACTCTAATTTAAGTCCCTTTAAATGCCATAAGTGTGTTTTCATATATACAGCATGTATAGGTTGGTTTGTCATGCATGAAAATGGTACAGATGGATAGATTGAATTTTTCTGATCATTTTTCATATATAAATTATTTCAATCTGAGCTACGGTTGAATTTCTATGAATTTTTGAAGTTTATATCATTTTCTGGATTTTCCTGATTTAATTTTAAACGAGAAAATGATATATTGTGTCAGCACAGCGTCATGCTTGCGTCAGCAGGTCAACCAGGTTTACCCGGGTCAAACCTGACGTGTGGGGTGCACACGTCAGTGACACGGTTAGCTAACCGAGTTAGTTAGGTATTAAACTAATCCTAAACTAAAAATTAGCACGGCCAGGCCCCACATGGCATTGACCCATACGGGTCAAATCTGGTCAACTAGGGGGTCAAACCCAGTCAATCCTGCCGGCGTTTAGCCGCCGGCGAGGCAGAACGCGGCGGAGTGGCACGGGATTGTCGCTCCGGTGACCATTTCAGCGGCGGAGACCACCTACGCGAAGCCCAGGCTCGCGCGCATCTAGGGGAGGCGACGGAAGGACGCAGGGTGGCCGGAGCTCGCCGGAGCAAAGCTCGGGGCGGCGGCCGGAACACGGCTACGGGCGGGAGCGGGCTGCGGGGCACGGGGAGGCCACCCGAGGGGCTCTGCGGCACCCTCGTGGCACCAGGAGCACGACTAGGTGCTCGGGGGCGGCTGGCTCGGGCTGTGGCCATGGTGGCTCCATGATCAGCGGTGAGGAGCTACGGCCGTGGTGGGGAAAAGGAGCTACGGCGCGAGAACGGCGGAACGGGAAGAGGGGAATGGAGAGAAGCTCACTGCAGACTCGACGGGCTTGACGGCGAGCTCGGGGATGCACTGGAGATGGCGGGGCGGCGAAGATGATCTCCGGTGTCCGGGGATGAAGACGATGTTGATGGGAGCGCTCTAGGGCCTCCCGAGGCGCGTGGCTTGACGGAGAGATGGCCGGCGACGTGGCGGATCTTGCAGACACGGAGAGAGGGCGAGGGGGAGGCGGTGGCTGCGGCGGCAACGAGCTGCGGCGATGGCAGCGCTCGGTCGCGGTGAGAGAGAGCGAGGGAGAGGAGGGGAGGAGTGGCGGGGCGGTCAGAGCGATCCAGACGGCTCTCGCGGGTCTGTCCGCGGCGCCACGCAAGCTAGCAGGCAGGAGGTGGCACGGCACGTGTGTGCGCACGGCGAGAACGCGCCCCTGGCCTCCTGGCGAGAGGTAGGGGTGACTGGCGCGGCCAGCTGGCTGGGCCGGCCCATTGGGCCACTGGGCTTCCAGGCTGCAGGTAAGCACAGGTAAGTATTTCCCTTTTGTTTTTCTTTTCTATTTCTGTAATTTCTTTTCTGATTTAGTAAAATACTAAATCAATTTATTTTCTTCTGAAATTTATTGTAGGAGCTAGTTGAAATATTCCAGAGCCCCTCACATAAAAATCAGAATTGTTGGACATATATAAATAAATATATCATATATATATCCAATGCAAATAATTATTGCATTAATTCCAAATGGCCAAATTAAATATTTATGAGCTCTTGAAAATATTTGTTTGAATTTTACCTCTAACCAATATTTTCAGAGAGCAACATGAACATTTTCTTGGACCTTTTTGGAGCAATTTTTATCTGGATCATTTCCAGAAATGAATTCCGAGGGTTTCCGCCCTCGCTGCCCCGCGCCGCCACCGCCCCGCTGCCCCACAAGCTTTACCGCCGCGCCGCCCGAGCCCTGCCTCGCTGGAGCCACGCCAGAGGAAACCAATCCGGTTTTTTTTAGAAAAACCCTAGCCTGTTTTTTTCGTTTCGTCGGTTTTTTTCGGGTTTTATTTTTGGCGGACGTTTGTTTTAAAGAATGGTTTTCGCCCGTTAGTTACAGACAACGAATGCTCATTTGTTAGCCTGTTCGTCAGTTTCCTTTTATCAGATTATTCCGCGATTATTTCTGATCGTGATTTCTGATCCGATTTTCCTTCTAGTTTATCTTTTCGCTCGTTAATCGGAATCAGGCGATTCAAGCGCCTAGATCTTTGTCTCGGGACCTTCTTTCCACTTAACCAAATTGCACAAGTTTTTGCTACTGTAAAATTTGACCTAGGTCCAGATTAGTAAACGGATCTTGTTTCTTTCGCCGTTTGAGTTTCGTTGCTCCGTTTGATTTGATTCTTTTTGCAAACCGGAGTTCTTAAGTTGAACTTTCTGGTTAGATCTTCTTATTTGAGATTTACCCGTGTTTCTTAGCTTGATTGCTTATGTAAGTTATTGTTTGTTTACGATAGAATTCCCGGAGTGCGAAGCATGTTATTTGGAGTCTCTAGGTCACGCGGATCGTCAGCAAGGCAAGTAACACTTTGATCATATCCCTTTATCACCCGGTTTTTATGCATTAGTTCCAATCCTCAAACATTGCATGGTTAGGATGTCATTAACATGTGGGTTCGGAAGTAGCTGATGAGGTAGAACCTATTATCCTCCTACATTCAAACCCCTGGGAGTTACTTCTACGCGTTGCTTATATTGCTATGCTATGCTCATAGACGTGGTTTGGGTGAGTGAAATCCATGACAGATGTGAGATTGTTAATTAATGGTTCAACTTAAGGTGGCAACTTAAATACACATCTGGGTGGATTGAGGCACCTGGAGTACCCAGTGCTGCCGGTATTTTTGGAAATCCCGGAGTACCCGTGTGATCTTCCTATGGACCACCACCCAGGCTCAAAGGGAGCTGAGATTATTCATGCTAGAAACTTACGTGTGCAGCCACAAGCTATTATGGGCTCTAGCATAGTTGAGTAAGTTACGTGAAGCTCTTGAAGAGCTGGATCAGCAGGTAGTGGGTTTGTAGGTTTGGTATGGTCTGCCCGGAGTAGAGAGTTAATGTTTCTGAAAGACTGTGTCTCGGTCATCCGTTTCTCAAACACCATGTAGTGCGAGAAAACCAACGGAGGAGATCGAGTCTTGTGGGGAAAAGTGCGCAAACCTCTGCAGAGTGTATAAACTAATCATGGTTAGCCGTGTCCCCGGTTATGGACAATCTTGAGTATCTAGTACTTGGAGTATCTTAAGTATCTCATCACCCTAAAAATAATATTGTTGGGTTGTTAATCACCTTAATTGGGATTGATTTTGAGGAACCTTCTCAATGATGTTTCAACTACCATGATAGTTAAATTAAAATCTATTACTTTGTTGTAGGGAAAAATTGGCTTCTCGCAAAACTATAACCATAGAGCTATCTACCGGCCAAATATGCATGTAGTGATAGCATTATTCCGTTCCTGCTATACTGTGTTATTTTGCCAGCATATTCCATGTGCTGACCCGTTTTCGGGCTGCAACGTATTATGTTGTAGACTTTTCAGACGAGGAGTAAGGTTCGTTAGGTCGTTGCCGTGCAGCTCAGCTACGCCGTTGGAGTTGATGGACTCTTTATCTTCCAAGCCTTCCGCTGTTATCGTATTAGATGGCCTTAAGCCATGTTTATTGTAATAAGTTCTCTTTGGGGACATTCGATGCAATAAGTGTGTGATTCCTACTCTGTTATAAATCCTCGAGTACTATGTGTATCAGCATTACCGATCCAGGGATGACAGTGAAGCACAGAGACTTGACCGTTTGAGGTCGGGTCGCTACAAGATGGTATCAGAGCACACACTGAGTGTAAGACACGACCACTAAGCTAAAGCCATAGATCACTATTCTCTTCTCACTTCTGACTCCTCCCCATTTTCTACTCTTTAGGATGGCAGATGCAAGGAACAAGTTTGTACAACCGGATGAAGAAGCACCTTTTGGATGACACCTGAAGGAAGTCACTAGGTACCTGAACATAGGAATACCATGCTTCACCGGGACCTACAACGCCACTTTGCCGGAAGAGGAGCGATGGATGATTCAAGTTCAAGTTCCAGGAAGGACCTTCATGCCAGTCACTAAACCTATAGAGTTTTCCTTCGACGCACCAACCTGGAGTTTAGGAAAGAGTATGGAAGCTCACATCACCATGGGACACATTGGAGAAGTATATCACAAGGATCTTAAGGACACTATCTACCAGATATGTGGGCGCCGAGACGAGCAATGGGAGATGATCAGTACCAAGAAGGATAGATCCATTGCAGCTTTCATCCATGAGTTAAACCAGCACATTTGACGTCAGGAGAATCAGATGTGCTCAGACATGATAGATTTGAAGAAGGCGAAGACAAGGATCATCGAGCTGGAAGAAGAACTTAAGTCTACACGCGATGGATATGAGGAGGAAATTGCGACACTACTGGAGAAGAATGACGACCTGATTAAGAAGATCGGAATATTTATGGGAGACCCCACACCAGTAGAAGAAGATGAAGAACCCAAGGAGATTCGCCCGGAGGACTACATCATCATCGACGACACCGACTCTGACCTTAGCGACGATGACTTTGAAGACGAAGCTGGAGCAGATATCATGGAGTCTTCAACTGAGCAATATTTTTAGTAGACCACCATATCAGTAGTAGTATTCCACCATGTAAATAAAGTAGTCCGAGCACTTTTGCGATAGTTAGATCGATTGTATGCCTTGCTTGATTGATTGAGTGAAATGTTTGTGTTTGTCTCATGTGCATATGGGTAGTACTTTCTCATTAGACCTCATTCTATTCTAATCTCTCCCCTCTAAAACCATCAGATGCCTCCGAGACGTGACCCCGGATTTGCTTTCCCACCCGAGCTCACTCAGTTGATCCAGTAGCAGAATACCCTGATGCAGTTGTTAGTCCAGAACCAAGGCAACAACAACAACAACAACAACAGTCCACCACCACCACCACCAGTTGACAACTTAGCCCGTTTTCTGAGGTTGCAGCCGCCGGTGTTTTCCAGTAGCACCGAGCCTATAGTAGCAGAGGATTGGTTCCGCAGGATTGGAAGGGAGTTAACCACTGCAGGATGTACTGATGCTGAGAAGGTGCGTTTTGCCGCACATCAGTTGGATGGACCAGCAACATTATGGTGGGAGAATTACACTATCACCTACCCTATAGCCATGGTGACATGGGACCAGTTTCAGCAAGCTTTCCGTACAGCCCATGTCTCAACTGGAGCAATGAGTATGAAGAAGCATGAGTTTCGCAACCTACGCCAGGGGAACCGTACTGTGGCTCAGTACGCGGATGAGTTTAGCAAGTTATCTCGCTATGCCCGTGATGATGTGGCCACAGATGTCGCAAAGTAGGAGAAGTTTATGGAAGGGCTGAATGATGAGATGAGTATGCAGTGATGGTGGCAACATTCACCAACTACCAAGAGTTGGTAGATAAGGCTCTTATGATTGAAGGGAAGCAGCAGCAGATTGAGAGCCGTAAGAGGAAGTACGGACAAGGGAGGTATAGCTCAGGAGCTCAGCAGAAGCCTCGCCTAACCCCGAACTCGGGAGGACTTGTTCATAACCATGGAGGCCACACCCATAATGGAGGGAGTAACCATAATCATACTAGCCCTAGGAATGGGAATGGAGCAAGCAACAATCAGAACGGCCCAAATCCAGCCACACCCACCAAGAGGGACCTAAGCCACGTTACTTGTTTCAAGTGCGAGAAGACTGGACACTATGCCAGGGAGTGCCCTGAATGGAAGAATGGAAACGGAAACGGGAGCGCTGGGAATAAGCCCAACCCATTCAACAAAGGACAAGTAAACCACGTTAACGTGGAGGAGGTTGAAGAGCAGCCAGATGCGGTTATAGGTAAGTTTTTGGTTAAGTCATTTACCGCTCTTGTTCTTTTCGATACTGGTGCATCGCATTCATACATATCAAGGGAATTCGTGGATAAGTTTAAACTACCGACCCAAACCCTTAGGACCCCTCTGTTAGTAAGTTCACGTGGAGTAGAGTATATGGCTAGTCGATGGTGCGATCGTATACCCTTAACCATTGGCAACCATGTTTTTCCGTCCAACCTAATTATCTTGGAGTCACAAGGGTTGGATGTGATATTAGGTATGGACTGGATGTCAAGGTACGGAGGAAACATTGACTGTGTTAGTAAGTCAATTTGTTTCACCACCCCGAAGGGAAAAAGGATCAAGTATATATCTAGGCATGCGCCAAGAAGTAGCCAAGTAAATACCCTCACGGGAGTTGTTCAGGAGGAAGTGCCTGTAGTAAAGGATTATCCGGATGTTTTTCCAGAGGAGTTACCAGGCATGCCACCGGATCGAGATATCAATTTTTTGATAGAGCTATTACCAGGCACAGGGCCAATATCCAAGAGACCCTATAGGATGCCCGCGAATGATCTGGAGGAGATTAAGAAACAGATCAAGGAGTTATTGGAGAAAGGTTATATTCGACAGAGTTCATCACCATGGGGAGCTCCAGTGCTATTGGTTGAAAAGAAGGATAAATCCCTAAGAATAGTTGTTGATTATTGATACGTCCATTTTGCATCATGCTTTTATATCAATATTTATTGCATTATGGGCTGTTATTACACATTATGTCACAATACTTATGTCTATTCTCTCTTATTTTACAAGGTTTACATAAAGAGGGAGAATGCCGGCAGCTGGGATTCTGGCCGGAAAAGGAGCAAATACTAGAGACCTATTCTGCACAGCTTGCTCCAAAAGTCCTGAAACTTCATGGATGATGTTTTCCAAATATATAAAAAATACTGAGCGCAAGAACCTCACCAGGGGGCCACATCCTGCCCATGAGGGTGGGGGCGCGCCCTACCCCCCTGGGCTCGCCCCCTACCTCATGGGCCCCCTAGTGGCCCTCCGGTGACCATCTTCTGCTATATGGACTCTTTCGATGGGAAAAAAATCATAAGCCATCTTCTCGGACGAAACTCTGTCGCCACGAGGCGGAACCTTGGCGGAGCCAATCTAGGGTTTTGGCGGGGCTGTTCTGCTGGGGAAACTTCCCTCCCAGAGGGGGAAATCATCGCCATTGTCATCACCAATGCTCCTCTCATCGGGACAGGGCAATCTCCATCAACATCTTCATCAGCACCATCTCATCTCAAAACACTAGTTCATCTCTTGTATCCAATTCTTGTCTCCAAGTCCGGGATTGGTGCTAGTAGGTTGCTAGTAGTGTTAATTACTCCTTGTAGTTGATGCTAGTTAGTTTAATTGGTGGAAGATCATATGTTCAGATCCTATATGAACATTAATACCCCTCTGATTATGAACATGTTTATGCTTTGTGAGTAGTTACTTTTGTTCCTAAGGACATGGGAGAAGTCTTGCTATTAGTAGTCATGTGAATTTGGTATTTGTTCGATATTTTGATGAGATGTATGTTGTCTCTCCTCTAGTGGTGTTATGTGAACGTCAACTACATGACACTTCACCATTGTTTGGGCCTAGAGGAAGGCATTGGGAAGTAATAAGTAGATGATGGGTTGCTAGAGTGACAGAAGCTTAAACTCTAGTTTATGCGTTGCTTCATAAGGGGCTGATTTGGATCCATATGTTTCATGCTATGGTTAGGTTTACCTTAATACTTTTGCTGTATTTGCGGATGCTTGCAATAGAGGTTAATCATAAGTGGGATGTTTGTCCAAGTAAGGGCAGCACCCAAGCACCGGTCCACCCACATACCAAATTATCAAAGTACCGAACGCGAATCATATGAGCGTGATGAAAACTAGCTTGACGATATTCCCATGTGTCCTCGGGAGCGCTTTACATCATATAAGAGTTTGTCCAGGCTTGTCCTTTGCTGCAAAAAGGATTAGTACACCTCGCTGCACTTTATTTACTTTTGTTGCTTGTTGCTCGTTACGAATTATTCTATCACAAAACTATCTGTTACCACTTATTTCAGTACTTGCGGAGAATACCTTGCTGTAAACCGCTTATCATTTCCTTCTTCTCCTCGTTGGGTTCGACACTCTTACTTATCGAAAGGACTACGATAGTTCCCCTATACTTGTGGGTCATCAAGACTCTTTTCTGGCGCCGTTGCCGGGGAGTGAAGCGCCTTTGGTAGGTGGAATTTGGTAAGGAAAAATTTATATAGTGTGCTGAAATTTACTGTCACTTGTTACTATGGAAAGTAATCCTCTGAGGGGCTTGTTCGGGGTATCTTCACCCCGACCAGTAGAGCAAAGAGTTGCTCCTCAACCTACTGAACCTACTGAAAATGAAAATGCTTGCTTCGAAATTCCTTTGGGTATGGTAGAAAAACTGCTAGCTAATCCTTTTTTGGGAGATGGAACAAAACATCCTGATGAGCATCTAATATATGTGGATGAAGTTTGTGGATTATTTAAGCTTGCAGGTGTACCCGGAGATGTTCTTAAGAAGAAGGTCTTCCCTTTATCATTGAGGGGAGATGCATCGACATGGTATAGGCTATGTGATGATATGGAGTCTTGGAACTACAAACGATTGAAATTGGAATTTCATCAAAAGTTTTATCCTATGCATCTTGTTCATCGTGATCGCAATTTTTTTTTTTATATATATATATATATATAATTTTTGGCCTGGCGAAGGAGAAAGCATCGCTCAAGCTTGGGGGAGGCTTAAATCAATGTTATATTCATGCCCCAATCATGAGCTCTCAAGAGAAATAATTATTCAAAATTTTTATGCTCGGCTTTTTGATAACAATCGCACCATGCTTGATACTTCTTGTGCTAGCTCTTTTATGATGAAGACTATCGAATTCAAATGGGATTTATTGGAAAGAATTAAATGCAACTCCGAAGATTGGGACCTCGACAATGGTAAGGAGTCCGGTATGACACCTAGTTTTGATTGTGTTAAATCTTTTATGGATACCGATATTTTTCGTAAATTTAGCACTAAATATGGACTTGACTCTGAGATAGTAGCTTCTTTTCTGTGAATCTTTTGCTGCTTATGTTGATCTCCCCAAGGAGAAGTGGTTTAAATATCATCCTCCCATAGAAGTAAAAATAGCTGCACCTATTAAAGTTGAAGAAAAGACTATTACTTATAATGATCCTATTGTTCCTATTTCTTATGTTGAGAAACCGCCTTTCCCTGTTAGGATCAAGGAACATGTTAAAGCTTCAACTATGGTTCGTAAAAGCAATAGTAAAACATATACACCTCCATAGCAAGTTAAAGTTGAACCTAATATTGCTATTGTTAAAGATCTCTTGTCTGATAATATAGATGGGCATGTTATTTATTTCTGTGATGAAACTGCTAGAATTGCTAAACCTCATGATATAGATAAACCTAGACATGTGATAGGAATGCCTGTTATTTCGGTTAAAATAGGAGATCATTGTTATCATGGCTTATGTGATATGGGTGCTAGTGCTAGTGCAATACCTATTGACTTATACAACGAAATTATGCATGACATTGCACCTGTTGAGTTAGAAGATATTGATGTCACAATTAAACTCGCTAATAGAGATACTATTTCACCAATGGGAATTGTTAGAGATGTTGAAGTCTTGTGTGGGAAAACTAAATATCCTGCTGATTTTCTTGTTCTTGGTTCCCCACAAGATAGCTTCTGCCCATTATATTTGGCAGACCCTTCTTAAATACTATTAATGCTACCATAGATTGCAAAAGAGATGTTGTTACTGTCGGTTTAGATGATATGACTCATGAATTTAATTTTTCTAAATTTAGTAGACAACACCGTGAATAAGAATTACCTAGTAAAGATGAAATTATTGGTCTTGCTTCTATTGCCGTACCTCCTAGTGATCCTTTAGAAAAATATTTGCTAGACCATGAAAATGATATGTTTATGAATGAAAGAAGGGAATTAGATGAAGTATTCTTTAAACAGGAACCTATTCTAAAACACAATTTACCTATTGAAATCCTAGGAGATCCTCCTCCACCCAAGGGTGATCCCGTGTTTGAGCTTAAACCGTTACCATGTACTCTTAAATATGCTTATCTTAATGAGAAAAAGATATATCCTGTTATTATTAGCGCTAACCTTTCAGAACATGAAGAAGAGAGATTATTAAAAATTATGAAGAAGCACCATGCTGCTATTGGGTATACTCTTGATGATCTTAAGGGCATTAGTCCCATTTTATGTCAACATAAAATTAATTTGGAAGAAGATGCTAACCAGTTCATGATCATCAATGCCGTCTGAATCCTAAAATGAAAGAAGTGGTAAGAAAGGAGATACTAAAGCTCCTTGAGGAAGGTATAATTTATCCTGTTGCTGATAGTCAGTGGGTAAGCCCTATCCATTGTGTCTCTAAAAAGGGAGGTATAACTGTTGTTGCTAATGATAAAGATGAATTGATCCCTCAAAGAATTATTACTAGTTATAGGATGGTAATTGATTTCCGCAAATTAAATAAAGCTACCAAAAAGGATCATTACCCCTTACCTTTTATCAATCAAATGCTAGAAAGATTATCCAAAGATACACATTTTTGCTTTCTAGATGGTTATTCTGGTTTCTCTCAAATACATGTGTTAGCCAAAGATCAATCAAAGACTACTTTTACATGCCCTTTTGGTACTTTTGCTTATAGACGTATGCCTTTTGGTTTGTGTAATGCACCTGCTACCTTTCAAAGATGCATGATGGCTATATTCTCTGACTTTTGTGGAAAGATTTGTGAGGTTTTCATGGATGACTTTTCCATCTATGGATCTTCTTTTGATGATTGCTTGAGAAACCTTGGTCGAGTTTTGCAGAGATGTGAACAAACTAATCTTGTCCTAAATTGGGAAAAGTGCCACTTTATGGTTAATGAAGGTATTGTCTTGGGGCATAAAGTTTCTGAAAGAGGTATTGAAGTTGATAAAGCCAAGGTTGATGCTATTGAAAAGATGCCATGTCCCAAGGACATCAAAGGTATAAGAAGTTTCCTTGGTCATGCCGGTTTTTATAGGAGGTTCATTAAGGACTTCTCAAAAATCTCTCGGCCTCTGACTAATTTATTACAAAAAGATATACCATTTGTCTTTGATGATGATTGTGTAGAAGCATTTGAAATACTTAAGAAAGCATTGATCTCTGCACCTATTGTCCAGCCACCTGATTGGAATTTACCCTTTGAAATTATGTGTGATGCTAGTGATTATGTTGTAGGTGTTGTTCTAGGACAAAGAGTTGATAAGAAACTAAATGTTATTCAATATGCTAGTAAAACTCTAGACAATGCTCAAAGAAATTATGCTACTACTGAAAAAGAATTCTTAGCAGTTGTATTTGCCTGTGATAAGTTTAGACCTTATATTGTTGATTCTAAAGTAACTATTCACATTGATCATGCTACTATTAAATATCTTATGGAAAAGAAAGATGCTAAACCTAGACTTATTAGATGGGTTCTCTTGCTTCAAGAATTTGATTTACATATTGTTGATAGAAAAGCAGCCGAGAACCCCATTGCAGACAACTTGTCTAGGTTAGAAAATGTGCTTGATGACCCACTACGTATTGATGATAGCTTTCCTGATGAGCAATTAAATGTCATAAATACTTCTCATACTGCTCCATGGTATGCTGACTATGCTAATTATATTATTTCTAAGTTTATACCACCTAGTTTCACATACCAGCAAAAGAAAAAGTTCTTTTGTGATTTGAGGCATTACTTTTGGGATGACCCACATCTTTATAAAGAAGGAGTAGATGGTGTTATTAGACGTTGTGTACCTGAGCATGAACAGGAACAGATCCTACGCAAGTGTCACTCCGAAGCTTATGGAGGGCACCATGCTGGAGATAGAACTGCACATAAGGTACTACAATCTGGTTTTTATTGGCCGACTCTCTTCAAGGATGCCCGTAAGTTTGTCTTATCTTGTGATGAATGTCAAAGAATTGGTAATATTAGTAGACGTCAAGAAATGCCTATGAATTATTCACTTGTTATTGAACCATTTGATGTTTGGGGCTTTGACTATATGGGACCTTTTCCTTTGTCACATCCCTAGTTCTGGCAATGCTTAGTGCTAGCATCTGGTGTTGCATCATGTCTAAATTTCAGTTAAACTTGAAATGGGGGATAATAAACCCAAGCAGCAAATGAAATTCAACCAGGTTCAAACTTAAATCTTTTTAAAGACACCAAAATGTCCTTTGAAAATGTTCATGATTTATGATAAAGGTGAAAACCTCTGCCAAAAATGATGAGCATATTTCTTGGCCATTTATGGATTTTTGAATTAATTCATATTGTATTTGAGTTGGAGAAAATATATGTTATAAATATATTTAATGCTTAAATAATTCTGTTATTTTGTGAGGGGCTTTAGAATATTCCTTTCAGTCCCTGCAAAAATTATCAGAAGAAACAAAAATGACTTAGTGCTTGAACTAAATCAAAATAGATTGAAACAAATAGAAAACAATCACTAAAATAGAAAACAGAAAGGAGAGAGAAAGGTTTTACCTGGCACTTACCCACAGCCCCGAGGCCCAGCACTGCGCAGCCCACCTGGCCTAGCCCTGTGCCGGCCCAGCCCACCTCCACCTCCCCTGTCGTCTTCCTTCCTAGGCCAGTAGGCAGAGCGTGTGCTCGCCGCGCGCGTGCACGCGCCCGAGCCACATCCTGCCTGGCTGCCTGCGTCCCCGACGCCCTGGACGCCTCCATGCGTCGCCACGTGCCCCCGACCTCTCTCTCTCACGCCCGCAGCTCCTCCCCTCCTCTGGCTCCCTCTCCCTCTCTTCCCGAGCGCACCAGAGGGCGCCGTCATGCTCTACCACGGCCACCGGCCACCCCACGCCTCGCCGACGCGCCAAGAAGCCCCGCCTCGTTCCCCTCTTCCTCCTCACCAAGGCGGAAGGCACCGGAAGCCCTGGTTGCCGCTAGCTCCGCCATTCCCCTCCTCGGCCACCAAGGAACGCCGCTGTCGATTTGCCACCGTTGACGCCTCCCCCGAGCTGCTGACCTGCTCCCCGACCCCGCTGTGAGATTCTGCTTCGAACCGCTCTTCTTCCCCATGCGTTTGCACCCTCTAGGCCATAGTTCCACCATGGCCGAAGCTTGCCTCCGCCCGAGCTTGTCGCCAGCATCGCTCCGGTGACCATTTGGTCATACCGTGTTTACTAGCTACCTAACATGCTTACCGCACCGCATAGTGCCTCACTAGCACCTCAGTTCGCGCGTTTGCACGCCGCAGCCCCAACCCCGTACATGGCCGAACTCCGGCGGCCACAAAAGAGCTTGCCGCTGTAAGCTCCGGCGACCTCAGCTCCAGCCGATGCCGCCGTTGGATGCGCGAGACTCTCAGCTTTCCGTAGCCGCAACCCACGTCCAAAACCGAGCCCTGTGGGCGTTTTCCGAAGCCCTCCGCCGCGTCTGTCGTCGCTGGCGTCAAACCGCCAGCGAGTTGACCTCGTTTGACTAGGGATTTGACTCCCCTGGGTCAACAAAAGGTGGGCCCAGAGCCCTGCTAATTTTAGCTTAGCACTAATTAACTTTTAGTTAACCCAATAAGTCACTGACATGCAGGCCCAGGCCCCACTGACAGTTTAGTTAGTATTAACTTAACCCTGTTAATTAGTTGTTTCACCGACGTGTGGGTCCCAGCCGTCAGGTTTGACCTGGGCTGGCGCCTTTGACCTGTTGATGTCACGGTGACGTAATGCTGACGCAGTAATCTGTTTTCTGGATTTTAAATGAATCAAAAATGATTTATTTATTTCAGGAAATATCCTAAACTTCTAAAAATCATAGAAAATAATCTATAACTCAGTTTGAAAAGATTTATATATGAAAAATGATCAGAAAAATCCAATCTATCCATTTATGCTACTTTAATGCATGATCAACCAAATTATACCCACTACATAAGTGAAAACATGATAATGGCATTTTAAATGCTAAATATGGAGTTTTTATATGAACCCTTGGTCCATATGGACTTCATTTAAATTGTTGCTAGATGCATTAGTGCAAATTACAACATTATTGCCATGTCACATTCATGCATCATATTGTTGCATTCCATTGATTGTGTTTCCTCTCTGTTGTCGGTGTTTGTCCCCTCTCAGTAGACGATGTTCCGATGATTTGATCGATGACACTGATGAAGAACTATACTATCTTCAGAAGTGTCAGGCAAAGAAAACCCCCTTGTTCATTCCGATACAATCCCACTCTCTTGCTCCTTCTCTCTTTTACTGCATTAGGACAACAACGATTCATCTGTTACTTGCTGCGGTAGTTGAACCCCTTATCCTCTGCATAACCTGTCATTGCCATAGTAAATAGATGAAACCCACTCGCATGAGTAGGAGTTGTTTGAGCCCTGATGTGCCTACTCATTCATGATTGTTTGTCATGCCTGCTATTGCATAGAGTCGTGTCAGGTCTGATTCATTGGGGATGAATCGGAGGTGTGTGAACATGTCCTACTGTTGAGAGCTAAGTGTGTGAACATGTTTTGGTAAAGGTATCGATGAGAGGCCATGTAGGAGTACATGGTGGGTTCTTTCATTGAAGCCGTCCTTAGGAACTGAGTTCTGTGTTTGTGATCCATGAAACAGATACTACCACACACTGGGCCCTGAAATATGACCCCGCTCGACTTACTGACCCCTCTCGTCCGCTGTCCAGGAGTTGCAACTAGTTTCTGGTGTTTATAGGATATGTGTTGGCGGCCGTGCGTAGTGCTGACCCTAGGGGTGGGCTATGATGCGGTAGATACACCATGGCACGGTGTACCGGGCGCTCGTTTGGTGTCTCGGGAACCCTGCACACATCGTTTGGGGCTGTGAGCGAAACTTCGGCCGGATCTCCTCGCGGATGGAACCCGAATAGGCGATAAACCTGGACTAGAGACTTGTGCGGTTAGTCAGGTCATGGTCTACATCCACATCGGCTTTCGCTTGAAGTCTGCCGAGCACATGTCGTGTGCAGACGCTAAGTGGTGGAAACATGTGTGACGAAGTACACCCCTGTAGGGTTATAAATGATCTATTCGAATAGCCGTGTCCGCGGTAAAGGACTTCTGGGTTGCCTATAATAGTTCATAGACAAGTGAAAGTGGATACTCTAAAATGCGCAAGATAAGCGTGAGTGCTAGGGATGGCATTCTCGTAGGGAGACGGGAGCGGATCCATAGTGGGGTATTGATATGGTGAATATGTGGACTCGTGTGCGCCACCTCAAAAGAGTTGCTTGTAGTCGTAGTTAAGGTTAGCCACTGAGTCAAAGCTGGCTTGCTGCAGTTAAACTCGACCACCCCCCTTGTTGATACCGATGCATATGTAGTTAGTTCTGATGTAAGTCTTGCTGAGTACATTTGTACTCACGTTTGCTTAATATATGTTTTGCAGAGAGACGTCAGTCTCGCTAGTAGTTCCGTGTGGACTCCGACGTTTAGCTTGATACCTCAGCTACGATCTTGTGCCCTCGGAAGGATCTGGTAGATAGTGAGGCTTCCAAGCCTTTTTCATTTATAGATGTCTGTACTCAGACATGTTAAGCTTCGCATGTGCTTTGATTTGTATGATCTGAATGTTGGGTCATGAGACCCATGTTTGTAATATCTCGCTCCTCGGAGCCTATTGAATAAATACTTTGAGTCGTAGAGTTTTGTTGTGATGCCATGTTGTATTTACACATATCGAGCATATTGTGTGTATGATTGAAATGCTTGGTATGTGTGGGATCCGACAACCTAGTTGTTTATCCATGGTAGCCTCTCTTATGGGGAAATGTAGTCTTGTGCTTCCATGAGCCATAGTAGTCTGCTACAGCCCGGTTCACCGGAGTCCTACTAGCCCAGCACTACTGCTCCGGAACACTTGACTGGCCGGCATGTGATTCACTTCGTTTCTGTGTCTGTCCCTTCAGGGAAATGTCACGCAGTGACATCCGGAGTCCTGCCTAGCCTGCTATAGCTCGGGTTCCCGGAGTCCTGTTAGCCCAGTGCTACAGCCCGAATTCGCACGATGCTGACCGACATGCTTGATGTTGATTCATGTATGCCTGTCCCCATAAGTTAGTGCCACTTTGGGTTCACGACTAGTTATGTCGGCCCGGGTTCTCTGTCATATGGATGCTAGCGACACTATCATATACGTGAGCCAAAAGACGCAAACGGTCCCGGGCCATGGTAAGGCGACACCCGTGGGAATACCGTGCGTGAGGCCGCAAAGTGATATGAGGTGTTATAGGCTAGATCGGTGTGATCTAGTATCGGGGTCCTGACAGCTTTGGTATCAGAGCCTGACTGCCCGTAGGATTACCAAGCCAAACTGATCGAAGTTGTGTCTAGAAATGCTTTGGTTATGTAGGGGAATTGATTGTGGAAGGGAACGTAAGGCTCCTTTTGCTCCTCATACCTTATGCCCTTCTGATCCGAGTCAACCTCTTCTTTTCTACGAGGTTAAGAAACTAGGCCTTCTCATTTATCTATCAAGATGACGTGTTCTAATCCATAGACTTATAGGATTGATGGATTCATGTCTTAGTTCAGTTTCCAGTACTTCTGCGTGTTGACTGTTCATCTCAGAACTTTGATATTGTGATGTTAAGTGGTTATGCCACCATTTTGCAGGATGTCTCAAATCATTTTGAGCATTTACAGCCGTTATGCTGTCCGAGTCATCCCAGGTTTCTACATAGTCTGATGCATTTGCAAATCCATTCTTTCTGTTCCCGATGTCCCTTTGGGCCAGATTAACCACACTAACCGGTGTGTTGAGGTACCACTGCCTCAGTATTTATGTTAGAGCTATTATTATGACCCTAGTTGTCTTAGAGAACCTCTCAGTAATCTAGCAATGCTTTGTATCCCAGTGTGATGATTCCGGCCATCATTCTCGAAAGCATCTCGTGGTGCCATTTAGTAGTAGGTATTCTACTCCTGGGTTTTGAACCCGAGATTCACCCTACTTCGTGTTGTTAGTATTTGCTAGTTCCCTTAAGATATTAGTAACCTTGTGATAGTCCTCGAGGTCCATGGTATATCGTTCTTCCAATACCATGAACCATTCTTGGCAGAAGTTCTTTTAACCAAAAGATCATAGCCAGAGTGCTCTTGATGAGTTCCCCATTCATAATTGTGATTCTGCCAGTTCTATCTTCCCGCATGGGTTATCCAAAAGAAACCTGTTGAACTTAGTTTGACATACTAATCTATGCATCCACAACTCAAAATGTTATGTGTTCCATGAGTTGACCCTCTTCAGTTATATTCCGACATTCATCTATCAATTGATAGTTAGGAATAGTTGTGCATTCGTGTTCATCGATGCCTATTGTCCTTGTGGTCCGTCAAGCCATTCTATTCCGGAATGACTAGGAGAAACAAACTCCAGTACCTTGTCCACTTCGAGGATTGGGCCAAAGTAGTTGTATGCCATGAATCAAAATGCCAACCCAGCTTTTGATTCTGTTCTACCCTGAAGTGTTACCCACTTTATGTCAGGAATATCATGAGAATTGCACCATCTCTTATGAATTCTTGTTGCAGTGATACTTCTTTCCATCATTGTTCATTCCTCGGTTCCCGTGTTATTGTAACCGGAATGCCGACAAGTGAATCGTGATGTGTGAAATCAATACTCCGAGCAACTCGTTGCTTGGTAGTAAATGGACAATAATTTCATTCTTAGCGTGTTGTTTATTGAATCATCATCCTAAGATGGATCGTGCTACCTAGTCCTTATTTTTGGTGCACTCTTCGATCAATGAGATAGGATTTTGGCAATCCATCACTCTCTTGGTCCCATCGTCTTGCCCTGAAAAGCAAGAATGTTCTCGAGTTTAGTAACATATCGGTGGTTCGTGATTTTCCAAATATCTTCTCGGAAGTATCACCAGGTTGTTTCCCGACTGTTATGTTGAGCTCGTGATCAAGTTGGTTTTCTTGTAAGACACCCTTTCTCCAAGAATCTGTGTCGGATACCGTGAGCTAGTTGGTTAAGCTAAACAACAACTTGGAGAGTTGGAAGATAAAAGCTTGTCTGACTTAGTTCATGTTAAGGGATATCTTTTGTGCGTGTGTGTGTGTGTGTTGAAGAAAGATGATATCTCCATTGATTGGTCCTCGTGATCAGCTGTTGGATCTATTGCCTTGTCAAAACTTTGACTTGAGTATGGGCTTTCATCAAGTCAAATCAGAACCAACGATTTTCATAATGTTGTCTTACTCATGGTTGATCCCTCGAGCATACACCATTACATATTTTGGTCTGACCAATGCTATCACCGTGTTGACATGATGGTGGAAGTCCAGTGATATGGAAAATTCTGATGAGTTGTTGTTGAGCCCATCAGCAGCATTTTGTCTCCCACATGATTCATGTTGAACATCAACCTAGTGTTGAAAACCTTGTAAGCAATGCCTTCATGTTCCGTTCATGAAGCTTATGCTTGGATGAAAAAAGTGACTTTCTCCAAGTTCACGTGCACTAGGTGTAAGTTGCCGCCATGAATTTGAGAAAGGTTTGTTTTGTTTCCCTTGGAATCATCCCAAATCAGTCATGCATATGTGCGAAGTATTCTATGGTTTGGTAGATTAATTACCTCCACTCCATATGTATTCGTAGCACACCAAGCCACTGATTGGTTTGTTCAAGGAGAAGAAGTTTCTTCTTAGGAGCTAGACTTACGCAAGGACTTCGATATCCTCATTGATGGTTCCCTCCTGAACTCAGTAGTGTTTCATTATAAGACTACTATGTGGTCATGCTTGTCTTGGACAACGTGTTCACATGTATGTAGGAGAACCAGCTCATGTTTTGAAGCTTGCTATCGCAGTTCACTCCCCGAGAATCTTGCAACACCATCTCGTCGATTTGTGTTGCCAACTTTCATTTTTCTTTCTAGACTTGATGAATCTGGAATATCCTGACACCAACCAGATCTGAATCTCAGGCAGATATGATGGTTGGAACATTCCCAACATTTGCATTTTGTTCCCAGCTTGCACCCCATCGTGCCAATTTTCCATGGGCTGCCCTTCTCAGTAGTTACTATCCAAGCGCATCTTCAAAGGTGGACTTACCATGAGTCCCATCCATTTCCGATGATAAGAAAAATCATCCATCGTGTTGTCTTCAACAAGGTAGTCCACATCATCCATTCGAATCCGGATATGCCATTCCTTTGAACTCTGCCAAACGATCGATTGTGATTGCCTTAGGCTAGTATAAAGAGTTTCAATGATATAGATATCAAAAGTAATTCTTTTGCCACTTAAGGGAATAATTCTACGAGTCACCTCCCCTAAGGGGCCCCATTATGAAATCATGGCAATTATTTCATCACTATCTTGAGATTTTGCCCCACCCTCTTCAGCGTGAGATTTTTGCCAACCCAGTAAAACCTTGTCATCTACCTCTTTCCATCACTCCTAGTGTGTGATTCGCGTCTCAGCTTGTGAGATGTATCTATGTCTCATTCTGTAAGTTAATCCTGAGCTGCTCGATCTTTGAGAAGATCGATCCTTCTAGATTTTCTTTTCCCTCTCGTTGTCATGTTGGTAGGAGTTCCTGGAGCAAGACTTCGAGACAATGAAGGTGATCAAATCAACATTCTTTGGAGTGCACCCTGGATCGCGAAGATTGTGTTGGTCTTGTGTCCCTTTTGTCTTCTTACCCCACGTCTTGAATCTCGGGACAAGATTCTTGTTTAGTGGGGGTGAGTTGTCACATCCCTAGTTCTGGCAATGCTTAGTGCTAGCATCTGGTGTTGCATCATGTCTAAATTTCAGTTAAACTTGAAATGGGGGATAATAAACCCTAGCAGAAAATGAAATTCAACCAGGTTCAAACTTAAATGTTTTCAAAGACCCCAAAACGCCCTTTGAAAATGTTCATGATTTATGATAAAGGTGAAAACCTCTGCCAAAAATGATGAGCATATTTCTTGGCCATTTATGGATTTTTGAATTAATTCATATTGTATTTGAGTTGGAGCAAATATATGTTATAAATATATTTAATGCTTAAATAATTATGTTATTTTGTGAGGGGCTTTAGAATATTCCTTTCAGTCCCCGCAAAAATTATCAGAAGGAGCAAAAATGACTTAGTGCTTGAACTAAACCAAAACAGATTGAAACAAATAGAAAATAGTAACTAAAATAGAAAACAGAAAGGAGAGAGAAAGGTTTTACCTGGCGCTTACCCACAGCCCCGAGGCCCAGCACTGTGCAGCCCACCTGGCCTGGCCCTGTGTCGGCCCAGCCCACCTCCACCTCCCCTATCGTCTTCCTCCCTAGGCTAGTAGGCAGAGTGTGTGCTCGCCGCGCGCGCACAGGCGCCCGAGCCACCTCCTGCCTGGCTGCCTGCGTCCCCGACGCCCTGGACGCCTCCATGCGTCGCCACGGATCCCCGACCTCTCTCTCTCTCTCTCACGCCCACAGCTCCTCCCCTCCTCTGGCTCCCTCTCCCTCTCTTCCCGAGCGCACCAGAGGGCGCCGCCGTGCTATACCATGGCCACCGGCCACCCCACGCCTCGCCGACGCGCCAAGAAGCCCCACCTCGTTCCCCTCTTCCTCCTCACCAAGGCGGAAGGTGCCAGAAGCCCTGGTTGCCGCCATCTCCGCCGTTCCCCTCCTCAGCCACCGAGGATCGCTGCCGTCGATTTGCCACCATTGACGCTTCCCCCGAGCTGCTGACCTGCTCCCCGACCCTGCTGTGAGATTCTGCTTCGAGCCGCTCTTCTTCCCCATGTGTTTGCACCCTCTAGGCCATAGTTCCACCATGGCCTAAGCTCGCCTCCGCTCGAGCTTGTTGCCGGCATCGCTCCAGCGACCATTTGGTCATCCCTGCTACCTAACATGCTTACCGCACCGCGTAGTGCCTCGCTAGCACCTCAGTTCGCGCGTTTGCACGCCACAGCCCCAACCCCGTACATGGCCGAACTCCGGCGGCCGCAAAAGAGCTCGCTGTCGTCAGCTCCGGCCACCTCAGCTCCAGCCGATGCCGCCGTTGGATGCGCGAGACTCTCAGCTTTTCGTAGCCGCAACCCGCGTCCAAAACCGAGCCCTGTGGGGGTTTTCCGAAGCGCTCCGCCGCGTCTATCGTCGCCAGCGTCAAACCGCCGACGAGTTGACCTCGTTTGACCTGGGGTTTGACACCCCTGGGTCAACGAAAGGTGGGCCCAGAGCCCTGCTAATTTTAGCTTAGCACTAATTAACTTTTAGTTAACCCAATAAATCACTGACATGCGGGCCCATGCCCCATTGACAGTTTAGTTAGTATTAACTTAACCCTGTTAATTAGTTGTTTCACTGACGTGTGGGTCCCAGCCGTCAGGTTTGACCTGGGCTGGCGCCTTTGACCTCCTGATGTCACGATGACGTAATGCTGACGCAGTAATCTGTTTTCTGGATTCTAAATAAATAAAAGTGATTTATTTATTTCAGGAAATATCCTATACTTCTAAAAATCATAGAAAATAATCTATAACTCAGATTGAAAAGATTTATATATGAAAAATGATCAGAAAAATCCAATCTATCCATTTATGCTACTTTCATGCATGATCAACCAACTTATACCCACTGAATAAGTGAAAACATGCTAATGGCATTTTAAATGCTAAATATGGAGTTTGCATATGGATCCTTGGTCCATATGGACTTCATTTAAATTGTTGCTAGATGCATTAGTGCAAATCATAACATTATTGCCATGTCACATTCATGCATCATATTTTTGCATTGCATTGATTGTGTTTCCTCTCTATGGCCGGTGTTTGTCCCCTCTTAGTAGACGATGTTCCGACGATTTGATCGATGACACCAATGAAGAACTATACTATCTTCAGAAGTGTCAGGCAAGCAAAACCCCCTTGTTCATTCCGATACAATCCCACTCTCTTGCTCCTGCTCCCTTTTACTGCATTAGGACAAAAACGATTCATCTGTTACTTGCTACGGTAGTTGAACCCCTTATCCTCTGCATAACCTGTCATTGCCATAGTAAATAGATGAAACCCACTAGCATGAGGAGGAGTTGTTTGAGCCCTGATGTGCCTACTCATTCATGCTTGTTTGTCATGCCTGCTATTGCATAGAGTCATGTCAGGTCTGATTCATCGGGGATGAATCGGAGGTGTGTGAACATGTCCTACTATTGAGAGCTAAGTGTGTGAACATGTTTTGGTAAAGGTATCGAGGAGAGGCCATGTAGGAGTACATGGTGGGTTCTTTCATTGAAGCCGTCCTTAGGAACTGAGTTATGTGTTTGTGATCCATGAAACAGCTACTACCACACATTGGGCCATGAAATATGACCCCGCTCGACTGACTGACCCCTCTCGTCCTCTGTCCAGGAGTTGCAACCAGTTTCTAGTGTTTATCGGATATGTGTTGGCGGCCGTGCGTAGCGCTGACCCTAGGGGTGGGCTATGATGTGGTAGATACACCATGGCATGGTGTACCGGGCGCCCGTTTGGTGTCTCGGGAACCCTGCACACATCATTTGGGGCTGTGAGCGAAACTCCGGCCGGATCTCCTCGCAGATGGAACCCGAATAAGCGATAAACCTGGACTAGAGACTTGTGCGGTTAGTCAGGTCGTGGTCTACACCCACGTCGGCTTTCGCTTGAAGTCTGTCAAGCACATGTCGTGTGCAGGCGCTAAGTGGTGGAAACATGTGTGATGAAGTACACCCCTGCAGGGTTATAAATGATCTATTCGAATAGCCGTGTCCACGGTAAAGGACTTCTGGGTTGCCTATAACAATTCATAGACAAGTGAAAGTGGATACTCTAAAATGCGCAAGATAAGCGTGAGTGCTAGGGATGGCGTTCTCGTAGGGAGACGGGAGCGGATCCATAGTGGGGTATTGATATGGTGAATATGTGGACTCGTGTGCGCCACCTCAAAAGAGTTGCTTGTAGTCGTAGTTAAGGTTAGCCACTGAGTCAAAGCTGGCTTGCTGCAGTTAAACTCGACCACCCCCCTTGTTGATACCGATGCATATGTAGTTAGTTCTGATGTAAGTCTTGCTGAGTACATTTGTACTCACGTTTGCTTAATATATGTTTTGCAGAGAGACGTCAGTCTCGCTAGTAGTTCCGTGTGGACTCCGACGTTTAGCTTGATACCTCAGCTACGATCTTGTGCCCTCGGCAGGATCTGGTAGATAGTGAGGCTTCCAAGCCTTTTTCATTTATAGATGTCTGTACTCAGACATGTTAAGCTTCCGCGTGTGCTTTGATTTGTATGCTCTGAATGTTGGGTCATGAGACCCATGTTTGTAATATCTCGCTCCTCGGAGCCTATTGAATAAATACTTTGAGTCATAGAGTTTTGTTGTGATGCCATGTTGTATTTACACATATCGAGCATATTGTGTGTATGATTGAAATGCTTGGTATGTGTGGGATCCGACAACCTAGTTGTTTATTCTTGGTAGCCTCTCTTATGGGGAAATGTAGTATTGTGCTTCCATGAGCCATAGTAGTCTGCTACAGCCCGGTTCACCGGAGTCCTGCTAGCCCAACACTACTGCTCCGGAACACTTGACTGGCCGGCATGTGATTCACTTTGTTCCTGTGTTTGTCCCTTCAGGGAAATGTCATGCGGTGACATCCGGAGTGCTGCCTAGCCTGCTACAGCCCGGGTTCCCAGAGTCCTGTTAGCCCAGTGCTACAGCCTAGATTCGCACGATGCTGACCGACATGCTCGATGTTGATTCATGTATGCCTGTCCCCATAAGTTAGTGCCACTTTGGGTTCACGACTAGTCATGTCGGCCCAGGTTCTCTGTCATATGGATGCTAGCGACACTATCATATACGTGAGCCAAAAGACGCAAACGGTCCTGGGCCATGGTAAGGCGACACCCGTGGGAATACCGTGCGTGAGGCCGCAAAGTGATATGAGGTGTTACAGGCTAGATCGGTGTGACCTAGAATCGGGGTCCTGACATCCTTCCTCTAATGGTTATACACATATTTTAGTTGTTGTTGATTATGTTACTACGTGGGTAGAAGCTATTCCAGCTAGTAGTGCTGATCGTAACACTTCTATTAAAATGCTTAAAGAAGTTATCTTTCCAAGGTTTGGAGTCCCTAGATATTTAATGGCTGATGGTGGTTCACATTTTATTCATGGTGCTTTCCGTAAAATGCTTGCTAAATATGATGTTAATCATAGAATTGCATCCCCTTATCACGCTCAGTCTAGTGGTCAAGTAGAATTGAGTAATAGAGAACTCAAATTAATTTTGCAAAAGACTGTTAATAGGTCCAGAAAGAATTGGTCCAAGAAACTTGATGATGCATTATGGGCCTATAGAACTGCATATAAAAACCCTATGGGTATGTCTCCGTATAAAATGGTCTATGGAAAAGCATGTCACTTACCTCTCGAACTAGAACACAAGGCTTATTGGGCTATTAAAGAAATAAATTATGATTTTAAACTTGCCGGTGAGAAGAGGTTATTTGATATTAACTCATTTGATGAATGGAGAACCCAAGCCTACGAAAATGCCAAGTTGTTTAAAGAAAAAGTTAAAAGGTGGCAGAATACAAAAGCATGAGTTTAATGTAGGTGATTATGTATTGCTATACAACTCTCGTTTAAGATTTTTTGCAGGAAAACTTCTCTCTAAATGGGAAGGTCCCTATGTTGTCGAAGAGGTCTACCGTTCCGGTGCCATAAAAATCAACAACTTCGAAGGCACAAATCCGGAGGTGGTAAATGGTCAAAGAATCAAACATTATATCTCGGGTAATCCCATAAATGTTGAAGCCAATGTCATTGAAACCATAACCCAGATGAGTACATAAGGGACACTTTCCGGAACATTTCAGACTCCGAAAAGGAATAGGTATGTGGTACGGTAAGTAAACCGACTCCAAAACAGTTTTTAAGGCAATAATTCTCCCTTTTGGAATATTTAGAAAAATAGAAAAATAAACAGCAGTCCGGATAGGACACGAGGGCTCCATGAGGGTGGAGGGCACGCCCTACCCCCCTGGGGGCGCCCCCCTACCTCGTGGGCACCTCGTGTGCTCTCCAGACTCCGTTTTCTTACAGAACACGTATTTTGGTCGGTAAAAATTCATTATATAACCTCCCAGGGGTTTTGACTCCCGTATCACGCAAAAATCTCCTGTCTTTGTTTTGAGTTGTCCTGCTACAGATAGAGCAACATGTCTTCCCAGGATTCGGAAGGAGAAAGCTATGTGGCTGATTACCTTGCAGATCCTAAGGTCTATGGGGATGTGGAGCATTATGGTTGGACCACGGAAGAAGAAGAAGACTATGAACCCAAGGGAAAGGAGGAGACGATCTCAGATGAAGATGAAGTCCCACTACCTCAACCTGGGGACATGCATGTGAAGTTGAAAAAGTCAAGCCTCCCAGATAGAGTAAAGAAACATAAGATCGAGTTTATACCTTTTTGCCTCTTGTAGGAAAACAAGCAGGAACCAAAAAGGTACTGAGCCTGGAACAGGAGATCGAGTACCTGAGGGTCCAAAATTCTATCCTCAAACGCAAATTAAGGAAGAAGCCTACGCCATCAACAAAATCACCACCGTCTCCACCAACAAAGAAGAATTGAGTATCTGGTATGGGCACTCCACTTGGCAACTACCAAGCTTGGGGGAGTGCCCCGGTATCGTATCACCATCACTTTTATCTTTACCGTTTTTCTTAGTTTGATCCTTTTGGTAATATCTTGACCTAGTAGAATAAAAGTTCTTAGTATCATCTAGTCGTGAGTTTTGCTTTATTATCCTTCTATGTAATAGAGTCCTTGAGCTATATAATAAAGATTAGTGTTGAGTCAAGCGCTTGCTTATTTTGCCATGATCCTAAGTGAACAAAGGAAAAGAGAAAGAAATAAAAAGAAACAAAGAGATCATGTGACTCTTATGGAGAGTAATGAGCTCACATAGAAAGAGTATAATGAATAAAAGTTATTGAGGGTTGACAAACATAGTTTTGGTCATCATTGCAATTAACAGGAAGTAATAAAGAAAGAGAGGTCTTCACATAAAAATATACGATCTTGGACATCTTTTATGATTGTGAGCACTCATTAAAATATGACATGCTAAAGAGTTGACAATGGACAAGGAAGACAACATAATGGGTTATGTTTTCTTACATCTGAGATAAATTATATTGTCTTGGATCCTTCAACATGTTGAGCTTGCCTTTCTCCCTCATGCTAGCCAAATTCATTGCACCAAATAGAGATACTACTTGTGCTTCCAAATACCCTTAAACCAGTTTTGCCATGAGAGTCCACCATACCAACCTATGGATTGAGTAAGATCCATCAAGTAAGTTGTCATCGGTGCAAGCAATAAAAATTGCTCTCTAAATATGTATGATTGATTGGTGTGGAAGAAATAAGCTTTATACGATCGTGTGATATGGAAGTAATAAAAGCGACAGACTGCATAATAAAGGTCCATATCACAAGTGGCAATATAAAGTGACGTTCTTTCCCATTAGGATTTTGTGCATCCAACCATTAAAGCGCATGACAACCTCTACTTCCCTCTGTGAAGGGCCTATCTTTTACTTTTATCTCCTATACTGCAAAAGAGTCATGGTGATCTTCACCCTTCCTTTTTACATTTTATCCTTTGGCAAGCACAATATGTTGGAAAGATCCTGGTATATATGGCTAATTGGATGTGGGTTTTCATGAACTATTACTGTTGACATTACCCTTGAGGTAAAACGTTGGGAGGCAAAACTATAAGCTCCTATCTTTCTCTGTGTCCGATTAAAACTCCATACCCATAAGTATTGCGTGAGTGTTAGCAATTATGAAAGACTATATGATAGTTGAGTATGTGGACTTGCTGAAAAGCTCTTATACATTGACTCTTTCCTATGTTACGATAAACTGTAATTGCCTCAATGACTGAGATTATAGTTTGTCAGTTTTCAATGAAATTTACGATTCATACTTGATATTGTGACTGAATTATTACTCTAGCATAAGATATCATATGACAAGAATTATATAAGTTGCTGCTCTAAGAATGATCATGATTCCCTCATGTCCGTATTTTATTTTTATCGACACCTTCATCTCTAAACATGTGGACATATTTTTCGATTTCGGCTTTTCGCTTGAGGACAAGCAAGGTCTAAGCTTGGGGGAGTTGATACGTCCATTTTGCATCATGCTTTTATATCAATATTTATTGCATTATGGGCTGTTATTACACATTATGTCAGAATACTTTTGCCTATTCTCTCTTATTTTACAAGGTTAACATAAAGAGGGAGAATGCGGGCAGATGGGATTCTGGCTTGAAAAGGAGCAAATATTAGAGACCTATTCTGCACAGCTCCAAAAGTCCTGAAACTTCACGGATGATGTTTTCCAAATATATAAAAAATACTAAGCACAAGAACCTCACCAGGGGGGCCACACCCTGCCCACGAGGGTGGGGGCGCACCCTACCCCCCTAGGTGCGCCCCCTATCTCGTGGGCCCCCTGGTGGCCCTCCGGTGACCATCTTCTGCTATATGGACTCTTTCAATGGGAAAAAAATCATAAGCCATCTTCTCGGACGAAACTCCACCGCCATGAGGCGGAACCTTGGTGGATCCAATCTAGGGTTCTGGCGGGGCTGTTCTACCAGGGAAACTTCCCTCCCGGAGGGGGAAATCATCGCCATCGTCATCACCAACACTCCTCTCATCGGGAGAGGGCAATCTCCATCAACATCTTCATCAGCACCATCTCATCTCAAAACCATAGTTCATCTCTTGTATCCAATTCTTGTCTGCAAGTCCGGGATTGGTGCTAGTAGGTTGCTAGTAGTGTTAATTACTCCTTGTAGTTGATGCTAGTTGGTTTAATTGGTGGAAGATCATATGTTCAGATCCTATATGCACATTAATACCCCTCTGATTATGAACATGTTTATGCTTTGTGAGTAGTTACTTTTGTTCCTGAGGACATAGGAGAAGTCTTTCTATTAGTAGTCATGTGAATTTGGTATTCGTTCGATATTTTGATGAGATGTATATTGTCTCTCCTCTAGTGGTGTTATGTGAACGTCGACTACATGACACTTCACCATTGTTTGGGCCTAGAGGAAGGCATTGGGAAGTAATAAGTAGAGGATGGGTTGCTAGAGTGATAGAAGCTTAAACCCTAGTTTATGCGTTGCTTCGTAAGGGGCTGATTTGGATCCATATGTTTCATGCTATGGTTAGGTTTACCTTAATACTTTTGTTGTATTTGCGGATGCTTGCAATAGAGGTTAATCATAAGTGGGATGTTTGTCCAAGTAAGGGCAGCACCCAAGCACCGGTCCACCCACATACCAAATTATCAAAGTACCGAACGCGAATCATATGAGCGTGATGAAAAATAGCTTGACGATATTCCCATGTGTCCTCGGGAGCGCTTTACATCATATAAGAGTTTGTCCAGGCTTGTCCTTTGCTGCAAAAAGGATTGGGACACCTCGCTGCACTTTATTTACTTTTGTTGCTTGTTGCTCGTTACAAATTATCCTATCACAAAACTATCTGTTACCACTTATTTCAGTATTTGCAGAGAATACCTTGCTAGAAACTGCTTATCATTTCCTTCTGCTCCTCGTTGGGTTCAACACTCTTACTTATCGAAAGGACTATGATAGATCCCCTATACTTGTGGGTCATCAATTATCGGGCATTGAATGAAGTGACGATTAAGAACAAGTACCCATTGCCGATGATCAATGATCTATTTGACCAGCTGCAAGGAGCTAAGGTGTTTTCGAAGATCGATCTATGATCAGGATATCATCAGTTAAAGATACGAGAGAAGGATATACCCAAGACAACCTTCACCACACGGTATGGGTTATACGAGTATATGATGATGCCATTTGGACTGACTAATGCCCCTGCCTATTTCATGAGCATGATGAACAAGGTGTTCATGGAGTATTTGGATAAGTTTGTTGTGGTGTTCATTGATGATATAATGGTATATTCAAAGGATGAAGAGGAACACAAGGAGCATTTGCGATTAGTTCTTGAGAAACTCAGGGAACATCAGTTATATGCCAAGTTCAGCAAATGCGAGTTTTGGTTGAAGGAAGTCGGATTCATTGGACATGTTATATCAGGAGAAGGTATAGCAGTAGATCCCACCAAGGTTCAGTCGGTCACTGAATGGTTGGCACCCACTTCAGTTAGCAAGATCCGCAGTTTTCTTGGACTCGCAGGATACTATCGGAGATTCATTGAGAATTTTTCCAAGATTGCGAAGCCATGACAAAATTATTGAAGAAGGATACCAAGTTTAAATGGACGGAAGATTGTGAGGCAAGTTTCCAGGAGCTGAAGAAACGTTTGACTACAGCCCCAGTGCTGACACTGCCGGATATACGCAAGGATTTTCAAGTGTATTAAGACGCCTCTTGCTTAGGAATTCGAAGTGTGCTTATGCAGGATGGAAGAGTTGTTTTGTATGCCTCGCGACAACTAAAACCACACGAGTTGAATTATGCCATGCATGATCTGGACCTAGCAGCCGTGGTTCATGCATTGAAGACTTGGAGACATTACCTTATTGGAAATCATTGTGATGTGTATACGGATCATAAGAGTTTGAAGTACATTTTCACCCAGAAGGAGCTGAACCTTAGGCAGAGAAGATGGTTGGAGCTTATAAAGGATTATGACATGAAGCTTCATTATCATCCAGGAAAGGCCAATGTCGTAGCAGATGCCTTGAGCCAGAAGAGCTATGCTAATACCCTAATAAGCACGGGATTGCCGAAGGAGTTAGCAGAGGATCTCCGGGAACTACGTTTGGAGATTGTTCCTAGAGGTTTTGTTGCAACAGTGGAGGTGCAGTCTACATTGTTGGGAAAGATTCGAGAAGCTCAGAAGGATGACAAAGAGATTGCCGAGATAAAGGAGAAAATGAGCGAAGGAAAGGCCAAAGGTTTTCGTGAGGATGAGCACGACACCTTATGGTTTGAGTACCATGTTTATGTGCCCAATAACGCAGAGATTAGGAAATTAATACTTCAGGAGGCACATGTCGGATTTCGGGTTCCGGCAGACCCTTGAGGTTCGAACACTGGGGTGCACGTGGAGATTTCGCCTTCTACCTACCTGCACCCCTCCGCCTCGCTAAGATCTAAGCTATGGAAAGAACAACACAAGAGACATAGGGTTTATACTGGTTCGGGCCACCGTTGTGGTGTAATACCCTACTCCAGTGTGTGGTGTGGTGGATTGCCTCTTGGGCTGATGATGATGAACAATACAAGGAAGAACAGCCTCGCGAGGGTCTGTTCTTTGCTGGGGGGGGATGGACTGCTAGGAGGAGTTCAGTCACCCCTCTCTCTCTTTGATTTCGATCCGATCCTTGATCCTCGATCTCGATCTCCCACCTCGAACCTCGAACCTCTAACCTCGAACCTCTAACCTCTAACCTCTAACCTCTCTGTGGGTGGCTGGTCCTATTTATAGGCAATGGCCCTGGGCCTCTTCTCAAATATTGAGTGGGAAGGGCGCCAACAATTGACCATTTTGAAGGGGAACATCTGGTACACTTATCCTGACTAAAGTTGGTCCTCGCCTGCACAAAGCTCTGGTGGTGACGCCGTCTTGGGCTCCACGATGACCTCCGTCTTGCAGTCCTCCTGGTCTTGGTCTTGTTGCACCGAAATGGCAACCTTTGCCTGATGCCTCGGTACCCCGCGGCTGTGCTTGCCCCCTTTGCACCAAAGGGGAAAGGAGGACACTGCGCGGGCTGGCGCCCGCCTGGCGCCCTTGGTCGTCATGGCTTGCGTCACGGGCACCTCATGAGGTTCTCCGCCTTGATCTCTCCGCCTCCTCGCGAGCCAGCCTGGTGAGGCCATGCCTGAGGAAGCTCCGTGTCGTCCGCCCCGCGAGGCTTGGCCCCTCGCGAGGGTATTGGGTCTGTGTTGATGAAGATGGGCCGTGCTGGGCCCCCTTTGAGCCACGCCGCAGGCCGCAGGCAGGCAAGTCTGGGGGCCCCCAGTTCCCAGAACGCCGACAGTAGCCCCCGGGCCCAAGGCGCGCCCGGACTTGGCCGTGCAGGGAGGCGAAAGGGCAAGAGCGAAGCGCCATGGGCCCTAACAGCCTGCGGTCTTGGGCGCCGCATGGCGGTTGATTGGTCATGAGCGCCTCCACTTCCCCATGGCGCCTCGACAACTGTACGGATTGGACAAGTTCCTGCATGCAAAGCGGGTCATGATTACCTGCGATCATGGAGGTCGGCGGTTGGCCTTCGTCGGCCATAAGTATGGAACGTCACGCGCCCTTCCAGTCCATCCCTTCTTGCTTCTCCTTCTTCCCGGTCCTTGCTCTGTCTTGCTGCGATGGCTCCGATCCGCCGGTTCTCGACGACAGAGAAGGGAAAGGCTCCCCGAGAGGAACCAGACCCGCTCCCGCCGAAGAAACGGCTCGTCCTCCGCGGCCCGGACGAGGGGGCCCATCAGGTGGTGTCGAGGCCCTGGTGCGAGCGGCCACCGCCGGGGTTCTCGCTTCCCTTGTACACCCACAACGAGGGCCCTGAAGGAGCTGATGCTGATCGCCACGGGCGGCGCCACCGTCGGCGCCGACGGGTCACGAAGGTGTGGGTCGTCCCCCCTGGGGTCCACACCGAGGGCTCATCCCGAGAGTCCGTGTTCCACGCCGCCATGCCTCCTCAGTCTTGGATTCGCCTTCCTCCCTTCTTCGCCTCCATCATCCTGCGGGGAGAACTCCTGGAGCTTTGGCTGTAGCACGCCGGTTGCAGCACCCTCGCGACCGAGGCAGAGGTCGCGGTCGTTGCCCCGGGCGAGGTCTTCATGACTCGAGGCTGGAGCGAAGTCGCCCGGGTTTGCAGGACAAGAGGTGCCTTCGCGATCCACTTGGAGTACGACAGTGCTTTGGTGATGTTCTTCAAGGTCTTCGATGCGAACGGGCGCTGGCTGGAGTGCTGCCCCGGGAGAGGTGGCCAGGACCCTGCTGCAGCGAGGACTGGGCCCGCCGACTACTCCCTTGGCGGCTCCTCAGGCGGCGGAGGCGTCGGAGGTTCCAGCGACTCCGGCGAGCTCTTCGACTCTAGAGACGAGCGACGACAGCTACGAGTCCCCGAGCCGGCGCCTCTCCTGGAGCAGGGCGGGCTCGTCAGGCCGTCACCGCCTTTGATCTGGATGGGGTTGGCGCCGGTGCTTGACGGCCCACTGTTGATGATGGCGTCTTGTGCAGGGGCGCGCGTAGTTAGCGTCCTTTTAGGATCTGTTCCCTACGAGGAATCAAAGACGCGTCCCGTGGGGGCTTGTAAGGTGCCTGTGATCCTGTTTTGTTAATATAACCCTTGTCGTAGAATTGTGCGAGTTGCTCATTCCGTCTTAGCTCAGTTCTCCCTTTTGAACCTCATGAGGGCTTGGTGCTCTGCGCCGACAGGTCCCAGTCCCAAGGCGGCTTCAGCCGTCGCTGGTATGCCAGGTCGCGATGCCGTGGTCAAGGCCAGGAGGTGAGCGACCCGGAGTCCGGTAAGAGCCCCTGAGTCGCGATGCTCAGGAGGTCCCCTTTGGCGCTCAAGCAGCCGTCGTTCGGTGAGAAAGGAGAGCGGCGTCGCTAACACGGGATTGCATTAGGTGCGGGGATGGTGCCACGGTAGCTGGTGCTTCCGGGTGGTGACTTATCTCGAGAATCAGGGGTCGCTCTCTGGTGTGTCGCCGGGTCCGTGCATCGGCAGGCGTGAGGTTGCTCGGCGAGGTCCTCGCGTGTCCCTCCCCTCTCGCCTTTGCTCCCCTTTCTGCTCTACGTCCTTGGGTCCCGGCCCTCGAGCGAGTCTCAGCCGTCACTGGTATGCCAGGTCGCGATGCCGTGGACAAGGCCAGAGGGTGAGGGCTGGAGAGCCAGTAGGAGCCCTGAGTCGCGATGCTCAGGCACCCCCCCTTTAACGTGCAAGCGGTTCGCGCGGATGAGAGTGAAGGAGACACCGCAAGGGCCTCGCCTGACGCGGCTCCTTTAGGAGATCCTGTAAACCCATCATAGAAAGAACGAGGGGTTGCCATGACAATTGACAGTCAGCCGTTGGTTGCTTCCGAGGGGCGATGAGGCACTGAAGGCTTGACGAGGTGGCGCCATGCGGGGCTGCCACGGCCAGAGCTCAGCCATTCAGGTTTGTCGGCGTTGCAGGGACGGACCCATGCGCAAGCGTCGTGCCATTTGGGAGCAGTTCCGTCAGTTGGCGTCAGTTGAGCGGGCAACTAGGTCAAACACATTAGCCGCGAAGGAGTGTATTCATTCAAATAGATGCTGGGAAGGTGGACATCACTGGGTCAGGCCCGAGCGACTTGGGGATGATGCAGCCCGAGGGGCGCCCCCAACAAGGTAAGCTAACAACATGAAATAAAAGGGATACATGCCGCAGGGACGGACCCACGCGGCCTGGGAATAATGCAGCCCTGGGGGGCGCTCCCAGCTGGAAATGAAACTTGAAAGATGTCACCTGATGATGTTGAGGACGAAGGACTGTTGGTGTAGCAGACTCGGTGGGCTGCGGAAGCCGATCCTCACGAGCCCCCAGGCCTAGGGGCCTCGGGAGGCTCCGGAGGCGCTGGTGGCTCCTCGCGGACCATCTCCATCTCCGCCAGGGCTGCGGAACGCCTGGCCTCTTGTGCCTCCATGATGCCCCTCATGAGGCGCTGGTACGTGGCAGCCGCGTTCGGCAAGCCGTAAGGCATGCGAACGTAGCTGTGGGGTGGACCTCCGCAGCGCCCCACTCGCGAGGGCCAGAGGCGCTCCAGAGAGGCGACTCGATTGAGCCCTGGTATGTCGATGCAGACGCGCAGCCCACCATCCTCGCCTGGATGGGGAGCCACTGCTGGTAGGCGGCGGCCGCCTTTCATGACTCTTGACTCCTGTAGCTCCTGAATGGCCTTGCTGACGAACTCCTGAGGGTCTGGCTCTCCTTGCCTTACTCCTTCTTGAGGGAAACGTGCTTCGAAACACGCCTCCATGTGGTGCCCAAGCGCCTCCCTCGTGACCCTAGCCAGGTCGGTGGCCCTCCAGGGGAGAGCCCCCGAGCCCTGCCTGAGGAGGGCGCCGGGCGCGCTTTCCTATGCGATGGAAGGAGGTTCCCCCTGGGCAGGCGCGGGCCCAGAGGGGCCTGCCTCCTGAGGGGCCGGGCCGGACGATGTCTTCTTCTTCTTGGGGGCGGTCTCGGGAAGCCTCCTGCTTCCGCGATCCGGGTCTTCCAGTGACGCGGCCTGAAAGGCTCGCTCCAGGGAACACACCGCGTCCTTCTCTTCACAGGGCACCGTGATGACTCCGCCACTTCCTGGCATCTTGAGGACGTTGTAGCCGTGGTGAGTTACGGCCATGAACTTGGCCAGCGCTGGGTACCCAAGGATGGCGTTGTACGGCAGGCGAATGTGAGCGACGTCGAAGTCGATGAGCTCGGTGCGGTAGTTGTCGCGTGCCCCGAAGGTGACAGGGAGGCGGACCTGCCCAATCGGGACCGTGGAGCCGTCGGTGACTCCGGAGAAAGGCTTGGTTGGCTGAAGCTGGCTGTAGGGCACTTGGAGATTGTTGAATGTTTCCACGGACAGGACGTTGAGCCCTGCCCCGCCATCGATGAGGGTCCTGGTGACCACCACGTTGCTGATGATTGGGGAACAAAGCATCGGGAGGACTCCGGCTGTAGCCGCACACTTGAGCTGATCTGCTGAGCTGAACGTGATGGCGCACGCCGACCACCTGAGAGGGCGCGTGGCTTCGAGCTTGGGGAGGACTGCATTCACTTCGCGGGCGAACTGCTTGAAGATGCGTTGAGAGGCTGGGGCTTGAGCCCCGCCCAGGATGCAGGCGATCGCGCGCGGCTCCTGGAAGCCCCCAGCCCCCTCGTCCTGGTGGCGGTCCTCGTTTCTCCTTGGCTGCGGCGGCAGCGGAGGGAGGCCTGCGTTGCCTTGCGGGCGATCCTCGCGAGGCTGATCCCTCCAGTCTCCCTCGCGAGGCGGATCTTGCCAGCGATCCTCGCGAGGTTGATCGCGCCACCCTTGGCGCGGGCCACGGTCTTCCCAGCGTCCTGCGTTCCTTCCTCCTCCTCGACCGTAGCCCCGGTCACCGCGGTCGGGGCGACGGCCGATCCTTCCTTCTCGCACGGCTCGGAGCTCTTGACATTCGTTGGTGTTGTGGGTGTGGAGGTCGTGGTACACACAGTATCGACTGCCCTTGGAAGGTTCGGGCTGATCTCTGCCCCGCTTGGTGTCTGGTTCTGCCGCGAGCACGGCAGCCCCCTTGCGCTTCACATCCTTGGCCTTGGGCTTCTTCTCTTCTGGGTCTGCGGCAGGCAGCTCGAGGAGGGAGAGACGCCCTTCCTCAGCCCTGGCGCACTTGGTTGCCAAGTTGAACAGCTCCAAGGAAGTGCACAGGTCTTCATGCATCGCCAGCTCCTCCTTCATCTTGACATCGCGCACGCCGTCGGAGAAGGCTGAGATGATGGCCTCCTCAGTCACCTTGGGAATCTTGAGGCGTGCGTTGTTGAAGCGCTGGATGTACTTCTGCAGGGTCTCCCCGGGTTGTTGCTTGATGCGGCGCATGTCGCTCACGGCGGGTGGCCGGTCGCGAGTACCTTGGAAGTTGGCGATGAAGCGGGTGCGCATCTCGTCCCAGGAGGAGATCGTGCCTGGAGCCAGGTTCAGGAGCCAGGTGCGGGCCCCGTCCTTGAGCGCCATGGGAAACCAGTTCGCCATGACCTTCTCGTCTCCGTTGGCAGCTTCGATGCCCAGCTCATAGAGCTGGAGGAACTCCGCAGGGTCGGCCGTGCCGTCGTAACGAGGAGGCAGGTCTGGCTTGAACTTGCCGGGCCACGCGACGCTGCGTAGCTCGGTGGTGAAGGCACGGCAGCCTGCTGTGGCCACGGGAGGCCTTGGGTGACGGAGAGCTTGGTCTTGCATGTCCCCACGCGCTGCAGCTGGGAGCAGCGCGGGGTCTTGGCGTGCGGGAGCAGGAGCATGGTCGCGACGTGCTGGAGCAGGGAGCGCCCGGGCAGCTTCTTGCGGCCGAGGGACTTCTTGGCAGCTCTGCTCTTGCTGCGCTGGCACCTAACGGAGCGGGTTCCGCCCAGGGGCCACGCGCCTTGGAGCCATGGCGCCTTCTTGAGGAGGAGGCGGACGGGGCGCCGCCGGAGCCTCGTCGCCCGCGCGGGGCGGGGTGCGGTGTAGCGGAACGGACGGCACAGGAGAGCCCCCTGCGGCGCGGACGAGCTCGGCGACGCGGTCGAGCCATTCTTCATAGACGTCGTCGACGGGATGGTAGCGCAGGAGCTTGTTTGCCGTGATGAGCGCAGCTCAAGCCTCCATGGGTGCACGGAGCGCGCGGGACGAAGAACCAGCTAGGGTGAGCGAGGGAGTAGCGGTGCGGCCGTCTTGCCGCACTGACGGATGCTGAGACGATGCTTGCTGCTCGTCCCCCGCCGGGCCGGTGGCGGCATTGACGGTAGGTGACGGGGAACGACGAGGACGCCCGCCGACAGGAGCCATCTGGGCGACGCGGGAAGCGAGAGCAGCCTGGTGCTCAGCGAGAGCCCGACGAGCGTCAGACATGGGCACGTCGGTCAGAGGAGAACGGGGTGGTGGAGGACGAATTCCGGCGCACCCCTACTTGGCGCGCCAAATGTTGGATTTTGGGTTCCGGAAGACCCTTGAGTTTCGAACATTGGGTGCGCGCGGAGATTTTGCCTTCTACCTACCTGCACCCCTCTGCCTTGCTAAGATCTAAGCTATGGAAAGAACAACACAACAGACACAGGGTTTATACTGGTTTGGGCCACCGTTGTGGTGTAATACCCTACTCCAGTGTGTGGTGTGGTGGATTGCCTCTTGGGCTGATGATGATGAACAATACAAGGAAGAACATCCTCGCGAGGGTCTGTTCTTTGCTGGGGGGGACGAACTGCTAGGAGGAGTTCAGTCACCCCTCTCTCTCTGATTTTGATCCAATCCTTGATCCTCGATCTCGATCTCCCACCTCGAACCTCGAACCTCTAACCTCGAACCTCTAACCTCTAACCTCTCTGTGGGTGGCTGGTCCTATTTATAGGCAATGGCCCTGGGCCTCTTCCCAAATATTGAGCGGGAAGGGCGCCAACAATTGGCCATTTTGAAGGGGAACATCTGATACACTTATCCTGACTAAAGTTGGTCCTCGCCTACACAAAGCTCTAGTGGTGACGCCGTCTTGGTCTCCACGATGACCTCCGTCTTGCAGTCCTCCTGGTCTTGGTCTTGTTGCACTGAAATGGCAACCTTTGCCTGATGCCTCGGTACCCCGCGGCTGCGCTTGCCCCCTTTGCACAAAAGGGGAAAGGAGGACACTGCGCGGGCTGGCGCCCGCCTGGCGCCCTTGGTCGTCATGGCTTGCGTCACGGGCACCTCATGAGGTACCCCACCTTGATCTCTCCGCCTCCTCGCGAGCCAGCCTGGTGAGGCCGTGCCTGAGGAAGCTCCGTGTCGTCTGCCCCGCGAGGCTTGGCCCCTCGCGAGGGTCTTGGGTCTGTGTTGATGAAGATGGGCCGTGCTGGGTCCCCCTTTGAGCCACGCCGCAGGCCGCAGGCAGGCAAGTCTGGGGACCCCCGTTCCCAGAACACCGATAGCACATGACTCACCATACTTGATACACCCCGGGAACACCAAGATGTATTTGGATTTAAAGGAACATTTCTGGTGGACAGGGATGAACAAGGATATCGCCGAGTATGTGGCCGTATGTGATGTATGTCAGAGAGTGAAGGCAGAGCATCAAAAGCCAGCAGGATTGCTACAGCCTATGCCGATACCCAAATGGAAGTGGGATAAACTTGGCATGGATTTTATCAGCGGATTACCCAGGACCAAATCAGGATACGATTTTATATGGGTAGTAGTTGACCATTTAACCAAAGTGGCACACTTTATCCCTGTGAAAACAACTTATACTAGTGCAAAGTTGGCCAAGATATATATGACTAGGATCGTATGTCTGCATGGAGTTCCGAGGACCATCGTATCGGATAGAGGGACACAGTTTACCTCAAAGTTTTTGCATCAGCTGCACAAGACCTTAGGAACCAGATTGGAGTTCAGTACAACATTTCACCCGCGGACAGATGGACAGACCGAGAGAGTCAACTAGATTCTGGAGGATATGTTGAGAGCCTGTGCGCTAGATTATGGATCTAGTTGGGATGATAATCTGCCTTACGTAGAGTTCTCGTACAACAATAGTTACCAAGCCAGTCTGAAGATGGCACCGTTCGAAGCTCTGTATAGCCGAAGGTGCAGAACGCCATTGATGTGGGATGAAGTTGGATACCGACAGTTGTTTGGACCAGACTTGATCAAAGAGTCTGAGCAGAAGGTTAAACTGATCCGGGATAGACTGAAGATAGCTCAGTCCAGGCAGAAGAGTTATGCAGATTCGAAACGCAAGGAGGTAACCTATGAAATTGGAGACATATCATATTTGCGAGTATCACCTTTGCGGGGAGTGAAACGTTTTGGAGTTAAAGGAAAGTTAGCCCCGAGATTTGTAGGACCATATCGTATTTTGGAACGGATGGGAGAAGTTGCATACAAGTTGGAATTACCTGAAGGACTGTCAGGAGTTCACAATGTGTTTCATGTTTCCCAATTGATGATGTGCCATGCTGAGATGGCCTACATACCACTAAGAGATACCGTACCCCTTGGAGGCGATTCAGTTGGACAATGACTTGACTTATGAAGAGAACCCAGTCAAGATTTTGGAGTTTGCCAGTCGAGTCACCCGCAGCAAGGTTATTAAGTTTTGCAAAGTTCAGTGGAGCCACCATGCCGAGGACGAAGCCACGTGGGAACGAGAGGATGATCTCCGCAAGGACCACCCACACCTATTTTCTAGCCAATCCGAATCTCGAGGGCGGGATTCATCTTAAGGGGGGTAGGTTTGTAACATCCCAAATTCTGAATTTGGAGTGTTATACATAGATCATTCTTGCATATCATATTTTATTGCATTTCTTCTCGTGATCCTCGAAATCCTAAGCAACTCAAAAACCCTTGGAGAGAGTTGGGGATTTCCCAAATTTCATATTTGATTTTTATCAAATATTGAAACAAGGACTTTTGGTTTTAATTATTTTTCTCTCCGAAAATATTTCATATTAAAATATATGAGAGGAGATAATATGACTTCTCCAAAATAATTGAAATATTGGAGGAAAAATATTAAAATCAAATATTTGATTTTATTTGGATTTTATTTGCATTAGAAAAATTGCACATTTTCAAAATTGCATTTTAGGGCCAAGAAAATGTTCATCTCGTTCCATATATTTCATTTAGACGGAAAAAATTTGTTTTGGCAGTTTTAGATTTTTTTTATTTTCTAGGTTTTTTCTTAGTTTCAGCGGAAATATATTTTAAAAAAAGGCTTCTGCACCCAGCTGGGCCGAAGCCCAGCCGGCCCGTCCCGGCCCTCTCCCTCGCGCGCGCGCCGCCGTGCGTAGCTCGGGCACCGAGGGGAGTCCGAGCCGGACTCCTCCCCGGGCGCCGCCTCGCCCAAGCAAGCCGCCACCCCCGCCCCCTTTAAAGGCCGCCGCCGAGCCCCGCCACCACCACCACCCCGCCTCCCGCGAGCCGCCACCGCCGCTGCTTCACTGCCCCGCGCCGCCGCTGCCCCGCTACCCCACGAGCCCTGCCGCCCCACCGCCCGAGCCCCGCCTCGCCGGAGCCACGCCGGAGGTACCTCGCCGCTGTTCAGTTTAAAAAAAAACCAATACGGTTTATTTAGAAAAACCCTAGCCTAATTTTTTTCGGTTTGCCGGTTTTTTTCCGGGTTTTCTTTTTCGCGGACGTTCGTCCGGACGTTTGTTTTAACGAACAGTTTCCGCTCGTTAGTTATAGACAACGAACGCTCGTTCGTTAGCCTGTTCGTCAGTTTCCTTTTATCGGATTATTCCACGATTATTTCTGATCGCGATTTCTGATCCGATTTTCGTTCTAGTTTATCTTTTCGCTCATTAATCGGAATCAGGCGATTCAAGTGCCTAGATCTTCGTTTCGAGACCTTCTTTCCGCTTAACCAACTTGCACAAGTTTTTGCTACTATAAAATTTGACCTAGGTCCAGATTAGTAAATGGATCTTGTTTCTTTCGCCGTTTGAGTTTCGTTGCTCCGTTTGATTTGATTCTTTTTGCAAACCGGAGTTCTTAAGTTGAACTTTCTGGTTAGATCTTCTTATTTGAGATTTATACGTGTTTCTCAGCTTGATTGCTTATGTAAGTTATTGTTTGTTTAGGATAGAATTCCGGGAGTGCGAAGCGTGTTATTTGGAGTCTCTAGGTTATGCAGATCGTCAGCAAGGCAAGTAACACTTTGAGCCTATCCCTTTATCACCCAATTTTTATGCATTAATTCCAATCCTCAAACATTGCATGGTTAGGATGTCATTAACATGTGGGTTGGGAAGTAGCTGATGAGGTAGAACCTATTACCCAGTTACATTCAAACCCCTGGGAGTTACTTCTACGTGTTGCTTATATTGCTATGCTATGCTCGTAGACGTGGTTTGGGTGAGTGAAATCCATGACATATGTGAGATTATTAATTAATGGTTCAACTTAAGGTGGCAACTTAAATACACATCTGGGTGGATTGAGGCACCTGGAGTACCCAGTGCTGCCTGTATTTTTGGAAATCCCGGAGTACCCGTGTGATCTTCCTATGGACCACCACCCAGGCTCAAAGGGAGCTGAGATTATTCATGCTAGAAACTTACGTGTGCAGCCACAAGCTATTATGGGCTCTAGCATAGTTGAGTAAGTTACGTGTAGCTCTTGAAGAGGTGGATCAGCAGGTAGTGGGTTTGTAGGTTTGGTATGGTCTGCCCGGAGTAGAGAGTTAATGTTTCTGAAACACTGTGTCTCGGTCATCCATTTCTCAAACACCCTGTAGTGCGAGAAAACCAACGAAGGAGATCGAGTCTTGTGGGAAAAGTGCGCAAACCTCTGTAGAGTGTATAAACTAATCATGATTAGCCGTGTCCCCGGTTATGGACAATCTTGAGTATCTAGTATTTGGAGTATCTTAAGTATCTCATCACCCTAAAAATAATATTGTTGGGTTGTTAATCACCTTAATTGGGATTGAGTTGGAGGAACCTTCTCAATGATGTTTCAACTACCATGGTAGTTAAATTAAAATCTATTCCTTTGTTGTAGGGAAAAATTGGCTTTTCGCAAAACTATAACCATAGAGCTTTCCACCAGCCAAATTTGCATGTAGTGATAGCATTATTCCATTCTTGCTCTACTGTGTTATTTTGCTAGCATATTCCATGTACTGACCCATTTTCGAGCTGCAACGTGTTATGTTGTAGACTTTTCAGACGAGGAGTAAGGTTCGTTAGGTCGTTGTCGTGCAGCTCAGCTATGTCATTGGAGTTGATGGACTCACTTTATCTTCCAAGCCTTCCGCTGTTATCGTATTAGATGGCCTTAAGCCATATTTATTGTAATAAGTTCTCTTTGGGGACATTCGATGTAATAAGTGTGTGATTGCTACTCTGTTATAAATCCTCGAGTACTGTGTGTATCAGCATTACTGATCCAGGGATGACACTGAAGCACAGAGACCTGACCGTTTGAGGTCGGGTCGCTACACATAGCCATTCTGAGATATATTTCCATGCAAATTTCCACCGTTCCGTTTACTATGACATGCTTCACCATTGTCATATTGCTTTGCAAGATCATGAAGTTGACATCGTATTTGTGGCAAAACCAGCATTCATAATTCTTTCATACATGTCACTCTTGATTCATTGCACATCCCGGTACACCGCCGAAGGCATTTACATAGAGTCATATTTTGTTCTAAGTATCGAGTTGTAATTCTTGTGTTGTAAGTAAAAGTCTGATGATCTTTATTATTAGAGCATTGTCCCATGCGAGGAAAGGATGATGGAGGATATGATTTCCCCACAAGTTGGGACGCGACTCTGGACGAAAAAAAAGACTCCAAAAAATGGGAGAACGCCCAAATAAAAAATAAATTAGAGAAAAGAGAGAAGGGCAATGCTACTATCCTTTTACCACACTTGTGCTTCAAAGAAGCACCATGATCTTCATGATAGAGAGTCTCCTATATTGTCACTTTCATATACTAGTGGAATTTTTCATTATATAACTTGGCTTGTACATTCCAATGATGGGCTTCCTCAAATTGCCCTAGGTCTTCATGAGCAAGCATGTTGGATGCACACCCACTTAGTTTCTTTTTGATCTTTCATAAACTTATAGCTCTAGTGCATCCGTTGCATGGCAATCCCTACTCACTCACATTGATATCTATTAATGGCCATTGATACACCTAGTTGATGTGAGACTATCTACTTCTTTTTGTCTTCTCCACAACCACCGTCTATTCCACCTATAGTGCTATGTCCATGGCTCATGCTCATGTATTGCGTGAAAGTTGAAATTTTTTGAGAACATCAAAAGTATGAAACAATTGCTTGGCTTGTCATCGGAGTTGTGCATGATATAAATATTTTGTGTGATGAAGATGGAGTATAGCCAGACTATATGATTTTGCAGGGACAAGCTTTCTTTGGCCATATTATTTTGAGAAGACATAATTGCCTTGTTAGTATGCTTGAAGTATTATTGTTCTTATGTCAATATTAAACTTTTTTGTTGAATCATACGAACCTGAACATTCATGCCACAATAAAGAAATTACATGGATAAATATGTTAGGTAGCATTCCATATCAAAAATTCTGTTTTTATCATTTACCTACTCGGGGACGAGCAGGAATTAAGCTTGGGGATGCATGATAAGTCTCCAACGTATCTATAATTTTTCATTGTTCCTTGCTATTATATTATCTGTTTTGGATGTTTTATATGCATTAATATGCAATTTTATATGATTTTTGGGACAAATCTATTAACCTAGAGCCCAGTGCCAGTTTTTGTTTTTTCCTTGTTATAGAGTTTCACGGAAAAGGAATATCGAACAGAATAAAACTTTTGCAATGATTTTTCTTGTACTAGAAGACATCTAGAGGACTTGGACTGCACGTCAGGGAACCCACGAGGTAGCCACATGTACGGAGGGCGCGGCCAGGGGGGTAGGACGTGCCGCCCACCCTTGTGGGCCCCTCATGACTCCACTAACCAATTTCTTCCGCCTATATATTCCCATATATCCCAAAAACACCCAGGGGAGCCACGAAAACACTTCTCCACCGCCGCAACATTCTATACCCGTGAGATCCCATCTAGGGGCATTTTCCGGTGTCCTGACGGAGGGGGATTCAATCACGGAGGGCTTCTACATCAACACCATTGTCCTTCCGATGAAGCGTGAGTAGTTTACCATAGACCTACGGGTCCGTATCTAGTAGCTCGATGGCTTCTTCTCTCTCTTTATTTCTTAATACCATATTCTCCTTGATTTTCTTGGAGATCTGTTTGATGTAATACTTTTTTGGGTGTGTTTTCCGACATCCAATGAATTGTGGATTTATGATCAGCTTATCTATGAATATTATTTGAATCTCCTATGAATTCTTATATTCATGATTTGTTATCTTTGCAAGTCTCTTCGAACTATCGATTTCGTATGGCCAACTAGATTGGTTTTTCTTGCAATGGGAGAAGTGATTAGCTTTCGGTTCAATCTTCTGGTGTCATTTCCCCGAGTATTGTTGCGATCGAGAATAAAAAGATGGGGTTTACATCATATTGCTTGTATTTATTCATCTACATCATGTCATCTTACTTAATGTGTTACTCTGTTCTTCATGAACTTAATACTCTAGATGCAGGCAGGAGTCGGTCGATGTGTGGAGTAATAGTAGCAGATGTAGGCAGGAGTCGGTCTACTTGACATGGATGTGATACCTATATTCATGATCATTGCCTTAGATATCATCATAACTTTGTGCTTTTCTATCAATTGCTCGGCAGATATTCTTTCACCGACCATAATATTCCCTAACTTGAGAGAAGCCTCTAGTGAAACCTATGGCTCCGGGGTCTATTTTCCATCATATAATCTTCTATTTTCCATCATATAAGTTTCCGATTTACTTCGTTTGCAGTCTTTTACTTTACGATCTATAAACCAAAAATCCCAAAAATATTTACTTTGTCGTTTATCTATCTCTATCAGATCTCACCTTTGCGAGTAACCGTGAAGGAATTGACAACCCCTTTATCACATTGGGTGCAAGTTGTTGTTTGTTTGTGCAGGTATTCGGTGACTTATTCGTTGTCTCCTACTGGATTGATACCTTGGTTTTAAACTAAGGGAAATAATTACGCTACTTTGTTGCATCACTATCAAATTCGGGGCTCCGCAGACCCAAGATAGATTCGAATTCTGGGGTGCATGCGAAGAACTCAAACTCCCTGGTCTGCCTATCTGACGATCCCATGGCCAAACTCGATGAACTGTTAAGGAGCGGGACAAGGCAGTTTACCCAGGTTCGGGCCACCTTGCGGTGTAATTCCCTACTCCTACTTTGTGGTGGATTTGCCTCAGGGTGGGATGATGATGAACTAGTACAGAGGAAGATCAACCTGAGGAGGTGTGTTCTTGTGCTTGTGTCTGCTGGTGAGGATGGACTCGATCTGGATATCTCTTTATCCTCTATGGTGGTCGCTAGGCTAAACTTATAGTGGCCTTGGTCCTCTTCCCCAAAATGAAGGCGGGAAGGGATCCCACAACAGCCAAATTCGAAGTAAGAAAACTAGTACATCTTATCCTAACGAAAGGTGGTCTGTGAGTGCAAAGCTTCTGGTTGTAACGCTCTGCTGGACTCGGCGATGACCTCCATCCTGCCGTGCTGGCGGTCTTGGTCTTGTAGCATGCAAACGGAAACCTTTGGTCGATGCCTAGGGACTCCGCGCCTGCGCTTGCCTCTTTAGCACGAAATTGGAAACCTGTTGTAGTGCGCCCGCTAGCACCCGCCTGGCCTTGGTCGTCAAGGCTTGCGTCATCTGAATCCTCACAAGGTGAGGGCTTGCATAGAAATCTTAGCCCCTCAGGAGTCAGCCTAAGGAGGCCGCTCCTTCTAGGGGTCTTGGAATCGTCCACCTCGCGAGTCTTGGCCCCTCACGAGGGTCTGGTGTTATTCATGCTGAAGGTGGTCCGTACCAGGCCGTTGGTGGAGCCACACCGTGGGTCGTAGGAAGGCAAGTTTGGGTACCCTGGTCCCCAGAACGACGATAATCATCCTTTCCTCTTCAAGGGAAAAACCAACGCAAGCTCAAGAAGTAGTAGTTGCCTCGGGACGAGAGTGTCTATGCACGTATGAATGTAGGAGGTCTGAATCCTCTCTATGGTTGCCATGGGCCTCCTTTTATAGATAAAGGGGTCACCACAGTGGCAAATCAATCATTACATATTGATTAGATAGCAAACAGTGCTATCATACCTAACTCTGCTGGTTGACATAGCGCATTAAATCCGCCACTTAGTGTCACATCGCAGCTTGCCCGGTAGGCCTTGCCAGGCTATTTTTCCAGCTTTGCGCCTACTTGCTTGACACGTCTCAGGACGGGTGTTGCTTGGAGGCATTCGCTATAGGAAGTGGCTGCCATGTGGCAGGGAGCAGCCACTTAGTCACTTAGGAGCTCGACACCGCAGTTATTGATGACGTGTGTGCCGTGAGGTGGTGTGGTGGAGTGGTTTGCCTCTGTGACCACCGGCAGGCCTGCCAGGACAATCTGGGGGCTTGCTCCGAGGCAACCCCAACCTTGCCAAGCTCGCCTGCCTAGAAAGGGAGGTTCTTTCCTTAGTGATATCTTGCTTCTCTGGCTCGTCTTGGTCTTCTTGATCTGTACTTTGATCTTTCAAAGAACTGATCCCTAGTGCTTGGTCTGATCTTGATGTTGTAATCTTGTCCTTAGGCCTGTGCATAGTCTGGGCAACGGACCCAGGGTTTGGTGCACCGACACATTTCTTTTTCATGATGATTGTGTAGAAGCCTTTTAAACACTTTAAGAAAGCCTGAATTTCTGCACCTATTGTGCAACCACCTGACTGGAACTTGCCTTTTGAAATCATGTGTGATGCTAGTGATTATGCTGTTGGTGTTGTTTTAGGAGAAAGAGTTGATAAGAAACTAAATGTTACCCATTATGCTAGTGAAACTCTAGACAGTGCCCAAAGAAATTATGCTACTACTGAAAAAGAATTCTTAGCAGTTGTGTTTGCTTGTGATAAATTCAGATCTTACATTGTTGATTCTAAAGTGATTGTTCACACTAATCATGCTGCTATTAAATATCTTATGGAAAAGAAAGATGCTAAACCTAGACTCATTAGGTGGGTTCTCTTGCCACAAGAATTTGACTTGCATATCACTCATAGAAAAAGGAGCTAAGAAACCCCGTAGCGGATAACTTGTCTAGGCTAGAAAATATTCTTGATGACCCACAACCTATTAATGATAGTTTTCCTAATGAGCAATTAGCTGTAATAAATGACTCTCATAACACTCCTTGGTATGCTGACTATGCTAATTATATTGTTGCTATATATACCACCTAGTTTGACTTACCAACAAAAGGAGACTTGAGTATCGGGTATGGGCGCTCCCCTTGGCTTCTGCCGAGCTTGGGGGAGGTGCCCCGGTATTGTATCACCTCCACTATCTTTTGCCTTTATTTATCTTAGTTCGATCCTTAGTTGTCTTTTCCCTTAGTTGAATCAAAGTTTAGTTTGATCCTTTCTTTTTGAGTGCTTACTTAGTGATCTATACTTGTAATTGTGTGCGAGATATATAATAAAGTTTAGTTTGAGTTTTGCATTCTTTATTTTCATGTACAATATAAATAAAGGAAATAAATGGAAAAGATCGTATGCTAATCTTATGGTAAGTAATGACATCACATAAGGAAGAGTATAAGTAGTAAAATTTATTGGAGATTGACAAACATAGCATTGGTCAATGATGCAATTCATGAAAGAATGGACAAGGGTAGAGAAGATTCACATGCAAATACACTATCTTGGACATATTTTTTGATTGTGAGCCCCCATCAAAATATTATATGCCAAAATTGTTGACGTTGGACAAGGAAGAAAACACAATGATTTATGTTTGTTCATATTCACATAGAAGTTATATTGTCATAGATCCTTTTACATGTGTTGTTTGCCCCCCCCCCATCTTTGGTAGCCAAAAATTCCGCGCTATGTAGAGATACTACTTGTGCATCCAAGACCCTTAAACCAAAATCTTGTTTTGAGAGTCCACCATACCTTCAAGTAAGTTGTCATCAATGCAATAAGGAAATAAAAATTGCTTCTAAATGTGTTAGATCATTTAGTGTACGAGAAAATTGAGCATTGTACGAACTTCTGATGGCAAGGAATAAAAGTGACAAACTGCATAATAAATGTTGCTATCATAAGGGGCAATATAACATGATGTTCTTTTGCACTAAGAGATTGAGCATACAACCAAAAAGTGCATGGCAACCTCCGCTTACCTCTGCGAAGGGCCTATTTTTTACTTTTATGTATTTACTTTTATGCAGGAGTCAAAGTATCTCTCTCTATTCCGTTTTATTTTCTCTTTTGGCAAGCACCATGTGGTGAGGAAAGATCTAGGCACACATATCCACTTGGATATGGGTGGGCATGAGTTATTATTGTTGACATCACCCTTAAGGTGAATACATTGGAAGGCAAAACGATAAGCCCCTATCTTTCTATGTGTTCGGTTGAAACTTTTTGCTCATGTGTATGGGGTGAGTGTTAGCAATCATAGAAGACTATATGATGGTTGAGTATGTGGACTTGCCAAAACGCTCCTACACATGACCCTTCGTAAAAAGATGAAGAATTATAGTTGCAAAGTTGACTGAGAACATAGTTTGTTGGTTTTCAATAGAGTTTATGCTTTATACTCTGATGTTGTGATGAATTGTAACTTGTTCATGAGAAGTTGATGGTAAACATTATGTGATAAAAGTTCTGTGATAAAGTTTTATGTTAAAGTTTGTTGTTGTTATAATAATATACATGATGCTTCTATGTTCGTATTTTGTTTTTATCGACACCTCTCTCCCTAAGCATGTGGACATGTTTTTGGATATCGGTTTTCGCTTGAGGACAAGCGAGGCCTAAGCTTGGGGGAGTTGATACGTCCATTTTGCATCATCATTACCTACTATTATTTATAATATTTTTATGCATAATAATGCTTTTTGGAGTAATTATAATGCCTTTTCTCGCATAATATGCAAGGTTCACACAAAGAGGGAGAACACCGACAGCTGGATTTCTGGACCTAAAAAAGCTATGTCAGGCCACCTATTCTGCACAACTACAAATGAGCTGAAACTTCACGGAGATTTTTATGGAATATATAAGAATTATTGGAGCAAATAACTACCAGAGGGGACCCACCAGGTGGGCACAACCCACCTGGGCGTGCCAGGGCCCCCAGGCGGACCCTGTTGGGTTGTGCCCTCATCGGCCCAGCTCTAGTGCCCCTCTTTTGGTATATAAGTCATTTTGACCTAGAAAAAAAATGAAGAGAGTACTTTCGGGAGGAAGCGCCACCGTCTTGAGGTGGAACTTGGGCAAGAGCACTTTTGCCCTCCGGCGAAGCGATTCCGCCGGGGGGACTTCCTTCCCAAAGGGGGAAATCATTGTCATCATCATCACCAACAACTCTCCCATCTTGGGGAGGGAAATCTCCATCAACTTCTTCAACAGCACCATCTCATCTCAAACCCTAGTTCATCTCTTGTGTTCAATCTTTGTACCGGAACCTTAGATTGGTGCTTGTGGGTGACTAGTAGTGTTGATTACATCTTATAGTTGATTACTATATGGTTTATTTGGTGGAAGATTATATGTTAAGATCCATTATGCTATTTAATACCCCCTCTTATCTTGAGTATGAATATCATTTGTGATTAGTTACTTTTGTTCTTGTGTTCATGGGAGAAATCTTGTTGCAAGTAATCATGTGAACTAGATATGTGGTCAATATTTTGATGGTATGTATGTTTTGATTCCCTTAGTGGTGTCATGTGAATGTCGACTACATGGCACTTCACCTTATTAGGGCCTAAGGGAATGCATTGTGGAGTAGTTATTAGATGATGGGTTGCGAGAGTGATAGAAGCTTAAACCATAGTTTATGCGCTACTTCGTAAGGGACTGATTTGGATCCAAAAGTTTAATGATATGGTTAGATTTTATCTTGATAATTTTCTCATAGTTGTGGATGCTTGCGAGGGGGTTAATCATAAATAGGAGGTTTTTTCATGTAAGAACAACACCTAAGCACCGATCCACCCACATATCAAGTTGTTAAAGTAGCGAACACGAATCAAACCAACACGATCAAAGTGACTAGATTAAATTCTCGTGTACCATCATGTAAGTTTTTCTTATCATAAGCGATCATTTTGCCTGTCCTTTGCCTCAAAAGGATTGGGCTACCTTGCTGCACTTTTGTTACCATTACCGTTACTTGCTCATTACAAATTATCTTTCTACTAAACTACTCATTACTTATAATTTCAGTGCTTGCAGATAATACCTTTCTCCTCGTTGGGTTTAACACTCTTACTTATTGAAAGGACTGTGATTGATCCCCTATACTGGTGGGTCATCACTTCCTCCTCCCTCGCCAGCAGCGGGACGCCCCAATGTGGGCCTACAAGTATGAAGACCCCGTCGCCGTGCTCCACTTCTAGGGCACCACCCACGACAAGCTGTGGAAGGTGCTATTCAAACCCCAGAAGGAGTGGTCTGCCAAGGAGGAGGATATCGGCCTCGACGCCGAGCACCCCCCTAGGAAGGAAATGATGCTTTTACTATCTTGTGTTTGGTTATTTGTTTTTCAACAAGAGCCTGTATTTCTTCCCCTTCTTTGCAGGGCTGGCTCGAAAAAGCCGCGTAGATGGACAACCTGGCCCCGCATCCCAAAGACCCCGGGTCAGCTCTGTTAGAAGAGAAGCTAAACTTGGCACCGTACAAGGTGTCGGAAAATAAAGAGAAGAAGAAGGGCGGGGTAAGGGAGACCATAGAATGCCTCTGCTCAAGAGCACACCCGGACACTAAGTCCAGGGAGATCCAAGCTCCCTCTGCCCCCGAGGGGTAGCAGGAGGAGGACGAGGAGGAGAGCGACTCCTCCCGTACGAGGAAGAGGGCGGTGTGAAAAGATACCATGGAGTAGCAACCACTCCCCCTATGCCCTGAAGAAATAGCGTAGGCCCAAGTTGGCCCCCCTACTTTCTGAAGAGGAATCCACAATGTACGAAGATGTTCCCAAGAGGAACCCCAGGGCCAAACCCCTGGCCGAAAGGTACAGATCTAGAGATTTCTAGGCACTAGTTTTATTTTGTCTATTACTAACAGTATGTGTGCACTTCATGTTGAAGCCCACCGCGCGACCTCCCTAACGACCAAGTCACGGAGGGGAATTCTCGTCCAGCCAAACTGGTGGAGAGCGGGACCACGTCGTGCTCTACGCCTCCTCCGATCATAGGGAGACCAGGGAGATGTTGTCCCCATGGACCCCTCCCAGCGCAGACACGGGAGGTGGAGACGAGGTTATGGCCGAGGCCAATACCTCGATAACTGAAGACCAGGAGGGCGGATCCCTCCTAGGAAACAAAAAGGGGGAGTCCGATCAACCAGAGTCCTCCCAAAAAACGACTCCGGAGCCCCCAAGGCCTTTGGAGGCGTCAATTCCACCCTATGCCGAAGGTGGAGCCAGGGCACCGCCGCCAGCACTGAACACCGGTAGTTTGGTTGCGGCTCAGTGGATGGATGTGATGGAGGAGGCTTTGAACAACTCCTCCGTCGTTGCGGAGCACCGTGCCCTAATGGGCCTGGTGTTGCAAAGTGTTCAGTCCGTTAACAACATACTTAAGGAAGACATCAGTGGCCTCCTGTCGGGCTTTGAGGTAAGACATGTAATAATTTTCAGAAAGTTCTAACATCCTTGTATATAGCAGTCCCCGTGTCGGTGTCCAAACCGGCGGATCTCGGGTAGGGGGTCCCGAACTGTGCGTCTAGGCCGGATGGTAACAGGAGGCAAGGGACACGAAGTTTTACCCAGGTTCGGGCCCTCTCGATGGAGGTAAAGCCCTAGGTCCTGCTTGATTAATATTGATGATATGGGTAGTACAAGAGTAGATCTACCACGAGATCAGAGAGGCTAAACCCTAGAAGCTAGCCTATGGTATGATTGTTGATGTGTATGTTGTCCTACGGACTAAAACCCTCCAGTTTATATAGACACTGGATAGGGTTAGGGTTACATAGAGTCGGTTACAATGGTAGGAGATATGAACATCCGTATCGCCAAGCTTGCCTTGCACGCCAAGGAAAGTCCCTTCCAGACACGGGACGGAGTCTTCAATCTTGTATCTTCATAGTCCAGGAGTCCGTCTGAAGGTATAGTTCGGCTATCCGAACACCCCCTAATCCAGGACTCCCTCAGTAGCCCCTGAACCAGGCTTCAATGACGACGAGCCCGGCGCGCAGATTGTCTACGACATTGCAAGGCGGGTTCCTCCTCCAAGTAATTCATAGAAGATTTTGAACACAAAGATAGTGTCCGGCTCTGCAAAATAAGTTTCCACATATTGCCATAGAGAGAATAATATTTACACAAATCTAATCCGCTGACGTATTCCGTAGTGTGACATCACACCACGGCCAAGCTTTTATTCGAACCGTTTTACTGTCCCATCTTAGCGCGTTACGCGAGGCAGTTTCCTTGGCACGTCTTATTAAAGCAGATTTCGTGTCCCCTTATACCGGGATTCTCATCAATACGGGCGTGGGTAACCCAACCGCGCCATAGATTACGGCGCTTGGAGATAAGCGAGTTTTACCAGGCTGGTGGGGACACGTAGTTGCGTCCATCCATGTAAGGGGATAAGGATCCACCTTTTCACCCATGCCTTCTTCCTCCTTTGCCTATCCATTCTTGCGTACTCGAGCTCCAGCGCCCAAGTCCGCACTACCACCTCAACCTTCTCCAGTCATGTCCGGAGCGGGAGGCAAGTGGATGGTCTCCTCCGTCACGGAGGGACACATCAAAAAGCTGAGGAAGGCCGGATATCTGGCTAGCGATATCGTGCACCGGCTTCCCGAAAAGGGGCAGCTCATCCCCACTCCTAGGCCCCATGAGAGGGTGGTATTCCTCCCCCATTTCCTCCGCGGACTGGGCTTCCCTCTGCATCCATTTGTCCGGGGGCTCATGTTCTACTACGGCCTGTATTTCCACGATCTGGCCCCAAACTTCGTCCTCAACATCTCGGCGTTCATCGTCATGTGCGAGGCGTTCCTCCGCATCCGCCCCCATATTAGCCTATGGCTTAAGACTTTCAACATCAAGCCGAAGGTGGTGCGCGGCAGCCAAGCGGAGTGCGGCGGTGCCATGGTTGGCAAGATGGCCAACGTCCTGTGGCTCGAGGGCTCCTTTGTGGAGACCCTGAAGGGGTGGCAATCGGGGTGGTTTTACATCACCGATCCGTGCGACCCCGAATGGGTCGCAGCCCCCCGAGTTTCGGTCCGGACCCCCTACGCGGCTCACCTCCTGAAAGGAGACCGGCCTATCGTGGGGTAAAAAAGGAGAGCTGACCAGACTCCAAACATGCGTCCAAACCCTGGTGAACAAGAAACTCAAACTTGTCAACATAGTCCAGGTTATGCTCATCCACCTGACCCTCCCGTGTCAACGACGGGCCTTCAATCTGTGGGATTTCGTGTTGGGGAACGTTGCAGAAAATTAAAATTTTTCCTACGGTTTCACCAAGATCCATCTATGAGTTCATCTAAGCAACGAGTCAAGGGAGAGAGTTTGCATCTACATACCACTTGTAGATCACAAGCGGAAGCTTGCCAAGGAGATGGCGATGATGGAGTCGTACTCGAACGTGATTCGGATCACCGATGTCCTAGTGCTGAACGGACAGCACCTCCGCGTTCAACACACGTACGGGACGGGAGACGTCTCCTCCGTCTTGATCCAGCAAGGAGGAAGGAGAGGTTGAGGAAGGCAGCTCCAACGGCAGCACGACGGCGTGGTGTAGTTGACGCGGCAGTATTCCGACAGGGCTTCACCAAGCACGTACGGAGGAGGAGATGTGTTGGGGAGGGGAGGGGCTGCGCCTTGAGTATTGGTGTGTTGCAGCCCTCCCCTCACCCCTCTATATATAGGGGAAAGGGCAAGGGGGGCCGGCCCTTTAGGGAAAACCCTAGGGGGGGTGGCGGCCAAGGGGTGGGGGGCTTGCCCCCCAAGCAAAGGGGGTGCGCCCCCTTTAGGGTTCCCCCCCCCCACCCCTAGGCGCATGGGCCCAAGGAGGGGAGCGCGCCAAGCCCACTAGGGGCTGGCTGTTATACCCACGCAGCCCAAGTGGCCCCCCGGGAGGGGTGGCCCCTCCCGGTGGACCCTCGGAACCCTTCCGGTGGTCCCGGTACAATACCGGTATAACCCCGAAACTTTCCGGTGCCCGTTTAACAACTTCCCATATATAAAACTTTACCTCCGGACCATTCCGGAACTCCTCGTGACGTCCGGGATCTCATCCGGGACTCTGAACAACATTAGGTAGTCACATACTAGTCTTCCTAACAACCCTAGCGTCACCGAACCTTAAGTGTGTAGACCCTACGGGCTCGGGAGACATGCAGACATGACCGAGACCACTCTCGGGCAATAACCAACAGCGGGGTCTGGATACCCATGTTGGCTCCCACACGCTCCTCGATGATTTCATCGGTTGAACCACGATGTCGAGGATTCGATCAAACCCTGTATACAATTCCCTTTGTCAATCGGTACGTTACTTGCCTGAGACTCGATCGTCGGTATCCTAATACCTTGTTCAGTCTCGTTACCGGCAAGTCACTTTACTCATACCGTAATGCATGATCCCGTGGCCAACACATTGGTCACCTTGAGCTCATTATGATGATGCATTACCGAGTGGGCCCAGAGATACCTCTCCGTCATACGGAGTGACAAATCCCAGTCTCGATCCGCATAAAACAATAGATACTTTCGGAGATACCTGTAGTGCACCTTTATAGTCACCCAGTTACGTTGTGACGTTTGATACACCCAAAGCACCCCTACGGTATCCAGGAGTTACACGCTCTCATGGTCAAAGGAAGAGATACTTGACATTGGCAAAGCTCTAGCAAACGAACTACACGATCTTTGTGCTATGCTTAGGATTGGGTCTTGTCCATCACATCATTCTCCTAATGATGTGATCCCGTTATCAACGACATCCAATGTCCATAGCCAGGAAACCATAACTATCTGTTGATCACAACGAGCTAGTCAACTAGAGGCTCACTATGGACATATTGTGGTCTATGTATTCACACGTGTATTATGATTTCCGGATAATACAGTTATAGCATGAATAAAAGACAATTATCATGAACAATGAAATATAATAATACTTTTATTATTGCCTCTAGGGCATATTTCCAACAGTCACCCACTTGCACTAGAGTCACTAATCTAGTTACATTGTGATGAATCGAACACCCATAGAGTTTTGGTGTTGATCATGTTTAGCTCGCGAGAGAGGTTTAGTCAACGGATCAGCGACATTCAGATCCGTATGTACTTTGCAAATTTCTATGTCTCCATCTTGAACATTTTCACGGATGGAGTTGAAATGACGCTTGATGTGCCTGGTCTTCTTGTGAAACCTGGGCTCCTTAGCAAGGGCAATAGCTCCAGTGTTGTCACAGAAGAGTTTGATTGGCCCCGATGCATTGGGTATGACTCCTAGGTCGGTGATGAACTCCTTCACCCAAATAGCTTCATGCGCTGCCTCCGAGGCTGCCATGTACTCCGCTTCACATGTAGATCCCGCCACGACGCTCTGCTTGCAGCTGCACCAGCTTACTGCTCCACCATTCAACATATACATGTATCCGGTTTGTGACTTAGAGTCATCCAGATCTGTGTCGAAGCTAGCGTCGACGTAACCCTTTACGACGAGCTCTTCGTCACCTCCATAAACGAGAAACATGTCCTTTGTCCTTTTCAGGTACTTCAGGATATTCTTGACTGCTGTCCAGAGTTCCTTGCCGGGATTACTCTGGTATCTTGCTACCAAACTTACGGCAAGGTTTACATCAGGTCTGGTACACAGCATGGCATACATAATAGATCCTATGGCTGAAGCATAGGGGATGACACTCATCTCTTCTTTATCTTTTGCCGTGGTCGGTGACTGAGCTGAGCTCAATCTCACACCTTGTAACATAGGCAAGAACCCTTTCTTGGACTCATCCATTTTGAACTTTTTCAAAATCTTATCAAGGTATGTGCTTTGTGAAAGACCTATGAGGCGTCTCGATCTATCTCTATAGATTTTGATGCCTAATATATAAGTAGCTTCTCCAAGGTCCTTCATTGAAAAACATTTGTTCAAGTAGGCCTTAATGTTGTCCAGAAATTCTATATTATTTCCCATCAAGAGTATGTCATCCACATATAATATGAGAAATGCTACAGAGCTCCCACTCACTTTCTTGTAAACGCAGGCTTCTCCATAAGTCTGCATAAACCCAAACACTTTGATCATCTCATCAAAGCGAATATTCCAACTCCGAGATGCTTGCACCAGCCCATAAATGGATCGCTGGAGCTTGCATACTTTGTTAGCGTTCTTAGGATCGACAAAACCTTCTGGCTGCATCATATATAGCTCTTCCTTAAGATGCCCGTTAAGGAATGCCGTTTTGACGTCCATCTGCCATATCTCATAATCATAGTATGTGGCAATTGCTAACATGATTCGGACGGACTTAAGCTTCACTACGGGAGAGAATGTCTCGTCATAGTCAATCCCTTGAACTTGTCGATAACCCTTAGCGACAAGTCGAGCTTTATAGATGGTAACATTTCCATCCGCGTCCGTCTTCTTCTTAAAGATCCATTTGTTTTCTATCGCTCGCCAATCATCGGGCAAGTCAGTCAAAGTCCATACTTTGTTTTCATGCATGGATTCTATCTCGGATTTCATGGCTTCTAGCCATTTGTTGGAATCTGGGCCCGCCATCGCTTCTTCATAGTTCGAAGGTTCACCATTGTCTAACAACATGATTTCCAGGACAGGGTTGCCGTACTACTCTGGTGCGGAACGTGTCCTTGTGGACCTACGAAGTTCAGTAGCAACTTGATCCGAAGTACCTTGATCATCATCATTGGTTTCCTCTTCAGTTGGTGTGGGCATCACAGGAACATTTTCCTGAGCTGCACCACTTTCCCGTTCGAGAGGTAGTACTTCATCGACTTCTACTTTCCTCCCACTTACTTCTTTCGAGAGAAACTCTTTTTCCAGAAAGCATCCATTTTTGGCAACAAAGATCTTGCCTTTGGATCTTAAGTAGAAGGTATACCCTACAGTTTCCTTAGGGTATCCTATGAAGACGCATTTTTCCGACTTGGGTTCGAGCTTTTCAGGTTGAAGTTTCTTGACATAAGCATCGCATCCCCAAACTTTTAGAAACGACAACTTAGGTTTCTTCCCAAACCATAATTCATACGGTGTCGTCTCAACGGATTTAGACGGTGCCCTATTTAAAGTGAATGTAGCTGTCTCTAGAGCGTATCCCCAAAATGATAGCGGTAAATCGGTAAGAGACATCATAGACCGCACCATATCCAATAGAGTGCCATTACGACATTCGGACACACCGTTTCGCTGAGGTGTTCCAGGCGGCGTGAGTTGTGAAACGATTCCACATTTCCTTAAGTGCGTGCCAAATTCGTGACTTAAATATTCTCCTCCACGATCTGATCGTAGGAACTTTATCTTTCGGTCATGTTGATTCTCCACCTCATTCTGAAATTCCTTGAACTTTTCAAAGGTCTCAGACTTGTGTTTCATTAAGTAGATATACCCATATCTACTTAAGTCGTCAGTGAGAGTGAGAACATAACGATATCCTCCGCGAGCCTCAACGCTCATTGGACCGCACACATCGGTATGTATGATTTCCAACAAGTTGGTTGCTCGCTCCATTGTACCGGAGAACGGAGTCTTGGTCACTTTGCCCATGAGGCATGGTTCGCATGTGTCAAATGATTCATAATCAAGAGACTCCAAAATTCCATCAGCATGGAGCTTCTTCATGCGTTTGACACCAATGTGACCAAGGCGGCAGTGCCACAAGTATGTGGGACTATCGTTATCAACTTTACATCTTTTGGCATCTACACTATGAACATGTGTAATATTACGCTCGAGATTCATTAAGAATAAACCATTGACCATCGGAGCATGACCATAAAACATATCTCTCATATAAATCGAACAACCATTATTCTCAGACTTAAATGAGTAGCCATCTCGAATTAAACGAGATCCAGATACAATGTTCATGCTCAAACTTGGCACTAAATAACAATTATTAAGGTTCAAAACTAATCCCGTAGGTAAATGTAGAGGCAGCGTGCCGACGGCGATCACATCGACTCTAGAACCATTCCCGACGCGCATCGTCACCTCGTCCTTCGCCAGTCTCCGTTTATTCCGCAGCTCCTTTGGTGTTGCCGGCCTTCTTATCCGCTAAGTATTTGGGGCAGTTCCGCTTCCAGTGACCCTTCCCCTTGCAATAAAAGCACTCAGTCTCAGGCTTGGGTCCATTCTTTGACTTCTTCCCGGCAACTGGCTTACCGGGCGCGGCAACCTCCTTGCCGTCCTTCTTGAAGTTCTTCTTACCCTTGCCCTTCTTGAACTTAGTGGTCTTATTGACCATCAACACTTGATGTTCTTTCTTGATTTCAACCTCTGCTGACTTCAGCATAGAAAATACTTCAGGAATGGTCTTTACCATCCCCTGCATATTGTAGTTCATCACAAAGCTCTTGTAGCTTGGTGGGAGCGACTGGAGGATTCTGTCAATGACCGCCTCATCTGGGAGGTTAATATTTAGCTGGGTCATACGGTTGTGTAACCCAGACATCTTCAGGATGTGTTCACTGACAGAACTGTTTTCCTCCATCTTACAACTGTAGAACTTGTCGGAGACATCATATCTCTCGACCCGGGCGTGAGCTTGGAAAACTAGTTTCAGCTCTTCGAACATCTCATATGCTCCGTGATGCTCAAAACGCTTTTGGAGCCCCGGTTCTAAGCTGTAAAGCATGCCGCACTGAACGAGGGAGTAATCATCAGCACGAGACTGCCAAGCATTCATAATGTCTTGGTTCTCTGGGATGGGAGCGTCACCTAGCGGTCCTTCTAGGACATATTGTTTCCTGGCAGCTATGAGGATGATCCTCAGGTTCCGGACCCAGTCCATATAGTTGCTGCCATCATCTTTCAGCTTGGTTTTCTCTAGGAACGTGTTGAAGTTCGTGTTGACATGAGCGTTGGCCATTTGATCTACAAGACATATTTGCAAAGGTTTTAGACTAAGTTCATGATAATTAAGTTCTAATCAAATTATGAACTCCCACTTAGATTAGACATCCCTCTAGTCATCTAAGTGTTACACGATCCGAGTCGACTAGCCCGTGTCCGATCATCACGTGAGACGGACTAGTCATCATCGGTGAACATTCTCATGTTGATCGTATCTTTCATACGACTCGTGTTCGACCTTTCGGTCTCCGTGTTCCGAGGCCATGTCTGCACATGCTAGGCTCGTCAAGTTAACCCTAAGTGTTTTCGCTATGTAAAACTGTCTTACACCCGTTGTATGTGAATGTAAGAATCCATCACACCCGATCATCACGTGGTGCTTAGAAGCGACGAACTGTAGCAACGGTGCACAGTTAGGGGAGAACACTTCTTGAAATTTTGTAAGGGATCACCTTATTTACTACCGTCATCCTAAGTAAACAAGATGCATAAACATAATAAACATCACATGCAATTATATAGTTGTGACATGATATGGCCAATATCATATAGCTCCATTGATCTCCATCTTCGGGGCTCCATGATCATCTTGTCACCGGCTTGACACCATGATCTCCATCATCATGATCTCCATCATCGTGTCTTCATGAAGTTGTCACACCAACGACTACTTCTACTTCTATGACTAACGCGTTTAGCAATGAAGTAAAGTAAGTTACATGGCGTTCTTCAATGACACAGGTCATACAAAAAATAAAGACAACTCCTATGGCTCCTGCCGGTTGTCATACTCATCGACATGCAAGTCATGAATCCTATTACAAAGAACATGATCTCATACATCACAATTCATCATTCATCACAACTTCTGGCCATATCACATCACTTGATCAATTGCTGCAAAAACAAGTTAGACGTCCTCTAATTGTTGTTGCATCTTTTACGTGGCTGCAATTGGGTTCTAGCAAGAACGTTTTCTTACCTACGAATAACCACAACGTGATTTTGTCAACTACTATTTACCCTTCATAAGGGCCCTTTTCATCGAATCCGCTCCAACTAAAGTGGGAGAGACAGACACCCGCCAGCCACCTTATGCAACTAGTGCATGTTAGTCGGTGGAACCGGTCTCACGTAAGTGTACGTGTAAGGTTGGTCCGGGCCGCTTCATCCCACAATACCGCCGAAGCAAGAAAAGACTAGTAGAGGCAAGTAAGATGACAAGATCCACGCCCACAACAAAATTGTGTTCTACTCGTGCAAAGAGAACTACGCATAGACCTAGCTCATGATGCCACTGTTGGGGAACGTTGCAGAAAATTAAAATTTTAACTACGGTTTCACCAAGATCCATCTATGAGTTCATCTAAGCAACGAGTCAAGGGAGAGAGTTTGCATCTACATACCACTTGTAGATCACGAGCGGAAGCTTGCCAAGGAGATGGCGATGATGGAGTCATACTCGAACGTGATTCGGATCACCGATGTCCTAGTGCTGAACGGACAGCACCTCCGCGTTCAACACACGTACGGGACGGGAGACGTCTCCTCCGTCTTGATCCAGCAAGGAGGAAGGAGAGGTTGAGGAAGGCAGCTCCAACGGCAGCACGACGGCGTGGTGCAGTTGACGCGGCAGTATTCCGACAGGGCTTCGCCAAGCACGTACGGAGGAGGAGATGTGTTGGGGAGGGGAGGGGCTGCGCCTTGAGTATTGGTGTGTTGCAGCCCTCCCCTCACCCCTCTATATATAGGGGAAAGGGCAAGGGGGGCCGGCCCACTAGGGAAAACCCTAGGGGGGCGGCGGCCAAGGGGTGGGGGGCTTGCCCCCCAAGCAAAGGGGGTGCGCCCCCTTTAGGGTTTCCCCCCCCCACCCCTAGGCGCATGGGCCCAAGGAGGGGGGCGCGCCAAGCCCACTAGGGGCTGGCTGCTATACCCACGCAGCCCAAGTGGCCCCCCGGGAGGGGTGGCCCCTCCCGGTGGACCCTCGGAACCCTTCCGGTGGTCCCGGGACAATACCGGTATAACCCCGAAACTTTCTGGTGCCCGTTTAACAACTTCCCATATATAAAACTTTACCTCCGGACCATTCCGGAACTCCTCGTGACGTCCAGGATCTCATCCGGGACTCCGAACAACATTCGGTAGTCACATACTAGTCTTCCTAACAACCCTAGCGTCACCGAACCTTAAGTGTGTAGACCCTACGGGCTCGGGAGACATGCAGACATGACCGAGACCACTCTCGGGAAATAACCAACAGCGGGGTCTGGATACCCATGTTGGCTCCCACACGCTCCTCGATGATTTCATCGGTTGAACCACGATGTCGAGGATTCGATCAAACCCTGTATACAATTCCCTTTGTCAATCGGTACGTTACTTGCCTGAGACTCGATCGTCGGTATCCTAATACCTTATTCAGTCTCGTTACCGGCAAGTCACTTTACTCGTACCGTAATGCATGATCCCGTGGCCAACACATTGGTCACCTTGAGCTCATTATGATGATGCATTACCGAGTGGGCCCAGAGATACCTCTCCGTCATACGGAGTGACAAATCCCAGTCTCGATCCGCATAAAACAATAGATACTTTCGGAGATACCTGTAGTGCACCTTTATAGTCACCCAGTTACGTTGTGACGTTTGATACACCCAAAGCACCCCTACGGTATCCAGGAGTTACACGCTCTCATGGTCAAAGGAAGAGATACTTGACATTGGCAAAGCTCTAGCAAACGAACTACACGATCTTTGTGCTATGCTTAGGATTGGGTCTTGTCCATCACATCATTCTCCTAATGATGTGATCCCGTTATCAACGACATCCAATGTCCATAGCCAGGAAACCATAACTATCTGTTGATCACAACGAGCTAGTCAACTAGAGGCTCACTAGGGACATATTGTGGTCTATGTATTCACACGTGTATTATGATTTCCGGATAATACAGTTATAGCATGAATAAAAGACAATTATCATGAACAATGAAATATAATAATACTTTTATTATTGCCTCTAGGGCATATTTCCAGCAGTTCGACCCGGCGGAGCATCAAACTCTAAACAGGCTCTTCGACACGATGTATGAAGATGCCTGGAGGATGCTTTTCAAGGGCGCCGAGGCTCCTGCATCCGCTACCGAGGATCGTGGATTCAGCGCGCAGCGTCACGCGCTCGCGGTAAGCTGTTTTTCCTTTTACAGGGTATCAGTTTTCCATAGTTTGATTCTATGCGGGATCTAAGCTCCCTTTCCTCTGACAGGATTGGCAGGTGACGTCCGGACAGATCAACTGTCCGGCTCCTTTGCCCGAAGGTCCAGCGGACGCTCACCTGGCGAAGCTGCTGGTTCCGGCACCCTATGTGGTACCGAAGAAGAGGGCCAAGAAGAAGGCCACGGGGACTCGAAAGAGTACCCGACGCCCGGAGGTGTCGGATTCACCATCCGACGAATCCGAGGCGCACTCCTCCCATGAAGATGAGGAGGAGGAAGAAGAGACCCCTCCCCCTCCAGCGGGGGAAGGGAAGAAAAGGAAGGCCGCCCCAACTGGGGAGGCCGAAGGGTCCAAGAAGGGGAAAACCCTTTCTCCGGACTACTCCACCGATGCCGACGACGGCAGAGGGGAGTGGGCGCCCAGGGCCAATCCGCTGGCGAAATCGTAAGTATCCGGATACCAAAGTAATTCATAGTATTCGTTTATTGCATAGCTTTCCCTTATGTCGAATGTGTTTATGCAGCCCACCCAAAGACGGGCTCGACGCGTCGTCGAGCGGCTCACTGGACTCGTCGGACATGAACTCACTTCCGACGGCTTCCTTCCCCCGCCCTACGGACGACACCGAAGTGTTGTCCCAACAGGTTCCAATCTGGGAGGAGGTGGTCCTGGAGGCGCCGCAAGGCGACCTCCCGGACTCCAGGAGTAAAGGGGATGAAACCCCCCAGGGCTCCAAGTCCGGCTCTAGGCCGGACACCGCTCCGGAACCTTCAAAGGTTCCAGAGTCCGGCGGGGGACCTGCTTCCAAGAGGAGCAAGTCCACCGTGCCGGCGGCCTCCGTCCAACCGGAGGCGCCGGACAATATGTTGGAGGCGCTCCAAGGCGCCTCCATCGACGAGGAGCACCACACTATTATGAGTGCGGTGGTCCAGAAGGTTCAGTCTGCAAAAACGGACTGACTGAAGCTTGTACTAGCCTTTTGACAGGCTTCGAGCTAAGTAAAGAAAGTGTAAATAATAGTACCGCATAGACAGTAGCCCCTGATGCTCTGTTTGGCGTTCGGGAAGGAAAGCCGAATAGAGGATCAAATAGAATTCGCAGGAGTCTAACAAAAATGAGTCAATATGCATGTGCAGGCTACCCTGCTTGCGTCCGCCGCACTGACTGCGGAAGTGGACACGCTAAAGCAGGACCTCGAAAGGTCCAAGCAAGAGCTCGAGCGTGCCATGAAGCAGCTCGAGGACAATGAAGGTAAGAAATACCTTGTTAAATATATATATATATATATATATATAAAAGGTGCAATTGCAAAAAATGACAGGATTATCATGGATATTGTTGGGGCCACGTCTGAGGTGGCGACCCTTAAGCAATCGTTGGACGAGGCCGAGAAGAGGGCAGCCTCGGAGCGCACCGAGCGGGAGAAGTATGAGGCCGAGGTTGGCAAGGTGCGGCAAGAGATCCAGGCTCTCATGGAAAAACATGAGAGTTTGGAGCGTGACGCGAGGACGCGAGCGTCCGAGCTCGCGGCGGCTATTGAAAGTGCCAAGTCTGCCAAGGCCAAATCCCAGAAGACCCTCCAGGAGTTGGATGAGGTGAAGAAGATAGCAGCGGGTAAGGCATTCTTTATGCAAAGCAAACACATAAGCGTGAGTTACTTGTTACTTACCCGAATCCGGAGTTCTCCAGGCGCGTTCGCAGATCTTCCCCAGAGTGTGTCTGATGCCGCCGCATTCTATCGAGCTGAGGAAGGCGGCTCGACAGAGAAGGTGTTCTGGTCTCAGTACGCTGAGGCTGGACACCCCGTGCCCCTGAGCGACCAGTTGAAGCAACTGGTCGAGCTCCACAAGGCGGCCGAACAGGCCATGAAGGGCCTCATAGTTCGGCTGTGGCCTGGAGAGGCTCAGCCTGGGAGCTATTTCGGGCTGGTGCGGCCGCTGGTGGAGGCCTTTCCGAGGCTTGAAGACATCAAGCGCTCCGTCTGCATTGAAGGTGCCCGTAGGGCCCTTGCCCGTGCTAAGGTGCACTGGGGCAAGCTGGATGCGGAGAAGCTTGTGAAGGATGGGCCACCGCCGGGGAAAGAGCATCGCAAGCCCGAGAATTATTATAAGGATGTTCTGAAGGGTGCCCGCCTTGTTGCGGATGAATGTACCAAGGATGTATTTTTTGAGTAAAACCCACTCGTGTTATCCTGTGCGCTGAAAACTTGTTCATATGCGCTAAGCAATGCTGCTTGAATTTAAAATATTACCTTCTGTAAGGTTGTTTATCAATAGTGAGAGATGGCGAGTCGTCGGCTTCTGCCCCCATGCCGCTAGAGCTGGGGTGTTTGGGGATAAACCTGAGCGCTCTTTTTCCCATATTTGGGTCCTTCGAGGGAGGCGCTCAGCCCAATGTACAAGGCTATCGGACTATAATGCGTGAACACTCTCACTTAGCCATAGAATTCTATAATTTTAAATTTCAGCGAAGCCCCTAGTATTCGGAAGACCGAGTTTGGGACGCTATCCACGCCTTGGCCGGATAGAGCCGGCTCCTCTCCCTAAGCGGCATAAGTCATTAGGGACTCGAAAAACCTCTCGAACAGCGACCAGCTCTCGCTTCATCATGACGGTCAGTTTTAGCTTTCTCCACCGAGGTGCTCGACCCAGCTCAACCGGGGCACAATCGCAGTGGTTCTCCTAGTGCTACCTTAGCCGATATAGCGAAACATAAGGCACCAAAACATAGGAGCCGGGCAAACCCAACTATTGACCCAAGACATGATTCAGAGCCGATGCATATAGTGCTATAAGTTTGGTGTGCCGTACTTCTGAAAGTGTTCAGACTTCTCACACCATATTGAGGGGTGCTAAAAGCCCCTGGCGTATTTTGGCCGTACCAAGTTGTACGGGTGCAACATGTCGTTAAAGAACATTTATTTATAAAAAGATAATGCAAAAAATAGACAAAAGCTATGCATTGTTTATTAAAAATAGTCGCGATCAAAGAAAAGCGATACAAGTAATGCGATAAACGAAAAGTTGGACTATTTAACATGTCTGCGCCAGGGGCAAGCTGCGGAATAGTATGCGAAACAGGTATACTGCTCGTGATAGAGACCATCTGGGATTTCCGTAATGCGGCATGGCTTGTCTGCTTCCCTGGTCCTTGCATCGTTTGTGCGGCAATTGAACTGCCGAACAGGCCTTCCGAAGAGTAGAGTCTTGGAAGTAAGAGAAAAGTAAAGAATTGGCAGCCCCTAGAACGGTTTAAGCCGTGTTTTGGGCGTGCCGTGATGGTGCCCCTCCCCCTATGCCCATGGTATTTCTAGAGCGTAGTTATGTACGCGAAGTACTGGCGTCGCCTTTTTGCGTGGGTTGGGGTTGGGGACGCATTGCTACGCCTGCTCGGAACGTGCCAGGCGGACTTGTTGTAGGTTACTCCGGGCGCGCTTAACGGTGTCCGGACGTTTAATGGCCGGACTGGAGAACTGCCTGGAGAGGCTGCTTTGTACTTCCGCTGCAAGGGCCGCCGTGTGCTCCTCCGTTCAGAGGGAGCGTTCGGTGTTTCCATTGACCGGAATTACTCCTCGAGGGCCTGGCATCTTGAGCTTAAGGTATGCATAATGCGGTACCGCATTGAACTTAGCGAATGCGGTTCGCTCGAGCAGTGCGTGATAGCCACTGCGAAACGGGACTATGTCGAAGATTAACTCCTCGCTTCAAGTGTGACTGAGCCTGTGCAGTTGGCCTCTACACCTGGTATTACGCCTTTAAAGGTTGTTTTGGTGGGCTTAATCCTCGAGGGATCTATGCCCATTTTCCGCACTGTATCCTAGTAAAGCGGGTTCAGGCTGCTGCCGCCGTCCATAAGGACACTAGTGAGATGAAATTCGTCCATAATTGGGTCTAGAACCAATGCGGCGAATCCGCCGTGACGGGTGCTAGTGGGATGGTCCCTTCGATCAAAGGTGATCGGGCAGGAGGACCATGGGTTGAACTTTGGGGCGACCGGCTCTATCGCGTATACGTCCCTTAACGCGCGCTTCCGCTCCCTCTTGGGGATGTGGGTTGCGTATATCATGTTCACCGTCCGCACTTGTGGGGGAAAACCCTTCTGTCCACTGTTGTTCGGCGGCCGGGGCTCTCGTCATCATCGCTATGCAGCCCCTTGTCTTCATTGTCAGCGCTTAGCTTGCGTGCCTGCTTGAACACCCAAGAATCCCTGTTGGTGTGATTGGCCGGCTTTTCGGGGGCGCCATGTATTTGGCACAGGCGGTCGAGTATTCGGTCCAAGCAGGATGGGCCCCTAGGATTCCTTTTGAATGGCTTTTTCCGCTGACCGGATTTAGAGCCTCTGAATCCGGCATTGACTGCCGTATCCTCAGCATTGTCATCCTTAATGTGGCGCTTCTGCTTGTTGCGACGCAACGTGCCACTAATGTCCCTGGTGTCTGAACTACCAGGGTTCTTGGTCATGTTATTGCTACGAGCAAGCCAGCTATCTTCTCCCACGCAAAAGCGGGTCATGAGTGTCGTGAGTGCTGCCATAGATTTTGGCTTTTCCTGTCCGAGGTGCCGGGCCACCCACTCGTCACGGATATTGTCTTTGAAGGCTGCTAGGGCCTCAACGTCCGGATAATCAACTATTTGATTTTTCTTTGTTAGGAACCGCGTCCAGAATTGTCTGGCCGATTCCTCTGGCTGCTGGATTACGTGACTTAGGTCATCGGCATCTGGGGGTCGCACATAAGTGCCCTGGAAATTGTCGAGGAATGCGGCTTCTAGGTCCTCCCAACAACTGATTGATCCTGTTGGCAAGCTGTTGAGCCAATGCCGAGCTGGTCCTTTAATCTTGAGTGGGAGGTATTTGATGGCGTGAAAATCGTCGCCGCGGGCCATGTGGATATGAAGGAGATAATCCTTGATCCATACCGCAGGGTCTGTTGTGCCATCATATGATTCGATGTTTACGGGTTTGAAACCCTCGGGGATTTGATGATCCATTATTTCGTCTGTAAAGCACAGTGGGTGTGCGGCACCTCTGTACTGGGCGATATCATGACGTAGCTCTAATGAACTTTGTCTACTGTGTTCGGCCCTGCCGAATTTGTGGCCGGCGTGACGGTTACCGTCTCGAGCCGTGGGGCGCCCACGCGATCCGTAGATCGATCGTGTTTGCCTTGCCTTGTCCTCCAACATGTCTCGTAAGTCCGGCGCATATTCCCGTGCCTTGGTACGGGGTGCGGCTTGAGTGAAGGGCCGGGAGGCCTCTCTGTCGCGGCCACGAGGCGGTCGGTCGGCCGCATCAAGTGCTTCCTCCTCTAATTGGGGTAGCAATCTGCGCTTTGGGTAGCTCTTGGAGGGGCGTTCGAGTTTATGCTCTTCGGCCACAAGGACTTCAGTCCATCTATCAACTAGAAAATCTTGATCAGCTCTGAGTTGTTGCTGTTTTTTCATGAGGCTTCTTGCCGTGGCCATAAGCTTGCATTGGAAACGCTTTTGCTTAACGGGATCCTCTGGCACGACGAATTCATCGTCGTCGAGGCTTGCCGCGTCTTCGGAGGGAGGCATATAATTATCGTCCTCGACCTCTCTGTCTGCCGCTCTCTCATGAGGGCTGGCTTCTCCATCCTCCTGTGCTAAACCTTGCTGGAGGGGGTTTTCTTCGGCACTCTCCGGAGTATTATTATCTCCCGTGCTGGAATCACCGTTTTTGTGTTGGCGGGATTTTGAGCGGCGCCGCTGACGCCGGCGCTTGGGCTGTTTCTTGGAGGGGTCATCCTCTGCTATTCCATCGCCCTCTCCCTCTTTTGGGGTGTCCACCATGTATATGTCATATGACGAGGTGGCTTTCCAGGGCCTAGTAGGCGCTGGTTCTTCATAGTCTCCTTCATCGGCGTCCATACCGTCGATGTCTTTGGATTCGAAGTCGAGCATGTCGGTTAAGTCGTCGACAGTGGCTACAAAGTGGGTGGTGGGTGGGTTTTGAATTTCTTCATCGTCCATACCCCAACCTTGCTGACCGTAGTCCGGCCAGGGCTCTGCTGATAAAGAGAGAGACTTTAGTGACTTCATGATATCGCCGAAAGGCGAGTGCTGAATGATGTCTGCGGCAGTGAACTCCATGATCGGCGCCCAATCAGATTCAACTAGCAGGGGCGCAGAGGGTTCGGAGTCCGGAGAGGAGTCCGGCTCCTTGGAGTCACGAGCCTCGTAGAGTACGGGGCTGGTGTTCGGCTCAATCGCCGTTTGGATCGTAGCCCCCGAGGTGGCGTCCAACCGCCCATCCTCGATCGGCGCGGTCGGCCCCAAACTAAGGGTCGGAGCTGATGCGGGTGCGGCCTCTAGGGCACTGTTCGGCGGCAGAGCTAGATCATGCTCGTCGTAACAGTGCGGCGCACTCGGCGGTGGTTCGAATCCGTCGAGGATCAAGTCCCCGTGGATGTCAGCTGTGTAGTTTAAACTTCCGAATCTGACCTGACGGCCAGGGGCATAGCTTTCGATCTATTCTAGATGGCCAAGTGAATTGGCCCGCAGTGCGAAGCCGCCAAAGACGAAGATCTGTCCAGGGAGGAAGGTCTCACCCTGGACTGCATCGCCATTGATGATCGTAGGAGCCATCGGGCCTGATGGCGATGGCACAGAGGAACTCTCAATGAAAGCATCAATTTCGGTGTCAAAACCGGCGGATCTTGGGTAGGGAGTCCAGAACTGTGCGTCTAGGCCGGATGGTAACAGGAAGCAAGGGACATGAAGTTTTACCCAGGTTCGGGCCCTCTCGATGGAGGTAAAACCCTACGTCCTGCTTGATTAATATTGATGATATGAGTAGTACAAGAGTAGATCTATCACAAGATCAGAGAGGCTAAACCCTATAAGCTAGCCTATGGTATGATTGTTGATGTGTATGTTGTCCTATGGACTAAAACCCTCCGGTTTATATAGACACTGGATAGGGTTAGGGTTACATAGAGTCAGTTACAATGGTAGGAGATCTAAACATCCATATCGCCAAGCTTGCCTTCCACGCCAAGGAAAGTCCCTTCCGGACACGGGACGGAGTCTTCAATCTTGTATCTTCATAGTCCAGCAGTCCGGCTGAAGGTATAGTTTGGCTATCCGAACACCCCCTAATCCAGGACTCCCTCACCCCGAGACTCTCTCAGGAATGAAAAACCTAGCAGGGGATCAAAAATCATGGAATCGGGACTTTTGAACAATGTGGTCTCTTCTTTTTGTAGGCCTCATCCTTAGCGGCTACCGCTAATGTCGTGGCGCTAGACAAGATGAATAGTAAGCTTAAGAGCTCTTACGAGGAGCTTGACCTTATCAACAAGCGGTTTGACGAAGTGCAAGGTTACTCCGGTCGAGACTTAGCAAGTTTACATTTTGCTTGTTAAGTAAAGTATTCAGGATTATCCCTAAGCAAGAGGTGCTTAATTATGATCGCAGTTGTAACCGCGGCGGTTGAGGGGCTCAGGGCCGAACTGAAGAAGGCCAAGGAAGAGGCGGTCAAATAGAAGGTGGCGGCCACTAAACTCAGGATGGTGATGACCGTCAGCGAGAAGCATGAGGCCAGAGTGGCTGAAGTGCAGCAGGAGCTCTAGGATGCCGTCAGTACATGTGAGGACCTTGAGCAGAAAACTAAGGACGAAGCCACCAACCTATCCAAGGTGAAGCAAGATGTCCAGGAGGCGAGGACGGGGACGCGAGGGGCCCGAGAGGAGCTCCATCAAGTGAAGCAAATTTCCAATGGTAAGCCACACTTACTCCAGAGTGTATTTGACGGCTCACACGAATCTAGCGTTCCTCAGGCGCATTTGCGGAGCTCCCGAGGAGTGCGGCGGACGTGACAAGGTATTATGCAGCTTGGGAGGGTGATACCGAACACAAGCTGTCCTGGGCACAGTTCTAATAGCCCGAACACCCTCCCCTCCTGAGCAACCAGACGAAGCAACTGATGGAGCTACATCAGATGGTGGAACCAGCCATGAAGGACCTATGTGTCTGGTTGTGGCCTGCAGAGCCAATACCGAGCAGTTACTTCAGCCTGGTGGAGAAGGTGCGTGACGTGGCCTCTCGAATTGATGCTATTAAGCACTCTGTCTGCATAGAGAGAGCTTGAATGACCTTCACGAAGACCATGGTGCATTCGCCCAAGATGAAGCTAGTTGAGATGGCCATCGGTCCCCCGCCTGCTAGAAAGGATGTAGGCACAAAGTATGTCTACCAGAGGGGGGGCTGAATGGGAGTTTTAAATTTTCTTCGGAAAACTCAAACACCTTAGAACCCAACAGTGGAAACGAATGAAAACAGAACTACAACGAGGTAGAACTAAGTACCGAAAGTAAACTACACATGCAACGAGACAAATCACATGATGGAAAACATATCGAGTGAACAAGGGTAACATAGGTGACCAGTGGTGCTTGATAGTTACAAGGAATTTGTTCGACCAGTTCGTCCTTCTACACAAGGACTACGTCTGGTCGGAGGTGTTGTGACTTAACATGGAAGATAAACTCTCTTCACCCTATTCTCCTCGACAATCGGTTCGTCAAGTAATGCCGATTACTCGTGGTAGATACTTGAAGGTAATCTCTGAACCTTTACAAACTTCTTCTTTGAGAACCACAATCACTCTTGGTTTCTAAAGAAATTGACACCTAATCGTCTATAGAGTTTGCAGCTCTCAAGAGTAATAGGCGAAGCGTACTGGACTAAGATTTGAGTGATGCTAACGACTATCTAGTTCTTTAGCTCTAGGGGTTTTCTATCGGTGGATTTTAAACTCAAATCGCTCAGAGTGTGGGTTGCTCAACAATCTTCTCAGAATCAAACGGAGCAGCCACTGGACAAAGCGGGCGCAGGGTGGCTATTTATAGCCGTAGCCTTCCCAGATGGGAAATGAAAATTTTGGACACGGGGTCCAACCAATGACCAATCGACACGTTCACAACGGTTGGATTTGGAGCAACGGTAACATAACTTGAGGAACAAGTAATGCTAACTCCTCGGTCTGAGACAAATCTCTCACAACGAAGAAGATCACAGTCTCTTGCTGGCAAGTATTTGCTCAAAGCACAAAGAGATTTCTCTCATAGCTTTCATAGGATTTGGGTTTAGCATCAGAGAATCAAAGTTTCGAACGCTACACCCCTCTTTATAGTACGGTGGTCCTATGACTCAATGAAAGAAGAAGACCAACGAGAAAAATGCTACGTATTCACTTCGTCTTTATTCTTCCTCGAGCACAATCATTTCCTTCGAACAGACACCGAACCAATTGTGTTAACTTCAATAATTTTTAGGGATCACTCTTATTAGCATCATCTTCGGTGATAACCTTCACTGCAACGCAGGGAGATTATCTTTGTTGTTTGCATCAAACTCGTTGACATGCCAGGGACCTATTACTCTGTGTGCACTAGTAAACACATAAGTCCCATACTGTTTATGTAAACAAATTCCAAAACATAAGGTGCCTATCATTGCACCAACAATCTCCCCCTTTTTGGATGGTTGAAAAAAATAGATAATCATCAAAGTGAAGATAGATAAGTGAAATGTAAAACAAATAAGAGTGAACTTGCGTTACTTGACTCGATGATGAAATATGCTCCCCTTCATGTATGCAGGGTTAGTGATATGAAATAAAATTTAGAGGATTATTCAATCATTCGAGGTATTGATTGGCACTGATGATATGTAATCCATCGAGTATATATTGCAATCATCCATAGCTTCTGATAGCAATTCCACCTGCAAGACCAATGCTTCGAGAGAAATAGTGCAGCACGCGTGGTTATTAATATTACATCACAGATCAGAAGTTTTACATGAGATCACAAATAGTCTTTAAGGCACAGGGCTCAAAAGTCTCATAAACCAGAGCAAATAAACACTGAGACCAAATCCAGCAAAGCAAATCTATCGAAAGTATCAATGTAGTTCTCCCCGTTTTTGTCAACTAGTGTCAAAAAAGTGACGAATAACATGAGTGCAAATGAGGTGAACTTGATTCACTCCGAGGCATCACTCGAAGAACTACCTGAAGATGTTTCTCATTTGGAAGTGGCTAGTACATCTTCATCGTGAGCAGCAACATAAGTTTCTTCAAGACTGGCTTGGGGCTAGAATGGATGAAGGCATATTAGGATCAGTATGGCAATTCTTGCGAGACAATACATTTCCTTCAGCAGGTTTCTCCGTGGGTGATGTTGCTTCTGATTCATCGAGCAATTTGCGCAGCTAAAACCAAAGTAAATCACTTGTTGGCTCATGAGATGGCAGTGGAGCAGTTAGACGATCTTGAAAGTCTTTGGCAGAGAACCCTTGATCGATATACTCATAGAGTTCTTTGACATCGGAGTTGCTCAATTGCTTCTTGGAGAACTTCCGAAGCAATTTCCATAGGCACTTCTTATTTTCAGCCGTGATCATGCGCACAACTTTTGTTTGTTTGTTGATTGCATTCGGTTCGGGAGCCAGTAGTTCTTTTTCTCGGTGATCCTCAACCATATGCTGCAATAGCAGCTCTTGAGCGTGCAAGCTCACTTCAAGATGTGAAGGAGGTTGAGTAGTCGGTTGTCGATCACGCTGAGGTAGCCCAGGCCCGTTGAATGTATTGTGATAATCAGGAGGGCTTCACACTGGTGCTTTCCCCAAAGAAAAATCTTCCATGACTTGTAGAGTATCACGCATAGGAGGAATGAAGCTTTTGTGACTGACTTTGGCTAAATATTCGGTGTGCATTGCATAGTAAACCACTTTCTGAAACCAAGGCACAAATACTTCGACTGTTTTTGGGTGCTGAGAAGAATCCGTCAGTATGCGTAGGAACATGTCTTTGAAATCATAGATGTATCCATGGGAGATGACATGAATGGTTTTTCGAAGAACATTAGATATAGCATTTTTCTGCGTTCATCCAAGCCATAGGACATATGGTATAGGTGAGAATATGATACAAGGTCTATTTTCCAAAGGTCAAATGCTTGGGCAAGGGAGGACTAGTGTAATCACAAATTTTCTCTTGATCCATTTTGCACCGGAAATCTTCATCGGAAATTGCATCAATATTGTGAACGCAAATTTCTGCCTTGCCATGCTCGAACCAAGGGAAATGAAAATGAGAGACAAAGTCCATTGCAGAGCACTTTATGAATTTCCCTTCGGTCATCCATTCCAGGATTCACTTGGTGCTATCAAATTCTTCACCAGAGTTGTACAAAGTGGCATAGAATTGAAGAATTATCTCTATGTTCCATGGATACTGGAACGCAAAGACATGCGTGACGCCAAAATCTTTGATGTCTAGCAAAACTTGATTAAAGTAGCCAATGGTCTTCATAGCAGCCAAATTTGGGAACTAATGAGGAAAAATCTTTTGGCTATTATAAAGGATCCGCAAATAATATGTACCATGTTCTTGAGTCCAGAACCAAGGGGATTCATGTTGGGGAACGCAGTAATTTCAAAAATTTGATAGAAGGTGATAGAAGGTGTACCCAACAGTCTCCTTTGGGTATCCTATGAAGACACATTTCTCTGATTTGGGTTCGAGCTTATCAGGTTGAAGATTTTTCACATAAGCATCGCAACCCCAAACTTTAAGAAACAACAACTTGGGTTTCTTGCCAAACCACAGTTCATAAGGTGTCATCTCAACGGATTTTGATGGTGCCCTATTTAACGTGAATGCAGCAGTCTCTAAAGCATAACCCCAAAATGATAGCGGTAAATCAGTAAGAGACATCATAGATCGCACCATATCTAATAAAGTGCAGTTATGATGTTCGGACACACCATTACGCTATGGTGTTCCAGGTGGCGTGAGTTGCGACAATATTCCGCATTGTTTCAAATGAAGAACAAACTCATAACTCAAATATTCACCTCCATGATTAGATCGTAGAAACCTAATTTTCTTATTACGATGATTTTCCACTTCACTCTGAAATTCTTTGAACTTTTCAAATGTTTCAGACTTCTGTTTCATTAAGTAGATATACCCATATCTTCTTAAATCATCTATGAAGGTCAAAAAATAATGATACCCGCCGCGAGCATCAACACTCATCGGACCGCATACATCAGTATGTATTATTTCCAACAAGTTTGTTGCTTGCTCCATTGTTCTGGAGAACGGGGTCTTAGTCATCTTGCCCATGAGGCATGGTTCGCAAGCATCAAGTGATTCATAATAAAGTGATTCCAAAAGCCCATCAACATGGAGTTTCTTCATGCGCTTTACACCAATATGACCTAAATGGTTATGCCACAAATAAGTTGCACTATCATTATTAAACTTATATCTTTTGGCATCAATATTATGAATATGTGTATTACTACGATCGAGATTCAATAAACTATTAACCTGGGGTGTATGACCAGAGAAGGTTTTATTCATGTAAACAGAAAAACAATTATTCTTTGATTTAAATGAATAACTGTATTGCAATAAACATGATCCAATCATATTATGCTCAACGCAAACACCAAATAACCTTTATTTTAGGTTCAACACTAATCCCGAAGGTAAAAGGGAGTGTGCGATGATGATCTTATCAATCTTGGAATAACTTCCAACACACATATTGTCACCTCGCCCTCAACTAGTCTCTGTTCATTTTGTAACTCCTGTTTCAATTTTACTAATCATAGCAACTGAACCAGTATCAAATACCCAGGGGCTACTATGAACACTAGTAAAGTACACATCAATAACATGTATATCATATATACTTTTGTTCACTTTGCCATCCTTCTTATCCGCCAAGTATTTGGGGCAGTTCCGCTTCTAGTGACCATTTCCTTTGTAGTAGAAGCACTTAGTTTCAGGCTTGGGTCTAGCTTTGGGCTTCTTCATGGGAGAGGCAACTTGCTTGCAATTCTTCTTGAAGTTCCCTTTATTTCCCTTGCCCTTTTACTTGAAACTACTGGTCTTGTCAACCATCAACACTTGATGCTTTTCTTGATTTCTACCTTCGCCGATTTCAACATCGTGAAGAGTTTGGGAATCATTTTCGTCATCCCTTGCACATTATATTTCATCACAAAGTTCCAGTAACTTGGTGATAGTGACTAGAGAACTCTGTCAATCACTATCTTATCTGGAAGATTAACTCCCACTTGATTCAAGTGATTGTTAGTACTCAGACATTCTGAGCACATGCTCACTTGTTGAGCTATTCTCCTCCATCTTGTAGGCAAAGTACTTGTCAGAGGTCTCATACCTCTCGACTCGGGCATCAATCTGAAATACCAATTTCAGCTCTTGGAACATCTTATATGCTCAGTGGCATTCAAAATGATTTTTGAAGTCCTGGTTCTAATCCATAAAGCATGGCACACTAAACTATCAAGTAGTCATCATACCGAGCTTACAAAACATTCATAACGTCTGCATCTACACCTGCAATAGGTCCATCACCTAGCGGTGAATCAATGACATAATTCTTCTGTGCAGGAATGAGGATAATCCTTAGATCACGGAACCAGTCCGCATCATTGCTACGATCATCTTTCAACTAATTTTTCTCTAGGAGCATACAAAAAATAAAATAGGGGATCTATACACGAGCTATTGATCTACATCATAGATATGCAAAAACTACCAGGACTAAGTTCATGATTAATTAAAATTCAATTAATCATATTACTTAAGAACTCTCACTTAGATAGACATCCCTCTAGTCATCTAAATGATCACATGATCCATATCAACTAAACCATGTCCGATCATCACGTGAGACGGAGTAGTTTTCAATGGTGAACATCACTATGTTGATCATATCTACTATATGATTCAGGCTCGACCTTTCGGTCTTAGTGTTCCGAGGCCATATATGCATATTCCAGGCTCGTCAAGTTTAACCCGAGTATTCTGCATGTGCAAAACTAGCTTGCACCCATTGTATGTGAACGTAGAGCTTATCACACCCGATCACCACGTGGTGTCTCGGCACGACGAACTATAGCAACGGTGCATACTCAGGGAGAACACTTGTCCCTTGAAATTTAGTGAGAGATCATCTTATAATGCTATCGCAGAACTAAACAAAATAAGATGTATAAAGGATAAACATCACATGCAATCAAATAAGTGATATATATGGCCATCATCATCTTGTGCCTTTGATCTCCATCTCCAAAGCACCATCATGATCACCATCGTCACCTGCTTGACACCTTGATCTCCATCGAAGAATCGTTGTCGTCTCGCCAACTATTGCTTCTACGACTATCACTCTTCTTAGTGATAAAGTAAGGCAATTACATGGCGATTGCATTTCATACAATAAAGCGACAACCATATGGCTCCTGCCAGTTGCCGATAACTGTGTTACAAAACATGATCATCTAATACAACAATTTATATAATCACATCTTGACCATATCACATCACAACATGCCCTGCAAAAACAAGTTAGACGTCCTCTACTTTTTTGTTGCAAGTTTTACATGGCTGCCACGGGCTTAGCAAGAACCGTTTTTACCTACGCATCAAAAACCACAATGCCGTATAGTGATTGCTTTTTGATCTTCAGAAAGAACCCTGTTCATTGAATCTAATTCAACTAAAGTTCAAGAAACTGACAGCCACCAGCCACCTATGTGCAAAGCACGTCGGTAGAACCAGTCTCATGAACACGGTCATGTAATGTCGGTCTGGGCTGATTCATCCAACAATACCGCCAAATCAAGAAACAACTAGTGACGGCAGTCAATATGTATATAACCACGCCCACAACTCCTTTGTGTTCCACTCGTGCATATAACATCTACGCATAGACCTAGCTAGGATGCCACTGCTGGGGAACCCAGTAATTTTAAAAAAATCCTACGCACATGCAAGATCCATCTAGGTGAGGCATAGAAACGAGAGGGGAAAGTGTTTTCCATGTACCCTCGTAGACCGTAAGAGGAAGCGTTATGACAACGCGGTTGATGTAGTCGTACATCTTCACGGTCCGAACGATCCTAGCACCAAAGGTACAACACCTTCGCGATCTGCACACGTTCTGCTCGGTGATGTCCCACGAACTATAGATCCAACTGAGGTCGAGGGAGAGTTTCGTCTGCACGACAGCATGATGATGGTGATGATGAAGTTATCGACGTAGGGCTTCACCTAAGCAGTACAACGATATGACCAAGGTGGAATTCTGTGGAGGGGGGCACCGCACACGGCTAAACAATCAACGTGTGTGTCTATGGGGTTCCGTCCTCCCCCGTATATAAAGGAGTAGAGGAGGGGGAGGGCCCGCTCTCTATGGCGCACACTAAGGGGGGATTCCTACTCTCGATGGGAGTAGGATTCCCCCTTCCCTTGTTGGAGTAGGAGAGAAAGGAAGGGGTGAGAGAGGGAAGGAAAGGGGGCTGCCCCCCCCCCACCCAATTCGGATTGGTCTTGGGGGGGGGGCCTCCACCTTGGCCGCCTCCTCCTCTCTCCCACTAAGGCCCAATAAGGACCATACACTCCCCGGGGGTTCCGGTAACCCCCCGGTACTCCGATAAATGCCCGAACTCATCCAGAACCATTCTGATGTCCAAACATAGCCTTCCAATATATTGATATTTATGTCTCGACCATTTCGAGACTCCTCGTCATGTCCGTCATCATATTCGGTACTCCGAACTACCTTCGACACATCAAAACACATAAACTCATAATACCGATCGTCACCGAACGTTAAGCGTGTGGACCCTACGGGTTTGAGAACTATGTACGCATGATCGAGACTCATCTCCGGTCAATAGCCAATAGCGGAACCTGGATGCTCATATTGGTTCCGACATATTCTACGAAGATCTTTATTGGTCAAACCGCATAACAACATACATTGTTCCCTTTGCCATCGATATGTTACATGCTCGAGATTCGATCGTCGGTATATCAATACCTAGTTCAATCTCGTTACCGGCAAGTCTCTTTACTGATTCTGTAATGCAACATCCCGTAACTAACTCATTAGTCACATTGCTTGCAAGGCTTATAGTGATGTGCACTACCAAGAGGGTCCAGAGATACCTCTCCGATACATGGAGTGGAAAATCCTAATCTCGATCTATGCCAACTCAACAAACACCATCGGACACACCTGTAGAGCATCTTTATAGTCACCTAGTTATGTTGTGATGTTTGATAGCATACTAAGTGTTCCTCCGGTATTCGGGAGTTGCATAATCTCATAGTCATAGGAATATATATAAGTTATGGAGAAAGAAATAGCAATAAACTAAACGATCAAAGTTCTAAGATAACAGATGGGTCAAGTCAATCACATCATTCTCTAATGATGTGATCCCATTCATCGAATGGCAAATCTTGTCCATGGCTAGGAAACTTAACCATGTTTGATTAACGAGCTAGTCAAGTAGAGGCATACTAGTGACACACATTTTGTCTATGTATTCACACATGTACTAAGTTTCCGGTTAATACAATTCTAGCATGAATAATAAACATTTATCATGATATAAGGAAATATAAATAACAACTTTATCATTGCCTCTAGGGCATATTTCCTTCGATTCAGACGTGTGAGACTTGTTGTATGGACTCACTTGAAAGAAAACAAGATGAGTGTTCCGATAGAAAAGTGGCCCTTTTACGCCAACGCCTATTGACAAAAAAGGCCGTTGCTCACGAGGATATGGATATTTGAGCTCACCTTCAATGGAAATCACTTCATCACCATAAATAACAGAGTCTGAATGATGAGCAGAAACTGACTTTGCCATAGAAGGACCAACATCTGGATTTCTTCTTGTTGTGTCGAGGGAAATATGCAATGGAGAGGGAGTAGACACTTTATCAGGTACTGAAACTTTATCAGGCATAGTGGTCTGATGAGGATCATCTTCAATAGACGGTTGAGATGCGGGAGGAGGAATCGAGTCATTTGGTTCGACATGGGCAGGTGAAGCTTTGTGCTTAGATTGTGCAATTTCACCTTCTTTTGATACATGTTGCTGAGAAGGATTTGCTTCATGATCACAGGAGGCCACAGGCATTATTTCAGTTGGCCTTGGCGAAGTAGATGCATCTGCAAATAGTTCGTGAATTGGCGAAGGAATTTATCATTCAGGAGAATTTTCTTCCTATGTCTCAGGTTCAGAATGAGGAGGAGGAGGAGCATTGTTCTTCACTATCTTATTCTTTTGCTTCGGCTGATCAATGTGCCCTTTGACAAGATCATTGTAGACAGTGGCTTGAGCCTGATGATCCAGGAAGATCTTGCGAACAATTTGGTCTAGGTCAGAATGAAATCCTAATCTTGTGTTCCGAAGGATAGTCAAAGCACGATTGACATCCACATAAGATTCTTCAAGTTGGTTGATGACAAACTTGGATGTTGTAGCCTTCATACGGTTGTCATGCTCATTTAGCTATGCAGTGAGGTAATTGATCTCAATTGAATCATCTCTGATGTCTCGAACAAGATTAGATGCTTCAGTAATCACTTCTAAAGGAATGGGAAAAGATGCCACTTCTCCATCAAAAAGGTCCTCCACAAATCTGTCAAGCTGCTCCATGATGACACTACCGTAGGATGCTGCTAATGCGAAACTATGATCAGAGACCCTTTGATGAAACTATGTGCGATGCATTAATCACAAACGGGGATGTAAAAAAAACCGTCAAAAAATGCAAAACGTTTGTGATGGCAGCGACATCAAACACAGTTCAGATTTTAGTTATGTGTGCGATGCGGGGCATATGATTGATCCAAAAGAACTGATTGCGATGAGGCAAAACAACAGAAATGGGCAACCATATCAATGTATGTGCGATATACGGCAGACAGTTCATGCCAATGAACTATGTGCTATTAAGGAATGCAACAGAAATGGTCAGCCAGATCAAGGTGTGTGTGATCACTAGTATGCGTCAGTGCTATACAAATGGTTTTTAACACCTTTCTGCGACGGCATTTGGAACCATCACCTGGTGAGTGACGGCAATAGGGGGTCCTTCCCACATGACCCAGAAACCGTCGGCCTAGGGTCCCTACAGTACTCCTACTCGTTTCTGCTCGCATTGCCATCGCAGTCGGTATTCTGTGGTGCTACGTTTACGATGCGCGTCCCATCACAAACAGTTCACTATTATAGAACATCTATGATCCGCGCCCCATCACAAACTGTTCACTATTAATAAGATTAGGTGATCATCGTACGAGTGTCGAAGAGGATTACAAAACGTCGGGCCGTCATAACATCGTCGTACACAACAACTATCGCATAGTCTATTCTTTGGTGCAACATTTACGATCCATACTTCATCAGAAACTCTTCATGGTTGCGAATCGTGTACGAGAAGGAAACTAACACAAAAGTTTGGTTTGGCCACACCATTTGTGATATTCTTTGACATCACACACGCTTTGCAAATGACAACTGTGTGCATTCTTGCACACGTTTCCTCTCTGTGAACCATGTCGGATTATGGTGTATATCACAAACGTTTGTGTTTTACCAACCGTGTGTGCCGTAACGACCTGGAGGGCGTAATTTCGCCATAATTTAATTGCTGCTATTTCAAATTGTACCAGATTTGAATTTGAATTTGAATTTGAATGTATGATACAGCTTTATTCATATCCATTAGGTTCAAATAACCAATGCATTATTCGATTCATAGGTACATATGGTCAAGAATTACAAAAGAACCAAATAAAGAATGATGAACCACCGTTGTATACTTGTACTATTAGAGACAGTAAAGAAAGAGGTCAAATACATTCTGGTTGCTGAACAAGGTGAAGTGGAATGCCCATATTGTGCCCTCCTCCATGTAGAAGGCACGCACGACTCTAGTCCAACCCCTTGTGATGGACGACTGCCCATCCTTCACGGTCTTCATGAAAACATCTAGATAATCATCGTGTTCTGGTAGAAATACTTCAACCTTTACATGCCCACCAATCATGTAGTTTGAAAGGTAATCTTGAGTAAACTACTTTGGCAACCACAACAAAGGAAAACGATTTAGACATTGTCATCTAACACAACTCATTATGGGCAGTAAAAAGAAGGCTGCAGAGTTCTTACTTACCATCCTACAGTTCGCTGTTGTCTTGGATAAAGTGTAAACAAATAGTCCCCCCCATTTTCAAATTTAAAATTTGAAATACTTTAATTAATTTTTAGTCCTTTTAATTGACATAGATACAAATACTCTACTAGGATGATGCACAAGAAAAGGTCAGGATAGCTCAGTTGGTAGAGCAGAGGACTGAAAATCCTCGTGTCACCAGTTCAAATCTGGTTCCTGGCAGAGAAAAAAAGATCCACCATACGCAGAAAGGGTCGAAGCACGGATCTTTACCAATGACATATGTATCTAAAAGCACCAACTTAATATTAGAAGCTAAACAACAATTGCACAATGATGTAGCACAACACTCTTTTATAATACTCCCTCCATTCCTAAATATTTGTCTTTCTAGGGATTTCAACAAGTGACTACATACGGAGCAAAATGAGTGAATCTACACTCTAAAATATGTCTATATACATCCGTATGTGGTAGTCCATTTGAAATCTCTAAAAACACAAATATTTAGGAATGAAGGGAGTATCTTATAACATCCAATATACTCACATATTAGATGAATTAACATCTTATATTATGGGACGGAAGGAGTTTAGTCCATTCTTACAAATTATCGGCTGATTAACTGCTACTGTATCCATGGGTTACAGTTAGTTTGAGCTAGTTCAGGCTCAAATATCCCTAAAGTATATCTAAACAGGAGGGCTAGTTTGAGCTAGTTGCATCTATAACCCACCCAAAAAACTACCCAACCCAAGAGGTGCTAATTGGAGCTAGTTCTCCTAGTGCATTTATTGGCATTCTAACCCTTCCATCCAAACAACTCTTTGGATGGAGTTAGTTCAGGGTTAGTCATGAGCTAGAAACTAACTCTAACCTCTAGCTAAGTTGAGTATCCAAATAGGGCTGTGTTGTTGTTGTTGTTGTTGCTGCTGCTGCATGCTGCCGCTCTTCTACATATATCTAGACATCATTAGAACATTAATGTAACACTCTTCCATGCTGCTATGTAGCCTAGGATTGCATATTTAAACATTAATCACAGTGCATGTTGCTATGTAGCCTTAGATATATTACATATGGCCCTAGTTAACCTAATGATAAATGGGTTGAAGATATATTTAATTAAAAGTCTGATTCACCGATTAGTCCCTTTATCAGCCCCTGTCCTATATGGTACCAGCTACCGATATCCTGAACAGTGAGCAAATATAAGCCATGGGATGAAACTAACCTCAATGGAAAACAACAGTCGTTCCCAAAATTGTCCTGTGTAGGTACATCGAGAAGCATGTTAAGCACAATAGGGTAAACATCAACCAAAATTATCCATGGCAGACAAAAAAGTCTCCAAAAGATAGCTTCAATGTGCAGGTTTAAGCACGCTAGTAAAGCAAAACAAGTGGAAAGGTGTGAAAACTGCAACAGGACTAACATTTAACAACAAGCAAACATATTCATTCAAACTGGTATTGTGTCGGTCTAAGTACACTGGTTATTGTTAAATAAAAAATGGAAAGGCGTGTTAACTACAAGATGCAGCAACCAAATGTAGTCATCCATATTGGTATTGTTGAAACTGGTACTGATGAAATTGAATTGCACAGTTCATACTTGTTCATATAGAACATCATGTTGTGAATAACTAGAATAAACAAGGCATACTACGAACAACCAAAGATAGCATTTGAAACTGGACATATGCTAACTACAAACAACCGGACAATCAAAAAAGTTTAAAAGAGGCCTATTCTAGCTATAACAAGCTTAACAACAAGCAAATATATGCATTCCTATCGGTGTGTTTGAAAGTGGATTGATCAAATGTATTGCACAGTAAATAATTGCACATAGAGAGCATCATATTGTGAACAACTGAAATAAACAAGGCATACTGCAAATAACCAGATATAGCAATTAAAACTAGACATATTCTCACTACACTACAAAAGGGACTCGGCAAAACAAATGATGGGTTTTACCCTATGAAGAGGCACGGCAAAACAAATCATGGGTTTCCACACTTGTCACGGATGGGCTCGTTCCCGTGGGAAGTGCACGAACCCTGGATGCGCTCCATGTTGTCGCAGATGGGCTCCTTCCCCTTGGAAGAGCATGGCTGTAGGGTGCCCTCCCTGATGTCGCAGACGGGCGCTTTCCCCTTGGAAGAACATATGGGCCCTTTCCCCTTGGAAGAGCCGGAGAGGGTGCCCTCCTCGTGGTCGCCGTCGATGAGGTCTGACTTGGAAGTTGTGGATCCCAACCCAGCGTCGCAGAACGTGTCCCTCAGAAATGACAAAAGGGGCTCGATGGCGATGTAGGATGGCAAATTGTTGAAAGTGAGCCAGCAGAGATCAGCGGCGGGGCCATGGATGGGATCGACGGCGGTTGAACCCGAGGGGTTGGGGTGGGCCACTTAACTTGTGACATAGCCCGCCTCAGGCCATGGATGGGATCGACGGTGGTTGAACCCGAGGGGTTGGGGTGGGCCACTTAACTTGTAACATAGCCCGCCTCAGGCCATTGCTGTCGATGACCTCGATGTCATAGCCGGCGGCCGATACATGCTCGCATACTCTAGCCCGCTTCTTGAGTGCCTGCCGCCAGTAATGGTCGTCCGCTTCCTCGGTGACGTCGGGTGAAGAGACCGAGATACACCTCTTTTGGGCCAGTCACTCCTTGAGCTCCACAAGAAGCATAGCCGGGCTTAGGCTGCGATTCTCTGTAGTGGGGGATGGGGATGGGGATCTGTGGGAAAGGGGGCATTTGGCAGGTGTCATCTAAGAAACTCAGGGCGTCCTGGGTATGGAGATCGGTGGGTAGGCTGCACGGGCAAACTGGCAGAGGTTGACAATGGAGGACTTGCAACGGCGGCGGCAGCGGGGACCTTGCTAGGGTTTTGAGCGAGGGAGGGTGTGTGTGTGTGTGCATGCCCGAGGAGGTTTCGGCGTGTTTGTGTGTGTGTGTGTGTGTGTGTGTGTGTGTGGAGGGGGGCAGGGGTGTTTGAGGAAATGACGCAGGTACTAAAAATTTGACTACGTGGGAGTCAAACGTGGGAGTGAAATGTTGGGGCTATTGAAAATGTTGAGGATAGTGCATCGCACACGATCCGGAGATAACAACCATGTGTTATAAAACAGAAAAACCCTCGAGGCGGGCATATATTTTCTAAGGATGCAAGCGGGATTGGGAATAAGAAACATCACACATGGTCAGGAGATAACAACCGTGTGTTATGAAACAAAAAAACCCTCGAGGCGGGCAGATATTTTCTAGGGATGCAGGCGGGATTGGGAACAACAAACATCGCACACCGTCTGGAGATAACAACCGTGTGTTATGAAACAGAAAACCCTCGAGGCGGGAAGATATTTTTGAGAGGGGGAGCCTCGTGTAGCCCAATGTACTGTGGGGATGTGTGCGAGACAGCGGCACCGTCGTGGCACACGGTTAGTTTGAGTGAACTGTGTCTGTTGCATCATCCGACTTGTCTAATGTTCATAAATTTGGCGAAAAATGATGCAGGAGAGGGTCAGGACACGAACACACTTGCATGTGGACCAAATTTATGTATGAAAAGGGTGGTTTGATTTTCAAATACCAAATGCAACTTCTATGTGGCACCTCTCTCGCAAAGCGCACGGTATTTCTTGCCCCACCCCCCCTCGTGTCGGCACGAAGGGAATCCTAAGCTATGAATGCATGCCCCTCCCCCCAACCGAGGTTCATCTAGCAAAGTGCGAAGTAGCTAGCAGCCCCCCTCCTCCCTCGGGTTGGCACGATGGGAATCCTAAGCTATGAATGCATGCCAGCCCCCAACCGAGGTTCACCTAGCAAAGTGCGAAGTACAGCACCCCCTCCCTTGTGTCGGCACGAAGG